>NC_092334.1:616072500-616777500 GCF_046630445.1 Rutidosis leptorrhynchoides | reverse complement strand
GTATAGAGGTCGTAACAGCTGTCCAAAGTCAGCCTATTGTTTTGATCTCTATTCTTGTTAAACTTACTTTAGCTCTGATGAATGATGAATGATGATGATGATGATATTTAAGACTTAATTTATTCACTTTTAAACTTTTTGGGACAATATACTGACCTAGTAACCTTTGACTTAGGTTGAGGACCTTTTGGATCGACCAACTTACTTGTTTGGACCAACTTACTACTTGCTTACATTGTCGTATCGATTTTACCGCACATTTACTGTGAGTTATAGCTTCCCTTTTTTACTTTACTATTTTTGGGACTGAGAATACATGCGCTTTTTATGCTTTACATACTAGACACGAGTACTTAAACTTCATATATGTGTGGGTGATATAACGGCACAAAGATTCCCCTTAGCACGGTAACGTTTAATCATTGGTTTTTGAACCGTGAACGCGAATATTAGATATGGATCCATAGGGTTTGACATCCCCACTCGGGCTAGTCGCGCTAGCATTTAACGGGTGTTTGATACTTAGAGAACATACGCACTCGCCAAGTGTACTTTTAGGGGTTGATATTTATTTTACGTTAAGTTAGTTACCGGGTGCCCACGGACAAGCATATACTTTATCATACTGATTTGAAACACTGATTTAAACTGCTGGTTGAAGCACTGAAATCTCGTGGTCTACATTACATTACTGATTACAAACAAACTATAGCTCACCAACATTCGTGTTGACTTTTTAAGCATGTATTTCTCATGTGATTAGACGTTGTTGCTTCCGCTGTTAGACTTGCTGTTATAGTCTTGGTGTATAGACTTGCTGTTACAGACTCGCTGGGTTAGACTTCCGCTGCATTGTTTAGAGATGTCTCAAGCATGAAACTTTTACTTTGCATTCACAACGTATGTTACTTTTAAATAATGGCTTTGTAACGACCTTTGTGTCACGTTATCTTTTGTAAAACGTTGTCTTTCCATGAATGCAAAACTTGTTTTAAAATACATGTAGTATTATACCGTGTAATGGACCTGTTGTTGACGATTTGTACACGATGGTTTTGTACGGGGCGTCTCATCTTTAACTAGTTTTTATTAAAAAAGGGAAAATGTTTTTGAAAAAAAATACAAATTTAACAAGAGATAATAACCTCAATGATAAAAGATAACTCCAACGATGCTCAGACCTAGAAAAGCGACTAACATACAAACTAACTATACTGAGTCTCATCTTTATCCAAACCGAAATATAATCTACAACAAAAATAGACAAACCACGAAGACAAAAGTACGCTCCGAAACATGAAGCCGATAATTAATATCCTTGATAAAGATTCCGAATTCTTTCATTAATTCGTCTTGAACAAATTTTTTCTTCCGCCTTTGTTGTTTTTTATTCTTTACCTCGGGAATTTCGCTAGAACTAATAAGAGTAAATTATGATTAAAAACACTAATTCAACTAGTCCCACTAACATTAGCATAAATAATTGAAAACCTGTTGTACTCTGTATTTACCACCACTCGTAACGTATCAACTAATTCAACTGCAATCGAAACACTTGCAGACAAGATCTGAACAAAAGCATATGGTGACTTCGGTCACTCTGGCATCTACTTCGGCATATACTCTCAAGATATAAGTTTTCATCTTCGTTGAGCTGCTGAGTTGAAAAATGAAAATGAGCAAAACCCTATTAAACTAACAATGGTGGATTTTACTCCATAAGTTATCATTTTTAAACAATTAGTGAGTTTCCTTTTTGTGGGTCTTTAGCCCATCATCGCTCGCAGAAGTTCTTTTTTATTTTAAATAATTAATTAGTAGTTGAAAAATAATCTTCAGATGTAAATAAGATGACAAATGAATAAGAGATTCAAGTTGTAGTATTTTGATAGGGTGATGATTCTCACACACACTTTTTTTATCCTCACACACCAAATTAAAAAAATGGAGTATTATTAGAAGAGTAAAAAGTTAAAATAGGTGTCTGAGAATCAAAAAAGGGTGTGTTAGAATCATTAAGAGATTCAAGTTGTAGTATTCAAGTTAACAGTAATGTAATAAATTTATTAATATAAATATTTAGTATGTAGTAGTATCTTTTAAGGGTATTTTGGAAAATAGCATAAAACTAGTTTTCGAACCCTCGCTTCGCACCGGGGGTTCGATTTTTAATATATTTTATTGTGTTTAGTTACGGAGCTTGCGAGTGATAAATCAACATATATGAATAGTACCCTAAATATTTAGCGTTTTTTTAAAAGTGTCCGTTTTGCGTATAGTTAGTGACATTGTGTTCACAAAATTATTTCGAGTTTAAGGATGGTGTCGGAAAAATTTAACTCGTTGCGAGCGAGAAGATATGACCTGTTGAATATTTGAGTGGAGTTTATTTAAGATATTTTATGAAAATTTTGATTTGACGCTTTAACCCCTGTGTTGGGGGGTCGATTTTAATTTTTAAACAAAGCGTGGGGGGCTTTTGTGGTGTTACTTGAAAGAAAGAATGGAAAAAAAAAATGAAGGTGGAAAGACGAAAATACCCCTGGTACTATTCATAAGTTTTGTCTAATACCGTAGTTAATATGGTTATGATAAAATTATTTCGGGTTTAAGGATGGTGTCGAAAAAATTTAACTCGTTGCGAGAGAGAAGATATGACCTGTTGAATATTTGAGTGGAGTTTAGTTAAGATATTTTATGAAAATTTTGATTTGACGCTTTAACCCCCTGTGTTGGGGGTCGATTTTAATTTTTGAACAAAGTGTGTGAGCCTTTTGTGGTGTTACTTGAAAGAAAGAAGGGAAAAGGAAAGAAAAAAAAGGTGGAAAGACGAAAATACCCCTGATACTATTCATAAGTTTTGTCTAATAGTTAATAAAAAGACGAAAATACTCCTGGTACTATTCGTAAGTTTTGTCTAATAGTTAATATGATAAACTTATTTCGAGTTTAAGAATGGTGTCGGAAAAATTTAACTCGTTGCGAGCGAGAAGATATGACCTGTTGAATATTTGAGTGGAGTTTATTTAAGATATTTTATGAAAATTTTGATTTGACGCTTTAACCCCTGTGTTGGGGGGTCGATTTTAATTTTTGAACAAAGTGTGGGGGCTTTTGTGGTGTTATTTGGAAGAAAGAAGGGAAAAGGGAAGAGAAAAGAAAAAAAGGAAGGTGGAAAGATGAAAATACACTTGATACTATTCATAAGTTTTGTCTAATAGTTAATATGATAATATACTCCAGTGGATAAAGTAAAATGGTGGATAAAGTAAAATGGATGTTGGATATATCATTTTTCTAAATTAAATGATACCAGTATATTACGGAGTAATTGTTATTCCCTGATAATCACTATATATTCTTTTTTATTACTTCTTGTACATAACCAAGAGTATAATTTTTAAATGATTTATGATGATTTTAAATTTACTCTTCTTTATTTTTTACTTAAGTAATCGAGAATAACTAGAACTCTGTTATAAAAGTTAAATTGGATGTTAATTTTATTATTATTATAGATATTGTATAGTAGATTTTTTGAGTATAAATATGTGTGTTATGAGTTTATAAAACACACACTAAATATATTCTCTCATATTCTCTCATATTCTCTCTATATACTTATTAGTAGTCTACAGTCAAGAACTAGGCCACTAAAGGTAGTTATAAGCCTACAAAATTATAACACGTTATCAGCACGAAGTGCTCTGTATAATCAAGGTTTATCTAAGCAAGCACACGTCACTAATCAAGGTAAGAAATTATCTAACTTTTATTAACTTCACTAACATTTATATTTATGTTATTTAAGTTATATATGGTCGGTTATACCGCCTGAATTATATTTCTGTAATCTAACTTTAATTAACTTCACTAACATTTATATTTATGTTATTTAAGTTATATATGGTCGGTTATACCGCCTGAATTATATTTCTGTAATCTAACTTTTATTAACTTCACTAACATTTATATTTATATTATTTAAGTTATATATGGTCGGTTATACCGCCTGAATTATATTTCTGTAATCTAACTTTAATTAACTTCACTAACATTTATATTTATGTTATTTAAGTTATATATGGTCGGTTATACCGCCTGAATTATATTTCTGTAATCTAACTTTAATTAACTTCACTAACATTTATATTTATGTTATTTAAGTTATATATGGTCGGTTATACCGCCTGAATTATATTTCTGTAATCTAACTTTTATTAACTTCACTAACATTTATATTTATGTTATTTAAGTTATATATGGTCGGTTATACCGCCTGAATTATATTTTCTGTAATCTAACTCTTATTAACTTCACTAACATTTATATTTATGTTAATAAGACCTCATGATTGTACGCAACACGTCATTTGACAACACGGTACTTTATGTACGCAACACGTCATTTGACAACACGGTACCATGGGTCGAGATTAATTCCGATCAATACGAATACGATGGGGTCTTTATATGTTATCTAACATTTATGATTACTTATGCAATTAATCATTATTTATTTCATGCATACTAATGTTTATTCTTAAATTTATAATCTTAAAAGTTAAAATAAGAAAAGGTAGTTTGTATTTTTATTAAAAGTAAATCTTAAAAGTTAAAATAAGAAAAGTAGTTTGTATTTTTATTAAAAGTAAATCTTAAAAGTTAAAATAAAAAAAGTAGTTTGTATTTTTATTAAAAGTAAATCTTAAAAGTTAAAATAAGAAAAAGTAGTTTGTATTTTTATTAAAAGTAAATCTTAAAAGTTAAAATAAAAAAAAAAGTAGTTTGTATTTTATTAAAAGTAAATCTTAAAAGTTAAAACAGAAAAGCTAGTTTGTATTTTTATTAAAAGTAAATCTTAAAAGTTAAAATAAGAAAGGAACATAAGTTCCGAATATATTCCTTTTTTTTTGTTAACTGAATATGTAAACGATTAGTCAGCCTATAAAATTGGTATAATATGATTTATATTTTATTTGATAATATGAAGCAGGTTATGAAATCAAAAGTTGTGTATACCAAAACTCTACCTAAGTTGTTGAATATATTTTATTATTATAATATATATGTAGTCGTAAACTGGATATTTCTCGTTTGAGTTATTAACACATTAGATCTATGAAGTAATTAAATAGTTGTGAATATTATTTTATTCCAAAAAGAAGAAATATATATATATATATATATATATATATATATATATATATATATATATATATATATATATATATATATATATATATTGCAATACTATGATCTGCTACTCTCATGTTATCATATTGTGGTATACTGTTTTAACTTGTATGATTGTATAAACCGACTACATATGAGCATGTTATAGAACATATTTGTGTCTAGTTATCTTCGGATAGAATAACTATTTTTGAGTCTTATGCATGATGAATATAATCATTGATTTACGTTTTATATTGACTAGGAATATTCTATTTATGGAATGAATATTGATGAATCATAATCATGATTTTTTAAGACAAAGTATACTTGGTGTATTTGATGTATGCATCAAGTAATTTTATACTTATATATGTATATATGTATATATTGTGATTATATATGCTACATGGTTATGGTTGCTACCTTGTAAGTTTTTAATTGGTCTAACATGAAACTTGGAAAAAGTGGTTATATTAATTTGTTATATCATGACCTATGCTATTATTAATCTAATTGATTAATAAGTTAGTGGATTAGATTGGCATATTATTTTGTGACCGGTGTACTCTTTTAAACTCTCGCCATATACATGATTATATGTGCTATACACTAATGCAATTTGATTTTTTTTTAAATCACGATAAATTGCATGTTGGATTATTTTAATATTTAATGTATAATTGATAATCATCATGATCTTTTAAGATTAGAAATATATTTGATCTGTACATAAATTAGTTGTATACTTAATATGCATATCTTTCAAGTGAATATAATTCACAGACCTTTGATATATTAGATCGATTTACATGGTAATTTAATATTTGAAATGTTACCTTATATTTGATATATATTATTTTATGCAAAAAAAAATAATAATAATAATAATAAAAAAATAATAAAATAAATAAATTATGTGGAGTCCAGTTTTATGATGATTAATTGGGCTTATCATGACTATTGCTACTAGGTTACTAGTACGATTGTTGAGTCGATTTCTAATGCGGTTCTTTCTCAGATTGTAACTTGTTTGCAGATAATGGTAACATACACACTATGATCAAATCTAAGAAATATTTCATTGATTTAAATCAAATGAAGGAATTATAAATACTATATCAGGTCTTTCAAACTTGATATAAGGAACGGAAAAGGCAAAAATTCATATTACCAAATGGTAAAAATTTTCTGATAAACAATGCCTTGTTTTCTCAAAATCAAAGAGAAATTAATTGAGTTTCTCTGATATATATATATATATATATATATATATATATATATATATATATATATATATATATATATATATATATATATATATATATATATATATATATATCATAATGGATATGATTATCAGTAAATGATAACAGATAATGAGAAATATCTATGTAGCACCGAAAAGCGCATATGATGAAAAGCGCATATGATAAAAAGCGCATATGATGAAAAGCGCAACGCATATGATTAAAAGTGCATATGGTGATTAATGAAAAGCACATTGAGAAAGAATCACCAATATTTCTTGAAAGAATTCAAGGGAATATATATGGACCAATTCATCCATCATGTGGACCATTTTGATATTTCATGATTCTAATAGACGCATCTAGCGGATGGTCTCATGTTTGTGTGTTATCAAGCCGTAATATGGCATTTTGCAAAGTTTCTTGCACAAATTATTAAATTGAGAACACATTATTCTGATTACATCATTAAAAGGATGAGACTTGATAATGCTGGTGAGTTAACATCTCAAGTATTGAATGATTATTATATGTCTACAGGGATTGTTGTTGAACATCCAGTTACTCATGTGCATACACAAAATTGGTTTAGCTAAATCAATAGATAAACGCTTGCAGCTAATAACTAGACAATTGGAAATGAGTACAAAACTCTCAATATTTATATGGGGACATGTAAAATTACATGATGCGACATTAATTCGTATTAAACCAAGTGCAAGTCATAAATATTCTCCATTACCAACTTAATTTTGATCGAGAGCCAAATATTTTTCATCTTAAAACATTTGGTTGTGCAGTGTATTTTTAATTGCACCACCACAATAAATGATTCCTCAAAGAAGGATGGAAATATGTGTTGGATATGAAACATCTTCAATCATAAGATATATTGAACCCATGACGGGTGATGTTTTACAGCACATTTTGCTGATTGTCACTTTAATGAAACATTGTTTCCTATATTAGGGGGAGAAATGAAAAATAAATAAAAAGATGCTTCATTATGTGAACATCAATTAAGGTATATAGAACTCGCACAAAAGAATGCGAAACGAAAGTTCAAAAATAATGCATATGCAAGAACTTGCAAATTAATTACTTTATGCATTTAAAGATACAAAAAGAGTGACTAAATCATATATACCAGCAGTAAATGCTTAAGCTAGAATTGAAATTCCAAAAGCTGGCAATAATGTCACTCATGAGTCTTCGCCACGTCTGAAACGTGGAAGACAAATTGGTTCAAAAGATAAAAATCCTAGAAAAGAAAAATCAGCTGATAATGAGGTAAAAAAAAAGTGTTCAAGAAGAACCACAAATCAATATTCCTTCTGCAGAGGATATTGATAAATGTAAATACATAAATTACAATAAATTATGCAATATTATGGAACCGAAATGAAATGAAAAATCTTGATGAGATATTTTCATATAATGTTACAATGACATCATGAATAAAGATGATGATCTGGAACCAAAATCTGTCATTGAATATCAAAATAGACATGATTGAGCTCAACAGAAAGGAGCAATACGAGCTGAATTAGAATCACTCAATAAAAGAAAAGTTTTCGGATCAATCGTTATCACTTTTAAAGATGTGAAACGTATGGGATATAAATGAATTTTTATCCGAAAAAGAAATGTGCAAATGAAGATACAAGGCAAAACTAGACTTGTAACTCAAGGTTTCCCACAAAGACCAGAAATGAATTATGAGGAAAACTTATCCTTATGTAATGGATACAATTACTTATTAGATACTTAATCAACCTGGTAGTTACTTAAATGCATCTCATGGATGTTGTTACTACTTATCTATATGGATCACTTGATAGTGATATATATGAATATACCTGAAGGGTTTAAGGTATCAGAAACATCTAACGCAAAACCTAAAGAAATGTATTCCATTGAATCACAAAGATTTTTATATGGGTTGATACAATAGTATAACGGATTAAGTGATTACTTGATAAGAAAAGTGTATACATATAAACTTATTTGCACATGTGTTTTAATTATGAAAATAATGACCAGATATATATCGTAGTTATTTATGTCAATGGTCTTAATATCATGGTACAAATAAAGAGATCCATGAAGCCATTCAACTTCTAAAGAAAGAATTTGAAATGAAAGATCTCGGAAAAACCAAGTATTGCCTTGGTTTACAAATTGAACATATGCTTAATGGTTTACTTGTACATCAAACAACATATACTGAAAAGATTTTAAAACGTTTTAATATGGACAAGGCAAAACTATTAAGTACTCCTATGGTTGTTAGATCACTTAATGTTGACACTGATCCATTTCGTCCCTGTGAAGATCATGAAGATATCCTAGGACCAGAAGTACCATATCTTAGTGCAATTGGAGCTCTTATGTATCTTACAAATTGTACAAGACCTGACATTTCTTTTGCAGTTAATTTGTTGGCAAGGTTCAGCTCAGCTCCTACCAAAAGACACTGGAATGGGATCAAACACATATTTCGATACCTTCGAGGAACTACTGATTTAGGATTATTTTATTCTAACGAATCGAAACAAGATTTGGTTGGTTATGCAGATGCAGGTTATTTATCTAATCCACATAAAGCTAAATCTCAAAATGGATATGTATTCCTAAATGGAGGTACCGCAATATCATGGCGTTCTCAAAAACAAACACTTGTTGCAACATCATCAAATCATGCCGAAGTGATTGCATTACATGAAGCTACTCGGGAATATTTTTGATTGAGATCAATGACACAACTCATTACTGATTCTTGTGGACTAGAACGCGATAAAAGTCCAACAACTATCTATGAAGATAATGTAGCTTGCATAACACAGATGAAAGAAGGGTATATCAAAAGTGACCGAACAAAACACATACCTCCTAGATTCTTCTCATACACTCAAAATCTCATTAAGGACAACCAGATTGAAATGAGATATGTTCAGTCCAGCAAAAACTCTGCTGACCTTTTCACCAAAGCACTTCCAACTGCTATTTTCAGAACACACATTCATAATATTGGCATGAGGCATGTTCAGAAGATGTAACAATTCAGGCGTTGCCTAATTGAGGGGGAGTCAACTCTATGCTGCACTCTTTTTCCCTTAGCTAAAGTTTTATCCCAATGGGTTTTCTTTAGCAAGGTTTTTAACGAGGCAGTACTAGTTATTCTCTAATAAAATTGTCATCCAAGGGGGAGTGTTATAAAAGTTAAATTGGATGTTAATTTTATTATTATTATAGATATTGTATAGTAGATTTTTTGAGTATAAATATGTGTGTTATGAGTTTATAAAACACACACTAAATATATTCTCTCATATTCTCTCATATTCTCTCTATATACTTATTAGTAGTCTACAGTCAAGAACTAGGCCACTAAAGGTAGTTATAAGCCTACAAAATTATAACAAACTCTAAATTTTTTCATATGTTCTAATTATAGAGTATATGAATATGAATATGACTCCTTTTCTTTAACGTTTTGGAAATATTATTACGCTCATCATTAGAGGTTTAAATCGAAGGTTAAAACATAAAATTTATCGAATAATAGTCAGTTTTGATATGAAAGAATGGAAAAAAGAATATATTTGATATTGTTATAATTCAGTAGGCTTATAACTACCTTTAGTGGCCTATTAACTACTTAAATATGTAACAATATGTAAGAACAAAGAGAGAAGAAATATTGATATTGATATTTCAAGAGAAATGGTACACAATTAAATGGCTACCATACATGCCTATTTATAGTGTAAAATATTACTATGCAAGCTATACAAAGTTGACTAAAATTTATCATCCATATGACTTTTTGTACTCATATTATAACACTCCCCCTTGGATGATCAATTTTATTAGAGTGCAACTAGTACTGTCTCATTAAAAACCTTGCTAAAGAAAAACCTAGTGGGATAAAAACTTTAGTCAAGGGAAAAAGAGCGCAGTATAGAGTTGACTCCCCCTCAAGTAGACATCGCTGAGTCGTCACATATTTTGAACTTGCCTCATGCCAATATTGTGAACGTGTGTTCTGAAAACAGCGGTTGGCAGTGCTTTGGTATAAAGATCAGCAGAGTTGTTGATTGAACGTATCTCATTTTAATCTGGTTGTCTTTTACGAGATCTTGAGTATATGAGAAGAATCTGAGGTTTTCATCTGAAACTGTATCATCTAAATCTTTTATGTACAAGTTTAGCCCCTGTGATTTGTCTACAGTCTCCTTCATGGTTTGCTCAAACCCTTGTTGCAATTTCTATTCCCTTTTAGTCTTTTCTGAGCCTTACCAACATACCATTCTTTTCTATCAAACTTATGACCGTTAAGACCGTCTATGGCTTTAGCGTCTCGTCAGCATTTATATTTTGTTCTGTCACTTTTGATACTCTTCTTTCATTTGTATTATGCAAGCTGCATTATCTTCATATATAGTTGTTGGTGAAGATAGTTGTTGGTCTTTTATAGCGTTCTAGTCCACAAGAATCAATAATGATTTGTATCATTGATCTCAACCAAACACATTTTCTAGTAGTTTCATATAATGTAATCACTTAGTCATGATTTGATGATGTTGCAACAAGTGTTTGTTTTAAGAACGCCATGATTTTGTGATGCCTCCATTTAGGAATACATATCGAGTTTGAGATTTATCTTTATGAGGATTTGATGAATGACCAGCATATACATAATCAATTCCCGGTCTTTGAGAAAAACCTTGAGCTACAAGTCTAGCTTTATACCTTGTAACTTCATTTTTCTCATTTCTTTTTCGCACAAAAATCCATCTATACCCCACAGGTTTCACATCTTTAGGTGTGAGAACGATAGATCAGAAAACTTTTCTTTTATTGAGCGATTCAAATTCATCTCACATTGCTCCTATCCATTGAGTCCAATCATGTCTATTTTGACATGCAATGAAAGATTTTGGTTCCAGATCATCATCTTTATTCATGATGTCATTTATATGAAAAATCAATATTTGTCATTTTGTTTCGGTTCCATAATATTGCATAATTTATTGCAATTTATGTATTTACATCGTCAATATCCTCTGCAGAAGGAATATTGATTTGTGGTTCTTCTTGAACACCTTTTTACCTCATTATCAGATGATTTTCTTTTTCGAGGATTTTTATCTTTGGAACCAATTGGTCTCCCACGTTTCTGGCGTGGCAAAGACTCAAGAGTGACATTATCGCCAGCTTTTGGAATTTCAATTGGAGTTGAGCATTTGCTGCTGGTATATATGATTTAGTCACTCTTTTTATATCTGTAAATGCATCGGGCAGTTTATTCGCAAGTTCTTGCATATGCATTATTTTTTTTTAACTTCGATCTCGCATTCTTTTGTGCGAGGATCAAGATACATTAATTGAGGTTTGTGACAACCCGGAAGTTTTCAACCAAATTTAAACTTTATCTTTATATTATTCCGACACGATAAGCAAAGTTTGTTAAGTTAAATCTCAAGAATTTTAAATTGTGTTCATACATTCATTATAACCTCGACCAAATTCCGACGATTCACGAACCGTTATATATAAATAAATATGTATATATATGTATATATATATTATAACTTGAGAATATTAATAAAGTATTAAACGTATAATACTTTACATGAACGTATTTGTTTCAATATGTTTATCGATGGAATTAGAAGATAATATCAAATGATTGATTTATCAGATACATTATGATATGATTACGGGTCTATGTTATGAGGTCCACTGTGATTTAAGAAATCTATTCTTTTTGACAACATTCGAAAAATGGTAAAGTGATTTATATGTAAGAACGTGAAGTATAAATAACTTAGATGTTGGATATCGACAAGTTAATTAACTCGACATTTTTCATTAAGATGATTTCATACGTTTATTTAACCTTTGAACTTTATCCCATGCTTCACCAACAAACTGTAATTTAAAAACTTGAAACCTATTATGAATATATATGATTCTACTTTTCTAAAACATTTTATGATATAACGATTTCTATTATTTTAACCTTTAAATAAAATGATTCTTAAAAATATATTTGGTTTTGGAAAACAAAATTATTATATTTATTTGATTTAGTTTCAAACGTACAAAAATGTTTTCAGTTTAAAAAGAACTTTATTATTAAAACGTATATAACTTTTATAAATATCTAGAACCACTTTTGACAACTCATTACTTAACCAGTATGATAAAGATAACGATATTTATATTTTATTTTATTAAATATATATAACGATTTAAATTAATATTATATATATTTATACGCATATTATACGTACATGGTTTTATACTTTTACTATACTTAAACTTTACCTTTACTTTATTTTTACTTTACTTTAACTTTAATAATTCACTTTAATAATTCATACTTTAATAATTCACTTTAATAATTCATACTTTAATAATTCACTTTAATAATTCATACTTTAATAATTCACTTTAATAATTCATACTTTAATAATTCACTTTAATAATTCATACTTTAATAATTCACTTTAATAATTCAAAAATCTATTATAAATAGAATTCAATAGGTTTCATTATTTCATAGAAACTTGAAAATATTTTTCTCTAAACTCTCTCAATCGATTTACATATATATATATTTACTCCGTATTATTTCAAGATATTATTAGTATACATAAAATATTACGTCAGAGTGCTGTCCGAGTGATTTTGAAATTGTTTTTCGAGTGGGATTGGATTAAGGAAATTATGGGTTATAGCTATGGAGGTGATTGGGTATGGTTCATGGGTATGCTCGTGAGGTCAATATAGTGGTTATCATCTCCGTTGCGTCTACGTACCTTTCCTGCAATATTGAATCTCAATATTGATACGTTCGTGAATTCGAGGCCAACCTTGCACTTGTTCAATGACGTTATATGTATTTTTACTACGAAATACAGTATGGTGTTAAAGAAAATCTTCCGCTGTGCATTTGCTCATTTTAAAGATATTACTTGGAGTCTTTCATAGCATATTTCGAAGAACGTTGCATTCGAGTCATTGAGTTCATCAAAGATTATTATTAAATCAATTTATTGTTGGATAGTGTATATTATGAAATGGTATGCATGCCTGTCAATTTTTGATGTAAAGAAAGATTGTCTTTTAAAAACGAATGCAATGTTTGTAAAATGTATCATATAGAGGTCAAATACCTCGCAATGTAATCAACTATTGTGAATCGTTTATAATGTATATGAACGGGTTCTTTCAGTTGGTATCAGAGCGGTGGTCTTAGCAAACCAGGTCTGCATTAGTGTGTCTAACTGATAAGTCGTTAGGATGCATTAGTGAGTCTGGACTTCGACCGTGTCTGCATGTCAAAAGTTTTGCTTATCATTTCTAGTCGGAAATCATCTGCTTATCATCCATAGAAAATTACCTGCTTATCATTATTAGTCTAGACACGTCTTGCTACATTAATTACATGAGTAGTGTATAGACAAAATTCATATCTTAGCGTATCTGCTAAATCATATCTTATCGTATCCGTTACTTTAAACTTTGCCTGACATATCCCGCAAATTCCTCCGTAATCTATGAAATCTTTTGATCTCTATATATAGATATCCTATGTAAATAGAATACCACCCGACAGCCGAAAAATCATTTTATATCAAAAATCCTTTATCCAATCGTATGAAATGGAATTTGTCATCAGTTCAAGTCACTCGAATTCCGAAATGGAATCTCACTCAAGCTCCGAAAGCAGTGTGACCGGAATGGATCAACCAATCAGTCATCACCTATTCTGGATGAATTGGGGATGGGTTTGTAGCCTCTTCAATCATTGGAAACAAGAAGAAGGCGATCCTTTCCATCCACCACATTGCCCTCTTGGCGAAGAACCTGAAGCACTTACCGGCGAACCTGTTCGAGACACCATTTTCTCTCTCATTTCCAGGGTATCTCGTCACGATTATATACTACATCAAATTCTAGATTTTATTTATCCGCTCGTTTCGACCGACAATCATCCTGGAATAATAGAAGAAGTCAACGAACTTCACGCTCGGGTAGTGACTTTGGAGAATATGGTGCAGAGATTACAAACACCAGCAGCAGCACCAGCAGCATAACCAGTACCACCATCATCAACGCCAACAGTACCATTACCACCTCCAACCACAACCGCGTTGTAAACCTCAACTTCACAATCTGTCCCACTAGTATCAACGTCATACGCACCATAGATACCAAGGAGTACCAACAACAATAACTGACGAAGTATTAATTCATAACTTCATTGGAGAAACATTCCGCGGCGATTATATAATCTCTAAAGTCTTAGAGATTATCTAATCTAGCCCTAACCATAAATCAGTTAAGCGAACCAAAATGATAGAAGGAAGAGTAGAAACCCTGACAAAAATGGTGTGTGATTAACAAGTTAAACTTGTTTTACCAACAGCATCAACAGTACCGTCAACGTCACCAACATCGTCAGTACAGTCAACATCAGAATCAACAACACCTATAATATCACAAACTCCGTCAGTTCAAGAATCACTGTGGACATCATTACGAATCAATAACGTGTATATTGTATCAACAAGTTATGAAGAATTAACTCATTCCCTCTGAAGAAATTATATATATATTTTATATATATATATATATTTTGAAATAAAAAATAAATCTTTCCGTGCTAAGCTATTGTGTGTGAATCTTAACTACTCGATTAATTCATATTACAAATATGCAATAATGTACGTCCCTCGCCCGTGACTTAACCATCGTTAACTACAATCTCTGTCTCAATTCAACAAATTCCAATTCCTAATAAATCAAGTATATATTTGATTTTACACTTCATCACTGATGTAACCGAAACTTTTCAGATAACATCATTCGTACATTGCGAAGTTCACAAGAATTTAACAAAAACCAACATCACATCTCAACAAATAACGAAGTATTGATTCATAATTTCAATATTATTGAAGAAATACTTATGTAACCTCTAAAGCCTTCAAGGAATTATTCAATTCTAGTTCCAACCGTAAATCGAATGAGTTTAATTTAGTATTAACTCATTAAAATCTATGTTACATCTGAGGAGAATATATACATATATATTTTCATAAAGACTGTAATAAAATTCTTATGTACAAAATATTAATTGTGAAAATTTTTTAACGGGTAGGTAATACCCGAGAGATATATATAAATTCACAATTAATATGTTACATTCTTCGAATCAGATTAAGCAAATTATCAATTATACTTCCTACTTTCACAATAATATACATTCTTTCATAGAAATCAAAACAACCATACTCATTCAAACCCAATTACATATTCTGATTTTAAAATCTCAGAATTCAATTCGAGATATAACCGGTACCATCACTTTTAGATTCCTACATATTTCAAAGCTATACTTTGACTTCAAAAGTGTGTTAGAACATCAAATGTATACAAACAATTACAATATGTGTTCAAACCCTTCGAAAATCTCTGAAGACACTTCAAATAATGAGCAATCGAGATGATGATCCAACCACATATTACCCATAGTTATGTACTTAAAAAGCTCTCGAAACCAAAGTCATAATTCAACACATATCTGTGTCAGATCTTTTGGCATTTATTAGCAAAAATAACCTTGCCATTCCTTTGCAAAGTAGCAAATTATATCACAGCTCCAGCAAGACAACTTTGATTTTTCATTCGGAGTAGCCTTATCATAATTTTGATATATGTGATTACCTTTTTGTTACCGGAGAACCTTTCATATTCCACCACATTAGCAATAAACTTACCAACAACTTCACTGATCTTGGGCATTTCGAAGAATCTTTATATTTATCGAAACCTCATCATTTACTCATCTGCCTCTTGTAACGAGAATTGCCATACGAATCATTGGGAATTAGCAATCAGTATTTTGAAATCTCATAGCATGTTGACGCTAACAGTTATACATAACGTCTATTTCCAAGGCTTACATACTTCGAATGTGAAGTTTCTGAAAAACACTCTGAACCGCGAACTAGTTCTCGAAATGCTGATGAAGCAACAAAAACTGTAAATGACCTTAGCAGTAAAAAGTTTGATGATAAAGATTAGTGTATTAACAAAGCTCAGAAATAGAGAAGTTTTGGAATTGGAAAACGGATTGAGCAAAGTATGAAGGAGGCTGTGGACAAATCAAAAAGACTGAACCTGCCTTCAAAGAATCCAAATGATTCAGTGTCTGCTGAAGTCATTAACGAATACCTTGCTCCTGACACTAATCCCTTACAGACAATATTCTTCATCATCCTCTGATATTAGAAATTCTAAGATATCATCGTATCTTTCATTATAAATATCCTCCATATTTCTGAAGATATTTCCATAACTATTCTTATCTGGAATCATTTATCTCTTTGCACTATCTGTATTACATCAAAAAGGAAACTGTTTAGTTCCTATACTCTGTAAACTTTTGAGTTTAAAATATGAATGTTTTTGAAGTAGTGTTGGAAACTGAAGCATGAGTTAGTATAATATAATGACACTTGATCAACGTGATTATATTACAGTAATTCATGCTGAGTTTCTAAATGGAACGTAATGATTCACAGATCATAACATCATCATGTGCCATGTTATACGACTCTTGTATTCTATTTAACCTCTAAAATATCAAGAAAATATTTCTTGATGATTCGGCCTTTTCCAAGGTATTCTAGTAATTTGACAAGTCAAGATCGTGCCATCACAATTTCCTTCCTAGAACATTAACAATGTTCATTCCGAAATTCATATCTGTGAATTCTGGACCATTACAAGCGGTGCTTAATCGCAAGAAGAAGAAACGAAAGGACAAAACTTCGAAATAGAAATCGGGGTATAAATAGCAGCAAATAAAAGAGAGCCTTAACTGTGGATGACAATGATTATAGAAGATAGAAACAGAGACTTTGAAATATAAGGGAAGATATAAAGCCCAACGACAAACCAAAAATTATAAACCATATATATCGATGCATATAGCAATATAAAGACACGGGAGAACTAGAAACACTATAAACCCAAGAGTATAGTAGAAGTAAATAGATTCTTCCGGCGGTAGATGAAAAAGAAGAATGACCGATATGAAAGTTATAAGTATATCGAGAATCAGAACTGCATGGAGCATATTGATGAACACTTTAAAATATGAGTTGAGGGGGAAAGAATAGAAGGTGATGAAACATGACTAGGAACTTAGAAATCAACAGATTTAACTCACACAATGACGGAATACATGAATCAAACCCTCTAGTAAATAGGTTAAGCTTTTTGGGATTAATTTAGTCATACCATAACTAAATTAAGTGTGATTAGATCAACACCTAGAGCTATTATTCACCACCTGAGTGATTTGGGTTGAGAGAGAATCGGAGGAGCTCACCAGATCTGAGTGTGTGTAACAAATGAGAGGCTTAACCTAAAATGATGAACATTAGACTTTATATACCCCTGCTGTTGACTCACCCGTACGATTCATCCATCACACATACGAGTTGGCTTCATCAGCCGTACGGGTGATCACTCACTCGTATCTTCTCATTTAGGTTGTAATTGTGACTTAGCTCAGTATCAACCGTGCGTATGAGCCTATCAGCCGTACGAGTGAGGCTTCACTCGGACGTCTGACTAAGTCTAACATAGTCAAACATCCAAATCTCGTTCCTGCAGTTGCTGTAACCACATACAAACACGGATAGGATAATAACGAACGATCGTGGTGGCCTGTAAACTGTTGTACCTGCAATGGATGTGGGTAGATGTCTAGGGCCTTGCATAAAATGCATCAACAGAAGGTGTGAGTTGTAAGAAAACGAAGGAGGTGAATTTATAAGAAAATCTCTGACAGAACAATTAAAATGGACTATCGCATTTAAAGCGGATCCAAATTCCTTTTGTTACCGGAGAATCAAATCTTATTA
This sequence comes from Rutidosis leptorrhynchoides, assembly GCF_046630445.1. NCBI lineage: Eukaryota > Viridiplantae > Streptophyta > Magnoliopsida > Asterales > Asteraceae > Rutidosis > Rutidosis leptorrhynchoides. The sequence goes on along the minus strand of NC_092334.1, from coordinate 616,759,122 downwards.
CAAAGATTTTCTTCAAATCCCTTGAAATCTGAAAATCAATCATATCTACATCAAATGATAAGAAGAATCTACACTTACTCATTTCACTCTTCTATGTTAGCTTCATTCGTACTCTTCATATAAATGGATTGTTTATCCAAATTATTCGCTGATGATAAAACTCTAATTTTCAGCCTGTATGCATCATGAAAACATACTTATTATCATTCACGACCTTTCCACTCAAATTTCGGGACGAAATTTCTTTAACGGGTAGGTACTGTGACAACCCGGAAATTTTCAACCAAATTTAAACTTTATCTTTATATTATTCCGACACGATAAGCAAAGTTTGTTAAGTTAAATCTCAAGAATTTTAAATTGTGTTCATACATTCATTATAACCTCGACCAAATTCCGACGATTCACGAACCGTTATATATAAATAAATATGTATAAATGTATATATATATATTATAACTTGAGAATATTAATAAAGTATTAAACGTATAATACTTTACATGAACATATTTGTTTCAATATGTTTATCGATGGAATTAGAAGATAATATCAAATGATTGATTTATCAGATACATTATGATATGATTACGGGTCTATGTTATGAGGTCCACTGTGATTTAAGAAATCTATTCTTTTTGACAACATTCGGAAAATGGTAAAGTGATTTATATGTAAGAACGTGAAGTATAAATAACTTAGATGTTGGATATCGACAAGTTAATTAACTCGACATTTTTCATTAAGATGATTTCATACGTTTATTTAACCTTTGAACTTTATCCCATGCTTCACCAACAAACTGTAATTTAAAAACTTGAAACCTATTATGAATATATATGATTCTACTTTTCTAAAACATTTTATGATATAACGATTTCTATTATTTTAACCTTTAAATAAAATGATTCTTAAAAATATATTTGGTTTTGGAAAACAAAATTATTATATTTATTTGATTTAGTTTCAAACGTACAAAAATGTTTTCAGTTTAAAAAGAACTTTATTATTAAAACGTATATAACTTTTATAAATATCTAGAACCACTTTTGACAACTCATTACTTAACCAGTATGATAAAGATAACGATATTTATATTTTATTTTATTAAATATATATAACGATTTAAATTAATATTATATATATTTATACGCGTATTATACGTACATGGTTTTATACTTTTACTATACTTAAACTTTACCTTTACTTTATTTTTACTTTACTTTAACTTTAATAATTCACTTTAATAATTCATACTTTAATAATTCACTTTAATAATTCATACTTTAATAATTCACTTTAATAATTCATACTTTAATAATTCACTTTAATAATTCATACTTTAATAATTCACTTTAATAATTCATACTTTAATAATTCACTTTAATAATTCAAAAATCTATTATAAATAGAATTCAATAGGTTTCATTATTTCATAGAAACTTGAAAATATTTTTCTCTAAACTCTCTCAATCGATTTACATATATATATTTACTCCGTATTATTTCAAGATATTATTAGTATACATAAAATATTACGTCAGAGTGCTGTCCGAGTGATTTTGAAATTGTTTTTCGAGTGGGATTGGATTAAGGAAATTATGGGTTATAGCTATGGAGGTGATTGGGTATGGTTCATGGGTATGCTCGTGAGGTCAATATAGTGTTTATCATCTCCGTTGCGTCTACGTACCTTTCCTGCAATATTGAATCTCAATATTGATACGTTCGTGAATCCGAGGCCAACCTTGCACTTGTTCAATGACGTTATATGTATTTTTACTACGAAATACAGTATGGTGTTAAAGAAATCTTCCGCTGTGCATTTGCTCATTTTAAAGATATTACTTGGAGTCTTTCATAGCATATTTTGAAGAACGTTGCATTCGAGTCATTGAGTTCATCAAAGATTATTATTAAATCAATTTATAGTTGGATAGTGGATATTATGAAATGGTATGCATGCCTGTCAATTTTTGATGTAAAGAAAGATTGTCTTTTAAAAACGAATGCAATGTTTGTAAAATGTATCATATAGAGGTCAAATACCTCGCAATGTAATCAACTATTGTGAATCGTTTATAATGTATATGAACGGGTTCTTTCAAGGTTCACACTATGAACCATCATTTTCTTTATTTTTTATTTCTCCCCCTAATCTAGGGAACAATGTTTTATTGAAGTGACAATCAGCAAAACGTGCTATAAAAACATTACCCGTCATGGATTTAATATATCTTATGATTGAAGATGTTTCATATCCAACATATATTTCAATCCTTCTTTGAGGAACCATTTGTTGTGGTGGTGCAATTAAAAATACACTGCACAACCAAATGTTCTAAGATGGAAAATATTTGGCTCTCGATCAAAATTAAGTTGGTAATGGAGAATATTTATGACTTGCACTTGGTTTAATGCGAATTAATGTCGCATCATGTAAATTTACATGTCCCCATATAAATATTGAGAGTTTTGTACTCATTACCAATTGTCTAGTTATTAGCTGCAAGCGTTTATCTATTGATTCAGCTAAACCAATTTTTGAGTATGCACGTGAGCAACTGGATGTTCAACAACAATCCCTGTGGACATATAATAATCATTAAATGCTTGAGATGTTAACTCACCAGCATTATCAAGTCTCATCCTTTTAATGGTGTAATCAGAATAATGTGTTCTCAGTTTAATAATTTGTGCAAGAAACTTTGCAAATGCCATATTACGGCTTGATAACACATAAACATGAGACCATCCGCTAGATGCGTCTATTAGAACCATGAAATATCAAAATGGTCCACATGATGGATGAATTGGTCCATATATATAACCTTGAATTCTTTCAAGAAACATTGGTGATTCTTTCTCAATATTCTTTTCATTAATCACCATATGTGCTTTTCATTAATCACCATATGTGCTTTTTCATTAATCACCATATATGCTTTTTCATTAATCACCATATGCGCTTTTAATCATATGCGCTGCACTTTTCATCATATGTGCTTTTAATCATATGAGCTTTTCATCATATGCACTTTTTATCATATGCGCTTTTAATCATATGCGCTGCGCTTTTAATCGTATACGTTGCGCTTTTCATCATATGCGCTTTTCATCATATGCGCTTTTTATCATATGCGCTTTTAATCATATGCGCTGCGCTTTTAATCATATGCGCTGCGCTTTTCATCATATGCGCTTTTTATCATATGCGCTTTTTCGTTCCTTATATCAAGTTTGCAAGACCTGATATAGTATTAAGAAATATTTCATTGATTTAAATCAATGAAATATTTCTTAGATTTGATCATAGTGTATATGTTACCACTATCTGCAATACATAGGTCTTTACCATTTAATTGATGTTGTATTTCAGTAGGATTCATACTAAAACTTCAAATAAGATAAGCAAATAATGAGTTATATTTCAGCAAGATAATCAAATTATATTACCTGCAAACAAGTTACAATCTGAAGTACATAAAAGATAACACTTAATAAACATATGCGTTATGGTCTAAAACCATTTATTTATGAGTGATACATAACAAGCTAGGCATCTTAGAAAATTCAAACCATTCAAGTCTCAAGGTAGCTCAGGTTTATTTAATCAAGATTTTTCAACAGATTCACTCTCGTTTTCTTTGCTTTTGGGGCTTATTTGTAGAGTTAAACAAGATGTTCATGTATTCAAGAAATACTAGACTGATGATCCACATTACCAGATCATTAATAAGAATATCCGGGATTCTTATAAGAGCGTCTACTAACATCTTCAATTTTATTCTTTCATGGATCACCGTTATTTCTTGATAATTAATATCGTATCTATCTTTGAGTATTTTCAATAATACACTTGGATCTTTGATCATATAATATGTAGATTCTAAGGACTCGTGAATATGTTTGCTAAGAAAAATACTTGCTATTGCTTTCTCTTGTTCGGAACAATTGTTATTTTCATTCAGGGTTTTTAAAAACTAATTGATTCGAGATGTTTTTTCTACATTCATAACCCATGTTAAGTAGTTGTTCTCACTTGATTCTAAAGGAGTAAATTTAAGCCTTTTTAAATTCGACATTTTCTATTAAAAAAAATGAACAACATAAATAATAATCATAATCAAATTCTATTCATAGACAAATAATAAAATGAAATTAGAATCATTTTAAATTCATAAGTAGCAAACAACAGAATAATGGCATGATTACAAATGAAAAAAACACAAGAGCAAGATAGAATATAGGTTCACCCGGTGGTATATTAGCAACAATGATGATAGTAAGTATGACAAATACAATAGGAAAAATCATCCTTGTGTGAATCATCTTTACAAATATTTTTTTTTTTTTAGAGTGGTAATCTGAGAAAATGAAGATTGATTTGTGAAAATGTGAAAACGGAGATGTTTATTTTATATTTGAAAAATATAGTCGTTGTAACGTCGTCAGTTGACGTTAACAACCGTTATGTATATATGACCGTTGTAACGTCGTTAGTTGACGTTAACGACTGTTATGTACTCGTTGTATTAATAATAAGATACAAGTTAGAATTTCTTGATACACTGTTTCGCGTAATGCTATATTGGAAGTGTTTGTCTGATATTCGAGTGGCATGTGTTTCATGGAATATTTGTTTATGCGTCGGATACTGTTATTAGGATCTCACAGTATCTTATTATTGTATATTGTCATATGTCTGAACCTGTGTTATACTGTTATTAGTACAGAGGTATCTAATTATATTTTAACCTTATTATTTTTATATTTTCCGTATAGAATGACATGTGAAAACTTGTGACATCTCACATCAATTATATGTGTGGTTGTACTAGATCCTAATGAACTCAGTCTTGCATTTGTTAATTAGCATACTAATTAAATATATTGCATGAAAATTCACTAATCATGATTTATTTTTTACATATAGTATAAAGTATAAAAACGAAGAAAGAGAATAAACATATTATACATAAATAATAAATTTTAAGAATAAACATTAGTATGCATGAAATAAATAATGATTAATTGCATAAGTAATCATAAATGTTAGATAACATAAATATAAATGTTAGTGAAGTTAATATGAGTTAGATTACAGAAATATAATTCAGGCGGTATAACCGACCATATATAACTTAAATAACATAAATATAAATGTTAGTGAAGTTAATAAAAGTTAGATTACATAAATATAATTTAGGCGGTATAACCGACCATATATAACTTAAATAACATAAATATAAATGTTAGTGAAGTTAATAAAAGTTAGATTACCTAATTATAATTCAGGCGGTATAACCGACCATATATAACTTAAATAACATAAATATAAATGTTAGTGAAGTTAATAAAAGTTAGATTACATAATTATAATTCAGGCGGTATAACTGACCATATATAACTTAAATAACATAAATATAAATGTTAGTGAAGTTAATAAAAGTTAGATTACAGAAATATAATTTTACTTATGATGATAATAATATTTACCTTACTAATAAATAATAGAAGATATCGTTAAAGAATTTCTTACCTTGATTAGTGACTTGTGCTTGCTTAGATAAACCTTGATTATACGGAGCATTTCGTGCTGATAACGTGTTATAATTCAGTAGGCTTATAACTACCTTTAGTGGCCTATTAACTACTTAAATATGTAACAATATATAAGAACAAAGAGAGAAGAAATATTGATATTGATATTTCAAGAGAAATGGTACACAATTAAATGGCTACCATACATGCCTATTTATAGTGTAAAATATTACTATGCAAGCTATACAAAGTTGACTAAAATTTATCATCCATATGACTTTTTGTAATCATATTATAACCGATATTTTGTTTAATTTTTTTTTTTCAATATTTCATTTTAAATTAAAAGGATCTCACTTCCATCCCTTTCATTCCTGTTCATTTCATTTCATCTCTTTTCTTTTAAGAGGGTTTTATTTTTGTTGATCAGGAAAGAGCAAACAAAGAGAAAAAAGTAAGGGTCTGATCAAAGAAGAGAATTTTTTACTAGTTTTTATTTAGAACGCATCACTACTATTCCTAACTTGTTTGTGACATCACATACAAATTTTCATTTTTTTTGCCAAAAAGTGCGATCTTCCAGTGACATGTTAGTGTCAAAATTTGACCCTCAAATACAAAAGTGATGACACACAAACAAAAGTAATCTAGACATGGTATTGATGATTCCTCATTCATTTCAAATATTCGTCCCACATATCGGGAGTGGTTCCATACGCCAATTGGCATATAGCCGAAGTACATTTTTGTAAGGTAGTAAAAGTAGGTCTACCGATAGCATCATAACGTTGGGTGAAATAACTAAAATATTCGGGAATATTATCACTTTAGAAATTAGTTATACCTTGCACAATTCAGAGGAATAATTGTATCCGCATTCGAAAATGCCTTTCAACTTTTTTGCGCATACTTTGGCGTCTCACAAAAAAATAATCTCTTCACAATTATTCAGCAGCCTCTTCACAATCTCTGGGGATGTAACCTCGAAATTTTGGAATATGCGATGCGGATTCGACTTTGGATTCATCTTCTTCTATTTGTTAAATACGTAGAACAACGTGCATATCTTTCAAATCGGAATTGAAACCAAGTAACCTCGAACTCATATATAAAAATAATAGTAGACTTTATAATACATAGTAAAATGTAGATAGAAAATAAGTTGTTTGGTGTGTAAAAACTGATAATGGAAATGAGTTTAAATAGATAAAATTAAAAGGTTAAAAAAGTAAAAAAAAAAACAGGTATATAGCCATTGCCAACGGTTATGTATCCTAAACCAATCAAGCGTTGTCACCTAGCACTTGACCTTCCTTTTTTTCTGTCAAAAAATCAACTGACGCCTCCTAGCGTCAAAATCCGACGCCACGTCAGAGGCGTCGATTGTGCCAACTCAGTTGACGGAGGCAACTTTGATGCTGCTTTAGGAATAATCTTAAAATAAGGGTTTGTGTCTCAAAGACGATGTTTTCTAGTTTCTAAAAAAATCTAGATTTTCTTTTTTAAGGACGTCTCAAATTTCAATTCATACAAAAACACTTTCTTTAAAAGGTATAAAAAAACTTTAAATTTTTATTCTTATATTTTTCTTATGCAAGCAGATAAATTTTCGACATCTCAAAAATGAATATCAAACAATAAATATACAATTAAGGATTACTCGTTTCTTCAACCTATTTTTATATTTAGGTTATGTTTCGTACATAACCATTTTTTATCCATACACAACCAAACAAGTCTTAAAGTATTGTACAATAATATCATAAAGCATGTTTAGTTGTGTGACGATCGCTCCAAATCCATATGGACGAACACGTCATTCATCGATTTCATTGCGAGGTATTTGACCTCTATATGATACGTTTTGTAAATATTGCATTCTTTTGAAAAGGCACACCATAAATGAATATTTAAATCAAAGGTTTTCGACATCTGATGATTTCTACATATAGACAATCACCGTAATATAATAGTTTACAATAGTACTTCCATTGACAATGCAGTCAAAATAAGATACATGGTGATGATTTGGTGAATGCAACGTTTTCTTGAAAAATATGCCATGTAAGACTCCATGCACATAGCTTGTCTAACAGATAAGCAAACAGCGGAAGACTTCTAGGGAACCTGAGAATAAACATGCTAACAAGTGTCAACACAAAGGTTGGTGAGTTCATAGATTTAATGTTTTGCATAATCTGTACATAAAAGTGGATCACAAGATTTCAGTTGTTTCATCCAGAAACGTTTATCAAAATATTCTACAAGATTGAGCACCCTGGTAACTAAGCTTTAACGTTATAATAAGTACCCATGTTTTAACATACATGCAACCAACATGTACAATACACGCAAACCAACGTGTACTAAACTCAAATAGCATACGTCTATTTTATAGTTCAGGCTAGGGTTTCTATACCTGGAACAGACGGGGATGTCAAGCCCTATGGATCCATATACAACTACTCGCGCCCACCAGTTCTTATGACCGGCAGTTACTAGTTACCAAAGCTAAGAGATTTTCGGTTCAAACTCAGTGTAGAATTAAGTATGTACTTGTATCCATTGCGTTTAAGATAAAGTGCATGTATTCTCAGCCAAAAAATATAGATTGCAAAAGCATTTAAAAAGGGAGCAAATGAAACTCACCTTAGCAGCACATAAAGTCGTTCACCGAAATGTGACCGAAACTTGGAATACCAAATAACCGTAGATCTCAACCTAAAGAACATATGTTGGTCAATAATTGTCTATCAAGCTAGGTCAGGTCATAGTGTATCACAATCCTAATGCTCGAGATCGACATACAAAAGTTATCAAGAGTCATTTCAAAAAGTCAATCTGACTCAATACAATAGTTGAATGATCATGGCAATCTAAACATTTTAACATTTCACATAGTTTCCTAATTTTTGTAAAATTAAACTATAGTTTTTATAAGACTTTAAAATATGATAAAACAATCAATTTTGACAATTGTTCAACAAAACGAGACGTGCCTTATATAAGAATTCATTTACTCCGCTGGTAATATTTAAAAATTCAATTTATCAATCTTATAAACAAGTTGTTTAAATATTAATTACAGATTCAAAAGCAATTTCAATTAACGTCAATCATAATTCAGTTGATCATATCTTTTAATTCGTTCATCGAAATCATACGATATCTAAATGAAAAGTTATTGATTTTTCGCCAGCTTTTCAAAAATATACATATCATATACCTTTTATTAGTAATATATGTATTTAATTCGTGATTCATCATAAAATGTTTAACGACGAAATTTAGCATACTAGCATGCATAAACATATATACTCTAACACTAGACATGTATACACTATTAATATATAAAAGATAAGTTATAAATGCTCACGTATCAATATTGTGATTCAATATTGCAGGAAAGTACGTAGACGCAACGGAGATGATAAACACTAGGTTAGACTTGCGAATAATACCCATGCACATTACTCATAATCTCCATAGCTATAACCCATAGTTTCCTTAGCTTAAACCCGTTTGAAAACTTGTTTTTAAAGTGACATGCTCATGATCTCGTCGTAGTATTTTATGTATAATACTAATTAATAATACTCCGGACTATAAGATTAATAATAATAATAATAATAATAATAATAATAATAATAATAATAATAATAATAATAATAATAATAATAATAATAATAATAATAATAATAATATTAATATAATTATATATAGAGAGAGCAGAGATATTGAAAGAGTGTAAAACATTCGGCAAAAACTGGAGCATTTATAGGACTTTTGCTGAATCCATGTGCCATGCGATCGCATGGCTTGGTAGAGGGATTCCCATGCGATCGCATGGGGTCCTTTTCCGGCTCACATGATTTTTGTTATTTTCCTCGTCGACATAATATTAAATTAATATAATATATATAATTTAAATTAATTAATTAATTATATATTATATTATATTCTCGTGCCTAGTTAACTTGTAATCTTGGTTCCGATGTCTTGTACGTTTATGTTCGACTTATGTCCCGCTTCCGGTTTCTCGAATGCATTTTCGTACGCTTAGAAAACTAGTACTTTTCGTTACGCGACGTGTACCTTTATCAAAAATTAAACTTAACCTTTGATAAACTATGTCACTCGAAGTGTAGCTTTAATCAATTAAGTGTTTTGGTTATTTGCTTCTATAAATCATCGCCTCGTAGTATATACATATACATATATACATTTTCATTTTGAAATAGTGTTTTACTGTAACAAAGTTACTGTAGCAAAGTTTTTTTACTGTAGTAAATAGTGACTTTCAAAAACACTGTAGCTTTTCGGGTACTGTAGCAATTCGAAAATACTGTAGCAAATTAGTGTTTTACTGGTTCATCTTAAACGTTTTAGTTAACTTATCTAAATATCAATCGAATCAATAATCGAATGTTACTATCGCTTACTAAATAACTTGAAATCATATATATATATATATATATATATATATATATATATATATATATATATATTGTTCGTGAATCTTCGAGAACAGTCAAAGAATAATTGATTACATGAATATAGTTCCAAAACTTGAGACTCAACATTACAGACTTTGCTTATCGTGTCGAAAACTTTAAATCATTTAAAGATAAAGTTTAAATTTGGTCAGAAATTTCCGGGTCGTCACAAGTTGTGTATGAATAAAAAATGATTGTATACAAATCACTCTCCGTATATTTAAAACCAAAAAATATAAGGTTATATCCTTTTATTATTCCGACTCTATACTATGTCTATACTCTAATGTATGTAGTTTATCTAGTTAACCCGTTACTGTTTTTAACTCATTATTAACCACCACAAAAATTGGATATGAAATCTCTTATAAAATACAAAAACCTCGTATGAAATCTCTTGCAAAATATTAAGACCTCAACTCAATCAACTACTAGACTATATTTTGAAACCAAAATATTTTCAGAATATATCTAAAAACTGAAGAAATGCTAAGAGAGAATATTTAGCCATTTTATGTAATATTTCATGTGACGCCCTGTACCCTCGTTGATATAAAATACATAAGCAAATATAATGGACGTTAACAAGATGACACGTGACACATATTACCTCAATTGCAACCTTTATAAGATTTTTTTTTTTAACCTCAATTACAACTTTTAAAAAATATAAAATTAAATTGCCTTCTTAAAACTCATCCTTACACAGCCTTGTTCATTTGCATGTGATATTCGTTAAAACAAAAAACTACAATCACGAGTGTTAAGACCAATTTTAACCCTTCGTCACTTTCTATCCGTCAGTTGATGTGCTATTTTTAACGAAAACTGACATTTTCTAACGCGGCGTTAGTTAGTCCGAGCTCCATCCGTCAAGGAAGTGACACATTTCTTTGTGTCCGTGAGTTCCCTCAACAACCCTCACACATTTTCTTGATTTAATTAATACTCTGTATATATTTTTTATTATTAGTTTATTTTTTCCCACTCAATATCCAATCAGATTTTACCACATCACCCTACTCAATATTTGAAACAAAAAACTGACACAACGGTAATCACATTTAAATTTCACTTTTTGGTCAAAAAGTGCACAACCTTGATATCACCCCCAAGGTTTGAAACGGTCTATAACTGCAAAGACCTGCATACATGGCGGACCAAACAACAAATCCACGCTTTTAAAAAAAATCCACCTTTTCTAAGGAACTAGATCCTAATCCTATGCCACTCTTGCAGGATTGAGCCCATGACACTCTCTAATCGAACCCGAATTGGCGCTTAATGCATCTTGCTAACTAATGTTAACCTTTAGAGTGTATTCATTTACATCATAAACAACTAGCTAGACATATTACGGTAAGAAGATAGGAAGTCGTAAAGTAAATAAGATTCCACAAACAAAGTCCAAAACTCTAGGCTTCACTAATAACCGGAAAACTCAAACTCGAATGATGTAACGAATCTAGCATTATTTGAAAACTCAAATTAGAATATGATGTAATGAATCTAGCTTTATTTGATTACAAAATGAATTATTTATTATTAGATAAACAGTAGTCTCGACAGCCTGGTCCGCTTACATCACGAACACATAGAAAGCTGCTGTTAAGTATAATTGTACAACATAATAAGGAAATAAGATATGAATAATGCTTCTAGTTTCCTTAGACTTGATCAGATTGTGGCTATTTGAGCTGAGATTTTAAGCTTGCTGGGTGAGGTCTCTGTGAGTGTAGACTACCCCTTTATCGTTATCCACCACATGTCCATTTCCTCTTGCAATCCTGATGATTTAAACACATAAACCGAATCAAAGTATGTATATTTTTACACTAAAAAGGAGCTTCATGTGCAAATCATAATTGTGTCTGAAAATATAAACAGACGTACCATCGTGTTGTGAGCAATCCTTCAACTCCAACTGGCCCACGAGCGTGGATCCTGCTTGTACTTATACCAACCTGTTGTGTGGTTAGACAACCAAAGTGACTATAATTAACAAGAGAGAAAAACAACGCAATGGTATTTTTTAGGGGGTGTTTGGATCTGCATCTTTGTTGATTATGTAATATTGAATAAATCAAAATCTAGTTAAAAATGGAATGTTTATCAGAAGTTATGTAAGAAGAAGAAGAATAATGAAAAATGATACCTCTGCGCCAAGTCCAAAACGAAATCCATCACTAAATCTTGTGCTGGCATTATGAAATACAGCAGCACTGCAATTTGGATGTTAGGATGATAGCAATTTAATTAATTGTTCCATGCACATATATATAACTTAATTAATTAAAGCTGATGATATAAAATACAAGAAAATATATGAACCTGTCAACTCGATGCAGAAAAATGTTTGCAACTTCTGGATCTTCTGTTATAATGCAATCAGTATGTGCACTGCAAACAAAAGTATCCCAGATATAGTTATAAATAAATAAATAATTTGTATAATACACATGTGCAAATTCTGACCTATCTAGATTTGTAGTAACATAATAATTCTTATTTGTATTCATATGTACCACAATTACTATTTACATAAAATGGAAAAATGAACAAAATGTTATGTTTGCAGGTCGATTGTTCCATGTCTAATAAAATAAGATAGAATAAATACAAGACATAGTTATAAGTACTACATATGTTAACTTGCCTTCCATGTTTGTGTATGTGATCAATAGCAGCATGCACATCATCCACAATTTCGATAGTACAAGTAAGGGAACTGTATTCATGATGAAACGATGGTGCTGGTGGTAGATTAAGCAACGTACACGCCCTTGGACCCCCATTGATACTCACACCTGAAACAATAAACACATCCATCCATATAACATTCAATCCTTCCTTTTCATTATACGATAAAAATAAAATAATAATAATAATAATATCACTTTAATTTTTCAGTCTTATGTATGTGACAACGTTTATTTATGGTCGTTTCGTAACAAGTAAAATTAAGTTTCATGCCTTTAATTTGAAGTTCAATGAGAAGCTCATTAACACCACCGTTCTCCATCAGTTCCTCATGAACAAGAAGTGTTTCCTGGCAAAGCATATCAAAAACTATCATTATGCATTACAACATATTATATTATTAATTAAATATTATTATTATTATTATTATTATTATTAAATAAGACTGTCAACTAAAGGGCAAAAGCAAAAGATGTTATTTACCATAGCATTACAGGCTGCAGGGTAATCGGTTTTCGCATCCAAAACTATGTTCTTTGCTTTTTCCATATCAGCAGATTTATCAACATAAACATGACAGATTCCATCTGAAAAGTTGGGAAATCGGAAATATTATATCGTCCCTCACACGTCAAAACATTTTTTTAACCTTATAACACGGGACAACTTACCTGCATGACCAAGAACAGGAATTTGTGTTGCAGACTTTATTTGATAAACTAGTTCATTGCTGCCTCTTGGAATCACAAGATCAATAACATCATCAAGCTGCGTCAGAATTTAAGTCGTACATATTTTAGAGTATTTAACAAAAAATTTACAAATCCAGTTAAATATAAAACCAACCTTGAGTAATTCTGGAATTTCTTCTCTAGAAGTCACAAGCCCAATTAATCCTTCACCAACTGTCTTCGGGATGCATGAAGTAATAATCTAATAATAATTCATAAAAAGTATAGGAACGTGATATTAATAAAACGAGACATTAACGAGTAATGTGTTTGTATCAACAATTAACTAAACAAAGTTAAACCTTGTGCAAGATTGCATTAGAGCGTTTTGCTTCCTTCCCTCCTTTTAATAAGAGCCCATTTCCAGTTCTGATGGCTAGTGATGCTATCTGTTTTCAAAATGAGATGAACATCTTTCGAAAAATAAACTTAGTATTTTACCAGGATTGAACCTCAACCGCACACAGTCAAATAGTGACATGTTTATTTGCAAGCGAGCTTGTAAGGACCTCAAAACATCACTCACTTTGAATATCAATAATACACAAAAGGATACAACATCTAATTTAATACACTATCATGGTACCTGAACTAGTGCCTCTGGCCGTGACTCGAAGATAACAAGAAGAACACCCAAGGGAGATGACATCTTCTCTAAGATGAATCCATCCGACAGCTGGAAACAACAATATTCATTCGATAAAACACGTTGTTTCAAAGCGTGGATAATTCCTTGTTTCATTGAAATTTATAAAAAAAAAAAACAAAGTGAAAACTTATTACCTCCGTTCTCTTCAGAACTTGGCCAATTGGCTCTTCCATCTTTGCAAGCACACGGATTGCCTTTGCAAGACTTGACACCTGTCAAAGACTAAGATTTAAATTACAAAAAAAAAAAATAGTATTTCAAATCAGGAAATGACCACATATAAGATGTGACTTGCCTTCCCAGGCTTGAGAGCCAACCGATTAACTAAGGATAAATCATATGAATCATCTTGTGCATTAGCAACATCAGCTTCATTTTCATGAATGATAATTTTCTCATTTGCTTCCAGAGCATCAGCTATCGCTAGCAAAATTTTACTCCTCTCTTCTGCAGGCATTCCCTAAATAAAAGTAGCAACTTGTATAATATCTATATCGTCATGTTTATCCAAATGGGTCGAATTGGGTGGAAATCTTGGCCCGTTTACTTATATATCAGAAAACTTAAAATGAAAATTGTTCGGGGTCAACCCAACCTGGTCTACCCCGTATCAATCCATACCAAAAAACTTGTAAACTTTTGACTTCTTACCTAACCTGCCCAATCAACCCATTTTGCTACCTCTAGCTTTCAACTGTGGTGCTCAACATTAGACACATATTGAAGGGGTTGCCTCTTACTGTTAAAGAAGACAACTTTAAAAAAAAGTTATTCAAACTAATTACCTGAAGAAGCCTGGAACTTTCTCGCGCTGCAACCGCCATTTCACGTGAATTTAACTCTGCACTTGGAATCCATGTATGAGCATCTTTATGGAATAACGTCCCAATGCACTGTCCTCGTAGAACTCTTATGATATTGTCACCAGCAAAGCCACTTCAAAATCAATAAAACACATCATATTCTGTTATTTACTGTAAATCAAAAGCATATTGTAAAAATAAAACTCAAAAATGAACAAGCGACATGTGTCAACACCTCGTGATGACAACAGGTATTCCAGCGTCGGCGGCATAAACAGCTGCTTTTACTTTAGCAGTCATACCACCTCTTCCAAGCCTAGACTTGTCACCAAACGTAATCGTATTTTCAAGTTTTTCCTTAATGTACGTATTAATTAATCTCGATTGCGGATCACTTGGGGGCCCACTATATAGACCATCTACATCACTCAACAGCACAAGAAGATCGGCTTTTAACTCCAAAGCCAATAGCGCAGCCAAACTGTCATTATCCCAGAATATTCCAGAAGAATCCTACAGAAATTTGCACACGGCGTAACGTAATGAGAACACGTAACATAATACAGATGCAAATTTCAAAAAATTAAAGGAATTATACCTCATATGGCGCCCTGCGGGTGCTAATGGAATCATTCTCATTGAAAACGGGAATAACTTTAAGCGATAACAACGAATCCACCGTTTCAGTAAGTTGTTTCCTGAACTCGGAACTCCTAAAGTCATTGTCAGTTACGAGAAGCTGCGCTGATGTCACATCCAGCTGCAAATAAAAATAATAAGCATTTTTTTAGCAGGGTAAAAGGCGAAATAAGAAATAAAGGCATGGATTATGTATTCACCTGGCTAAACAATGTATCATAAAGTGCCATAAGACCATTTTGTCCAACAGCTGCACATGCCTTACCATCAAGCTCATCTTGTGGTTTCTGAAGATCAGCAAAGCTTCAAAAGAAAAAGAACTACTAGTAATCAATATACCATTTGATTGAATATTACTATCAGAATAGATTAGTTTTGAACTTTGTGACTTAATTATAACAAGAACAAAAGCACAGATGTAAGCAATGAACTTAAACACTTTCAGGAAAAGCTGAATTGGCTTATGAGACACACAGAATATGATCACAGTATAAAGATCACTGTACCATCACATGATATGCTTAAACCAAGCATAACACAAATATCTGCTGCCATTTTCTCTTTCTTAACCTACTGTTGCCCTTTTAGAACTCTCCTATTCGAGAGAGAGAGAGAGAGAGAGAGAGAGAGAGAGAGAGAGAGAGAAAGAGAAAGAGAGAGAGAGAGATGTAAAGATCAAAACTTTTTTGTTTCCTAATTGACCAGAAATCTATTTCTATGGTTCATTGTTCGTTTGGATCAGATATTGGCATTAAATATCTCTCATGAAGCTATTGGCACGGAAAAAAGGTAGTGTTGCACATTGACGAACACTTCTACATAGAAGTTTATCAATGGGATAGCATTTACATTGTAGATAATTTTGCACAAAACTATATGATAATCAATATTCTTTTTCAGTATACTCCGTAATAAGTAGCATGATTTCTGTTTCAGAGTGACATCATAAACTTTTAATTTATCAGTGCTCAAACTGATTACACATGTTGTAACTAAGATTCTACATGATACCATGGTTGGCTTGTAATCTTAATAAGCCATGATCTTGTATAGTTATAACATATAACCATAATACTATGTATATGGTGCCATTTACATCTCAATCTTCGTTTAGAAGGCAAAAGGTTAAATCTATAGGCATAATGATTACCTTTTGTAAAAAGTGTGAAGTATCAAGTATGACAACCTACAAAGAGATCAGAGCGCTTCCCCACGTTTATTACACATAACCTTCATAACGCATGTGAGTATGTACCCTCATGTCCTATTTTGAATTTCCTCCATACATTAAGTGCCTGAGGAGTAATGATACTGTTTTATATAGTATTTTGGTGACAAAACTATTGATGAAAACATGGAGGGGAAGGGCCCTGCTCAAACTGATTGCATATGCTGTAACTAAAATACTCGTTTTCTGTTACAGTAGTCCATCGACATCGACCGAATTCTGAGCTGGACTTCAAGATCCTTCGTTTTGTAGTAATGTATCGTGAAGGATGCATTCAAAGATTCATTTGAGCACCTCAACCTAGAAGTGCGAGGCGAATCAGCGAAACTATAGAAGAGTTTTTAAAATATGGTCCAAATTCGAATGGATCATCACCAAATAGAGCGGGTCGAGGTTTTGTCGTCTTGTTCGCTAACGTCCAAATTCAAGCGGTCCAAATCCGCAGTTTTCGCGGCATGTTGGAATATTCCGCCTATCGACGACAATGAGATTGGGATTTAACCACTTTTATTGGTCATTCAAAAAGGTCCACACTTGATAATTTAGAAATAGTTTATAACATTCCAACTAATATTGAGACTCCGCCCACAACCAAATTTCATCGGTACCTTCCACCCTTCTCTGGTCCTTGAAGCAACTTCACCACGTTTCCCCAGTTGTAGCATCCAACTTTCAGCCTCGTAATTCGTCCTTTGGTTCTCTAATGTACTTTCAGCCAACCCAGTGTTTGGGGCCCTGACATCGTTGCAAAAGGTCTTAGGTTCGAATCTTGGAGTGGTCAGGGAAGGGTTGGAAACATCCAGGGAGTATTTCTGATGGGTTGCGTATGGTAGAGTATGAGGTCTGATTACTCGCCCTCCCGGGTAACCCGAATAGGGAAAACCATAGAACTTTATTTCTTTTGGTTGTGATGATCTCATTGGTGGTAGTTATCATTCTTATATTTACATCTTTGAGACGATGTTGGTGTCAGTACCTCGTCTCCTTGTAATTGTGTGTCCGGTTTTTGGGTGCCTCAAGATTGTCGTCACATTATAAATTTGTTATATCTTTGAACCAAATGTTAGGCGGTGTTGTGTTTGATGGTATTGTCATTAAGAGTATGGTGTTTGGATGGTATGTGTTTGTGAATTGGGTTTGAGACATCTGGTATGGATGACTACACATTTGTGAGTTTAAAAAGGTTGATATTGACGGATTTGAAGAAGATGATACGTTCGGGAAGGAGTTATATCAGGAGCGAATGTGGTACAGATTGTTCAGGTTGTTCGACATCTTGAATTACTGAGCATCATAGTGGATTGAATTACTGAGAATCATAGTGGATTATTGTGAATCATAGTGACTTATAGTGAACAAAAGAGTTTTTAAGTATGAAAATAAAATTGAGTTTTGATTTTGTTTTGAAGTGTTGTATTTTTAGGGGATTAAATACTAGGCTATAAAATTAAGATTAAAAAAAATGAAAAAGAAACGGATGTTTAAAATATTTATTATTAAAATTAGCCGTTAGATGATTTAAAAAGGAAACAAATGAAAAAAGTAGCATCGCAAGACCGACGTCGTTCCTAACGCTGGTGGAAAGACAGCTTGAAGAGTAAAAACGACGACAAAATGTCGCTTACTCCGTAGGCTCAAGTGGATTTGAATTCAAAATATCCATCAAAGAAAGGGAAAAAACTCTCCTCAAGTTTCTGTACTAGAAATGACCATTAAAAACTCATCAACATTTTAGACGACTAATTCAATTCAATGATCAATACACATACAAATATAATACTCCGTACATTATTTGCTTACCAATATCAAAATGACTTTTCTAACCATAAAACTATGGGTTCAAGTCCAGTGGTAGATAGTATGCATATACTTGTGGACGAAAACTGTGTTAAGGTGTGTGTTGTCTTTTTTAAGTAAAACATACAAATATAACACACAGATACTTTACACTAAAATACAAAAAAAATATGCCACAACAATACAAAAAACTTTTTATCAATAATTTTTGCTACCATAAATAATAAATAAATCAAGTAATAATAATTGCATAAAGATATAATTTTGGGAGGTTCAAGCAAGTACCTGCTGTTGATTAGTTTCCTGTATCTAAGTCGTTGTCGACCAGCTCCAACTGCACCAGATGACACCAAGATAACCTCAAATCCTTGAGTATTCAGTGCTTGAATCTGTTCATAAGAAACCGTCATCGTTATAAACGTTCAAACTGTATCAAATAAGTATACAGATATGCTTTTTGTCATACTAAATGAATTATCCACCTGTTCGCAAAGTGCTCCCAATCTTCCTAGTGCAAGCCTTCCATCATCTCGAGTTACAACCGCTGTCCCAACCTTCGAATCCAAAACATAATCATTTCAGATTAAACGAGTAAACATAAAAAGTTTTTCCTGTTCAGACTAACCGGAAATAGGTAGTAAATTTTCAGCATGACTATGTTAAGTATATAGATAAATACATGTATTTACAAAAAAAATAAAAAAATAAAATAAAAAAAATTAGTCATAAATAACATATCAAATTAGGGGAAAAAATCGTCTTAAAACGGGCCAAACTGAAGATTACTAGCTTTCTGCTAAATGATTATTTTATTGTTATTCTATTATATGTTATTATAATTAATAATTATAATTATATTATATTGCATAACTGAATAAAACAGAGCATACATTAACTGCGTAATTACCAGTATCAGTATAATTAAACCCTTGCCACAAACAAAATAACATAAATATAAATTCATGAAGAATAAAACTTGTGATTACAAATTAACACATAATTATGCATGATCAGCTACCAAAACAAAAATTTAGCGAATGTGATTTGAAAATAAGTAAGCTAGAAATGAGTAATTAGATGATTAAAGTGAAAATAATATACGGAGTAATAGGGACTAAATTAGGAATAATGACCTTAATAACGATTCGTCTAACATCTTTAAGGAAAACGCGAGTTGGATCAATTCCGTCCATTTTGTTGAATTGAATTGAATTGAATTGAATGAAGTTGATATAATAATGAATTAGACAGTGTGTGTGTGTGTGTGTGGTGTGGATGAATGATGGATGAGGAAACTTGTGTACGACTGAGTTCTAATCGTAGGGTTCCATCTGATTTTTGCAGCGATTTCGCCGCGTATATATATATATACATATATATATGTATAATTAAATTAAAATAATAATTAATTAACAACATGCATAATCCATAATTTCGCTTTCTACCAGTTCTAGTCGCTCTATTTACATTTCTTACGATTGCATCCCTGTTCTATTATTTTATTTTATTTTATTTTATTTTATTTTATTACTGGATGGATTATGGATTATTACTGGAAGTTAAATCCGTTTGTTAAACGGAATTTTTGAATTTAATATGAAAATGAATTTTATACAAATTTATTTAAATAGTAGTGAAATGACCCGTGGAATCACGAGTTTATTTAAACGAAATAGTTTAATCATATGTTTTAGGTGTTAAGTGAATATAAATACTAAAGTCATTTAGTTTAATGAACCGCGGAATTAAGGATTCCGACTAAAAAACTTGTCGTTGTTTTTACAAACATATTGATATACTTAATTTGGTCCAAAAAAATGAACTACATTTATTCTCCCACCACCCTCTTCCATTTTTTCTCAAAATTACTATTTTCATTGTTATAAAAGTCCACATTACAATCTTTTACCGAGACATGTATTGTTCATGCATATATAACGTAATTAATCCCGTAAAGAAAACTCATATTAGAATAATAATTATATAATAATTATAATTATAATTATAATAATAAAGTTTGCTTTAATATTGAGTATTTTATATTTTTAATAATAATTATTAATAATAACAAATGGCTATTGAAATTTTTCAAAAATTAAAATACAATTATTATAAAATGTTGTACAATATGCTTCAAATTTTGTACATGTGTTCATGGGTGTTTTATAAAAGATTGTACAGTTTGTTTTAAAGTTTGTACATATGATCACGAGGTGTTTTATTATAAGGTTCTACATAATGTTTTAAAAATTGTACATATGGTTATGGGGGTGTTTTACCATAAGGTTATACATAATGCTTCAAATATTGTACATATGGTCATGAAGGTGTTTTATCATAAGGTTGTACATAATGATTTATACCATAATCTAATGGACGATCGTACCCCTGGAAGCAAAGCATAAAAGATTCTGCCATTAAGGGTACAATAGTAATATCGGGGACAAGGACTTTAACCGGTGCAGTGAAATGTCAAATCACAGCAGCAGAAATGATTACCGCTAAGTTTAACTCTACAAAGCTTATATATTGATAGTAACGCTTCGTAAAATTAAACTGGGGGGCTTGATAGTGCACCCCACCTCCGGTTCGTTTACCAGCTTCGTAGTTTACTTCAGAGGATTTTGCTACAACACATGGTACGAAGGAAACTTCGGCTACAATGAACGAGGTCATGAAATCAGAGCAAGAATAGTGATCTTAGAGCCCATAAAACCTCGGTCAATTACAAAGTCAAGCTAGCGGAACTATTTCTAGCTCGGTTGCACGCTTGTACAACTAAGGAAAGGGACAAAGTTACTTTTCTCTGCAGGTTTACGAAAAGGGAAAAGTCAACTAGTATTCCAATACCATTGGGAACTAGCAAGCTGGTATAGAAAGCCACTCCAATCCACTTATAAATAGAATAGAATGCAGGATACATTCCACATTCAACACACACACACACACTCATATTAACATCATATGTTATACTCATTACTTCGGTGGCGTAAAACAATCACCTGATTGTTACCTTCGGGGAATCGCCAATGAACGAAGCTAAACCCATAATCACCCAATCTTATATTTCAATGACTAGGATATTCCTATATCAGCACTAGATCGCCGGTTATTGAACAAATAATTGGCGCCATCCGTGGGACACACATTTCATTCATCTTGTTGAGAAAGAACCGACGTTGATGATACGTATCATGATCCGTCTCAAAAAGGCACTAATTAGTAGCATCCAGGCTAGGGTTGTTCCCCGGCATAATCCTATCCCGGAAAAGGACGTCTTCCCGGCATCACCTCAGTGACCCGACCAGAAGGTTACTTATGCATGCACCCGGGAAGGACCACGTCGGACAATGGCTAGCCGGGAATGCCATCCAGCCCGGATAAGCATACACGCTACCGGCATAACCTAGACGGATGCAGAGGCATTAAGAAGTTAAGGACTATATCATCACAAATAAGTCTGCTGATAAACCAACAACAATTTGCCCGGTCATGACTAGCACCGCGAAGAAACACTTGGAGTAAATAGAAAACAAAACCTTCCCGGTTGAACTAAGTGCTCCGTGACATCTTAGCCGGGACCAACACGCTGCCGGTACCGTTACTACTTCCCGGTCCAATATTCCAACCCGGTATAAAGATACCTTCCCGAGACAAGCACTGTCCCGGAACAGACACTTCATCTCGGAACGAGTACTCGATCTCGGAACAAACACATAAGCAAGTTGCACGCCAAGACAGCCCACGAATCTAGGAAAGTTTGTTAGGATCTGCTCGATTATTCCCATGAAAGGGACAGGTGCCACGTCACCCTGATATCGGCCAAAAAGTCACGTTTTTACCCCCGATATTGGGCCCTAAAACCCATAAAGTTCCAAACTTTATCGCAAAAATAATCACTTTTTCGGTTGATTTTTTAGATTACATAATTACAAAGGCGATGCAAAAAGAATCAAGTAAAACGGAGCTAAAACGAAGAATCTAGAGCGAAAACGGTGAAAGACAAGAAAACGAGTTACGATCCAGAAAATCAGGCTGACCAGGCAAGCCAAACGGCTTGCCTGGCTCAGAAACAGCCTGCCAAATGGCCCAAGCAAATGGCCCAAGAAAACGGCCTGCCAAACGGCCTGTCAGCCGTTTGCAGGCAAAAATCAAGTCTATTTAAAGGGCCTTCTCCATCCATTTCAACACACACTCAATTTACAATTCATTTTATATTTTCAAGTTTTAGGTTAGTTTTTAGTAGTAGTTAGCTTAGCTTTTATTTTCCAGAGGATATCCCGGCGAGTCCCTGCGATCTCGGGCAGATTTCTTCAGCCTTTTCAGGTTTTTATCCGAAACGCTTGTCTTTTGTATTAAACATGTATTCTTATCTTTTATGTTTAATAATGCATTCCGATATTACCATGATAGCGTAAGTAATCTGTATGTTGCCATGATAGAAGTTTGAGTTAACGTAATTATGTTAAATTATTACGGTTATTGTTATTATGCTGAACTACGAAGTCTGATAGATTTGTATGCTAGCATCTTAAGGAGTAACCAACCTAGATTGTGATCAGGACTTGTCTACCTATATGAACTTAGCTACTTCATAGGATTAAGACCCCTGGTTATACTATATCTGAAGATTCTATGAACTCGGTATGGCCGGAGTTCCCGAGAGGCATTTAATGCGCTTTTAGGACACGGAACTTAGGAATTGAGACATGAATGACCTAGTATACCTATTGACTGTTCCAAAGAGACCTCTTAGGAGCTATTAATTTCTAGCCAGTGCCCTGACTGTATGATCCAAACATATTGCATGTTCTTGTTTGATTGTTGCCCTAGGACTAAGTCATACCAACTGTCTAGGTACCTGTTAGGTTTCTATCTGCTTTACTTTCAGTATATCAACGTTAATGTTGTATAACGTTTGTCTTAGTTTGATCTCATTAGTATGATGAAATGGTTGTTAGTTTTCTTTTAAGGTTTTGTCAACTTAACTCGACGTACTCCTTCCGTTTGTGATCAGTGTTCAATCAACATGGCACGTTGTTATTCAGTTAACCAAACTGATAATGAGGGCTAGGATAGAACTCAACTCGCTAATAAACCTAGTGCTTTACTAATGGTAACCTCCGAGGTATTGTCACGTTTCAGTTATACAACCACGTGATATACTTTTCACTGCTCAACGAGAACTCTGAGAGTTTAGAGATAAGTAGGTCTGTGTAATTGGCTCATCCAACCACATCTACACCATTTCAGTCATAAGCTTTAATATCAACATAATTACCTTTCCCTAACCCAAACTGATATCTTGGTCAATATTTCCTGATCTGCACACTCCGGACATCCTCCCACTTTATTTACTTTTTCGCAATTAGGATTTTAGCTTAAACCAACTACTATCTTTTATCCAGGTAATTTAAATAAAAGACAATTATCCATTTGATCTTCAATTCGTTAAACTATTCAAAAGCACGACCCTAGGTTAACTTACACCTTCTACATTAGAAAGTTAAAAGTAAATTTAGGCCCCGCAAAATATAAATTAAACGGCAACTTCTCTGTGATATACCAAATTTGACGCCCTGCGACCTAACGACACCACACGAACAAAACCGTCTGTTTTGGCTATATCATAGGAAGGCTCATCATTTTGGCGCCGCTGTCGGGGATCGAATATTTTGATTGAAAAAGATTTTAAGCAGACAAAAGTATTATTTGGTGGTGTCTAAGAAAGACATTTATACATGGACTTGGTTGTTGGATTTTCCAAACAGTCTCCAATTATATTGGAACCAAAAGGATCCTGCCTCTCCGTAGTCGGCCTGGCCACCTAGATACCTAGTAATCTGTAAGAAATCCTATCAATTGGAATATCGATAAGGTTAGTGACCGAATTTCAAGAATAATTGTTTTTATTAAATTATCGATCCTTTTTGTTAAAAATGGAACAACAAAACACCCTTGTTTCTATGCAAAAATCATGCTTAGAAGAAAGATGAGGACCAATCACCTTAGGAACTGAAGGAACTCCTGAAATTAGTTCACATATGATCAAGCTGGTCAATATGATCTGTAAATTTCAAGGATTACCGACTGACGATCCAAACTTTCACTTAAACAAATTTATAAGTCTGGTTGACTCTTTTAAGAAGGAAGAAAACGAGAAAAACCTTTTAAAACTTCACCTTTTCCAATATTCTCTGTTTTCACACGCTTTAACATGGTTTGATGGTCTTAACCCGAATTCAATAAACTCGTGGGAAGAATTAGCCACTAAGTTTTTGAACAAATTTTATCCACCTTCCCTGCAAACCTGTTTAAGAAATGACATCACCAAATTTTCTCAAAAAGAAAAAGAGTCATTGTGTCTAGCGTGAAATAGAGTAAAAGTGATGCTTAAAAGATGTCCGAATCATTCATTAAGTCGGGCAGACATAATCTGCACGCTTTACAATGGTTTGACCAAGGATGATAAGTCTCTCCTAGACATGGCCTCGCAAGGCAATTTCATGTCCCGAACAGCAGACGAAGCATGTGATCTTTTGGACACAATAGCTGCACAGCAGGATGATTGGAACAAAGAAGCTGCTGAGAAGGATGACATCTTCGCTCGTACGGTACAAATGCTGGAAAGTAGGTTACAAGATCTCACCCTCACTCTTCAAAGTTTATCGATTTCTAAAAGTACCGATGCTACTAGAACCAATCTAAGGTATCCTTACCGTAGATGGGCATATAAATAGCAGAATAGCTCGAACTTTAATATACTCCTCCCACTACACCAATCTGCTACTCTCTCTAAAGAAACTTTAGTTGAATTAATGAAAAAGCAATACACGATAAACCTTCAAGTCATAGAATGCCAGAACAAATTTGATACCTTGATAAAGACTTTTGAAGAGTTAATAATCAATTTTCAGCTTACACTTAAACGTTTAACCGCTAAAGTTGAATTAGAGAGTAGTGAGTTTGATGCCCTAGTAGTAACTAGAGGTGGGAAGGAAACAACTGTTAACATACCCTTACAAGATTTTTCCAATAAGGAACCTGTGTCAATTGACCCAGTTGTCAATCCACCAAAACATATCTCTCCTAAGGCCCCGAAAATCATTATGCGCGCCCGCATACCCTTCCCAGGTAGGCTTAGGAAGGAAAAACAAGAAGCGCAATTCGCTAAGTATTGGGATATTATTAAGAATTTACATTTGAATGTGCGACTAGTAGATGCTTTAGTAGAAATGCCAAACTGCGCTAAATTTTTCAAAGAACTGCTTTTGAACAAAGAGAGATTAAGAGAGATAGTTAGCTTGCCCTTAAGTGAAGAATGCTAATTAGTTACAACATGGTATTCCCCCTAAGTTAGGATATACAAGAAGATTTACGGTACCTTGCTACCTGCAAGATGTCCAGATTAGCAATGCTTTAGCAGACTTAGGAGCCAGTGTAAACCTAATGCCCTATTCATTATTCCAAAAGCTAGGATTAAAAGACTTACGACCAACCAGAATGACTATCCAACTCGCGGACAGATCAGTTAAGATGTGACGACCCGAGAATTTTTGACCAAATTTAAACTCAATCTTTATATGATTTCGACATGATAAGCAAAGTTTGTAATGTTGAGTCTTGAAAATTTTAGAAACTATGTTCATATATTCAAATTACCCTTTGACTATTCCCGACGATTCACGAATCAACTGTTGTTAATAAATATGTATATATATATATATATATATATATATATATATATATATATATATATATATAAAATATATGTTAAATTGAATTAATAAGATACAATTTAATAATTTGAATTGGAAATGTAAAGTAATATACGAACTAATTACGTCGTTATTAAAATGAGTTTATAAATAAATATATATGATGTCTATACATAATTATTATTATATTTTAATATACATATATATAAGAGATATAAATATTATGTGTTGAAACTTTTAATATATATTTCTTTTATGAAATAATATAATATAGTAAATAGATATATAATAGTTATATATATATATATATATATATATATATATATATATATATATATATATATATATATATATATATATATATATATATATATATATATATATATAACATTATTAATGTATTCCTATTTACATGATGTAACTAATATGCAAACACAACTACATACTATTATATATAAGATTATGTAAATATTAAATATTCAGTATATATTATTATGAAACTATATATGATTTCTATTAAATATTTCAATTTTAAATGTTCAGTAAATGTCATCATATAACATAATCTTATCTAAATAATAAATGGTATTATATTAGATTTCAATTTGAATGTAATTAATATATTAAAATTATTAATACTTTCATTATTATTATTAATAACAGATTTGATACATGTGATATGCTATATTATTATTATTATTATTATTATTATTATTATTATTATTATTATTATTATTATTATTATTATTATTATTATTATTATTATTATTATTATTATTATTATTATTATTATTATTATTATTATTATTATCATGTTTATCAGTATTATTATTGATAAAATTATCATATTATCAAATTATCATTTTTATTATTATCAATATTATTATTGTTACTTTATTAGGTACTCTTATAATTAATAACAAGTTACATCATATTTTTAATAATTAATTTATATTTATATATCAGCATTTCTAATCAGATAAAAATCAGATTTATTGATTATTATTATTATTAATTGTATTATTGTTATTAATATGTTAATTATTAATATATATTAAATATGAAATATATTATACAGATATATATATATCCGTGATTTATGTTACCCCACAGACTTATTTATTTTATCTTTACATCCTTCTGTCTTCTTGTTCTTTGTCCAAGTACCTGGTGTCGACATCATCGATACACAACAGCGAAATTACTGTTACAATGATTTGATTAAGATCTTTATTATCATTAGATACTGAGGGGATTAGCTATAATCGAAAAGCAAACACAAAATAATTAAGAACACATTATTTTTTTTCTTCTTTTCTCTGCTCACGACACTTTTCAGCCTTAATTCAAATTCGAACCAAATTCGAAAATCTATAATTGCAGTCTTGTCAAAAATCCTCCAAGGAAACTTTCTGTAAAATTTCAATCTCCAATTCCTTGTTTTGATCATTAATTTTTGAGTCAAAGTTTATTTCTCAAAAAGTCAAACTTATGAACAAAGATCAAATTCGAGTTTGTTTTCTATGTTTCGAGGTAATTAACGATTCCAATAGTTTTTACATATGTTTATCAAAGTATTTCATGTTATAACCCTAGTCAATTACGCGTTCAAAGTCGAAAATCATATTTATTTATTTTTGTTTATAAGCTGCGACAACAGTAATTTTTTTTATTTTTTTTTATTTTTTTTCATTTAAAGACACTATATATTTTTCGGGTTGCTATAAGCCTTCAACAACAACAATTAAACTTCGTAATTTTGATTGTATATATATATATATATGTTTTTTTTTCGATGGTGAAAGAAGGAATAGAAGAAGATAACAGATTAAGTATGGTTTTATATAATTAAATTGTGATTCACTTCAGGAAGTACAAATTAGAGGAATGGTTAAGGGATGGGGTCGGGTTTCAAGAGGTCGCGGGTTCGATACTAGGGGGGACATATTTTTTTTAGAATATAACAGCATCCTTCTTACTAGTTGGGTTTGAGTATTGTTGGGCTACTTTCTCGGTTGGGCCGAAAACTAGAGTTTAAGTGGACTGGACACAAGACTAATAACAGGCTAAATATATATTGAGTTGGGTTTTAATCAGGAAAGATAGTTTGGATTGGATGGTTTGGGTGTTTGATTGGTGAGCGGGAGGTCATGGGTTCGAGCCTCGTCATGGGCAATTATTTTTAGGAAAGCATTTATAAAGGGTATATATTTTTATTTCTTTTCCATTATCATTATAATTATTGTTATGATTATTGTTATTATTATTATTATTATTATTATTAATTATTGTTAACATGATAATAGAAATAATAGGATTAGTATTATTATTCTTATTATCATTACCATTCTTGTTAAAATTGTTATTTTGTTATCATTTAAAAACTATCAATATTATTATTAGAACTTTTATATTATCACCACAATTATTATAGCAACTATTAAAATTAATACTAATATTATTAAGGAATATCATTATTTTTATTATCATCATTGATATTATTAACAATCATTAATATTATCATTATTAACAACATTTTAAGAAGTATCGTTATTATTATTTTTCACTAATATTAGCAATAATATCATTTTTGGTAATTATTAGTTTTACTATTATTGTTATTGTTAACATATGTATATTACAAATGTTATTATCATTATTTTTACTAATATTAACTTAGTATAATTAGAACTACTGTTTTGATAAACAAAATTAAATACATACATAAATATATATATTTAACACATATAACATAACAAAATTTAATATTTATATATATATATATACATAATGAACATATAAACCATATATATATATATATATATATATATATATATATATATATATATATATATATATATATATATATATATATATATATTACTATATATATATATATATTACTAACATGAAAATGATATAACTAATATATTTATACATATATATATGTGTGTTCAATTACAACTATGAATATTAATAAATATACAAATGATATAGGTTCGTGAATCCAAGGCCAACCCTATACTTGTTCAATGTCGTTCTATGTATTTTTACTACAAAATACATTAGGTGAGTTTCATTTGTTCCCTTTATATATATATTTTTGGGACTAAGAATACATGCGCTGCTTTTATAAATATTTTACGATATAGACACAAGTAATCGAAACTACATTCTATGGTTGAATTATCGAAGTCGAATATGCCCCTTTTTATTAAGTCTGGTAATCTAAGAATTAGGGAACAGACACCCTAATTGACGCGAATCCTAAAGATAGATCTATCGGGCCCAACAAGCCCCATCCAAAGTACCGGATACTTTAGTACTTCGAAATTTATATCATGTCCGAAGGAGGATCCCGGAATGATGGGGATATTCTTATATGCATATTGTGAATGTCGGTTACCAGGTGTTCAATCCATATGAATGATATTTTTGTCTCTATGCATGGGACGTATGTTTATGAGAAATGGAAATATGAAATCTTGTAGTCTATTAAAATTATGAAATGATTATTTTTGTTAAACTAATGAACTCACCAACCCTTTGGTTGACACTTTAAAGCATGTTTATTCTCAGGTACGAAATAAATCTTCCGCTGTGCATTTGCTCATTCTAGAAATATTACTTGGAGTCATTTATGGCATCTTTCAAAAGACGTTGCATTCGAGTCGTTGAGTTCATCAAGATTATTATTAAGTCAATTATAGTGGATATATTATAAAATAGTATGCATGCAGTCAACCTTCGATGTAATGAAAGATTGTCTTTTCAAAAATGAATGCAATGTTTGTAAAATGTATCATATAGAGGTCAAGTACCTCGCGATGTAATCAACTGTTGTGAATCGTTTATAATCGATATGGACTTCGTCCGGATGGATTAGGACGGGTCTCTATAGTTGGTATCAGAGCGGTGGTCTTAGCGAACCAGGTCTTGCGTTAGTATGTCTAACTGATAAGTCGTTAGGATGCATTAGTGAGTCTAGACTTCGACCGTGTCTGCATGTTAAAAGTTTTGCTTATCATTAGTGTCGAAAATTATTTGCTTATCATCCTTAAAGTCTAGACACGTCTTACTGCCTCTATTGCGTAGACAGTGTATAGATAAATTCATATCATAGCTTATCTGTTATTTTTACCTTTGCCTGACAGCTTCCGTAGATACCTCCGTAACTTATGGGATTTTAGTATTATATATGCACATGTAAATTATGTATTGCAGGGTACTAATCTACATCCTATAATCTATTTCTTATCGAAAATCCTTCATCTAATCGTACGAGATGAATCCCTCAACCAGTTCGAGTCCATCAGAATTCGATAGCTATTCCGATAGTTATTCCGACCGCTATTCCGACATGGATATTCACCTAAGCTCCGAAAGCGGTGTCACCAGAATGAATAAATCAATCAGCCATCCCCAATTCACATGATGGGTTCTTAGTCGACTTAATCAATGGAGGCGTGAAGAAGGCAATCCTTTCCACCAACCAAATTGCCCTCTTGGCGAAGAACTTGAAGCACTTACCGGCGAATCTATCCGAAACACCATTTTCAGCCTCAGTTCCAGAGTAG
Organism: Rutidosis leptorrhynchoides; assembly: GCF_046630445.1. Classification (NCBI taxonomy): domain Eukaryota; kingdom Viridiplantae; phylum Streptophyta; class Magnoliopsida; order Asterales; family Asteraceae; genus Rutidosis; species Rutidosis leptorrhynchoides. Next base: position 616,728,243 of record NC_092334.1, on the reverse strand, counting down.
ATCGACACAATTATATTCTATCCACAATTCTGAACCTTATTCATCCGCTCGTTCCGACCGACAATCATCCCGGAATAATAGAAGAAGTCAATGAACTTCGCGCTCGAGTAATCAATTGGGAGAATATGGTGCAAAATTTACCGGCTTCAGTAACATCACCGGTACCAATAGTACCATCAGCAACAGCACCAGTATCATCAACAATCCATGCCTCAACATCTCATTATGTACCTCGATTATAATCATCGTTCTACGAATCGTTCTACATCAATTATTTTCGTTCGACATAGCGATTATGTAATCTCTAATGTTTTAGAGATTATATATATTCTCGTTCTAACGGTAAAGCAAATGAGATTAATATCATATTAACTCATTAAATCCATGATTACGTCTGAAGAAAATATATATGTATATATATATTTTTTCATGAAGATTGTAATTAAAAATTCTTTCGTACAAACTGTTAATGGTGAAAATATTTTAACGGGTAGGTAATACCCGAGGAATATTTAGATTTCACATTAATAAGTTACATTATACATTCTTCGAATCTGATTCAACAGTCATTCACTATCCTACTTACATCCACAGATATACGTATCCGTTCACCGCAGAATAATCAATTTCATTCAATTTCATATTTGGATGTTGACCTATCAGAATTCAACAAGTGGCATAATGAAGAAAATATTTAACAAAAATAAAATTTGTTAGAAACAGACAAATTAACTATGAAGAATTTTGTTAAGAATTCACGCTAACAAAATCCTAGCTAACTGTTAATTTCGGATTACATTTTATTTATCGCAATTTATTTATCGCATTTTATTTATCGCAATTTTAATTCTCGCAATTTTATTTATCGTCATTTAATTTCTGTTATTTATTTTACGCACTTTAAATATCGGGACACGTATACAAGGTTTTGACATATCATATCGACGCATCTATATATATTATTTGGAATAACCATAGACACTCTATATGCAGTAATGATCGAGTTCTCTATACAGGGTTGAGGTTGATTCTACAATAATATATATAGTTTGAGTTGTGATCGAGTCTGAGACATGTACACGAGTCACGATACGTATTAATTAATTCGAATATTATATATAAAACTATATATGAATTATTGGACTGTTAACTGTGGACTATCGACTATGGACTGCCAACATTGGACAATTAAAATGAATTAAAATATTAATTATAACATATGAAACTAAAGAATTCTTCAAGTTTGCCACTTGATTTCATCTTAAACCTCGTTTGTATCTTGACTATTACAATCTGCGTTCAAACCTTTCATGATTCTTGAAAACACCTCAATCGAGAGGATGAACCAACCGCACTTCAACTACGAAAGAAAAGATTGGTGCATATAGTTATACACCTGAAAACACTCGAAACCTGAGTAAACGTTTAACACGTATCTGTACTAGCTCCTTTGGCATTGTCATTACCAAAAAATAACATTTCAGTCCTTTTTCAAGTTACCCAATTTTGTCACAGCTCCAGCAAATCAACTTCGACTTTCATTCGAATTAACCTTATTATAACCTCGATATATAAGTTTGTCTGTCATCATCGTTACCGGGGAACCGTTTATATTCCACCACATTAGCAGTAAACTTACCAACAACTTCAATGAATTTGGATTTTTCGAAAAATCATTATATTCATTGAAAACTCCATCGCGTATTCATCTATACCCTGTAACAATAATTGCCATACCAATTACCGAGAATCAGCAATCAGTATTTCGAATCTCGTAGCATTTCTACATCAATAGTTATATGTATACTGTGATGACCCAGAAATTTCGACTAAATTTAAACTTAATCTTTGTATGATTAACATTTCCGACACGATAAGCAAAGTCTGTAAAACTGAATCTCCAAATTTTTGAATTACTTTTATATATTTAAATACCCTTCGGTTGTTTTCGACGATTCGCGAACAATTATATGTAAATAGATACATATATACTATAACATGAAAAGGTAACAATGTATTAATTGTTTGATACCGTACATTAAACTTATTGGTTTAAATATCTATTCGAATGTATATGATAAGTTGAAATATTTATTATTAAAATTTATTTATAAATAACTTCCAATGTGTATTTAAAAACTGATTTATGTATATTAAAAAGATATATACATATATATAATAAACGATAGTAACATTCGTTTATTGATTCAATTGATATTTAGTTAAGTTAACTAAAGCGTTTAAGATGAACCAGTTAAACACTAATTTGTTACAGTGTTTTCAAATTGCCACATTACTCAAAATGCTACAGTGTTTTCGAAAATCACTATTTGCTACAGTGAAATTGACTTTGCTACAGTGAATTGCTACAGTAAAATTTGACTTGCTACAGTAACTTTGCTACAGTAAAACACTATTATAAAAATGTGTTTTAACAAATAGCGAGACGATGATTTATAGAAGTAAATGACCAAAACACTCGAAAGTTTAAGATACACTTTGAGTGATATAATTAAGGGATAATTTAAGGCTATATTTTGACAAAGGTACGTGTCACGAAATGTAAAATGCAAGTTTTCTAAGCGTACGAAAATGCGTTCGAGAAACCGGAACTGGGACATAAGTCTAGTGATGACGTACGACTTATCGGAACAAAAATTACAAGTCTACTATGCACAAGAATAAAATATAATATATAAATAATTATATTAATTATTTATATATTTATATTTATTTTATATTATGTCGACAAGCTAGGAGCCAAAACAATGTGAGCTGTCCCTGGTCCTCATGCGAGTCGCATGGCCAGAAGGCCATTTCCATGCGAGTCGCATGACTCCAGATTTCAGGCCAAGTGCTATAAATTCTCGAGTTTTGGCCAGATAAATCACACACACATAAATATTATTTTTACTCCGTATTTATTTATTTTATTATTATTATTATTATTATTATTATTATTATTAATAAGATTATTATTAATCTTATTATTTTTATTATTAGTGTTATTATTTTTGCGATACAAAAATAATAATGTACATAAAATATTACGACGGAGTGCTGTCCAAGTAATTTTTTCAAAACGAGTTTCCGAGAAAGCTAGAGCTAAGGAAAATATGGGTTATTGCCAAGGAGGTTATGGGTAATATTCGGGGGTATTTTTGTGAATCAAACCTCGTGCTTATTATCTCCAATGCGTCTACGTGCTTTCCTGCAATATTGTATATCAATATTAAACCGTGAGTTTCATTGATCCCTTTTTATACATATTTTTGGACTGAGAATACATGCGCTGTTTTATGAAATGAATACAAAAACTAAAACTGATTTGTGTGAGTTTCATTGATCCCTTTTTAATTGCTTTTGCAATATATATTTTTGGGCAGAGAATACATGCACTTTATTTTAAACACAATGGATACAAGTACATACTAAATTCTACACTGAGTTTGAACCGAAAATCCCTTAGCTTTGGTAACTAGTAACTGCCAGTTATAAGAACTGGTGGGCGCGAGTAGTAGTATATGGATCCATAGGGCTTGATATCCCCGTCCGAGCTAGAGCACTAGCCTTTTAACGGACGTATGCTATTTGAGAAGCGTACACGTTGGTTTGCGTGTATTATTAAGATGATTATACAAAGGGTACAAATTATATAAGCATTAAAGTTTAGTTACCAGAGTGCTCAATTTTGTAGAACCAATTGATAAACGTTTCGGATGAAACAACTGAAATCTTGTGGTCCACCTTTTATGTTAAAACATATTGATAAACGTTTTGAATAAAATAACTGAACTTTTGTAATCCATATTGATATACGGATTATGTGTAATATTAAAACTATGAACTCACCAACCTTTGTGTTGATATTTGAAGCATGTTTATTCTCAGGTTCCCTAGAAGTCTTCCGCTGTTTGCTTAGATGTTAGACAAGCTATGTGCATGGAGTCTTACATGACATATTTTCAAGGAAACGTTGCATTCACCAAATCATCACCATGTATCTTATTTTGACTGCATTGTCAACGGAAATACTGTTGTAAACTATTATTTATGGTGATTGTCTATATGTAAAAATCATCATATGTCGAAAACCTTTGATTTAAATATTCATTTATGGTGCGCCTTTTCAAAAGAATGCAATGTTTACAAAACGTATCATATAGAGGTCAAATACCTTGCAATGAAATCAATTAATGACGTGTTCGTCCATATGGATTTGGAGCGATCGTCACATATACATATAACAATTATCTCCTAGAATTACGACCTTCAATTCTGAAATTTTGAAAAGCACCCACTCTACGAATCAATACATTGAACTTTGAAAAAGCTGAATGAAGCAGCAGAAACTGCGGGCAACCGTAAACGACCTTAATCGTCGGAAGTTTGATGATAAAGAATAGTATGTTGGAAAAGCTCAGAAAAGTTGGAACTGAAAAACGGATCGAGTTATCCACGAAGGAGACCAAGGACAAATACAAGGACCATAACATATATTCAAAGAATCTAGGTAATTCTGGATCCGATGAAACCTTCAACGAATTTCTTGCTTCGTAAAATCTTTCTTCATCAACCATCGAACTTAGAAATCCCAAAAATATCATCATAAATATCTTCGGTATTTCTGGGGATATTTTCATAACTCTTCTTGTCCAAAATTAGTTATCTCTTCGTGCTATCCGTATTACATCATAAAGGAAACCATTTTAGTTTCTAAATTTCTTTAAAATCCGAGTTTAAATTATGAATGACTTCTGGAGTAGTGTTGGAAATGATGCATGAGTTAGTATAATATAATGACACTTGATCAACGTGATTATATTACAGTAAGTCATATTGAGTTTCTAATAGAACGTGATGATTCTCAGTACCGTCATCATGTGCCATTTACACGACTCTTACATTCTACCCAAATCTCCAAACATATTAAAAACATACCTTCTTGATAGTTTTATCTTTTCGGATATTCTAGTAATTTGCCAAATCAAGATCGTGCCATTACGATTTTTTTTTCTTTCTTAAGAACATTAACTATGTTCATTTCAAAATCCATACCTACGAATTCTGGACCATTATTCGCTTGACTCGCGGACGGGAAGAGAAAACGAAAGCATGAAGCTCCGAAATATAATGGAGAATATAAAGCTCGATAACAACACATAAATTATAAACCGTGGATATCAATGTTTATCGCAACATAAAGACACGAGAGAATTAAAAACACTATAATCCCAAGGGCGAAGTAGAAGAAAACAAATTCTTCCGGTGGAAGTTGGAAAAGGAGAATGATTGTTGCAATAGTCAGGATAAGGACAAGGATTAGAACTGGATTAAGCATTTTCACAATCTTTTGAATTTGGGAAATTAGTATAGAAGTGGTGAAAACTAATGGAACGAAAAAAGATAAATTTATAAAGGAAATATCAGACGTAGTAATCGGGACAGATCATCGCATTTAATTAAGGAGATCCTAAATTCCTTAAATCTCGAAGAACCAGATCTTATAGATTTCCAAGATTTTCTTTTAAATTCAGTGAATTCCGGAATTCAACCCTGACTTTGTCAAAAGTTAATACGACTCTTTACTTTCCCTATTTCAATTTTTTGTGATAGCTTCACTCGTACGCTTCGAGTAATAGAATTGTTTTATCCATATTACTCAATGATGATAAAACTCTATTTATCAACACAATTTTCGTCATGAAAACATTTTTATTGTTAACCATGACCACCTCACTCAAATTTCGGGACGAAATTTCTTTAACGGGTAGGTACTGTGGCGATCCGAGAATTTTCGATCAAATTTAAACTCAATCTTTATATGATTTCAACACGATAAGCAAAGTTTGTAATGTTGAGTCTTGAAAATTTTGGAAACTATGTTCATATATTCAAATTACCCTTTGACTATTCCCGACGATTCACGAATCAACTGTTGTTAATAAATATGTATATATATATATATATAGATAAATATAAAAAAATATATATGTTAAATTGAATTAATAAGATACAATTTAATAATTTGAATTGGAAATGTAAAGTAATATACGAACTAATTACGTCGTTATTAAAATGAGTTTATAAATAAATATATATGATGTCTATACATAATTATTATTATATTTTAATATACATATATATATATAAGAGATATAAATATTATGTGTTGAAACTTTTAATATATATTTCTTTTATGAAATAATATAATATAGTAAATAGATATATAATAGTTATATATATATATATATATATATATATATATATATATATATATATATATATATATATATATATATATATATATATATATATAACATTATTAATGTATTCCTATTTACATGATGTAACTAATATGCAAACACAACTACATACTATTATATATAAGATTATGTAAATATTAAATATTCAGTATATATTATTATGAAACTATATATGATTTCTATTAAATATTTCAATTTTAAATGTTCAGTAAATGTCATCATATAACATAATCTTATCTAAATAATAAATGGTATTATTTTAGATTTCAATTTGATTGTAATTAATATATTAAAATTATTAATACTTTCATTATTATTATTAATAACAGATTTGATACATGTGATATGCTATATTATTATTATTATTATTATTATTATTGGTATTATCATGTTTATCATTATTATTATTGATAAAATTATCATATTATCAAATTATCATTTTTATTATTATCAATATTATTATTGTTACCTTATTAGGTACTCTTATAATTAATAACAAGTTACATCATATTTTTAATAATTAATTACTATTTATATATCAGCATTTCTAATCAGATAAAAATCAGATTTATTGATTATTATTATTATTAATTGTATTATTGTTATTAATATGTTAATTATTAATATATATTAAATATGAAATATATTATACAGATATATATATATCCGTGATTTATGTTACCCCACAGACTTATTTATTTTATCTTTACATCCTTCTGTCTTCTTGTTCTTTGTCCAAGTACCTGGTGTCGACACCATCGATACACAACAGCGAAATTAATGTTACAATGATTTGATTAAGATCTTTATTATCATTAGATACTGAGGGGATTAGCTATAATCGAAAAGCAAACACAAAATAATTAAGAACACATTATTTTTTTCTTCTTTTCTCTGCTCACGACACTTTTCAGCCTTAATTCAAATTCGAACCAAATTCGAAAATCTATAATTGCAGTCTTGTCAAAAATCCTCCAAGGAAACTTTCTGTAAAATTTCAATCTCCAATTCCTTGTTTTGATCATTAATTTTTGAGTCAAAGTTTATTTCTCAAAAAGTCAAACTTATGAACAAAGATCAAATTCGAGTTTGTTTTTGATGTTTCGAGGTAATTAACAATTCCAATAGTTTTTACATATGTTTATCAAAGTATTTCATGTTATAACCCTAGTCAATTACGCGTTCAAAGTCGAAAATCATATTATTATTTTTTTGTTTATAAGCTGCGACAGCAGTAATTTTTTTTATTTTATTTTTTTTTCATTTAAAGCCACTATATATTTTTCTGGTTGCTATAAGCCTTCAACAACAACAATTAAACTTCGTAATTTTGAATGTATATATATATATATATATATATATATATATATATATATATATATATATATATATATATATATATATATATATATATATATATATATGTTTTTTTTTCGATGGTGAAAGAAGGAAGAGAAGAAGATAACAGATTAAGTATGGTTTTATATAATTAAATTGTGATTCACTTCAGGAAGTACAAATTAGAGGAATGGTTAAGGGATGGGGTCGGGTTTCAAGAGGTCGCGGGTTCGATACTAGGGGGGACATATTTTTTTTTTAGAATATAACAGCATCCTTCTTACTAGTTGGGTTTGAGTATTGTTGGGCTACTTTCTCGGTTGGGCTGAAAACTAGAGTTTAAGTGGACTGGACACAAGAATAATAACAGGCTAAATATATATTGAGTTGGGTTTTAATCAGGAAAGATAGTTTGGATTGGATGGTTTGGGTGTTTGATTAGTGAGCGGGAGGTCATGGGTTCGAGCCTCGTCATGGGCAATTATTTTTAGGAAAACATTTATAAAGGGTATATATTTTTATTTCTTTTCCATTATCATTATAATTATTATTATGATTATTGTTATTATTATTAATTATTGTTAACATGATAATAGAAATAATAGGATTAGTATTATTATTCTTATTATCATTATCATTCTTGTTAAAATTGTTATTTTGTTATCATTTAAAAATTATCAATATTATTATTAGAACTTTTATATTATCACCACAATTATTATAGCAACTATTAAAATTAATACTAATATTATTAAGGAATATCATTATTTTTATTATCATCATTGATATTATTAACAATCATTAATATTATCATTATTAACAACATTTTAAGAAGTATCGTTATTATTATTTTTCACTAATATTAGCAATAATATCATTTTTGGTAATTATTAGTTTTACTATTATTGTTATTGTTAACATATGTATATTACAAATGTTATTATCATTATTTTTACTAATATTAACTTAGTATAATTAGAACTACTGTTTTGATAAACAAAATTAAATACATACATAAATATATATATATTTAACACATATAACATAACAAAATTTAATATATATATATATATATATATATATATATATATATATATATATATATATATATATATATATATATATATATATATATATATATATATATATTACTAACATGAAAATGATATAACTAATATATTTATACATATATATATATGTGTGTTCAATTACAACTATGAATATTAATAAATATACAAATGATATAGGTTCGTGAATCCAAGGCCAACCATATACTTGCTCAATGTCGTTCTATGTATTTTTACTACAAAATACATTAGGTGAGTTTCATTTGCTCCCTTTATATATATATTTTTGGGACTAAGAATGCATGCGCTGATTTTATAAATGTTTTACGATATAGACACAAGTAATCGAAACTACATTCTATGGTTGAATTATCGAAGTCGAATATGCCCCGTTTTATTAAGTCTAGTAATCTAAGAATTAGGGAACAGACACCCTAATTGACGCGAATCCTAAAGATAGATCTATCGGGCCTAACAAGCCCTATCCAAAGTACCAGATGCTTTAGTACTTTGAAATTTATATCATGTCCGAAGGAGGATCCCGGAATGATGGGGATATTCTTATATGCATATTGTGAATGTCGGTTACCAGGTGTTCAATCTATATGAATGATATTTTTGTCTCTATGCATGGGACGTATGTTTATGAGAAATGGAAATATGAAATCTTGTGGTCTATTAAAATTATGAAATGATTATTTATGTTAAACTAATGAACTCACCAACCCTTTGGTTGACACTTTAAAGCATGTTTATTCTCAGATACGAAAGAAATCTTCCGCTGTGCATTTGCTCATTCTAGAAATATTACTTGGAGTCATTTATGGCATCTTTCAAAAGACGTTGCATTCAAGTCGTTGAGTTCATCAAGATTATTATTAAGTCAATTATAGTGGATATATTATAAAATGGTATGCATGCAGTCAACCTTCGATGTAATGAAAGATTGTCTTTTCAAAAACGAATGCAATGTTTGTAAAATGTATCATATAGAGGCCAAGTACCTCGCGATGTAATCAACTGTTGTGAATCGTTTATAATCGATATGGACTTCATCCGGATGGATTAGGACGGGTCTCTACATAAGATTCTTCGAGGGATAGCTGAGGATGTCCTAGTCAGAGTGAATAAGTTCGCATTCCCCGTCGATTTCATCATTATGGATATTGAGGAAGACACGAAGGTCCCCCTCATACTTGGCAGACCATTCCTGAATACTGCCAAGGCCGTAATCGATGTTTACGACAAATCATTGAAGTTAAGAGTTGGAAGTGAAAAAGTCACATTTAATGTTGACCGACTCATGAGCCACCCCCGAGAGGAAGATATCAATCTCACTGATTCTTTTCAAGAACTCGTCAATGAATATCTAGAGGATACCATGGCTATATGCAGTCAAGATCAAATTTATAAGGATCTGTTCTTTACACCTCCTGAAGAAAATCTCGACACCCATTTAGCCATAGATCCTGGTTAACATAAATCTCCCCTCTCTAAAAGTAACTTGTTAGGAAAAACTGTCCAAATAGCACCACTAGGTCAAGGCATTCCCCTACCGCTATTAAGGAGAAGATCGAATGAAGAAACAGAATTCATTCAGGTATTTCAGGAACCCCAGTCAAAAGAAGACTGTGCGGAGAGTCCTGAACCCATCTTCGAAACTAAAGAAGATGTTTCTGAAGAAGAAGCTTTAAGAAGGAGAATTTCCAGAACCAAAGAACATATAGCATTAGTGACCGCTATTAAGGACGAAGAATCAGAATTCTAAGAGAGGTATGACTCGTTAGACATAACAGAAATAGCTAGAATGAAGCCATCTATCGAGGAACCTCCGAAATTAGAATTGAAAAAGTTACCCGAACATCTGGAGTATGCATTCTTATAAGGAGAATCGCAACTTCATGTAATCATCTCAAAAGACCTCACGCCACATGAGAAGGCGAAATTGATTCAAGTTCTGAAATCACATAAGAAAGCAATTGCTTGGAAGATTTCCGACATAAAAGGAATCAGTCCCAACTATTGTACCCACAAGATCTTCATGGAAGATGATTTCAAACCATCAGTTCAGAGGCAAATAAGGGTCAATCCTATGATTCAAGAAGTCTTCAAGAAAGAAGTAATCAAACTTCTGGATGCCGATCTGATCTATCCCATTTTCGATTCACCATGGGTCAGTCCTGTTCAAGTCGTACCCAAGAAAGGAGGAATGACTGTAATCCAAAATGAGAATAATGAACTTATTCCAACACGGGAGGTCACCGGTTGGAGGGTTTGCATAGATTATCGTAAACTTAACGATGCAAACTGGAAGGATCATTTTCCGTTACCTTTCATCGATCAAATATTGGAACGTCTATCAGGAAATAAATTCTATTGTTTCCTTGACAGTTTTTTCGGCTACTTTCAAATTCCTCTTGATCCAAAGGACCAAGAAAAGACAACCTTCACCTGTCCTTATGGAACATTTGCCTATCGACGCATGCCCTTTGAGTTATGCAATGCACCAGCTACATTTCAGCGATGCATGGTAGCAATATTCCACGACATGATTGAACGTTGTATGGAAGTCTTCATGGATGACTTTTTAGTTTTTGGTAGTACCTTTGATTCGTGCCTTTCTAACCTTGACAAGATGCTCACTCGATGTGAGGATTCGAATTTAGTTCTGAATTGGGAAAAATGTCACTTCACGGTTAAAGAATGCATAGTTTTAGGACATAAGATTTCAAAAGCAGGAATAGAAGTTGATAAGGCTAAGATTGAGACCATTACTAAACTTTCAGAACCTACCACTGTAAAAGCGGTATGGAGTTTCCTTGTACATGCCGGTTTTTACCGACGTTTCATTAAAGAATTTTCAAAGGTCACTCAACCTCTCACTCATCTCCTCGGAAAGGAAGTTCCGTTTGTATTCGATGAAGAATTCAGAAAAGCATTCAACTATCTAAAGGAACAGCTCACACATGCGCCCATCATGATCGCTCCTGATTGGAGTTTACCATTCAAAATCATGTGTGATGCAAGTGACTTCGCAGTTGGATCTGTACTAGGACAACGGACAGATAAGCACTTTCATCCAATCTATTACGCCAGCAAAACCTTAACCGGAGCTCAAGAGAATTTTACCACCACGGAAAAGGAGCTGCTAGCTGTAGTTTTCGCCTTCGAAAAATTCTATTCCTATCTCATCCTGTCCAAAACTAAGGTTTACACAGATCACTCAACCCTTAAATATCTATTCACTAAGCAAGACGCTAAACCGAGACTCCAACGATGGATCTTACTCCTACAAGAATTCGATATTGAGATCAAAGATAAGAAAGGAGCAGAGAACGTCGCAGCAGACCATCTCAGTCATTTAGAAAACCCAGCGATGGAACAACTTGCTGAACAATATATCAGAGACAAATTTCCGGAAGAACAGCTTATGAGCTTAGGAGAAGCTAACATAGGATCGCAATTTACTGATACCCCTTGGTATGCTGACATAGCCAACTACCTAGTTGCTAGAGTAGTACAAAAGGGAATGAGCACCTGTGATGACCCGGAAATTTCTGACCAAATTTAAACTTAATCTTTGTATGATTAACATTTTCGACACGATAAGCAAAGTCTGTAAAACTGAATCTCAAAATTTTTGAACTACTTTTATATATTTAAATACCCTTCGGTTATTTTCGACGATTCGAGAACAATTATATGTAAATAGATACATATATACTATAACATGAAAAGGTAACAATGTATTAATTGTTTGATACCGTACATTAAACTTATTGGTTTAAATATCTATTTGAATGTATATGATAAGTTGAAATATTTATTATTAAAATTTATTTATAAATAACTTCCAATGTGTATTTAAAAACTGATTTATGTATATTAAAAAGATATATACATATATATAATAAACGATAGTAACATTCGTTTATTGATTCAATTGATATTTAGATAAGTTAACTAAAGCGTTTAAGATGAACCAGTTAAACACTAATTTGTTACAGTGTTTTCAAATTGCCACATTACTCAAAATGCTACAGTGTTTTCGAAAAATCACTATTTGCTACAGTGAATTGCTACAGTAAAATTTGACTTTGCAAAATTTGACTTTGCTACAGTAAAACGCTATTATAAAAATGTATTTTAACAAATAGCGAGACGATGATTTATAGAAGTAAATGACCAAAACACTCGAAAGTTTAAGATACACTTTGAGTGATATAATTAAGGGATAATTTAAGGCTATTGATAAGGCTAAAAAGGAACATATATTTCATAGCATTATCCCCCAAGAAAGACAGGATTTTAGTTGTAATTGTTCCATATTCAAGTAATATTCGTTTATATTTAATAAGTGCGAAGACAAAAGGCGAAAACGAAGAATTGAAAACGGAAAGGTCCAAAATGCTCAAATGTACAAGATACAATTAAAAAAGTTCAAATTATTGATGAAGAATGTCTAAAAAATGACAAGAGTACAAGTTGCGGAACGCAAAGTACACGATATAAAATAGTACGCAAGGACGTCTGAAAATCCGGAACCGGGACCCGAGTCAAGAAGAAACGCCCGACGCAACGGACCAAAAATATCTAGTCTACTATGCACAAGAATAAAATATAATATATAAATAATTATATTAATTATTTATATATTTATATTTATTTTATATTATGTCGACAAGCTAGGAGCCAAAACAATGTGAGCTGTCCCTGGTCCTCATGCGAGTCGCATGGCCAGAAGGCCATTTCCATGCGAGTCGCATGACTCCAGATTTCAGGCCACATCTATAAATTTCAGTGTTTTCGCTCGATTTAAATCACACACATACACAAATATATATATACTCCGTAATGTTATTTATTATTTATTATTATTATTATTATTATTATTATTATTATTATTATTAATAAGATTATTATTAATCTTATTATTTTTTTATTATTATTAGTGTTATTATTTTTGCGATACAAAAATAATAATGTACAAAAAATATTACGACGGAGTGCTGTCCAAGTAATTTTCAAAATGAGTTTTCGAGAAAGCTCGAGCTAAGGAAATTATGGGTTATTGCCAAGGAGGTTATGGGTAATGTTCGGGGGTATTTTTTTGTGAATCAAACCTCGTGTTTATCATCTCCGATGCGTCTACGTGCTTTCCTACAATATTGTATATCAATATTTAACTGTGAGTTTCATATGATCCCTTTTACCCTTTACATTTTTGGGCTGAGAATACATGCAAATGCTTTATTAACTGTTTTACAATAATTATATGTGTGAGTTTCATTTGCTCCCTTTTTAATTGCTTTTGCAATATATATTTTTGGGCTGAGAATACATGCACTTTATTTTAAACACAATGGATACAAGTACATACTAAATTCTACACTGAGTTTGAACCGAAAATCCCTTAGCTTTGGTAACTAGTAACTGCCAGTTATAAGAACTGGTGGGCGCGAGTAGTAGTATATGGATCTATAGGGCTTGATATCCCCGTCCGAGCTAGAGCGCTAGCCTTTTAACGGACGTATGCTATTTGAGAAGCGTACACGTTGGTTTGCGTGTATTATTAAGATGATTATACAAAGGGTACAAATAATATAAGCATTAAAGTTTAGTTACCAGGGTGCTCAATTTTGTAGAACCGATTGATAAACGTTTCGGATGAAACAACTGAAATCTTGTGATCCACCTTTTATGTAAAACCTATTGATAAACGTTTTAAATAAAACAACTGAACTTTTGTAATCCACATTGATATACGGATTATGTGTAATATTAAAACTATGAACTCACCAACCTTTGTGTTGACACTTGAAGCATGTTTATTCTCAGGATTCTAGAAGTCTTCCGCTGTTTGCTTATACGTGATACAAGATATGTGCTTGGAGTCATACATGCTATATACAAGAAACTTGCATTCACCAAACCATTACCATGTATCTTATTTTGACTGTATTGTCAACAGATGTATTATTGTAAACCATTAAATGGTGATTGTCTATACGTAGAAATCATCAGATGTTAAAAACCTGGAATTTATATATTCATTTATGAAATACCTTTTCAAACGAATACAATGTTACAAAATGTATCACATAGAGGTCAAATACCTCGCAATGAAATCAATGAATGACGTGTTCGTCCATATGGATTTGGAGCGATCGTCACAGTTGGTATCAGAGCGTTGGTCTTAGCGAACCAGAATTTGCATTAGTGTGTCTAACCGGTTATTGTTAGGATACATTAGTGAGTCTGGACTTCGACCATGTCTGCATGATAAAGTTGTTGCTTATAATTTTTTTTGTTAGAAATTACCTGCTTATCATTCCTTGTGTGGAAAATTACCTGCTTATCATTTGTAGTCTAGACACACCTTATTGCATGGATTGCATGACTAGTGTATAGACAAAATGAATATCTTAGCGTATCTGTTAATGTTACCTTTACTTGACAGTTTCCGAAAGTTTCTCCGTAATTTGCGGATCCTTTGTACTATATAAAGGTATTCTATGTAATTAGAATATCATCCGATATCCGAAAATCATTTCACATCGAAAATTCTTTATCTAACCGTATAAGATGAATTCTACAAGTAATTCGAGTTCTTCGGATTCCGATATGAATTTCCACCTGAGTTCCGAAAGCAGTGTAACCGGAATGAATCAACCAATCAGTCATCACCAATTCTGGATGAATTGGGGATGGGTTCGTAATCAACTTAATCAATGGAGACAAGAGGAAGGCGATCCTTTCCACCAACCGAATTCACCTCTTGGTGAGGAACCTGAGGCACTTACCGGCGAACCCGTTCGAAACACTATCTTTACCCTAATTTCCAGGATATTTTGCAACGATTATATGATAACTAGAATTTTAAACTTTATTCATCCTCTCGTACCAACCGCCAATCATCCCGGAATAATAGAAGAAGTTAACGAGCTTCGCGCTCGAGTTGTGGCTTTGGAGAATATGATGCACAATTTGCAGGCATCACAGGCAGCACCGGTAGCACCACCAGTACCAGCAGCACAACCAACAACAGTACCATTACCACCAACAACAACATCCGCACCGGAAACCTCAACCTCACAATCTGTTCCACGAGTATCAACCTCATATGCACCGTAGGCACCGAAGAATACTAATAACCATAAACGATGAAGTATTGATTCATAACTTCATTGGAGAAATATCCTGCGACGATTATGTAATCTTTAATATAGAAGAGATTATTCGTTTCTAGTTCCAACCGAAAATCAAATGAGTTTAATAACTCATTAAATTTATATTACATCTGAAGGAAATATACATACATATATTTTCATAAAGATTGTAATTGAAAATCCTTTTGTACAAACTGTTAATGATGAGAATATTTTAACGGGTAGGTAATACCCTAGAAATATATAAATTCCACATTAATATGTTACACTATACATTCTTCAATTTTGATTCAACAATCATTAACTATACTGCTCAAACCTATAGATATACGTATCTGTTCATCGCAGAATAACCATTTTCATTCAATTTCATATTCTGATTTCGATAGATCAGAATCCAAGTCAAGATTAAACGAAAAACATCACTCTTAGATTCCTACATCTTTCAAAACCATGCTTCGAAAACCATGCTTTGAATTCAGAACAGTACTAGAACATCATATGATTACATTTTGCGTTCAAACCCATCGAAATTCTTGGAAACACTTCAACTAATGAACAAACGAGAAGACAAACCAACTACACGATATCTACGAGAAGAAAGATTTGTAATTATAATCATATAACTGGAAAGCTCTCGAAACCTAAGTAAAACTTTAACATGTATCTGTGATAAATCCTTCGGCATTATAATTACTGAAAATAACCTTGCAATTCCTTTTTAAAAGTATCCAGTATTATCACCCATTCAACTAGTCAACGACGACCTTTCAGACTTATAACTTTGGCATATACGTTTTTGTTACTGGGGAACCTTTTATGTTCCACCATATTAGCAGTAAATGTACCAGCGACTCCGTCACTCTGCTATTTGAAACTCTCCGGAAATCACTATATATACATTGAAACCCTATCATGTACTCATCCACATCTTGTAACAATAGTTGCCATTCCAACTATCGGGAATTTGCAATCAGTATTTTGAAATCTTGCAGCACGTCTACGCCAACAGTTATATGTGTACATATAACGTCTACCTCCTCGAATTACATACTTCGAATGTGAAGTTTTTGAAAAACACCCCAAACTATGAAACTAGTTCTCTGAAATTAGAACAATGCTGATGAAGCAGCAAAAACTGTAAACGACCTTAACAGTCAAAAGTTTGATGATAAAGAATAATATGATGGTAAAGCTGAGAAAAAAAGAAGGTTTGAAACTGGAAAACGGATTGAGCAAAGTATGAAGGAGGGCTGTGGATAAATCACAAAGACTAAACCTGCCTTCAAAGAATACAAATGATTCAGTATCTGCTGAAGTCATTAACGAATACCTTGCTACTAACTCAAAATCCGTTACGAACAAATCTTCTTCATCATTCTTCGATATTAGAAATTCTAAGATATCATCGTATCTTTTAAATATCCTCGATATTTCTGAAGATATTTTCATAAGCATTCTTATCTGAAATCATTCATCTCTTCGCGCTATCTGTATTACATCATAAAAGAAACTATTTTAGTTTCTAAATTCTGAAACCTTCAAGTTTAAAATTTGAATGTTTTGAAGTAGTGTTGGGAACTGAAGCATGAATTAGTATAATATAATGACACTTGATCAACGTGATTATATTACAGTAAGTCATGCTGAGTTTCTAATGGAACGTGATAAAGGTTCACAGATCATACCCTCATCATGAACCATGTTACATAACCCTTTCATTCTATTTAACCTCTAAACATATCAAGAAAATATTTTTCTTGATGATTAAGGTCTTTTTCGAGGTATTCTGGTAATTTGACAAGTCAGATTGTGCCATTACCGTTTCTTTCTTAGAATATTAATTATGTTCATTTCAAAATCCATACCTACGAATTTTGGACCATTATTCGCTTGACTTAAAGTCGGGAAAAGAAAACGAAAGCATGAAGCTCCGAAATATAATGGAAAATATAAAGCCCGAAAACAACCCCGAAATTACAAACCGTGTATATCAATGCGTATAGCAATATAAAGACACGGGAGAATGAAAAACACTATAACCCCAAGGTAATAGTAGAAGAAAATAACTTCCTCTGGTGGCAGATGAAAAAGAAGAATGAAGGATACGATAGCCAGGAAAATATCAAGAATCAGAACTGGATTAAGCATTTTCACAATCTATTGGGATGTATGAAATAATAAAGAAAATTATAGGAGTGTTGAAAATAAATGAAACGGAAGAGGTCAATTTATAGCAAAATATCGGACGCAGTAATAGAGTCAGATTACACATTTAATCAAAGAAAATCCTAATTTCCGCAAATTCCGAAAAATCAAATCTTATTTAAATTATGAAGATTTTCTATTCCTTAAAATCCGGAAATCAATCGTTACTACATCAAGAGATAAGACGCATCTCTATTCTCCATTTCACTTGATTACGATAACTTCTCTCATACGCTTCGAGTAACTGGATTATTTTATCCATATTATTCAAACATAGATAAAACTCTATTATCAACTCATATTCGTCATTAAAACATTTTTATTGTTAGCCATGACGACCTCACTCAAATTTCGGGACGAAATTTCTTTAACGGGTAGGTACTGTGATGACCCGGAAATTTCTGACCAAATTTAAACTTAATCTTTGTATGATTAACATTTTCGACACGATAAGCAAAGTCTGTAAAACTGAATCTCAAAATTTTTGAACTACTTTTATATATTTAAATACCCTTCGGTTATTTTCGACGATTCGAGAACAATTATATGTAAATAGATACATATATACTATAACATGAAAAGGTAACAATGTATTAATTGTTTGATACCGTACATTAAACTTATTGGTTTAAATATCTATTTGAATGTATATGATAAGTTGAAATATTTATTATTAAAATTTATTTATAAATAACTTCCAATGTGTATTTAAAAACTGATTTATGTATATTAAAAAGATATATACATATATATAATAAACGATAGTAACATTCGTTTATTGATTCAATTGATATTTAGATAAGTTAACTAAAGCGTTTAAGATGAACCAGTTAAACACTAATTTGTTACAGTGTTTTCAAATTGCCACATTACTCAAAATGCTACAGTGTTTTCGAAAATCACTATTTGCTACAGTGAATTGCTACAGTAAAATTTGACTTTGCAAAATTTGACTTTGCTACAGTAAAACGCTATTATAAAAATGTATTTTAACAAATAGCGAGACGATGATTTATAGAAGTAAATGACCAAAACACTCGAAAGTTTAAGATACACTTTGAGTGATATAATTAAGGGATAATTTAAGGCTATTGATAAGGCTAAAAAGGAACATATATTTCATAGCATTATCCCCCAAGAAAGACAGGATTTTAGTTGTAATTGTTCCATATTCAAGTAATATTCGTTTATATTTAATAAGTGCGAAGACAAAAGGCGAAAACGAAGAATTGAAAACGGAAAGGTCCAAAATGCTCAAATGTACAAGATACAATTAAAAAAGTTCAAATTATTGATGAAGAACGTCTAAAAAATGACAAGAGTACAAGTTGCGGAACGCAAAGTACACGATATAAAATAGTACGCAAGGACGTCTGAAAATCCGGAACCGGGACCCGAGTCAAGAAGAAACGCCCGACGCAACGGACCAAAAATATCTAGTCTACTATGCACAAGAATAAAATATAATATATAAATAATTATATTAATTATTTATATATTTATATTTATTTTATATTATGTCGACAAGCTAGGAGCCAAAACAATGTGAGCTGTCCCTGGTCCTCATGCGAGTCGCATGGCCAGAAGGCCATTTCCATGCGAGTCGCATGACTCCAGATTTCAGGCCACATCTATAAATTTCAGTGTTTTCGCTCGATTTAAATCACACACATACACAAATATATATATACTCCGTAATATTATTTATTATTTATTATTATTATTATTATTATTATTATTATTATTATTATTATTAATAAGATTATTATTAATCTTATTATTTTTTTATTATTATTAGTGTTATTATTTTTGCGATACAAAAATAATAATGTACAAAAAATATTACGACGGAGTGCTGTCCAAGTAATTTTCAAAATGAGTTTTCGAGCAAGCTAGAGCTAAGGAAATTATGGGTTATTGCCAAGGAGGTTATGGGTAATGTTCGGGGGTATTTTTTTGTGAATCAAACCTCGTGTTTATCATCTCCGATGCGTCTACGTGCTTTCCTACAATATTGTATATCAATATTTAACTGTGAGTTTCATATGATCCCTTTTACCCTTTACATTTTTGGGCTGAGAATACATGCAAATACTTTATTAACTGTTTTACAATAATTATATGTGTGAGTTTCATTTGCTCCCTTTTTAATTGCTTTTGCAATATATATTTTTGGGCTGAGAATACATGCACTTTATTTTAAACACAATGGATACAAGTACATACTAAATTCTACACTGAGTTTGAACCGAAAATCCCTTAGCTTTGGTAACTAGTAACTGCCAGTTATAAGAACTGGTGGGCGCGAGTAGTAGTATATGGATCCATAGGGCTTGATATCCCCGTCCGAGCTAGAGCGCTAGCCTTTTAACGGACGTATGCTATTTGAGAAGCGTACACGTTGGTTTGCGTGTATTATTAAGATGATTATACAAAGGGTACAAATAATATAAGCATTAAAGTTTAGTTACCAGGGTGCTCAATTTTGTAGAACCGATTGATAAACGTTTCGGATGAAACAACTGAAATCTTGTGATCCACCTTTTATGTAAAACCTATTGATAAACGTTTTAAATAAAACAACTGAACTTTTGTAATCCACATTGATATACGGATTATGTGTAATATTAAAACTATGAACTCACCAACCTTTGTGTTGACACTTGAAGCATGTTTATTCTCAGGATTCTAGAAGTCTTCCGCTGTTTGCTTATACGTGATACAAGATATGTGCTTGGAGTCATACATGCTATATACAAGAAACTTGCATTCACCAAACCATTACCATGTATCTTATTTTGACTGTATTGTCAACAGATGTATTATTGTAAACCATTAAATGGTGATTGTCTATACGTAGAAATCATCAGATGTTAAAAACCTGGAATTTATATATTCATTTATGAAATACCTTTTCAAACGAATACAATGTTACAAAATGTATCACATAGAGGTCAAATACCTCGCAATGAAATCAATGAATGACGTGTTCGTCCATATGGATTTGGAGCGATCGTCACAGCACATCCCGAAGAAGGAAGTTCTTCAGGGATGCCAAGTACTATTACTGGGAAGATCCATACCTGTTTAGAATTTGCCCTGATTAAATAATCAGGAGGTGCCTAGATGAGAAACAAGCAGCAGGGATTCTTCACCAGTGTCACCATGGACCAACAGGAGGTCATCATGGAGCAAACTTAACCGCAAGAAAAGTCTACGAATCAGGATTTTATTGGCCATCTATATTCCGAGATGCGCAAGAGCTTGTAAAGCATTGCGACGCATCCCAAAGACAAGGTATTATCTCTATGAAGAATGAGATGCCTCGGACTAATATCCAAGCTTGCGAGATCTTCGATATATGGGGATTAGACTTTATGGGGCCATTCTCTAAGTCTAATGGGAAAGAATATGTCCTCGTAGTAGTAGATTACGTCTCTAGATGGGTCGAAGCCCAAGCATTCCCAACTAATGATGCCAAAGTCGTCACCAACTTCCTGAAGAGAATCTTCTGCCGATTCAGAGCTCCCCGTGCTATAATAAGTGATAGAGACGAACGGATAAGCAGAGGTCACTAACAGAGCACTCAAGAGAATTCTAGAATGCACCGTCGGCTATCATGGGAATAAATGGGCCGAGAAACTAGATGATTCTCTGTGGGCATTTCGGACTGCCTACAAGAATCCCCTAGGAACTACACCCTACCGAATAATATATGGAAAAGCTTGTCATCTTCTACTGGAACTAGAGTATAAAGCTCTCTGGGCACTGAAAACCTGTAACCTCGATCCTTCAGTAACCGCTAGACATCGAAAGATGCAAATGAATGAACTCGCTAAATTAAGAGACCAAGCTTACGAGACGTTATATATCTACAAGGAACGAACGAAGCTGACGCATGATGCAAAACTGATTCCTACAAAGTTTGCTCCTGGAGATAAGGTTCTACTCTTTAATTCCCGATTCAAGAAGTTCGCCGAAAAATTTAGATCAAGATGGAGTGGCCCATACAAAGTTATTCACGCTTTTCCACATGGAGCCATGGAATTAAAAGGACTCACTGGAAATTTCAAGGTCAATGGCTACCGTTTAAAGGCTTATCTAGAAGACCACAACAAGGAGGAGCACCTTTTCTCCTTTGATCCATTTTGAAGATCTGGGAGGAATAGTCAAGCTCTAACGACTTGATAAACAAAGCGCTCTTGGGAGGCACCCCTTGCTTATCCTTTTAATTTATTTATTTTATTTTCAAATTATTTCCAGTCTACAAATATACTATTTCTGTACACTAACCCTAAGCGCCATACTTGCGCTTAGTACTTACAAGTTTGTTGAATGTATTCAGGCAAAATGCCAAGTTCAGGATCTTCTTATTGTATTCCAGTTCGCAGGAGAAGGACTCCCTGAGTTTACTCTTTAGGAAGCAGTGCAGATCAGTTCAGGCCATCCACAGGACAGTTAGGTCCAAGACGTATGATCCTTGAGAGTGTTGAGGAGGACACTAGTACGGCACCACTAGCCCCTCCAGTGTGACGTTCCCGACGTCTAGCATCGAGACCAGCTGAGTTTCCAGAGTTACCAGAGACACGTGAGCCACAGACTGTGATTCATTATGGAGCCACCTTGAACGATCCAGATGTTACTTGGGCAGTACTTAGAGACCAGTTGAGACTTTACCAAGCTTTCAGAACATACCTTCATCGTGAAGGAATGCCCAAGAGTACTCTGGGCCCTTCATCGTACAGGCTAGCACGCCGTGTCCCTCCGACACGACAAGCTACTATAACAACCCAACTTTTTCTGTTAAATATTTAACGATCGTTACTTGAAATCCGGGATTTTTCATGTTCAGAATCCTTGTATGAACTTATACAACATAGTATTTTAATATGTGTTACATATTACGTGCTTATATGCTTCGGTTTAGAAGTATTCGAAAATTTCAGAAAACGCCTCAGTTAGTGAAAACCTGAAAATGTCATTTCATGACTTACGAAATGTTTGACGATTAATTGAATTAATTTTATATTCATTCATATGATGACTTCAATTAATTAGAAATCCCTAGCTTAGAATATCCGGTTGCGCTATTTTTAGCATATCTCGATCATACGGACTCGAAATGAGGTGATTCAAAAGCCCAGACGTTCGTATTTTGATGTCCTACAATATTGTTCAATAAAAACAAATAAAATATTCCCTCCCACTCCATTATGTCCGGCCTCCACCCTTCCCCATGTGCACACTTGCACAATTTTCTTGATTAAGAATTCTAGCATGCATTTTTTCTCTTCATTCAACCACACACACACATGATCTCTTACTCACATGCTCTCTAGTTGTTTCTTCCATCAATAACACCAGAACTCAGCCATTATCCACCACCAAAACCGTCCACCATCATCCACAACACAATCTTCATCCATTTTCCAAACTTGAATCAAGAACACAACACTATCTTCATTCCTACTTGCATTTCTACAAGCACACATTAAACCCTTGAACTTTTAAGCTCTTAAGCTGTAAGTAAACTCTAATACAACTAATTTCATCATTAATTAACTTACATATATCATATTATGCTTGTAAGAGTGTTGAATTACACATGCATTGCTTGCATGTTGCTTGCTGAAAATTTCCAGCAGTGAATCTGAATTTACAACAGCTATAATTATTTGAAAAATTAACTTTTAAGTTAAAAGCTTTTCATTATGTTAAACTACAGTTCAATACCTTTCTATCCATATAAGAACCATGCATAGATGATGAGTATAAGTACCTCATCTTCTTGAAACAAAAATGCATGTCTTGCTGAAAGAATTTCTGACCTCCGAATGATACTTGCATGTTTTCGATTTTTATGAATACTAACAGTCACATATGACATTTGTTTTAGCAATATATCTCAATGATCTAATATCTCAAACTTGAACCACCTTCATTGGTGAAAGGAGATGAGAGATATGGCTAAACGAAACTAGTAATCGTTTTGTTTGTTGCTGAAAAACTCCCAGATTTCAAGTCCGAGATATAAATAGCTATAACTACTTGAAAATTTAACTTTTGAGCATAAGGCTTTTCTCCATGTTAAAATATAGTTCAATACCTTTCTTTTCATGTAAGATATATGCATGTATGATGAGTAGAAGTGTCTCATCTTGTTGACAACATTTTGCATGTTCTGCTATTAGGATTTATGACCATCAGCTAAAGATGGTGTACTTGACGTTTTTGTGTTGGTCTTCTGACCAAACATGCATGTTAATTGGGTATAATACTCAATGACCTAAAACCTCCAACTTGAATCACCTTCAATGGTGAAATGAGGTGAGAGTTATGCCCAAAATAAAATGACATTCATGTTTGGTGTTGCTGAAATGCTGAACCGAATATCTTATTTTTTTTAATTCCGTGTATTAGGTGACCTTAATGTCATCGTTTGATGAGTTTAAAAGTTTCCTAATGTCTATTTATATGTTCATCACTTCTGGAACAATCATAGTTCCTACATTTGGTATTTAAGTATGTTTCACAAAGATAGTTTAGTCAATATGTCGGGTTTTGTTGTGCTGAAACGTTTGATGTTTCATCGCCAATAAAACATGACTAACAAACCTAATCTGAGATTATTGTTCAAATGACTTTTAATGTCAACTAAATAATCTAAATCTCAGAGGTGGATATGTTACATGAAGATATAAAACATGTGAGTTATGCTCTCCCAATGGTCAATCTTCGTGTTTTGTTGTTTGATTTTGATTATTGAAACCATGCATGTTAAGAGTTTGCATTCTGAAACATTTGGTAATCACTTGAGTCATGTGCCTTGGATATGACTTAATTCCAGATGTTAGACAACTCTTGGCTTTGGATTTGTATGAATTAAGTTTGTCATTTGATTTTTATGCATCGAGCAAGTTGAGTTCACCAACCGTCACACATTCTGACCACTACAGAAAAGTTCACGATTTTGAGTGGCTTATGCTTGGAATTAGTGGGTGTTGATATATGTGTTGTAAAGCTAACTCAATAAGCTACATCTCTGTATTTGAATGGTTTTCTAACTCTTAATATTCTACAAGATTTGGCCAAAATAAAACTGACTTCCAAATCAGTCCACTTTTGAACACTTACGACTAACTACTTAATTAAAAGTAACACTCGAACAAGATTACAAGCATAATGATGACACATTTACGAATTGACTTCTATATTTAAGTACTTATATAGACATTGACCGTCCTCATTTACCTTAGGATGCATACGGAACTCCCGCTATTGAAACCGGACATGAACTTGAGAACCGACCATTATTATACATTGTGAGTCTACAGTCCCGCTTTTTACATATTTTCTGGGATGAGAATACACGCTGGTTACATTATGTTATTACATATGCTTTTACTTTTGACACGAGTACTATTATACATGTTGAGTTATTGTTCACAAAGCCCCTAGCTTGAATACTTTAATTACCTTCGGGTAAGCACGATTTAGATGGACGGATCCATTAGGTTAGGCAAACCTCACCCTACTATAACTGCGGTGCATTTACTTCTAACTACAAGTACACTCGAACAAGTGTATACGATATATGGGGTAAAAGATAAGTGTAGTTGTAAACTATACGTAGGTCTTTAGCTAGTATTCAAGTGCTCATGGTTGTATATACTTATGAAATCTCATGGTCAAAAACTAATAACTACTTTTCTGAATACTGACTTTCAGACACTACTTTATGTTACTTAAACCTGTGGTTTACAAACAAGAGAAATTAAACTTGACATGGTATTGTCTACAAACATTTGAAACAGGACACAGTGCTATCTACAAACTTTAAATATGAAAGCTTTGTGGTCTCATATGTTATAATTGATTACTTAAACTGGTGTTTTACAATCAAGGAGGAACAAAACATTTTTGAATGTCATACACAACTGAAACTTGACATTGTTGTTCACAAATAGATTAAAACTTGACAAATGCTGTCTACAAACTTTTAATATTAAATCTTGGTGGTCTTATGCTAATAAACATTTTTCTGAAAATTGTTTCTTAAACATACTGTATTATTTACTTAAACCTGTAGATTCACTTAACATTATTGTTGACCCGTTTTGCGTGTTATTTCTCAGGTATTAATTGCTTCCGCTGTAGAACTTTTCTGTTATATAGAAGTCAAGCCATGCGCTGGGACCAGAGTTAACATCGCCGTTAATGGATTTTAACGGGGTGTTTCAGCTACCCCCAGGAACTCCACTCCAGTCTCAGTTCGTTCAGTCACCATAGCCGCCGTTCCGACTCACGTTGCTCCCATTACGCCACCTGTGCTAGTCATTTCACCTCCCCCAGTCGTGGAGACGGTCCCTATTCATGAGCCACCAGAGGGCTGCCACTTAGTGACAGTACCCATCTCAGTAGAGCCACCCATGGCTCAGGTTTTTGAGATTACCAGGAACGTTCCCGAGGAAGAGCCGTTTCCTAGCTTATCACATCTGGAGTTGCCATCGGACCTTTGTCTAGACACGCTTTTGAGCCCCGCACTGGATGTAGGGCAACCATTAGAGTATTTGCCGACCCTTGAGGATGACGATGATCTCTTTGGATACTTCACAGACACGACTCAGCATATTGGCCAGGATAGTATTCCGTAGACTACTTTACTTTATTTAATTTTTAATTTTATCTTTTTAAAGCATTGTATGAAAAAGTATATATAGTGGAAATGCTGCCTTTCTCTTTTGTTCTTCATGCAGAATTTTATCAAGAGACTGGTTCTTTCCAGCATTAGGAGACCCTGACCGTAGAAACCTCGACCGTAGAACGCACAACCGTAGGGAAGTAATCTTTCCTCAAATCTCTTTCAATTATCACGCACTAAAATCTCTAAGTGTGGGGTCATCCCCACACCAAACTCAGAGATTCTAGAGGCGCTGTCCTTAATTTATTAAATATTAAAATATTCTATTTCAGGGAACATTAGGGACAATGTTCCTCTAAGTGTGGGGTAGTGGGTAAAGATTTAAGGATAAGTAACCGTGAAAACGCCAAAGTTTTGAAAAATTCTTTTATCTAAAAGTAACTAGAAAGGAATATATAGGTAATTTCGAAAAAATTCTTACCTCGTTTTACCCGAAAGATTCTATAAAAATTGCTAGAAATCAGTTTTCGAAACATTTACTAGAACGGAACGATTAAGCTAAAAACTCATGGTTTACGTCAAAAGATTTCTTTCGACAAAATATGGTAAAGGCTACGCATGACCAAGCACGACCCCTACTCCCAAAAAGTGAGGACTTTTGGACCCAAAGTATCTGTACGATCCATCAAATCTACAGTACTTTGTCAATTCAATTGATGAACGTGCCGGTGTACGGTTCAAGTTAGAACTTGGTTTTGACATTTGTTTCGAGGTCAATGGTTAGTAAGCACCATACGTGGTGTAGGTGCGATACTCCTTCCAAAATCATTCTGAATAGAGAAGACAAAGAGCCATCCATTTCCGTTTCCACTCCACGCAATTTAAACCCTACCAACTCACACAAAGAGTTAATGAATCAGAAATATTCACCTCAAATTCACTCCCAAAATACACTACCCATTCACCTTCATTCCCTTTCCATTTATCAAAAAGATCCAGAGATTGATGAAGAGATAGATCGATCAAAATTCGCTTCAAAAGCACTTGTTGAAAAGATTTCGAACCCCTGATTGTTTTTGATAGGTCAAAGACCTATTTTTCGTTAAAATATCACTTCCTCTCGGGGCACCAGGAACGAAAGGTAAAAGTTATGAAGAAAGGGTATGACAAAAAAAAATTTGAATGAAAGAGCAAAGTCTCTAAATAAAGGCAAGAAAACCCCGAGAAGTTGCCCAAAGAAGAAATTACCGGAAGAGTCGAGAAAATTCTAGACAAAGTCTTAGCAAAACCCGCATCTTCCAAGGAAAACTATTGCGGAATTTAAGCCGTTCTCTATCCAAAAAGGGTACTCCGAAGAATCAAAATCTATCAATTCTCTCTAAAAATCAAAAGATCTGGATACCTTTCACCCATCCATAAAATTTCCAAACCCTATAACCCGTCTTCCTCTTGAAAGAATGCCTAGGAAGAAAATCAGTGTCGTCCTTACTTAACTGGTGGAGATATCGATGCTTTACCAAGCCTCTGATGAGAACTGTTACACGACTAGCTTCTGAGCGACAATACAACTAGAATAGGGCACCCTAAACACTTGAGTGATATGAGTGATCCGCTAGTAAGAAGCCTGGTCATGTATACTCTACATCTGAGAGTTAGAAAGTACGCTTTTTTCACTATGGACGAGATTGAAACCTAGCGACTAAAACCATCAAAGTTCGAAACTTTTTCTAATACTTTCGAAAGATGTGACGACTTCTGATGAAGGCATAATAAAAGATCTGAGGATAGGCAAGGGAGAATCTATTAGAAAGATCCTTATATTACCGTTATTTACTTGAGGACAAGCAAAGCTAAGTGTGGGGTATTTGATATCAGCCAAAAAGTCACGTTTTTACCCCCGATATTAGGCCCTAAAACCCATAAAGTTCCAAAAATTATCGTAAAAATAATCGCTTTGTCGGTTGATTTTGTAGATTAATTAATTACAAAGGTGATGCAAAAAGAATCAAGTAAAACGGAGCTAAAACGAAGAATCTAGGGCGAAAACGGTGAAAGACAAGAAAACGAGTTACGATCCAGGAAATCAGGCTGACCAGGCAAGCCAAACGGCCTGCCAAATGGCCTGCCAAACGGCCTGCCAAATGGCCTGCCAAACGGCTTGCCTGGCTCAGAAACGGTCTGCCAAATGACCCAAGCAAACGGCCCAAGCAAACGGCCTTGGCAAAAGGCCTGCCAGCCGTTTGCAGGCAAAAATCAAGTCTATTTAAAGGGCCTTCTCCATCCATTTCAACACACACTCAATTTACAATTCATTTTATATTTTCAAGTTTTAGGTTAGTTTTTAGTAGTAGCTAGCTTAGCTTTTATTTTCCGAAGGATATCCCGGCGAGTCTCTGCGATCTTGGGTAGATTTCTTCGGCCTTTTAAGGTTTTTATCCGAAACGCTTGTCTTTTGTATTAAACATGTATTCTTATCTTTTATGTTTAATAATGCATTCCGATATTACCATGATAGCTTAAGTAATCTGTATGTTTCCATGATAGAAGTTTGGGTTAGCGTAATTATGTTAAATTAGTACGGTTATTGTTATTATGCTGAACTAGGAAGTCTGATAGATTTGTATGCTAGCATCTTAAGGATTGACCAACCTAGGTTGTGATCAGGACTTGTCCACCTATATAAACTTAGCTACTTCATAGGATTAAGACCCCTGGTTATACTGTATCTGAAGATTCTATGAACTCGGTATGGCCGGAGTTCCCGAGAGGCATTTAATGCGCTTTTAGGACACAGAACTTAGGAATTGAGACATGAATGACCTAGTATACCTATTGACTGTTCCAGAGAGACCTCTTAGGAGCTGTTAAGATCTATCCAATGCCTTGAATGTATGACCCAAACCTATTGCATGTTCTTGTTTGATTGTTGCCCTAGGATTAAGTCATACCAACTGTCTAGGTACCTGTTAGGTTTCTATCTGCTTTACTTTCAGTATATCAACTTTAATGCTGTATAACGTTTGTCTTGGTTAGATCTCATTAGTATGATGAAATGGTTGTTAGTTTTCATTTAAGGTTTTGTCAACTTAACCTGACACACTCCTTCCGTTTGTGATCAGTGTTCAATCAACACGGCACGTTGTTATTCAGTTAACCAAACTAATAACGAGGGTTAGGATTAGAACTCAACTCGCTAATAAACCTAGTGCTTTACTAAGGGTAACCTCCGAGGTATTGTCACGTTTCAGTTATACAACCACGTGACATACTTTTCACTGCTCAACGAGAACTCTGAGAGTTTAGAGATAAGTAGGTCTGTGTAATTGGCTCATCCAACCAGATCTACACCATTTCAATCATAAGCTTTAATATCAACATAATTACCTTTTCCTAACCCAAACTGATATCTTGGTGAACATTTCCCTAATCTGCACACGCCGGACATCCTCCCACTTTATTTACTTTTCCGCAATTAGGATTTTAGCTTAAACCAACTACTATCTTTTATCCAGGTAATTTAAATAAAAGACAATTATCCACTTGATCTTCAATTTGTTAAACCATTCAAAAGCACGACCCTAGGTTAACTTACACCTTCTACATTAGAAAGTTAAAAGTAAATTTAGGCCTCACAAAATATAAATTAAACGACAACTTCTCTGTGTTAAACCAAATTTGACGCCCTGCGACCTAACGACACCGCACGAACAAAACCGTCTGTTTTGGCTATATCAGACCCCCCGGGATTGGCAAAGTTTGTTACAACCATGAAAGGGACATGTGCCACGTCACCATTCCCTCATAACATCTATAAATACACAAACAAGATCATTTATTCAACAACACTGGATGCATTAATTCTACTCCGCCAAAATTAATTACGGTAGCATTTCTCCAGTTGTTAACAAAATTCCAATCAACACTCCGATCGTTATCAGAGTTAATCCTCACTTTAAGGTATTAACTTATTCGATCCCGATCGAATAAGGTTAATCTAATCGATTGTTTTACGCCCTTGGAATCCAGATTTCAAATCAGGGTTTGTACAATTATTGGAGTTAAAACATCCGACCCACTCTTTTTCCCAAATCAAGCACTCAAGCCCAAAATCTATTCATACTAGTCGATTTTGGTTTGATCAAATGGCGCCACCTAAAGGTACGAACAACATGGTAAAACCAAGTAGTGAAACGGCAAGTAAGAAAGGTGCGAGTGATGACGTCCAACCACCTGTGAACAAAGGAAGCTCGCCAACGGTGGAGCCACCTCAACCCCAAAAGCAATCAATTGCTCACATTCACTCAGGTGAAGCTTCGGGAGACGAGATGAATGTCGCCGATGACGACGAGGACACACACGAGGGATCACTACCCGGTAGAGAGAGGTTGAAGCTTGGCACCCTTGGTCTCAAAACCGGTAGTTCGAGCGGAATTGGATCGTCTCACAATGACACCGACATGATCACCAATATGATCTCAGCCGATGTCCAAAAATAAGTAATCGAAAAATAAAGGCCATGCTGAACGACAACGGCCTAGCCGAGAGGAAGCAATCGCAAACTCTGGATGTTTTGAAGACCAGCCCACTGTTAAACATCGGGGCAGGAAGCGAGGGTGTCACTAAGGCCGCCGCAAATGCATGGCTGACCGAGCTCCTTGTGCAGGCTGCGCTGCCGGCATATAAACACTCCCTGTCACAACCCGCCGTCCAGGGGACTGCACTTAAGAATATGTTCGCCTTAATCACCGGTAACAAAGCAAAGCTACCTGTTGAGATGTCGGCTACTAGCCAAAAGCTATGCGAATGAATCGCCGGCTGTATACTCCCTGCTAACATCGTCATACCGGTCACTTTGGGGGTGTACAATGGTATTACTGACCCGGAAGATTTCCTGCAAATCTTTGAGGGTGCCATGAAAACCCAACATTGTAGTGATGAGGTAGCATGCCATCTCTTTCTGACTGTCCTACAGTCGGTTTCCAGGGAATGGTTCGCCAAATTACCACCAAATGGAATCACATGCTTCGCAGACTTGCGGGAAAAGTTTCTCATGCAATATCAGAACCTCCGCCGACATATGTATACACACCTGTATGCTCACGAAATACCAATGTACCGGGGAGAGAAAATTGAAAGCTTCATCACTAGGTATATACTGGAGTGCCAAAAATCCCAGAACTCCCGGAAACACAGCAGATTTCCGGATTCATAACATGCCTGGACAAAGATGCATACCCATCGCTCGTCTCTGAACTCCGATGGAACATCCCAAGTACATTTGCAGATGTCGTGACGGTAGCAAGGCAATACCAACACTCTGGAAGGGAAAGACTGGCTGGGTATCACCGGGGTGAAAAGAAAAGAGAAGAGGAAAGGAGAAGCGACAGCAGGCACCGTCATGTCAGCAGCAGACGCAGTGAAAGCCATCACAAAAGCCATAACAGCTACGACAAAAGCCACGACAACCATAGGCATGATAAGAGTAGCCGAAGACCATATGATAAGGTATCTCTAATTTACAGCTTTTCCAAAACTCCAAGGGAAATACTGTTAACGGAGCCCGTAAAAGCAAAGTTTACCCCTCCTGCACCGTTAGGAAAGCGGGATGGTCAAAAGTCAGACAAGTACTGTGAATTCCACGAAGACAATGGTCATGACACCGATGAATGCAAAGCGTTAATACGAGAAATCATCGCCAACATTAAGGCAGGCGAACTTAATCACTTATTATCCGGTTGGAAGTTCAAAAAGCCGACCCCAACAAAACATTCAGTTGGCAAAAGGAAGAGGGCAAGAAGCGTGAGAAGGTAAAAGATAAAGTTGTCATTAACATGATCAACATCGAGAAGGACGAGTTTGTTCCGCAAAGCTCCTGGAAAGATGCTACCATCACATTCCCGGGATTACCGGCATGATACTCTAGGGATGAACCGGTAGTAATTACCGGCCTGATAGATGGGTTCCCGGTCAGTGAAATGTACACCGACACGGGAAGTGAAGTTGAAGTCTTGTATGCCCATTGCCTTTTCCAGCTCCCAAATTGTGTCGGAAGGAAGATGAGGCAATCTAATGCTATCATTTCTAGGTTCACGAGTTCCACTGAAGAACCCATAGGTAGACTCAAGGCAACGGTCACGGTGGGTACTCAACTCTACCTCCGTAGTGAAGTCATCGAATTTTATGTCGTCAAATCTGTGACTACCACAAACGTGATACTAGGAAGACAGTTCTTCAGGAAGTTCGGTGCAATAGCCTCTACCGCTCATGGTATACTCAAACTCCCAACCTGGCGAGGCATGGCAACAGTTCAATCCACCCGACACACTTTCCCCGGGAATGAGTGCACTCGAGATAGGCAATGTGCCGAATAATGGAAGACACCACACGTCATGGAGGAAAAACGTGTATCTATTCTTAAAAGGCTAACTTTCTTCTCCCCATTAGCACACTTCAGTAGCAAAAATCCAGTCATTGTCAATGAAGCAGAGAAGGCAGTTACCGGCTGGCATCGCCGGCCAGGATGGGGGAAACCATTTAATGGTGTATACGAAAAGGCTGAACTCTTCAATCTGGCACCCAAACGTTCCAGGACTGAAAGCTGTGAGAGCTCGAACCGAGACAAGACAACGGTTGAAGGAAACAAAAGTGGCTAAGTGCAACAAATGAAATTTAGATATATACCGTGATTGAAACTGATCACTTCAACTCATGGTTATCTTGATGTTTATGTCTTTTTCTCCTAATAAAGAATCTATGTATGTTTTTCCTTTTTAGGAATGAATAAAAGAATTCTACCGTTTACAATCACTTAGTCATTATGTTATTTACAACGATGTTCACATAATAATAACCATCGAGCGACAGACGGATTTCGGCATCCGCATAAGTCCCATGCAAGTTATTTTGTACCCCCTTAAGAGGTGATTGTCTAGCCCTCATCGGTACAAGTTTATACTGATAAACGGTCAATGAGTAGATGGCATAAACACGCGTGACTGCACGGTGTACACACCAAAACTAATACAAATGTAGTCTAGACCTACATATGAAGATATGAACTAGTTCAACTGAAGAAAATTCATCACAAAATACTTGAAATTAAAATTTCATTAATTACACATGATTTCATTACAAGTTACTTCAAAAATGCACAACAACGTGCAGTACAACAAACTAAAAATTAAAATCTAAGAGTTGCTGCAATCTAAGAGTTGCTGCACGGTTGTACCATCATCGGCACAAAGATCCTCAAAACTGCCAAAACGGATCTCTGCCAAGGCCTTTTGAGCAGCCTGGAGTTCCTGCGCGGTAGCCGGATTCACCTTCCCAGCAATATCCGATGCAAGGGGACGGCCCCACTAACGTGATGCTTCTGCATCAACCTAACGGCGTGGGTAAAATTAGATGCCTCAAAACTATCCAAATAAGCCTAGAAAGGCGCCTTCACAGTAGAGGAATTGATAGCCTTCTTCAAAATCGAAGGAAGACCACCCTGCAATCATTTACACTCCTCCAGGGCCACCTCCCTGGAAGCAACAGTAGAAGCAACCTCCTTATCCTTCTCCCCTACCACCCGGACAAGCTCATCTTTGGCAGCCCTCAGCTGGCTCTCCAAGCTTTTAATAGCTTCTCGGGCCATGGGTGCCTGAGACAGCTCATCACGAGCAGCTTTGAGCTGGCGCTCTAGGTCCGTCACCTGCTCTTCCTGGTCCAAACCGTCCAGAAAAAGTGTATTCAGTGCCATGAGCCCCCGGGCTCGGAGAACCTTAGAGTCTTCCCGGAGGAGGGCAGAAACCGCCTGGCGGAAAGATGCAGAAGACCCCTTCTCCAAAGCACTCTTACAACCATGACAATCAATATCAAGCTGAGAGAAGGCACAGACAAGATCGTCGCCAGAAGAGACATTAAAGTGAATGTCATCAAAACTCTCCAGGGTAAAGTGATCACCCTCTCCACCACCCAAGTCAATTGGCTCCGTCTCGGTCATACCGGTACCAACAGAAAGCTCGGCAACAAACAAGACTAGCTTGTCGGAACAAGGAGATTACCTTTGGCCTTCTTCATCCGCAGTTGAGGGAGGTCATGAATCCTCCTCTTCACTGCCGTGTGCCCCTCCGGCACATCCGGGCCCGGTAGAACCAAGTCGGTCCCATCACCGACATTCTGCTCCAGGTCCTGGGGAGCGACATCCGGCTCACCTTCTGGATTGCCGGGACACTCTCCACCCGGATCTCCTCTAGGTCACTAAAAGCCATAGTAGTAGTGAACTCCATTACTGTTGTATAAACATAAAAAACAAACGGGGTTAGTATATGAATAATAAACTAGGCGACGTAACAGTTGGCAAGGATCAGTCTTCACCTGCTCCATTAAAACGAAGGACATGCTTGGTATTTGGATCTGGCCATTGGTGACTAACTCCTCCCAACACAAGTGTAACGACTCGACAAAATCGTCATTGACGGCGACGCTAACTTAGGTCCCGTTACGTGGTCGTAGTCCCTATATGAGACTCGTTTGACCAAAATTATGTCGCATTCATTTGAAAAGTACAAGACTTACAAAATTTAGTTTTCCAAACGGATCGACAACAAGTTTAAGTTTACAAAAGTATAATGTATAAATGAAATAAACTTGCGACATAATATAAGTTGAAAGTCACGATTGCTATAGATAGCGTAAGTATGTAAACAATATGTTTGAATCTAAAGGTGCTATCACTAGCGTATGCATGTATGTATGCTTGACTCCAAGCAAGAAATCAGAGTGTATGCATGTATGCTTGACCCCAAGCAAGTATGAGTGTACGCGGAAGCACGTATCAAATAGCCATGTATGAACCTGAGAAACTTATAGAAAACTGTCAACGAAAAACGTTGGTGAAATCATAGGTGTTTGTAATAAACGTTGTTTTTGAACCACAAGATTTAGTATTCCCATAACGTTGATTTCAAAATTTTACATTCCAAAAGTATTGTTCGCGAGCACCAAATTATCAAGACTTAACGTATCCTTCCATAGAACCCCATCATAATAGTGTTAGAACATACACTGTTTCTCAAAAATATATTTCATCCATAGACGGTAGCGAACCGTCCGAAATGAGGGTTTGTCAAACCCGTATGGCCACACAATATAAGTTCTCGCTTACACCCTACAAGTGTAACTAATGATAATCGAATTGAGGATTTTTGTTCTAACTCGCTGTGGAATGTTTGTTTCATCGTACTTGTGTTCAAAGTATAAAAGTAAGTAGTAAAAAATGTAACAAAGTATATGTTTCTCAGCCCACAATTTAAAAGTATAAATAGTTGTTGAAAAGGTGGGACTATGATCTCACCTCGAGTGCACGAGTATAAATGTACTTCACAAAGTAAACGTGTGCATGAAAGTTGCTTAGCCTTGACCTAAATAAGTAGTTGTATCAATTAACCGGTTACGACACAAGGTCGGGCGAAATGTGTTCAATTAGTCCTATGGCTTGTTACGACTCGATTACTATAGCATGTGAGTCAAGTTGTCACGTTTCATGAATGATACAAGTATAAAAGCATGTTAGAATGATTGCACAAACATTTTGTTAAGTTTGATTAAAAGTCAACTTGGGTCGAGTCAAAGTCAACGAAAAAATCAACACGTTTGGGTTGAAATGTCCCGTTCTTATTGATTAAAAACGTTCCATATTAATTGATTTCGTTGCGAGGTTTTGACCTCTATATGAGACGTTTTTCAAAGACTGCATTCATTTTTAAAACAAACCATAACCTTTATTTCATAAATAAAGGTTTAAAAAGCTTTACGTAGATTATCAAATAATGATAATCTAAAATATCCTGTTTACACACGACCATTACATAATGGTTTACAATACAAATATGTTACATCGAAATCAGTTTCTTGAATGCAGTTTTTACACAATATCATACAAACATGGACTCCAAATCTTGTCCTTATTTTAGTATGCAACAGCGGAAGCTCTTAATATTCACCTGAGAATAAACATGCTTTAAACGTCAACAAAAATGTTGGTGAGTTATAGGTTTAACCTATATATATCAAATCATAACAATAGACCACAAGATTTCATATTTCAATACACATCCCATACATAGAGATAAAAATCATTCATATGGTGAACACCTGGTAACCGACAATAACAAGATGCATATATAAGAATATCCCCATCATTCCGGGACACCCTTCGGATATGATATAAATTTCGAAGTACTAAAGCATCCGGTACTTTGGATGGGGTTTGTTAGGCCCAATAGATCTATCTTTAGGATTCGCGTCAATTAGGGTGTCTGTTCCCTAATTCTTAGATTACCAGACTTAATAAAAAGGGGCATATTCGATTTCGATAATTCAACCATAGAATGTAGTTTCACGTACTTGTGTCTATTTTGTAAATCATTTATAAAACCTGCATGTATTCTCATCCCAAAAATATTAGATTTTAAAAGTGGGACTATAACTCACTTTCACAGATTTTTACTTCGTCGGGAAGTAAGACTTGGCCACTGTTGATTCACGAACCTATAACAATATATACATATATATTAAAGTATGTTCAAAATATATTTACAACACTTTTAATATATTTTGATGTTTTAAGTTTATTAAGTCAGCTGTCCTCGTTAGTAACCTATAACTAGTTGTCCACAGTTAGATGTACAGAAATAAATCGATAAATATTATCTTGAATCAATCCACGACCCAGTGTATACGTATCTCAGTATTGATCACAACTCAAACTATATATATTTTGGAATCAACCTCAACCCTGTATAGCTAACTCCAACATTCACATATAGAGTGTCTATGGTTGTTCCGAAATATATATAGATGTGTCGACATGATAGGTCGAAACATTGTATACGTGTCTATGGTATCTCAAGATTACATAATATACAATACAAGTTGATTAAGTTATGGTTGGAATAGATTTGTTACCAATTTTCACGTAGCTAAAATGAGAAAAATTATCCAATCTTGTTTTACCCATAACTTCTTCATTTTAAATCCGTTTTGAGTGAATCAAATTGCTATGGTTTCATATTGAACTCTATTTTATGAATCTAAACAGAAAAATTATAGGTTTATAGTCGGAAAAATAAGTTACAAGTCGTTTTTGTAAAGGTAGTCATTTCAGTCGAAAGAACGACGTCTAGATGACCATTTTAGAAAACATACTTCCACTTTGAGTTTAACCATAATTTTTGGATATAGTTTCATGTTCATAATAAAAATCATTTTCTCAGAATAACAACTTTTAAATCAAAGTTTATCATAGTTTTTAATTAACTAACCCAAAACAGCCCGCGGTGTTACTACGACGGCGTAAATCCGGTTTTACGGTGTTTTTCGTGTTTCCAGGTTTTAAATCATTAAGTTAGCATATCATATAGATATAGAACATGTGTTTAGTTGATTTTAAAAGTCAAGTTAGAAGGATTAACTTTTGTTTGCGAACAAGTTTAGAATTAACTAAACTATGTTCTAGTGATTACAAGTTTAAACCTTCGAATAAGATAGCTTTATATGTATGAATTGAATGATATTATGAACATCATTACTACCTTAATTTCCTTGGATAAACCTACTGGAAAAGAGAAAAATGGATCTAGCTTCAATGGATCCTTGGATGGCTCGAAGTTCTTGAAGCAGAATCATTACACGAAAACAAGTTCAAGTAAGATCATCACTTGAAATAAGATTGTTATAGTTATAGAAATTGAACCAAAGTTTGAATATAATTATTACCTTGTATTAGAATGATAACCTACTGTAAGAAACAAAGATTTCTTGAGGTTGGATGATCACCTTACAAGATTGGAAGTGAGCTAGCAAACTTGAAAGTATTCTTGATTTTATGAAACTAGAACTTTTGGAATTTATGAAGAACACTTAGAACTTGAAGATAGAACTTGAGAGAGATCAATTAGATGAAGAAAATTGAAGAATGAAAGTGTTTGTAGGTGTTTTTGGTCGTTGGTGTATGGATTAGATATAAAGGATATGTAATTTTGTTTTCATGTAAATAAGTCATGAATGATTACTCATATTTTTGTAATTTTATGAGATATTTTATGCTAGTTGCCAAATGATGATTCCCACATGTGTTAGGTGACTCACATGGGCTGCTAAGAGCTGATCATTGGAGTGTATATACCAATAGTACATACATCTAAAAGCTGTGTATTGTACGAGTACGAATACGGGTGCATACGAGTAGAATTGTTGATGAAACTGAACGAGGATGTAATTGTAAGCATTTTTGTTAAGTAGAAGTATTTTGATAAGTGTATTGAAGTCTTTCAAAAGTGTATAAATACATATTAAAACACTACATGTATATACATTTTAACTGAGTCGTTAAGTCATCGTTAGTCGTTACATGTAAGTGTTGTTTTGAAACCTTTAGGTTAACGATCTTGTTAAATGTTGTTAACCCAATGTTTATAATATCAAATGAGATTTTAAATTATTATATTATCATGATATTATCATGTATGAATATCTCTTAATATGATATATATACATTAAATGTCTTTACAACGATAATCGTTACATATATGTCTCGTTTAAAAATCATTAAGTTAGTAGTCTTGTTTTTACATATGTAGTTCATTGTTAATATACTTTATGATATGTTTTCTTATCATAGTATCATGTTAACTATATATATATATCCATATATATGTC
Source organism: Rutidosis leptorrhynchoides (assembly GCF_046630445.1). Classification (NCBI taxonomy): domain Eukaryota; kingdom Viridiplantae; phylum Streptophyta; class Magnoliopsida; order Asterales; family Asteraceae; genus Rutidosis; species Rutidosis leptorrhynchoides. Next base: position 616,688,849 of record NC_092334.1, on the reverse strand, counting down.
ATCATATAGTTTTTACAAGTTTTAACGTTCGTGAATCACCGATCAACTTGGGTGGTCAATTGTCTATATGAAACATATTTCAATTAATCAAGTCTTAAAAAGTTTGATTACTTAACATGTTGGAAACATTTAATCATGTAAATATCAATCTCAATTAATATATATAAACATGGAAAAGTTCGGGTCACTACATGGGTCGGGTATCGAACTATTTTTCTGAGGTTTTTAATCATATATGAGCATGTTAGAACAAGTTACATGTGAATCGGAGGTGCGTAGCATAGCAAACATTTTTCGTAAAATGGCAAACCAAAACAGTCCCTAGCAGTTCATCTTGACGGCGTCCAGATTTGCTGGACAGCGTCCAGATGTGAAGGCCTGGACGGCGTCCAAGAATATGGATGGTGTCCAGATCAGTATGCAGGCCCTGTTTTGCTGCAACAAACAAATGCACGAACCAAACTTCAAACATTCACAATTTATGACCCGCAAACAATCAAAACATGTATCTTATATCATCGAAAAGGTATTTTGACGAGGAAAACAACTAAACATATTTCATCAATCAATCTACCACTTACAACAACCAAAACCGCATTAAATGCTCATCCTTAATTGTATCCAAGTTCATAAATCTCATTTCATGACTCGGGAATCCAATTTACACATATGATACGCCGTTTTGAAGGTAATGAAACATACAATACAACTAAACACTTACTAACAACGTTTCATGGCATTCAAATAATCAAAAGTCCATTTTAAGAGCTATCAAACCCTAACCAAAACTCACAAAATCAATATTCATGTGTTTGAAGTTTTCTTAATCAATCTATACATCAAAACGAAGCTAGTGATACTAGTAACACAATTAAAACATGAACTTTAATAATTTAACAACATTTAATCACCCAAAACTCAAGATTAAGCACGCCCATTTTAAATGTTCAAACTAGTTACTTAAAATAACAAATCGAGCAAACAAAACATGTATTCATGTTATACTTGAGCCATAGACACTAATTAACACCATTTCAAGTATATAAAATGAATTTAGAGAAATCTAGTGTTTTTAGAAAGTTACCCAAACTTGATGAAATTGGTACCAAAATGTAGAGGATGAAGAGAGGATCACGAAAATGTAATTTGTTTTGATGTTTGCTTCTTAATTCGGATTTGGATGATGAATTAATGGAGAAGATGAAAATGGTGTTCTTGAGTTTGAGAGGATAAGGGATGAGGAGGTGGAAGTATCAAATGAATGGGTGGTGGAAAGTGGGTTGACTAGTTGACCTAGTCAACTAGTTTGCCCACTTGGCAACTTCGGTCCCTCGAGTTTAAAGCGGGTGCGGGAATTAACCAAACGAGTATTTTAAAAACGCTCGAGTAAACTAGTGATGTTATACTTAAATAACAGGAATATTAAGAACGTTAGTCAACGGAAAATACGATTTTAAATAATGAAAGGTATTATTTAAAAAAAAGACGGTATTAAAAATAAATTTAACGGAAAAACGCGGGATGTTACATTACCTACACCTTAAAAGAAATTTTGTCCCGAAATTTAGTTGGAAGTAGTAGTTGTCGTTTCTTCCTCGAAATTTTGCGTTGCCAACTCTACGAATGAGTGAAGGTACTTCCTTGGGCATTTCAACGAACTTTGACAGTCAAAATTTTACGTCGTTTTTAAAGTTTGGTTTTCACGATTCACAATTTCAACCGGTTCTCCTAGGAAGTGAAGTTTATCATCGGTAGTAAGCTCGTCGAAGAGGATAACAAGTTCTTGTTTCGCAAGACACTTCTTCAAGTTTGATACACGAAATGTAGGATGAACGGAGCTCAATTGAGTCGAAAGATCAAAACGGTAAGCAACGGGTACAATACGCCCCAAGATTTTCAAAGGATCAAAATATTGCGGATTTAGCTTTCTACGTTTCCCGAAACGGATTACACCTTTCCAAGGTGCGACTTCTAACGTTATGCGGTCACCCGCTTGGAATTTGAGAGGTTTACGTCTAACATCGGCATAGCTCCTTTGGCGACTACGGGCTGTCTTGAGCCTTTCTTAGATTTGAACAATTTCTCGGTTGTTTCATGAATGAGTTCGGGTCCGATGGTTTGCTCGTCACCTACTTCGGTTCAACAATTAAGAAAACGACAATTGCGGCTATATGAGTTCTTGAAAGGTGTGGTGTTAATACTTGAATGAAAATTATTGTAGTACTAGAATTCGGCTAAAGGCAAATACTTTTCTCAAGTAAATTTGAAGTCGATAACACAAACTCGTATTATGGTTTCCAAGGTTCGAATCACACATTTGCTTTGTTCGTTGGTTTGTGGGTGATACGCCGTACTCATGTCTAAACGTGGTCCCGAGGCTTTTTGTAAGTCTAGAAGTGAAACGAGCATCTCGATCTGAAATGAGGTGCAGTTCTTTAAGATATAATTGAACAAGTTTTCGTTTCTCAAGAATTTTGCGTCGCGGAAGATTTATCGGTTTCTAAAAATGTTTGTTAGAGCAAGTTTCTTATCGTGTTCTGAAAAACGTTCATTAGGACTATTCACCCTCGTGATGAATACTAGTATAACGTGAAGAGTCTATCCCTCCATTGAGAATTTAGATAAAAGATTTCCTTATACGGAAGTACGAGTGTAATGCGAGAGAAGTTTCCGCCTCGATGTGAGAATATCAAGCATGTTTGTAGTTCGTCGATAAAACTGTGCGAAAACGAGATAGTATACAAGTGTAACATACGTTTGAAGTTGAAAGAATTTATCATTCATTCGGAAGCATAAATATGGTTCGAAAATAATCGAAGGTGTGTCCTTGGTATGGCTGTTATCACTATCCTCAGAGTTTTCGGATGTCTAACAAGAAAATGAAGTCATGTACATGGCACATGGTGGTGATTAGGTTGATCGAGTCCAATCACTATCACGAGTCATTAGAACTTTGGTATGACTTACCATAATATAACCACATTGATCAAGTATCGTTATATTATGTTAACTCATACCTCCATTCCCACATCACTCCATAGAATCAAGTTCGTGTAATCGTGAAGATTTAAAATGAACAAAGTGTAACGACGTCTCCAACATGACTCGTATTGGATCGAAAGAATTTGTGCAACTCTGAAGAAACGTTTCCCGAGGGAAGTGTATAAATGATTGTTCACGTCAATGCAGTTCAAGTCAACCAATAATGTCTTTTGGTACGAAAGGAGTAACGAATTATGATAACGAGTAGTACGCAACTGTAGTGATAAGTATTGATGACGATACTCACCTAGAGTAGTGATGGTAGTAACAAGAAGTGGTAGATAGTAAGGAACACCAGTGTGACACCATTAGTAAGTTGAAACGGTGGTGAATAACAATCTGGGAGACAGAGTTCCCGAACAAGTGTGACTAATGAAGTCGTTGTCATCCTTTCGTGTATGAATCTTGAAATTAACGTGGGTTACCAGAAGGTGGCAGAATACCAATTCGTATGATGAGAGTTTGGTACCATTAAAAAGTTTGCCTAAGAATGATTCAAGTATAATGCACAAGTAGTCAAGTAAGTGCTATCTATAGCAAATGTATGTGAGAATGCAATGATTAACTATCCGGTTGTAGTCTAGATTCACTAATGCGTCCTAACGACTCTGTCAGACACACTAATGCACATCCTAGATCCCTACAACCAATGCTCTGATACCATCTGTAACGACCAGACAAAATCGTCATTGACGGCGCCGCTAACTTAGGTCCCGTTACGTGGTCGTAGTCCCTATATGAGACTCATTTGACGAAAATTATGTCGCATTCATTTGAAAAGTACAAGACTTACAAAGTTTAGTTTTCCAAACGGATCGACAACAAGTTTAAGTTTACAAAAGTATAATGTATAAATGAAATAAACTTGCGACATAATATAAGTTGAAAGTTACGGTTGCTATAGATAGCGTAAGTATGTAAACAATATGTTTGAATCCAAAGGTGCTATCACTAGCGTATGCATGTATGTATGCTTGACTCCAAGCAAGAAATCAGAGTGTATGCATGTACACTTGACCCCAAGCAAGTATGAGTGTACGCGGAAGCATGTATCAAATAGCCATGTATGAACCTGAGAAACATATAGAAAACTGTCAACGAAAAACGTTGGTGAAATCATAGGTGTTTGTAATAAACGTTGTTTTTGAACCACAAGATTTAGTATTCCCATAACGTTGATTATCAAAATCGTTTGCATTCCAAAAGTATTATCGCGAGCACCCAATTTTCAAGACTTAACGTATCCTTCCATAGAACCCCATCACAATAGTGTTAGAACATACACTGTTTCTTAAAAATATATTTCATCTGTAGACGGTAGCGAACCGTCCGAAATGAGGGTTTGTCAAACCTGTATGGCCACACAATATAAGTTCTCGCTTACACCCTGCAAGTGTAACTAATGATAATCGAATTGAGGATTTTTGTTCTAACTCGCTGTGGAATGTTTGTTTCATCGTACTTATGTTCAAAGTATAAAAGTAAGTAGTACAAAATGTTACAAAGTATATGTTTCTCAGCCCACAATTTAAAAGTATAAAGAGTTGTTGAAAAGGTGGGACTATGATCTCACCTCGAGTGCACGAGTATAAATGTACTTCACAAAGTAAACGTGTGCATGAAAGTTGCTTAGCCTTGACCTAAACAAGTAGTTGTATCAATTAACCGGTTACGAAACAAGGTCGGGCGAAATGTGTTCAATTAGTCCTATGGCTCGTTACGACTCGATTACTATAGCATGTGAGTCAAGTTGTCACGTTTCATGCAAGATACAAGTATAAAAGCATGTTAGAACGATTGCACAAACATTTGGTTAAGTTTGATTAAAAGTCAACTTGGGTCGGGTCAAAGTCAACAAAAAAGTCAACACGTTCGGGTCGGGTCTCGAACTATTTTTTTGAGGTTTTTAATCATATATGAGCATGTTATAACAAGTTACATGTGAATCGGAGGTGCGTAGCATAGCAAACATTTTTCGTAAAATGGCAAACCAAAACAGTCCCTGGCAGTTCATCTGGACGGCGTCCAGATTTGCTGGATGGTATCCAGATGTGAAGGCCTGGACCGCGTCCAAGAATATGGACGGCATCCAGATCAGTATGCAGGCCCTGTTTTGCTGCAACAAACAAATGCACGAACCAAACTTCAAACATTCACAATTTATGACCCGCAAATAATCAAAACATGTATCTTATATCATCGGAAAGGTATTTTGACGAGGAAAACAACTAAACACATTTCATCAATCAATCTACCACTTACAACAACCAAAACCGCATTAAATGTTCATCCTTAATTGTATCCAAGTTCATAAATCTCATTTCATGACTCGGGAATCCAATTTACACATACGATACGCCGTTTTGAAGGTAATGAAACATACAATACAACTAAACACTTACTAACAACGTTTCATGGCATTCAAATCATCAAAAGTCCATTTTAAGAGCTATCAAACCCTAACCAAAACTCACAAAATCAATATTCATGTGTTTGAAGTTTTCTTAATCAACCTATACATCAAAATGAAGCTAGTGATACTAGTAACACAATTAAAACATGAACTTTAACAATTTAACAACATTTAATCACCCAAAACTCAAGATTAAGCACACCCATTTCAAATGTACAAACTAGTTACTCAAAACAACAAATCGAGCAAACAAAACATGTATTCATGTTATACTTGAGCCATAGACACTAATTAACACCATTTCAAGTATATAAAACGAATTTAGAGAAATCTAGTGTTTTTAGAAAGTTACCCAAACTTGATGAAATTGGTACCAAAATGTAGAGGATGAAGAGAGGATCACGAAAATGTAATTTGTTTTGATGTTTGCTTCATGATTCGGATTTGGATGATGAATTAATGAAGAAGATGAAAATGGTGTTCTTGAGTTTGAGAGGATAAGGGATGAGGAGGTGGAAGTATCAAATGAATGGGTGGTGGAAAGTGGGTTGACTAGTTGACCTAGTCAACTAGTTTGCCCACTTGGCAACTTCAGTCCCTCGAGTTTAAAGCGGGTGCGGGAATTAACCAAAAGAGTATTTTAAAAACGCTCGAGTAAACTTGTGATGTTATACTTAAATAACAGGAATATTAAGAACGTTAGTCAACGAAAAATACGATTTTAAATAATGAAAGATATTATTTAAAAAAAAGACGGTGTTAAAAATAAATTTAACGGAAAAACGCAGGATGTTACAACAAGCATGGCCTCCGGGTATGGCCGTTGGGGAAACTTGAACTCCCGGATGGATAATATGCATGCCTTCTCGACAGCGTTCACATTTGGGATCTTATTGGCTCCCTTTTTCACATTGACTGCCCATTCGCAGCGCTCAACAAATCGTGGCGGTAGCCCTTTGCTATCAACAAAAACGAAAGACTCCCGCCACTCTTTTAACGAAGTATCCATGTCTCCAGTAAAATTGAACAGCGCTCTCCGTTTAATGGAAAACCATCCAATCTCAGACCTTGAGACGAAGAAACAAAATTGGAACATGCGAACAGTAGGAAGAATATGATAATGATTAAGGTACATATCCCACATTACCAATTTCTGGTACGCATGGGGATGTACCTGAGCAGGTGCTATTTCGTAGTGCGTAAAGAATTGATACATGAATTCGAAATAGGGCAACCGAAAATTGCCACACTGATGGCTGCACCATAAAAGGCAACCATGCCCGGTGGGGGCTTGTGGGACTGGTGGGTGGCGTCAGGCACCCTCAACGTATAACGGGTCAAAAACGGATACTTACGTACCATTCCGTCAAGTTATTTATCGCACACTTGACTCGTGATACTACTAACGTCTACAAAAGGCCTGGAAGAGGATTCGGGAGCGTCTACACTAGTCAAAGTGGAAGACTGATCCTCCATATATACGAAAAATATAAAAATGCAAAGTAATAAAAGGAAGGAAGCAGAAAAGGTACCTTCTTTCGTAAAAAACTGTTGGTTTTTTGAAGAAGAAGCGTTTAGAGTATGAAGGCTGTAAAAAAGTGAAAAAATCGGAAAAAGAAAGCTATTTATAGGTTTTAAGGAAATTGATCCAACGGCTCAGATCAAAGGAGGGATCAACAATAATAATGATTAAAATTGCAAAAAGAAGTTCCTCGAACGCCGTTCTAAAAAGTTGAAAAATGAAAAAACACAAAAAGGGGGCGTATTTGCAGAAACTGTCTTTTCACCCTGACAAGCATTAAATGCACATCCAATCGGAAGCATGGCTTCGTTTTAAAAAGTTTGACGACGATAACCGTTCCGGCTACCATCATCAAACTGGGGGGACTTGATGATACGTATCATGATCCGTCTCAAAAAGGCACTAATTAGCAGCATCCCGGCTAGGGTTGTTCCCCAGCATAAGCGTATCCCGGAAAAGGACGTCTTCCCGGAATCACCTCAGTGACCCGACCAGAAAGTTACTTATGCATGCTCCCGGGAAGGACCACGTCGGATAATGGCTAGCCAGGAACGCCATCCAGCCCGGATAAGCATACACGTTACCGGCATCACCTAGCCGGATGCAGAGGCATTAAGAAGTTAAGGATTATATTATCACAAATAAGCTTGTTGATAAACCAACAACAATTTGTTCAGTCATGACTAGCACCGTGAAGAAACACTTGGAGTAAATAGAAAGCAAAACCTTTCCGGTTGAACTAAGTGCTCCGTGACATCTTAGCTGGGAATAACACGCTGGCGGTACCGTCACTACTTCCCGGTCCAATATTCCAACCCGGTATAAATATACCTTCCTAGGACAAGCACTGTCCCTGAACAGACACTTCGTCCCGGAACGAGTACTCGATCCCGGAACAAATACATAAGCAAGTTGCACGCCACGACAACCCACGAACCTAGGAAAGTTTGTTAGGATCTGCTCGATTATTCCCATGAAAGGGACAGGTGCCACGTCACCCCTCGGGATTGGCAAAGTTTGTTACAACCATGAAAGGGACATGTGCCACGTTACCATTCCCTCATAACATCTATAAATACACGAACAAGATCATTTATTCAACAACACTGGATGCATTAACGCTACTCGGCCAAAATTAATTACGGTGGCATTTCTCCAGTCGTTAACACAATTCCGATCAACACTCCGATCATTATCGGGGTTAATCCTCACTTTAATGTATTAACTTATTCGATCCCGATCGAATAAGGTTAATCTAATCGATTGTTTTACGCCCTTGGAATCCACATTTCAAATCAAGTTTGCACAATTATTGGAGTTAAAACATTCGACCCACTATTTTTCCCAAATCAAGCACTCAAGCCCAAAATCTATTCATACTAGTCGATTTTGGTTTGATCAGACGTCATGGAGGATTCCAGTCACATACCTTCGGGTTTCACACCACCCGGGAGCACACATACCTCAAACTCAACATAGTTGGAGTTTTCGATGATAGGAACCCTCACTAGGTCACCTATTACTCCCACTACATTTAATTCAACAAACTGTCATGGCTTGCGTTCCGCAGAGCCACCCCCGTTGATAGATAAAACCTTCGTGCTAAGTAATTACGATCATATTCGATCAGTGATAAGGAGCTTGAGGGATACGGGAATCTTACAAATCAGACGGGTGTTGACGTACGAGAGCGAAGAGTACGACGAGGAGCTGGAAATGGAACCTTCGAACCAAAATCCTCAGCCTAGGGGCTTACCAGCAAGCCCATCAACACAAACTATAACTCCAATGGGAGAAACCACAAGGATGCCTCAGGTAACCTTAACTATACCTACAGCACCCCTATATACTAGCAACATGCCAGTTCCAACAGTATCCGTAGAACCCCAAGCAACAAATAGGTATATACCACTACCTCACCTAAGCTGGGGGAGCACTGTGCAGCCAAACCAGTATGTATAGACCTAAGGAAATCCCTATGTCACTCCTAACATACCATGCGTAGAAATAGCTCATGTGGGCAACTTACCAAATGCCCCATTGCCACAAGGGAACAACCACGCCTACTTTAAAAATTGTAACCTACCACCACAACAAATGACAACCACCTGGGTATACACACCTAATCATGGAAGAATATGCAATTCCCAAGGTCATCAGGCAATACCTCCCTTCACGACCAACAATAAATTCTGGGTAAACCAAAAAACCCTCTTTGTACCATACATCCAACATTGTTCATTCCCGGATGGAATGAAAATCCCTGCGCACCTAATATATTACGAAGGAAAGGATGATCTGGATGACTTCCTAAATATATTCGAGGGAGCAGCACGAATGGACAAATGGGACATACCCGTGGCATGTCATACATTTTCTTACATGCTGAAAAGAGATGCAAGAGTTTGGTTTGACTCCTTGCTAACATATTCTGTAGCCAGCTTCAACGATCTGAAACGTCAATTTAGGTCTAAATTTAGTCAACATAAATGGCACAAGAAGAATCACTTAGCTGCCCATGGAATAAAACAAAAGGATCACGAAGGTTCTAGAGCCTTCCTCAGTAGGTATACTGATATGCCCAAATTGGACGGTTTATTTATGCGGTGTCGTTAGGTCGCAAAACGTCAACTCAAGATATCAACAGAAGAAGTTGATTATTTAATTTATATATGCTAGGCCTAAGTATATTATTCCTTCATATGGGTTAGCAAGGGCAAATATGACCTAGGGTCGTTCCTTAAATGGTCGAATTTGAAACGGAGCTTATCTAGATAATTTAGTAATTAAGATGGGTTTGTACACAATTTAGTATCCCAGACTAGTGGCCAGGTACACCTTGTGTGGAGATGTAGGATCCTTTTGGTCCCAATAAATTGGCGACTGTTTAGAAAATCCAACAACCAAGTCCAACCGATTTATTCTAGACACCACCTTATCCGGAATATCAAATTGTATAAATACAATAATTGGGTTGATTTGATTTATAATTGTTTTTAAAATATTAAAGCAATATAATTAAAATAAGCTAGCTAGCATGCAACAGCTAAGGACAGAGAAGACGTGGTTCACCATGATTTAAGATAACGTAGTGTCGGGATGATTATGAGACACTCATTGGATAGATATACCTTGGTGTAAACACTAGATTCCCTACTAATTAATTTCTCGATTAGCATGTCACGAGGAACTAGGCTATCGTGATTCTGATCGGATGGACTACGCTCAAATCCCGACGCTTTATCCGGGTTAGGGATATAAACGGCCCATCTTAGATGCAATGCATACATTGGGTGCACGAATAAAGTAGCATAGTCATATATATAGAATATCCAACCTTTCTTAACACCTTAGTGTATCACCCAAGTGAGTGGTCATGATTGTGTTTCGAATTCCTTTCTGTCAATGGTTTGGTAAAACCTAAAGGTTTGTAGACAAATTTGAACCTCTGATGGTTCTCAGTCATCCTTAAAGATTTATAAGCTTAGTTTGTATTGTAGTGCGTTAAATTCCCATTTATGATTTAAACCAGCCCTTACTTAAATCTACCCAATAAATCCCTTAGTTATCCACCATGTACTAGACTTATAGTGGTTCCATAGCTTCTAACCTTGACCATGCCCAAGTGGTCCTATAGTACATCAACACTGTACTCTACTGTTGCAACAGTATTTCCTCGAGTCTTATACTCTTGACCAATGTCTTGATCTGGTCCTACAGTAATTTCCCATGTACTTTATAGTATTTTCGATGAGTTCATACCTTGACCAATGTATAAACACAGATAATTAATTACCTTATAATTGTCGACTTTATAAAAGGTTTTAATCACGTTTAATGGTGGAAGGACGATAATAACGAGGTTTAATATCATAGATAGAAAGAGAGTACGAAACGATAATCATCCCTAACTAGCATTATTAAATCATGGCAAACAATCAAGCAATTATTCACACATCATGGCAACAAGCACTTCTAATATTAATAAATAACAAACATCGAGCAAGAATATTATAATAAATTAATAAAAGAAAGGATAGATGTTACCGAATAATGTCGGCAGAATAACACTTGTATTTCTTCATAATATCCATAGCGTTACAATGCTTGATAGCTTTTAATACTAACTACATACTAATATCCTATTGATCACTAGAGAGCGAAAATAGAGAGATAATTATTTTCCTAATCTCTGTACTTTTCTCTCTCTAGAATCTAGAGAGAGAAAGGAGAGAGAGAACTCCTATAGATCACTAGAGAGCGACTATAGAGAGATATTTGTGAGAGAAGTGAAGAATGCTGTGTGTTGGAATAAATGACAAAGACCCTTTAAATAAGCAAGAAATTTGCCTGCCTGCCATGGGCCGTTTGTCAAACCAGCCCGTTTGTAGGGGCTGTTTATTATGGGCTTTTGGCAGGCCGTTTGTGAGCCAGGGAAGCCGTTTGTGAGCCAGGCAAGCCGTTTGGCTTGCCTGGTCAGCTGAAATTCCTGGATCGTAACTTGATTTCTTGTCTTTCACCGTTTTCGCTCTAAAATCTTTGTTTTAGCTCTGATTCTCTTGATTCTTTTTGCACCGTCTTTGTAATTACTTGTTCTTCAATTCTAACCAATGAAGTGGGTATTTTACAGAGAAAGTTCGAATCTTTCTTGTTTTTGGGCCTTAATTCCGGGGTGAAAACGTGACTTTTTAGCCGATATCAAATACCAATGAAACCCAGCGGATCCCTAACCTACCCGAATCCCAGAGAATATCCGGGTTGCTATACGGATCCAGGGTAAGACCACTCATTAAGCATCTTAGCCGAGACCTACCCGAAACCTATGTAGCTTTGCTAGAAAAAGCATATGTATGGTTAGATGCAAAAGAAACAGCAGGTAACTTTGTCTTGGATGACACACCGATTGTAACAGCCCGAGTACTACCCGTAGTGGATATTGCCCGCTTTGCCCCGATGCACGGTGGCTCACGATTTTGCTTCTCGGGACTCACCCTCAAAACGCGTCCACTAGAAGAGGTATTCACACCCTTATAAGGGGTGTTTCGTTCTCCTCCCCCACCGATGTGGGATGAGTTCTCACACTCTCCCCCACTCAGGACACTGCATCCACGCAATGCACATCGATGCAGGCCCCAGCTCTGATACCATCTTGTAACAACCCGAGTACAACCCGTAGTGGATATTGTGCCCTTTGCCCCGACGCACAGTGGCTCACAGTTTTGCTTCTCGGGACTCACCCTCAAAACGCTTCCACTAGAGGAGGTATCCACACCCTTATAAGGGGTGTTTCGTTCTCCTCCCCCACCTGGCTCTGATACCAACTTTAACGACCCGTCAAAGTACACTTGACGACCATCGTTATCTTGGTCCCACAGTTTGATCATAACTCTAAATGAATTTAATAAATAACTTTGCATTCTTTATTTAAAAATAATTTCCTATAAAGGAAACCTACCAAAATATATAAGTTTATAAAAACCATACATAAATACCTAACCAAAAGTTGACCAAAACAAAGTCAACAAATACCCAAAATTTAATGTATCAAAATAGAATGCAAGTTAATGTTTAACAAAAGCTGCCATCATAAATATGTAGACTCTCTAAGCACAGCGGAAGCAATCAATCATGAACCTGAGAATAAAACATGCGAGTAAACTGTCAACAAAATATTGAGTGAATTATAGGTTTAATATTGCAAACAATAATTAATTTAAACCATAAAAATTTATGTTTGAAAACATAAAGACTCATTTTGGACCACAAAATTATATGCTCGAAAACATATAAACATTATTCTGTTAACCCGTGAGCCACCTGGTAATTCACTTAACAATTCCTTACCCTTAACAAAACTAATATAACAATATACACTGAACAGGTGTATCTTCCAAAATACGAAGTACTAATACATTCCGTATGTAACTGCTAGCGCGACTAGCAAGAAATAGGGTTCTCAGGCCCGATAGATCTATCCATAGGATTCGCGTTCACCAGTAGAATCCAGTGATTAAAATTACCAGATTATGGAATATTTTCGTTCGACTTACAATGAATAATTTAAATCAAATTCCACCTATGTCCAATATATAAAATAAATTGCATGTAACCTCCTCCCAAAAGATTTAAAATAGAAAAATTGGACTATAACTCACCTTAACGCGAATGAAGCAATAACACAGAAATGCGAACATCAATGGTAAAGTGATCAAGAATGATCACAACGCCGACCTATAAATAAAGCAGGTCGATATAAATATCTAACTTAGGTCAAGTATTAGTATGATAGTATAGTACTTGTTGCAAATAAGCATAGAACAACACTCATAAAGTTTCGGTATGATCGGGACAGCGTTTAACACATACTTTCTATTTGTAGAAAGTTTCTATTTTTAGCAGGTTTCCATATCTGGGAAAATTCTATTTTTAGAAAGTTTCTATTTTAGGAAAGTTTCTATATTTAGAAAGTTTCTATTTTTGGAAAGTTTTTAACTTAGGAAAGTTTCCTTAATTAGAAAAGTTAATAAAAGTCAACTAAAAGTCAAAGTCAACCGAAAGTCAACTCAAAAGTCAACCTTGGTCAAACTTAGTCAACATTGAAATTAAAGTGTAATTTATATTAAAAGTATAAGTTATAATATTATTTAAAGTCATATATGTATAATCACGTCATATCATAAGTTTAATTAAATTAAATTGAATTTATAAAGTTAACATAACTTAAATGATATAACTAATATAACATAAGTATTTAATTAATTGATTAAATATTAATCATAACCTAAGTTTTATTGATTAATAATAAATTTTTAATCATATCATAAGTATTATTAATTAATAATAAATTATTAATCATATCAAAAGTATTTAATTATAATTATTAAACCATAAGTATTTAATAATTAAATTATATTTAAATAATAACTAAGCCTTATAATAATAATTAAATAATTAATTAATCATTATTATAAGTCTTGATATAATAATCCCATAACATAAGTTTAATACTTATCATAAGTATTTTTTATTAATAATAAAAATATTATTAATCATAAGTTTAATTATAAGAATAATTAAATCGTTATGTAATTATTAAACAAAATAATATATATATATATATATATATATATATATATATATATATATATATATATATATATATATATATATATATATATATATATATATATATATATATATATATATATATATATATATCATAAGTTTAATAAAAATTAATTACTTTTATATCATAAGTAATTTAATTATAATGCCAAACATTATTAATAACATAAGTTTCAATTTTATAACCATAAGTTTAATTAAAAGCTTGACGGGTCATAACTTGAGCCTCGGGTGTCGGTTTTTGACGAATTTTATATATATCTTCATCTAACCAAACAACCCAACACATTAGTGCACTCAAGAACACCCTAGGTTTAGTTCATGAGTCGTGAAAAACAGCCATGAACCAACTTGAAATATTCATCCGTTTAAAATCATGTTTTAGTCATCACGGGTGATCCGTGGCTCGGATTTCGATGACCCGAACATCAATATTCATCCAATCATCAATCCTAACCCAATGGTACACCTTAGAGACTCCAAAGATGGTCACAAAGTCAGACCCCAACTGATCAAAATCATTTTTACATTTTAATTTCATCAAAACCCTAAATCGGGCATAACTTTTGATCCGAAACTCAAAACAACAAGAATCCAAAGCCTAAAATTATTGTCTTGATGAGAGGAACTCATCTATACACTTTATTTCACCAAAAACATCCGTTAAGTATACTGATTTTAACAAAACAAGGGCTGTCCACTTTTGATCAAATCGAAAACATACACAAACGAGCATTTCTACGCATAATAACAACAATACAATCAGACACAAGTACTATAACATCATCATACATATAAAAATCACTAAAAATATTCAAAATTGAAAAAGCTAGGGTTAGGGTTTATACCCTAATCAAGAAATGAATGATATGAACGTGTAGAGATCGAAGAGAGGAATCCGTTGATACTAAAAGCCCTTTGATCCAAGCTCTTGATGATGATCAATTGATGATGATGATGGTGAGAAGGTGATGGCCAAGAAAAAGAAAGAAAAGAGGAAGAGGAGAGAAATTAGGTTTAGGGAAAAACAAGGAAATGTAAAATGATAATGAAATGAAAAATGAAGATGGGGAGGGGGTGGGTACCATTCGGCCGAAAATGGGTAGGGTGGGCCCCTAGGTGGGCCAATTTTGTTAAATGACCAATTGCTTGTGGCCCGAATGCCCGAACGAAGCCCGAAACGCGAAAACACCGCTACGCGATTAAATATTCGGAGGAATTACGCACGCGCGAAAAATAAAATATATAAATACTATATATATTCATATGATATAAAAATATCATAATAAAAATAATTTGAATAAAAAATCTCAAAAGTCTAACCGTTGGTTTGAAAACCGAAATGATTCGCCGGATAGAAATCCACGACACGTAGAAACGTTCAGTTTTAAATACGAATACAAATATTCATATAACACATAATAAATAATATATTATTACTAAAATAATAATATAAGTCATAGAAATGGCGTGGCACGAATATCAATTAACGGACATTAAATAACAAACGGTAAAAGATAACGAAAAAAGTAGGGTCGTGACACCGATAAACAAGCAAAGGGAAAGTCAGAAAGAAGGGATGACAAACATGGTAGGAAAGAAGACAAAGGAAGATTCCACCCTTATCGAAGAGAAATCGGAGCAGGGATCCTCGGGCCATTAATAAAAACCCCAAGGAAATACTGGCAACTGAAAAAGCAGCTCATAAGTTCAAAGCTCCGGGAAAAATGTCCAACCAGGGGAGGCAGATAGACAAGACTAAGTTCTGTAATTTCCACAATGATTTCGGGCACGAGACAGATGAATGCTTCAACCTCAAAATGGCCATTGAAGAAACAGTTAAATCAGGAAAATTGTCCCATCTCATCAAAGGAATCTGAGAACCAAAGAAAGAAAGGGCACCGGAACAAAAAACAGAGGACAAAAGGCAAGAAGCAGAAAATGTAATCTTGACCATAGATTCGCACCAACCTTACAAGAAGAGAGAAAGGAGTCCCTCCGTTAGAGAATGGAGCGAAGTATCATTTCCTACCCTTGATACCATATGTCCTTCGGATCTACCGGTTACCATCAATGGAAAAATCTTCAATAGAGAAGTTCGAAGGATATACCTTGACCGAAGAAGTGCTTGTGATGTAATGTATGTGCATTGCTTCGACCGGCTAAGTCCCGCCATCAGAGCACGATTAGGTGGCCCGAGAGTGCCATTAATAGGGTTTTCTGGAGAAAGGTGCTGGCCCATCGGTGAAATTGATCTCGATTTCACGATAGGAGAACCACCGTTAGCCAGAACCGCAACTATTAATTTTGTGGTAGTCCGAGCGAATTCCCCGCACAACATTTTGCTCGGGAGAGTAGCTATGAGAAAAATGGGCATAATCGTTTCAACGGTGCACCAAATGGTCAAATTCCATACTCACGAAGGCATCAAAACCCTCGCTCAACATATGACAGGGACAAGGTAATCCTGGCCATAAAAGAAACGATGAAAGAACCGACTGAGTACGTTTTAGAAGCATCGGAAGAAGACCATCAAGTGGAAAAGATATCAGTAAACCCATTGTTTCCGGATTAAGAGATCAGTATAGGAAAGAATCTGCCAGCTTCCACCAAGCAAAAGCTTCGATAGTTATTACATGCAAATGTGGATGTGTTCGCTTGGGGAATAGTGACATGACCGGGATACCTCGTACCATCAATGTACAAGGGTCACCTTTTGTCACAGAACATCGACTCAACGAGTACAAACATCTCGAACCAGTACATTAGAAGAAGAGAAATCTGGCACCCAAAAGAGATGAAGCGGCCTGTAAAGAGGTGGATGGCCTGCTAAAAGTAGGAATAATTCGCGAAGCTAAGTATCCTTCGTGGGTCGCTAACCCGGTGATTGTAAAAAAATCAGACGGAGGATGGAGAATGTGCGTTGACTAACCAACATCAACAAGGCATGTCCCAAAGATTGTTTTCCCTTACCCGAAATTGATTGGAAAGTCGAATCCCTTAATGGATATCAATACAAGAGCTTCTTGGATGCCTACAAAGGGTATCACCAGATCAAAATGGCCAAGGAAGATGAAGAAAAAACGTCCTTCTTCACCAGCAAAGGAATTTACTGCTATAAAAAAATGCCTTTCAGACTAAAAAAACGCAGGAGCAACCTACCAAAGGCTCGTTGACAAAATCTTCCACAACCAATTAGGAAGAAACCTGGAGGCCTACGTGGATGACATGGTAATCAAAAGTAGGAAAGAGGAGAACTTAATAGAAGATATCCAAGAAACCTTCGATAAGCTTCGAGCAGTCAACATGAAGTTAAACCCCAAGAAATGTTCTTTCGGGGTAGAAGAAGGAAAATTCCTCGGGTACTACATTACCAAAAAGGGGATCCAAGCAAATTCGGAGAAAGTTGACAAGCTCAAGCAACTCCAAACCCCGGTCACAATAAAGGATATGCAGAGCTTAAACGAAAAGTTAGCATCGCTCAGCAGGTTCGTATCACGAGGAGCAGAAAAACAACTACCTTTCTTCAAAGTCTTCAAAGGGTGCTTGGCCAAAAAGAAAATAGTCTGGAACGCAGAGGCAGAAAAGGTATTTGTTGAAATGAAAGAGTACATCGCCAATCTACCAACCCTAACCTCACCCGTAGAAGGGGAAACACTCTTCATATACCTGGCATCCTCAAGAGAATGTATTAGCACTGTCTTAGTTGCAGAGCGAGAAAGGATACAAGTACCAATATACTTTGTTAGTCGGGTACTTCAGGGAGCAGAAATGAACTATCCTGAGCTTGAAAAGCTCACATTGGCACTTGTCCATACAGCCAGAAAACTTCGAAGGTACTTCCAAGCACATCAAATGGTAGTACTCACCAATAAACCCATCAGACAGGTACTCTCAAAGCCTGAAAAGTCGGGAAGAATGGCCAAATGGCCATTGAGCTGGGAGAGCATGACATTGAGTTCAGGGTAAGACACGCGATCAAAGGACAAGTGTTGGCAGATTTCATCGCCGAAACAGACAACATCGATGAAGAAGATACCAAGAACTCAACTCAAGTCATCATCCCGAAGGTTGAAAATAAAGAATGGAAGTTGTACACTGACGGTGCGTCAAGCTCTGACGGATCATGTGCCTGTTTAATGTTGGTAAGTCTTGAAGGAAAAGAATTTACTTATGCACTTCGTTTCGAATTCACAACCACCAATAACGAGGCTGAATACGAAGTGC
Organism: Rutidosis leptorrhynchoides; assembly: GCF_046630445.1. Classification (NCBI taxonomy): domain Eukaryota; kingdom Viridiplantae; phylum Streptophyta; class Magnoliopsida; order Asterales; family Asteraceae; genus Rutidosis; species Rutidosis leptorrhynchoides. The sequence goes on along the minus strand of NC_092334.1, from coordinate 616,670,520 downwards.
TACTTGCGGGACTAAGAATGGCGAAGGAATTAAGGATTCTCCATCTTAGTGCTTTTGTTGATTCGCAATTGGTGACTAACCAAATCAAGGGCATCTTTGAAGCCCGACAACCCACCATCCAACTTTACCTAGCTAAAGCAAAGGATTTAATTGAAAGTTTCAAAAGCTTCAAACTTGAACATGTCCGACGAAGCCAAAACAAGAAGGCAGATGCACTAGGCAAACTTGCCTCGTTGACATTTGAGCACTTCGCGAAAGAAGTATTGGTGGAAGTACTAGAAAAGAAGTCAAACCTAGAAGAAGAAGTCAATGATCTCATACAGGAGGACGAGGTAACTTGGATGACTCCACTACAAGTATACCTTGGAACAGGAATATTACCGGAGGATAAAAACAAAGCAAGAAAAATAAGGATAAAAGCCCCTTCCTACAAAATGATGAATGGGTACCTGTATCGAAGGTCCTTCTTAACACCATGGCTCCGATGTGTGGGACCGAAGCAAGCAACTATGATAATCCAGGAAATGCATGAGGGCATATGTGGCCTTCACGCAGGACCAAGGTCAGTAGTAGCGAAGATCATGAGGCTCGGATACTATTGGCCTACAATGCATCATGATGCAACAGTAGTACTACAAACTTGTGAATCTTGCCAAATTTACTCGAACATTTTCAGGCTACCGAAGCAAGAGTTAATTTTAGTGACCTCAACCTGGCCATTCATGAAGTGGGGGATAGACATAGTCGGACCCATCAACGACACTCCTGGAAGCCCAAGGTTCCTGCTAGTAGCAATTGACTACTTTACCAAGTGGGCAGAAGCAAAGCCGTTGACAGCAATCACCGGCAGACAAGTAGAAAAGTTTGTATGGGAACACATTGTGTGCAGGTTCGGGGTACCACAAGAAATAGTCTCCGACAATGGGAAGCAGTTCACAGAAGGGATTTTCCCAAAATATTGCGAAAGACTGAGAATTCAACAAAACTTCACCTCGGTGTACCACCCTCAGGGCAACGGACAGGTGGAAGTAACTAACCGAGACATAATCAAGGGAATTGAAAAACACTTGGGTAAGTGCAGAAAAGGATGGGTTGACGAGCTTCCCCTGGTATTATGGGCACATAGAACAACACCAAAGCGAAGCAATGGAGAAACACCCTATAGACTTGCATACGGAATGGAAGCTGTCCTTCCAGCTGAAATACAAGTGTTAACTGACAGGACAGCAAACCATGAGAATAACGAAGAAAATCTCCGAACCAACTTGGATTAGCTCAAAGAAAGAAGAGAGGCAGCCTTGATCTGGGAAGCCTCATACAAGCGCACGATTGAAAGCTATTACAACAAGCGAGTAAGGCCCTTGACCTTCAAGATAGGGGACTATGTCTTAAGGCTAAACATCACAAGCAAGGTGGAATACGAAGGAAAATTGGGACCAAACTGGGAACGACCTTATGTAATTTCACAAGTGCTAGGCAAAGGCTCATACAAGTTGGAGACAACTGCTGGAAAGCCCATACCAAGAGCATGGAACGGAGCAAACCTTCGAAAGTTATATTATTAGATGCCCTGTATCTTTTCTTTTTTAGAATATAGTTAAAAGTTGCTATATTGTAGTTGAAGTCTACAAACTTCCTACACATACTTAATGAACTTTCCACAACCCCTTTTGATAAACTATTGTCTTGGCAAAATCAAATTCCAAATAAGGAATAATATGATAGCAGGAACATACCTTAAAGGTACAAATAACCCTATCAAAATACACATAATACCGAGCAACGAAGCAAAAATTTCCTTCGCAATACTCGAAGTAAGGAAACAAAGTTTCCTTAAAAGTGATCACTGTATAACCATCCTGCAGGCAGAGAGTTTTTTACCCACCTAAGCAGGATAAAATCCATGGTAAAATATATAAGAAAAGCATGCTTAATTAAAAACAAATGAACTAGAGTTATAAGATACATGACCATTGTTCAAATAAAAGGGCAACAGAGCTCAGACACTTAAGCCAAACCACAAAAGATGATAATTGTTTTTTAAACGATTACACATAACAACTAACCAGCAGGAGCATCAACCTTCCCCGATTCTCCCATAACTTCAAGAACTTCCACATGAGTTTCTTCATCACCATGAGCTTCATGAACAACAGTAGTGAGTGTCTTCAAAAGAACACAAGGCTTGGTATCCACCTTGGCAGAGATAGTTTTGACATAGTCAAATTCAGCCTGTTCGAGCTCATCAAAAACATCATCCACCATCGCTTTCCCCTGATTTGTATAAGCAGCAAAATCACCAAGCTGCACAACCCCTTTTGATGCCAAGTCTCCTATCACATTGCACCTAGCCTGAACCTTCGAGGTCAACACCACATCATCAAAAAGCTGACCAAAATCTGCACTCTTTAATAATTGTTGACAAGCATGAGGTATAACTTGAGAAATAACTTGGGAGTAGTCAGATTTCAACTCTGCACAACATTTCTTGTATTCTTTTAGCTCAACAGCAATGGCCAACTTCTGAATTTCGCCCAGCTTCACCTGCCTCTGTAAACCTGTTATCTCATCACGAGCAGCTTTCAACTCTTCCTCATAGCTAGGAGCCATCAACACCTCCTTCTCAAGTTTCTTAACCCTCTCACTCATGGCAACATGATGTTCCCTCAAAGACTCAAATTCTGCATTGGGCTTCTGCAAAAGGGAGGAGGCGATGTGCCCCATAGAAACAGCCTGAAAATTGATAACCGAAAAAGAATCATGGAAACTCTTCATGTTGTCAGCAAAAGAGTTTCTCCAGTTATCATGAACAAGACCGTCAATAATATCAAAACAATCGCCTGGAGCAGGAGCTTCGGAGTACAAAGGCAGGTCTATAAGAAGCAAGCAAAGCAATAAGTAAAAAATAAAAGGAGTAACTAACGAAGAAGTAAACGGAGAAAACATAACAAACAGAGGGCTTGCAGCGTTGATGTCATCACTCTCTTCATCACGGAGGTAACCAAACTTTTTCTTCTTCACAGATGAAAGATCAGGATGAGCCGTTTGTTTTTGTTTCATCACACCCTTAGCCTTGTAGCGTTGTGCTACCCTTTCCCCAACGCCGGTAGAAGAAATAGGCTGATCATCCTGAATATCCACATCAATGGGAGCTTCAACTTGCTTCATTTTTTCCTTAGTCTTCGCCTTGGTTGAACTCACTTCACCATGTTCAGCTTTCGGTTTGCTTGATATCTCCATGAAATCAGAACATGTAGGAGATCCAATATCCTTAACAACATTAGACCTAGCTTGAACAGCAACAGTATATTCTTTCAACCCTTGATCCTTGACGACATTCCTCAAAGACATTTCTTTAAAAAGCATAGCAGATAAATATAAGAAGTTAGAGAAATAAACAATCATATCCAAAAACACAATGAAACATACCCTGTTCCCCACACAAGAATACAGGGTTGGCAGTACCCTCATCCCATCCGGGTGCCATCCCTAACTTAAAAAGTATAGCATCTGGGTAAGTAGAAGGAATGATGGGGTGTTTGCAAATCCTTTTAAACAAAGCACCATCTTCAGGAATGAAAGGAACATGATCTTTATACTCCTTGGGGACAAATGCCCTTGTAGGATCGGAGACAAAAGGATACTCCTTTGGAAACAAGAAAGACTTTTTCAAAAAAATGAAGGAACATTTCCAGTTCCGAACATCAGGAAATTGAGGAGAAAAACAGTAGACAGGAGGAGGAGCCCCTTTTCGACTCATTCGCTTCTGAACAGTAACCCAATCACCAGTATCACCGGTTCGAAAGAAGAGACGAAACAAGTCAACAGTAGGCTCTCCACCGTAAGCCCTACACATTACTTCAAAAGACATAACTTTCTTCGAGGCCAAGGGATGAAATACAGAGATATTCACCTGGAAATAATCTAGAACACTAAGGAAGAAAGAAGAACTAGGAACCCTAACGTTACACTCCGTAAATAGCTGGGTTTAAACACCAACATAACCCTTAGGATGATTTAAGATATGCTTGTCGCTAGCAGGAATAAGCATATCACCAGGTTTCAAACAAAGCATCTCAAGCAGATACGAGAGCAAAGGAGGTTTAACCTCGCTAAAAGATGCCTCAATGCCACGTTTCGACATGATAAAAATAAACAAAAAGAAGAAGAAAGAAAAGCGTGAGAGAAATCTGTAAATACCTTAGTGTGAGAAGATGAAAGAATTCCGAAAAGATGAAGTTTTTGAAGAAGGGATGAATAAAAGTATAGGGAGAGAATGCAGTGTTTTACCCTTAAGAAATGTGAAGGGGTAGCCATCAAATCAAACTGCAGAGAAACCCTTGGTAACCGTAATCTAATGGACGATCGTACCCCTGGAAGAAAAGCATAAAAGATTCTACCATTAAGGGTACAATAGTAATATTGGGGACAAGGACTTTAACCGGTGCAGTGAAATGTCAAATCACAGCAGCAGAAATGATTACCGCTAAGTTTAACCTACAAAGCTTATATATTGATAGTAACGCTTCGTAAAATTAAACTGGGGGGCTTGATAGTGCACCCCACCTCTGGTTCGTTTACCAGCTTCGTAGTTTACTTCGGAGGATTTTGCTACAATACATAGTACGAAGGAAACTTCGGCTACAATGAACGAGGTCCTGAAATCAGAGCAAGAATAGTGATCTTAGAGCCCATAAAATCTCGGTCAATTACAAAGTCAAGCTAGCGGAACTATTTCTAGCTCGGTTGCACGTTTGTACAACTAAGGAAAGGGACAAGGTTACTTTCCTCTGCTGGTTTACGAAAAGAGAAAAGTCGACTAGTATTCCAAAACCATTGGGAACTAGAAAGCTGGTATAGAAAGCCACTCCAATCTACTTATAAATAGAATAGAATGCATGATACATTCCGCATTCAACATACACACTCATATTAACATCATATGTTATACTCATTACTTCTATGGCGTAAAACAATCACCTGATTGTTACCTTCGGGGAATCGCCAGCGAACGAAGCTAAACCCATAATCACCCAATCTTATATTTCAGTGACTAGGATATCCCTATATCAGCACTAGATCGACGGTTATTGTACAAACAGGAACCAACATCGATAACCGCATTCTTCTTAATCTTCTTCTTGGCCTTAACCCCGACAAATCCGAAGTTGCTTATAGAAATACCCGAACAACCTCCTTTGAAGCTTTATGATTTTGAACATTTAACCACTCCTTCCTAAAACAAATTTTTTGGTTGATTGATTATAACCACCGCTCTCTATGAATAATTAATTTCAACCAACTTAATTTACAATATTTTTGTGCAATAAAATTTTTTTTTAACCATAAACTTTATTATGAGAGGATCACCTCTCCTTTAATACAAAACATAAAACTGCTTTTTAAATAATTACATAATATAAACTATTTTATAACTCGTAACTTCGAAGAATAAATAATTAATAATCTCAATTAATCACTAATAATTAGTAAAAAATAATAATAAATAAATAGAAAGTTAATAAAATATTTGTATTCGTGTTACCAGATTCAATTATATTAAATTAAAAATCAATTATCAAAAACAGTATCTCTTTTATTTGTCTCTACTTAGACGTACATATATGCACATGAGATTAAAGATGTTCATCTTGCAAGACAATACATTACCACAATTCACAATAGTATTTTGGAATTTTTTGAAAATGTTATTTTGAATAGAAAATTTCTGATTCGTAAAGAATAAAGTTAGTAAGATTTTCTAAAAGCGTGTATAAAAAGTAAATTCGAACCGTACTGAAGAGGCTCCTGAGGCACAACATGAAAGAGTCACAATATTTAGAAAAACGTGAACACTTATAATATGACGGAGTTATTGTTATTATGTAAGAGTTAGATAGAAAATGTATGGTAATAGTACAAGTAGAATTAGATGCTTATGGTACACGTAAAAAGATGCTCTTTGAAGCAAAAGTACAAGTTAGAGAAGGTAGATGCGTATAAGAATGTGAATCACCATTCAAGAATTTGTTCAAATGCCATTTTACCTAGGGTTAACGCTACCAAATAGTTTTTATACTTTATTTTTATTCTAATGTAGGCTATATATCCAGAAAAATACCAATGTGGGTCATATACTTTCAAAAGTGTTCTAATGTAGACTATTGGTGACCGGTTACCCGTGTTTGCAGTCCCTGAAGCTAAGAAACGTTAACATTTAAGCATATTTAGGATACGATTTCTTCATGAAAGTTGTTCTAATCCCATCACCTAACACCCGTGAACTAAAATCAAGACTTGAAAATTTGAGAAATGATCCAATTGAATTGTTGATCAAAATCTCATAAACTTTGACTTTTCGATCTGCTGTTCAGAAATGAATTTTAACACGATTTTATGCAACACGAAGCTTGAAGGAGTAATCAGGACCCTAAAACTCTAATAATTCGATCTATGAATGCTTCTTGTTAACGTCCGTTAGCCCCAGGGACTACATACGCAGGTAACCGGTCGATCATCAATAGTCTACATTAGAACACTTTTTAAAAATATGTGACATACACTGCCATTTTTCTGGGTATATAACCTAAATTAGAAAAGAAAAAAAAAAGTATAAACATATTTGGTAGCTTTAATTCTTTTACTTAAAACTAAAGTGAGTACCCGTGTTTGCTTACATAACTAACAGCTACGTACATGCATGACTGTTAAAACTAAGGTGAGTACCCGTGTTTGTTTACATAACTAACAGCTACGTATATATTATGATTGGTACATGTTGCATTGTATATATTAGAATTTTATGCAATTATATCACGTTTTTAAGCATGCAATATATGCATATATTTGATGTAAGATTGATGTGTACCGATCGTAAAATACGAAATGAAGAGTTTAATACGTGTTATCGGGCTTCACGTTGTTCAGAAAATGTAATCCATATCTATATGATTGGATATAAAAAAAAGAAAAATCAGTATAGCTTACATATTAACAAATAGATCTCGGTATGTATTTTTATAGCAAGAGCATGTCATGCATGGACTTTAGACATACAGATTTACTACGTATATCTGGTTCAATGTTCAAGAGAAGTAAAAGCACCGCTTTAAAGACACTTAAGAAATGATAGAGATACTATGTCTATTATAAAAAATAAAAATAAATAAAAAAATAAAAAAAAAATAAAATAAATTTTGTCTATTATAGATGCTTATATAGTAGACTTAAATTGCATATGTTAGAAATGGTTTTTAGAAATGGTTTTTAGATGCTTATATAGTAAACGGTTTTGAAAAGTTTAGAAAGTATTCGTATCGGTAGTGTTGTAAATGAGTCAAGCTACTCGTGAACTACTCGAGCACGACCCGTTAAAAGCTCGACTAGAGCCTAGTCTAAACAAGCTCGAACCCAAGCTTGAACACATTTCAAATATCGTTTAATAAACGAGTTCGGGCTCAAGCATTCAATATCAAGCTCAAACATATTCTCGAGCCTAAACAAACTTTTTCATTTATATATGATTATTTTATATTTTTATAATAATAATATTATATTTTACATATGATTACACATTAATAACAATAATTTATATGTATAATACTTAATGTTATAATAATAATAATAATAATAATTTATATTACACGATTATATATCATATAAAAAATAATGATGTATTTATTGTTATATTATATTAACAACAAAATTAATAATCATATAATAGACGCGCTTAAAAGAACTGAGCTTGATCTTTTAAAAATTTTAATAAGCTGAGCTCGAGCTTAATATAGTAAGCTCGAACTGAGCCGAACTCGAGCTCTTCGATATTTAAACGAGCCGAGTTCGAGCTTAGCCAAACTCTGGCTTGACTCGGATCGTTTACAACTCTACGTATCGGTGAATATAAGAAAAATGACTTGGGTTTCCTGGGACAATGTCATGGCTTCAAAAGATAAAGGAGGTTTAGGGGTTGAAATTTGTAGGCGTTTAAATTGTATTTGCTTCAAAATTGGAGATGGCGTCTTTTTAGTTAATCCTGGCTCGTAATGCCCTAAAACGATTTGTTGCATTGTCTAATGTAGTTGTGAGGTTTCCAGCTTGTGGACCAACATCATGAGCTCATATGTGTGGCTAAACGAAAAAGGTATTATTTCAATCAATTTTATGCGGCGCAAGATTGAAAGTGGTCATAATGTTCGTTTATGGGTTGATATAATTTGGTGTGTAGAAGGAGCTTTTATGCACTTTTAATTGTCTCTTTCGTCTTTATTTATCACTTGTGTTAACTATCCAATATATTTAGAGACGGCCAGTGGTGTTTGAACTGGACCGTGAATTGGGGTCGAGACATGTTGTATGTTGTATTGTTATAAAAAAATGATCGATCGATGTTATGGGCCACTTTCATCTTTCGGGAGATCTCGATACGTAGTGGTGGATGTTGGAACCGGATGAAAAGTTTACAGTGAAGATTGCACGAGATCGTATTGATAATCACTTGCTTCTTGCTTTAGTCCCTAGGGCGAGATGGAGTAAGTTTATTTCTCTGAAATTAATGTTTTTATCATGCATGTTAGGCTTGACAAGTTACTCGACTAAACCTTTCGGCCAAAGGTACGAATATCAACGTTGTAATGTGCGTCACATGCTCCTGTAGTGTCGAGTCCTTGGATCACTTGTTGTTTACTTGCTTGATTGCTATTTGCTAATGCTATTTGGAGAAATATTAAAGTTTGGATCAATTTAGACATCGCTGCTTTGTTTCATACGCGGATGTTTGTTATTGGTTGAAAAACTTCTCTTGATTCTCATGATATTAAGAGGAGTCCATGTGATTTTGCTGCAACTACTTGGATTCTTTGGCTCCATATGACCCTACTCCGATATAGAGTGACTATATTTTTGATAGTACTCGCTCTGTCTCTTAACTTTGTTGTTTCATAGAGAGAGAAAGAATATTCATTGGAATTTTTGCTTGTTCTCTTTTGTAAATTTGTATTCCTCTTCTAGTGTTTTGGCTAGAGATTGTTTTGGCTTTCCATAGTCATTATATCATAGAGATACAAAAATATTATCTCTATTCCACAAATAAGTGTCGTTGTTTATTAAAGTTATTATAACTTTGACTTTTGATACTATGAATATATTTATTATTTGTATTATATAATAATTGATGAAAAAATTATATGAGCGGATTATGTTTTAAATGTACTTTTTGTTGTTATAAGTTTCATAAACTATTATATAACACAACTAAAAACTTTTTTTTTTTTGGACAGCTATTAGGATCACCCAAGAGGGACTTAACCACCTACGCGTTCATCTCCTACACAGTTATACCCGCTCCCAACTGCATGCCTAGGAGAAAACCCACACCAATCTCATACGGACCATGGACGTTAAACCCCCCCCCCCCCCCCCCCCCCACCCCACCCCACCAACGCGATGTGGGAATGGTGACATGGGTGGAACTTCATGGCAGAGATGAAATTACGGGTTAATATGTAGCCAACGGGGGTCGAACTCCTGACCTCCCTTAAAGGAGGCAGACCACTAACCTGTAAAATTATGTAAATCAACACTTATTCAACCACAATTACACAATCTGTAATTAATATGCACAAGAATCAATCCAGAAACCAAGATTACAACCCAAATCTCTCAAAATATCAACTGTATTCGAATAGATCAAATACAGGAATCAAACACACCTCACAATCAAACCACAAGATGTGGAATGAATAACAAATCACTCAACTAAAGAGGAAAATTAATAAGAATTGTAACTGGAGAATAGTATCAATCGAATGAGAGAAGAAGTCAAAAACGTGAAGATGAAAATGTGTGTTGTTAACCCTAAACTGAGGAACGTTTAGGGTTAGATACTCCCTTTGATCCAATCTTTGCCAAATGTCAACATTAGCCCCTCTACATGTATTGTTGAAAGAGTCAACACAAAATACATCTTTTCATCACAACTTGAGTAGAAAGCATAACTTAAGTATAATTTAAACTGAAGCAAACTACAACTATTGAACTGCAACTATCTGCTATCTGCACAGCAAGCAATCACATCAACATACCTGCATAAAACTCTAAAACAAACCGCAAGTAAATGAATAGAATAAATGATTTCAAAATAAGTTTGAAAATGGATTATCATTTTGAACATTCCCCCTCAAACTTATTTTGAAATAAGTCAACAAGTCCTAGCTGTTTTACCAGAAGGTCATGTTGACCTGCAGTTAATCCCTTTGTTAAAATATCTGCAAGTTGAACTTTAGATTCAACTTTTACAGGTTTTATTATGCCTGTAGCCACCTTATTTCTAATAAAATGTACATCCACTTCAAAATGTTTGGTCCTTTCATGAAAAACAGGATTGGCTACAAGCTGTAAAGCAGAATTGTTATCACAGTACAAATTAACAGGAAGTTCAACATTAATGTTAAGCTCCTGCAGTAATTTTTTAATCCAAATGATTTCACAAGCAACTGAACCCATAGCCCTATATTCAGCTTCAGCTGAAGACCTAGAAATAGTTGCTTGTTTTTTACTTTTCCAAGAGATTAAAGAATTACAAAAGTATACCAAATAACCAGTGACAGATTTTTTATTAAGTTTGCATTTGGCATAATCAGAATCACTATATGCAAAGAGATTAAAGGAATCACTTTTAACAATTTGCACTCCTTTTCCAGGAGAGCCTTAAAATACCTTAAAACTCTAAAAGCAAGATCAAAATGAGACTGTAAAGGTACATGCATATATTGACTCAAAACTTGCACATCAAATCCAATATCAGGTCTAGTTAGAGCTAAGTAAATTAACCTTCCTACAAGTTTTTGGTATTCTGTAATATTTATAAGCAACTTATCTTTTAGACTTGGTTCTTTTTCAACACTCATGTTAGCCTCAATAGGAGTGCTCATAGGTTTACACCCAAGAATTCCATAATCATTTAACAATTCAAGACAATACTTCCTTTGGTTCATGCATATACCAGAATTATAAGGCAGAATTTCAATACCAGGAAAGTATTTAAGTATACCAAGATCTTTAATCATAAATTTTGTTTTAAGCAACCTCTTAAAATTTTCAATCTCGGTCAAATTATTTCCAGTAGCAACAATATCATCAACATAAACAAGTAAAGCAATGAAAACACCATTGGTCTTTTTAACATATAAAGAATAATCAGAAACACTTTGCTCAAAACCATGTTCAATTAAAGCAGAATTTAACTTATGATTCCATTGCTTAGGAGCTTGTTTTAAACCATATAAAGACTTAACGAACTTGCAAACTTTAGTTTCATCTTTAGAAAAATATCCTTCAGGCAACTTCATATAAACTTCCTCATTCAAATCACTGTAACGACCCGTCAAAATTGCTATTGACGCGGCACGTTAATCATTGATTCCACAGTGAGGTTTTGACCTCTATATGATACGTTTTGATAAAATATTGCATTCATTAAAATAAGTGACTTTCTAAACATAGAAAGTTATAAACATGTGGGCAAGTGCTTAGGTATAAGAAAAACCCCGAAATACATAAGTCTTTAATTTACAGGTTGACATCACAGTTCAATTATTTATTACACAACGCAGTTTTATTTTGAATGCAATAAACTTTGTACAAAGCATGAGAGACTCCATGCAGGCAACAAGAACATCACAGCGGAAGCATTCTAAGGACCTGAGAATAAAACATGCTAAAAAGTCAACACGAATGTTGGTGAGTTATAGGTTTAATTGCTCGAGTCATAAACATATATAAAGATAGACCACAAGATTTCATCAAAAGTTTATCAATAGATTCTATGTAACAGAGCACCCTGGTAACTAAACTTAACGCTATAGTGATAATTACCCCATTCGTTTTAATACACGCAAACCAACGTGTCTTAAACTCAAATAACATACGTCCGTTAAAAGGCTAGCGCTCTAGCTCGGACGGGGATGGCAAGCCCTATGGATCCATATACAATTATTCGCGCCCACCAGTCCATATCCTATGTACTGGCAGCTACTAGTTACCAAAGCTAAGAGATTTTCGGTTTAACTCAGTGTAGAATTTTGTATGTACTTGTGTCTTATTGCGTTTAAAATAAATTGCATGTATTCTCAGCCCAAAAATATTTAAAGTATTTAAAAAGGGAGACTATAAACTCACGATTCAATATTGAGACTCAATATTGTAGGCAAATTGCGTAGACGTAATGATGGTAGACGAATGTATGGTTGGCCTTGGATTCAAGAACAATACCCCGAACAATACCCAATATTTCCTTATTTTAAAACGGTTTGAAACCCGAATTAAAAATACCCTCGAATATACTTTATTATTATTAAACTTAAAATTAAAATTATAATTAAAATTATAAATATAAATTTTAAGTACAGAATAAGAATGAAAAAAATCGTCGAGCAAAACTGACCTTTTATAGTACTTTTCGATTTACTGTAGCTCATGCGATCGCATGAGTTTTCAGTGTTTTTGCCATGCGATCGCATGGCCGCCTTTTCTGTTTTTGTTTGCTAGTTCGTCGACATCAAAAAGTGTACTGTAGCAAATAGTGTTTAGTGTAGCAAATTTGTGTTTTACTGTAGCAAAGTAAATTTTACTGTAGCAAATAGTGTTTTCACTGTATCACTGTAGCAAATCACTGTAGTACTGTAGCAAATAGTGTTTTACTGTAGCAAATTGTGTTTTACTGTAGCAAAGTAATTTTTACTGTAGCAAATAGGGTTTTACTGTAGGAAAGTCGTTTTTTACTTGTACATATATATATACATACATATAATTGTTCATGAATCGTCGAGAGTAATCAAAGGTAATTGTATATATGAAACAGTTCTAAAATTTTGAGACTCAATCTAACAGACTTTGTTTAGCGTGTTAAAATAATAAATCGTATAGAGAATTGGTTTAAATAAGTCAAAAATTTTAGGGTCATCACAGTACCTCCCCCTTAAAGAAAATTTCGTCCCGAAATTTTGAGTAGTACCTGTTTCATGAGCGATATCAGTGAACAAATGTAGATACTTTTGCTTCATCTGATCTTCACGTTCCCAAGTAAACTCGGGTCCTCGTCTAGCGTTCCAACGAACCCTAACTATCGGTATTTTGCTTTGTTTTAATTGTTTGACCTCACGGTCCATGATTTCAACAGGTTCTTCGATAAAATGGAGTTTATCATTGATTCGTATTTCGTCAAGAGGAATTACGACATCCTCTTCAGCTAAACATTTCTTCAAATTTGACACGTGAAATGTGTTGTGAACACTACTAAGTTCTTGCGGTAGCTTTAATCGATAAGCAATTGTTCCAACTCTTTCTGTGATTTCAAAGGGTCCTACGTACCTAGGACTTAACTTTCCTCGTTTACCGAATCGTACAACGCCTTTCCAGGGTGACACTTTCAACATGACTTTGTCGCCCACTTGAAATTCTAGCGGTTTTCTTCTTACATCAGCATAACTCTTTTAGCGACTCATGGCCGTTTTCAATCGCTGTTGTATTTGAATGATTTTTTCGGTGGTTTCGTGAATAATTTCTGGTCCAGTAAGTTGTCTTTCTCCTACTTCACTCCAACATATAGGAGATCTGCACTTTCTACCGTAAAGTGCTTCAAATGGCGCTGCGTTGATGCTCGTATGATAGCTGTTATTGTATGAAAATTCTGCCAACGGTAAGTGTCGATCCCAACTGGTTCCAAAGTCAATCACGCATGCCCGTAACATGTCTTCCAATGTTTGTATTGTTCTTTCACTTTGACCATCTGTCTGTGGGTGATACGCGGTGCTCATATCTAATCGAGTTCCCAATGCTTTTTTGTAATGACTGCCAGAAACGTGATGTGAATCGGGTGTCGCGATCAGATATGATAGAGATGGGTACACCATGCCTGGAAACTACTTCCTTCAAATATAGGCGTGCTAATTTCTCCATACTGTCTGTCTCCTTTATTGGTAGAAAGTGAGCTGATTTAGTTAGACGATCAACTATCACCCAAATAGTATCATGACTACTTGCAGTCCTTGGCAATTTCGTAATGAAATCCATAGTTATTCTTTCCCATTTCCACTTCGGAATTTCTGGTTGTTGCAGTAATCCTGACGGCTTTTGGTGCTCAGCTTTGACCTTTGCACACGTCAAACATTTGCTTACATAAGTAGCAATTTCTGTCTTCATATTAGGCCACCAATAAAACTTCTTGAGATCGTGGTACATTTTCCCGTTTCCTGGGTGAATTGAGTACCTCGTTTTGTGTGCTTCATCTAGTACTAGTTGCCTTAGATTACCATGTTTTGGTACCCATATCCTATCAGCAAAATACAGGGTTCCATCGGCTTTTACTTCAAGCTGTTTTTCTAACCCTCTGCTCATTTCGCCTTTTTCATTTTCTTCTTTTAAAGCCTCTAACTGTGCTGCTTGAATTTGCTTTGTGAGATCAGTACGAATTGTAATATTCAAAGCGCGGACCCTAAGAGGTTTTACTCTTTCTTTTCGACTTAGGGCATCAGCTACAATATTAGCCTTTCCGGGGTGGTAACGGATTTCACAATCGTAATCGTTTAACAACTCTACCCAGCGACGTTGCCTCATATTGAGTTGTTTTTGATCAAAAATATGCTGAAGACTCTTATGGTCGGTGTACACTGTACACTTGGTGCCATATAGATAGTGTCTCCATATTTTGAGTGCAAAAACTACTGCTCCAAGTTCCAAATCGTGCGTCGTATAGTTCTTTTCATGAATTTTTAGTTGTCGTGAGGCGTATGCGATGACTTTTGTGCGTTGCATTAATACACATCCTAAACCTTGGCGTGAAGCATCACAATAGATCACGAAATCATCATTTCCTTCCTGTAATGACAAAATGGGTGCAGACGTTAACTTCTTCTTTAATAAATGGAATGAGGATTCCTGTTCTGTGGACCAATCATACTTCTTTCCCTTTTGAGTCAATGCAGTTAAGGGTTTGGCGATTCTAGAGAAATCTTGAATGAATCTTCGGTAGTAACCAGCAAGACCTAAGAATTGGCGGATTTGTGTTGGAGTCTTTGGTGTTTCCCATTTACTAATGGCTTCGATCTTGGCGGGGTCAACTTTAATTCCATGTTTACTGACAACATGGCCCAAAAATTGTACTTCTTGTAACCAGAAATCACACTTCGAAAATTTTGCGTACAATTCTTCTTTCTTGAGTATCTCCAGTACCAGTCTTAAGTGTTGCTCATGTTCTTCCTTGTTCTTTGAGTAAATCAATATGTCGTCGATAAAAACAATGACAAATTTGTCTAAATACGGTCTACAGATGCGATTCATTAGATCCATGAATACTGCTGGAGCATTAGTCAATCCAAAAGGCATGACTAAAAATTCATAGTGACCGTAACGGGTTCTGAACGCGGTTTTAGGAACATCTTCTTCCTTCACTCTCAGCTGATGATATCCGGAGCGTAGATCAATCTTGGAATAAACACTTGATCCTTGTAATTGATCAAACAAATCATCAATCCTCGGTAATGGGTACCGATTCTTGATCGTTAATTTGTTTAATTCTCGGTAATCTATGCACATTCTCATAGATCCATCCTTCTTCTTGACGAACAGAATAGGAGCACCCCAAGGTAAAAAACTAGGACGAATAAATCCACGGTATGATAATTCTTGCAACTGGTCTTGTAATTCTTGCATTTCTGAAGGTGCAAGTCTATATGGAGATCGGGCTACAGGTGCAGCTCCTGGTATGAGATCAATCTGGAATTCTACACATCTGTGTGGAGGTAGCCCCGGTAATTCTTCTGGAAATACTCCGGGATATTCTCTTACAACCGGCATGTCATTAATGCTTCTTTCATCAGTATCGATCTTCTTTACATGTGACAGAATAGCATAACAACCTTTTCTTATAAGTTTCTGGGCCTTCATACAGCTGATAAAGTTCAGCTTTGAGTTGCTCTTCTCCCCATAAATCATTAATGACGTTTCATCCTTACGAGGGATACGAATTGCTTTCTCAGCGCAAACAACTTCCGCTCTTGTTTTGGACATCCAGTCCATGCCAACGATTACGTCAAAACTTCCTAATTCTACGGGTATCAAATTGATTTTGAAGTTTTCACCAGCGAGATTCATTTCGCAACCATGGCAAATTTTATCGGCTTTTATCAGTTTACCATTAGCTAATTCAATAGTATATTTATCGTCTAGAGGTAATGATGCACATTTTAGTTTAAAACTAAAGTCTTTACACATATAACTTCTATCAGCACCCGTATCAAACATAATAGAAGCTAGTTGATTATTAACGGTAAACGTACCCGTGACAAGATTAGGATCCTCACGTGCTTTACTGGCACTAACATTAAATGCCCTCCCACGTGCGGGTTCTTTGTTCTTCTCCTTATCAGGGCATTGATTTATAAAGTGACCAGACTTCCCGCATCCAAAACATTTCTTGACATCGGTCAGTTTTGTCTTTACTTCAGAAACGGTGGCATAACAATCTTTCGCCACATGTCCTTTCTTATTGCACTTATCACAGACCACTTGGCAATAACCTGCATGATGTGTGTAACATCTTTTGCAGAACGGATGGGGTCCCTTATAGTTTGGACTTGCAGTTGCCCCATCTTGTTTACCTTTAAAAGTTTCTTGTTTCTTCAGGTGAGTACTTTTGCCCTTATAGTCTTCCCATTTCCTCTTTCCTTCAGTTGTCTTGACTTCGGTAATTGGTGCCTTAATCGAACTCTCTGTGATCTGGTCCATGAGTTGGTGTGCCATTGTCATGGCTTCCTGCATCGTATTCGGTTTGGACGATGTAACATTTCCTTTGATATTGATCGATAAACCGTCAATATACATTTCTATCTTTCGTTTCTCATTTGGCACCAATTCGGGACACAACAAGGCTAGTTCCATGAAACGCTTTTCATAGTTATTGAGATTCGCGCCGATGACCTTCAGATTACGTAACTCAGATTCCATTTTTCTGATCTCGTTTCGAGGACAGTACTCCTCGATTAGCATCTTTTTCAGTTCTTCCCAAGAGATATCATATGCCGTATCTATTCCTTCTGCTTTAGCATAATTGTTCCACCAAGTAAGTGCACCATCTTGCAACGTGCATGAAGCATACTTTGACTTGTCTCCGTTCGTACAATTACTGATTTTGAAAACGGACTCCATCTTTTCAAGCCATCGGGTTAGACCGACTGGTCCCTCGGTTCCACTAAACGTCTATGGTTTGCATCCTTGAAAAGTTTTGTATGAGCATCCGTTTCGTGAGTTTGTGTTTACGGCTGCTGCTTTGGCTGCTGCTTCGGCTGTTGCTTTTGCTGCTTCGGTTGCAGCAATTCTTTCATTCACACGTTTCTCGACTAGTTGCTCAAACTCAGCATCCGACATTTGAGACATGTTTCTTCAATAAACACAACAGATATAATTTAATCATATAGAATATTATAGGTAAAATGAGTTGTCAATAGTTAATCGTAGCATATTAATAATATGAACCAATTATTATAAAAGCCTTTTCTTCTTATTAGCATTTTATAATTATTTCTAGGGTATTACCTACCCGTTAAGTTCATACATAATAGCTAGTACAAGGAATTAACTACTAAAATCCTAATAATATTCCACTATGAAAATTATAGCGAGTTACTACATTATTATGTAATAATAATAATAATAAGTAGTAATAATACAAAAAATCATTCCATGCATTTATTATTAATAAACCAAAATAATACAATACCATACAATACTGATATTTTACATATGCTTATTTTACATAACAAGATAGAGTAGCACACATAAGCAATAAAATAGCGCATGGAAGATTTATGGTTGCGAGGTCGTTTATTCAGAACTATCAGAAACTTCTTCCCATTTGATTCTCTCTGCCAATTGTTTGTGTGCACATGGTCCGACAGACATTCTGGCAGTGTATTTTATTTTTAGTTGGGGTTTTGAGGTACCCGTTGCCTCAGTGGGTTTATTACAATAAGGGTGGTTACGGATCGAATGGTCCTGTTCTTTTTTAATAATTAAGGACATTTTATTATTGTGGTTGTTTTTATTATCTAAAGCAAGTTGGAATTTCTCCTTAGTGATCTCTTTTATTTCATTAGCGAAATCCTCCTCCTTACTGATCTCGTCTGATGACGAACTGTCTGAGTCATGTGTAGGAGAATATGATGACGAACTGCAAGAATATGTACCGGTGGTCATGAACCGAAATCTGCCAGGCGTAATCGGCACAACCCGCCCGTCGGCGGTATATATCTGGACCAATGTCCATATTTGTTTAGAAATGGACGATCCTCGTTTACTCCAGGGATCATGGGTCCATGCCAACGATACTGTGGCTCCGAAAAACTAAAGCTGGGTGGAGCTGGAACCTCCTCTGGGTTTACCGGGAGTTGAGATTCCCCGGCTAACACAATTTCTTCTTTAATAGGTATTGGAACGCCCTTTTCAGTTGTGGATAGAATAGATTCAGTGTCCGATTCCGAGTCGTACAAAATGATAGGATTAGAGGAAGTCATCTATCACATAATTGAAACAACAATTACGTTAGCATATAAATATATCACATATAATGTTTTTGACCAAATAATAAGCAAAAATCAGTAAAAACAGATATGGTCATAGTCCAGACTCACTAATGCATCCTAACAATTACCAGTTAAACACACTAATGTAATTTCTGGTTCCCTATGACCTCAAGCTCGGATACCAACTGTAACGACCCGTCAAAATCGCTATTGACGCGGCACGTTAATCATTGATTCCACAGTGAGGTTTTGACCTCTATATGATACGTTTTGATAAAATATTGCATTCATTAAAATAAGTGACTTTCTAAACATAGAAAGTTATAAACATGTGGGCAAGTGCTTAGGTATAAGCAAAACCCCGAAATACATAAGTCTTTAATTTACAGGTTGACATCACAGTTCAATTATTTATTACACAACGCAGTTTTATTTTGAATGCAATAAACTTTGTACAAAGCATGAGAGACTCCATGCAGGCAACAAGAACATCACAGCGGAAGCATTCTAAGGACCTGAGAATAAAACATGCTAAAAAGTCAACACGAATGTTGGTGAGTTATAGGTTTAATTGCTCGAGTCATAAACATATATAAAGATAGACCACAAGATTTCATCAAAAGTTTATCAATAGATTCTACGTAACAGAGCACCCTGGTAACTAAACTTAACGCTATAGTGATAATTACCCCATTCGTTTTAATACACGCAAACCAACGTGTCTTAAACTCAAATAACATACGTCCGTTAAAAGGCTAGCTCTCTAGCTCGGACGGGGATGTCAAGCCCTATGGATCCATATACAATTATTCGCGCCCACCAGTCCATATCCTATGTACTGGCAGCTACTAGTTACCAAAGCTAAGGGATTTTCGGTTTAACTCAGTGTAGAATTTTGTATGTACTTGTGTCTTATTGCGTTTAAAATAAATTGCATGTATTCTCAGCCCAAAAATATTTAAAGTATTTAAAAAGGGAGACTATAAACTCACGATTCAATATTGAGACTCAATATTGTAGGCAAATTGCGTAGACGTAATGATGGTAGACGAATGTATGGTTGGCCTTGGATTCAAGAACAATACCCCGAACAATACCCAATATTTCCTTATTTTAAAACGGTTTGAAACCCGAATTAAAAATACTCTAGAATATACTTTATTATTATTAAACTTAAAATTAAAATTATAATTAAAATTATAAATATAAATTTTAAGTACAGAATAAGAATGAAAAAAATCGTCGAGCAAAACTGACCTTTTATAGTACTTTTCGATTTACTGTAGCTCATGCGATCGCATGAGTTTTCAGTGTTTTTGCCATACGATCGCATGGCCGCCTTTTCTGTTTTTGTTTGCTAGTTCGTCGACATCAAATAGTGTTTACTGTAGCAAATAGTGCTATTGTAGCAAATAGTGTGTACTGTAGCAAATAGTGTTTACTGTAGCAAATAGTGTTTTCACTGTAGCAATGTAGCAAATCACTGTAGCACTGTAGCAAATAGTGTTTTACTGTAGCAAATTGTGTTTTACTGTAGCAAAGTAATTTTTACTGTAGCAAATAGGGTTTTACTGTAGGAAAGTCGTTTTTTACTTGTACATATATATATATATATATACATACATATAATTGTTCATGAATCGTCGAGAGTAATCAAAGGTAATTGTATATATGAAACAGTTCTAAAATTTTGAGACTCAATCTAACAGACTTTGTTTAGCGTGTTAAAATAATAAATCGTATAGAGAATTGGTTTAAATAAGTCAAAAATTTTAGGGTCATCACAGTACCTCCCCCTTAAAGAAAATTTCGTCCCGAAATTTTGAGTAGTACCTGTTTCATGAGCGATATCAGTGAACAAATGTGGATACTTTTGCTTCATCTGATCTTCACGTTCCCAAGTAAACTCGGGTCCTCGTCTAGCGTTCCAACGAACCCTAACTATCGGTATTTTACTTTGTTTTAATTGTTTGGCCTCACGGTCCATGATTTCAACAGGTTCTTCGATAAAATGGAGTTTATCATTGATTCGTATTTCGTCAAGAGGAATTACGACATCCTCTTCAGCTAAACATTTCTTCAAATTTGACACGTGAAATGTGTTGTGAACACTACTAAGTTCTTGCGGTAGCTTTAATCGATAAGCAATTGTTCCAACTCTTTCTGTGATTTCAAAGGGTCCTACGTACCTAGGACTTAACTTTCCTCGTTTACCGAATCGTACAACGCCTATCCAGGGTGACACTTTCAACATGACTTTGTCGCCCACTTGAAATTCTAGCGGTTTTCTTCTTACATCAGCATAACTCTTTTGGCGACTCATGGCCGTTTTCAATCGCTGTTGTATTTGAATGATTTTTTCGGTGGTTTCGTGAATAATTTCTGGTCCAGTAAGTTGTCTTTCTCCTACTTCACTCCAACATATAGGAGATCTGCACTTTCTACCGTAAAGTGCTTCAAATGGCGCTGCGTTGATGCTCGTATGATAGCTGTTATTGTATGAAAATTCTGCTAACGGTAAGTGTCGATCCCAACTGGTTCCAAAGTCAATCACGCATGCCCGTAACATGTCTTCCAATGTTTGTATTGTTCTTTCACTTTGACCATCTGTCTGTGGGTGATACGCGGTGCTCATATCTAATCGAGTTCCCAATGCTTTTTGTAATGACTGCCAGAAACGTGATGTGAATTACTGCAGCAAATAGTGTTTCACTGTAGCAAATCACTGTAGCAACTCGTTTTCACTGTAGCACTGTAGCAAAATACGGTTTACTGTAGCAAATAGTGTTTTACTGTAGCAAATTGTGTTTTACTGTAGCAAAGTAATTTTTACTGTAGCAAATAGGGTTTTACTGTAGGAAAGTCGTTTTTTACTTGTACATATATATATACATACATATAATTGTTCATGAATCGTCGAGAGTAATCAAAGGTAATTGTATATATGAAACAGTTCTAAAATTTTGAGACTCAATCTAACAGACTTTGTTTAGCGTGTTAAAATAATAAATCGTATAGAAAATTGGTTTAAATAAGTCAAAAATTTTAGGGTCATCACAATCACCATAAAGAAATGCATTATTCTCATCAAGTTGAAACAATGACCAGTTATTTTGAACAGCCAATGTAATAATACATCTGACTTTCACCTGTTTTACCACAGGAGAATAAGTTTCATCATAATCAATTCCCTCCTTTTGACTGTAGCCTTTGGCTACAAGTCTAGCCTTATACCTTTCATTCTCACCATTAGATTTATACTTAATTTTAAAAATCAGTTTACTGCCAATGGGCTTTCTATCAGAGGGTAAATCAGTAATAATCTAAGTATTATTTCTATTAAGAGCTTCAATTTCTTGATTCATTGCTTCAACCCAATTGCTATCTTGAGAAGCCTCAAAAAATGACTTGGGTTCATAAGATTTATTAAGATTAGAAGTAAAGCACTTATTATCATGGGTAAGCAAAGAATAGTTAACAACTTTTTCAATTCCATATTTAACTTTACCATGTAATACATAATCATCAAATCTTTTTAAAAGAACAGATTCTCTGGAAGACCTCCTTACAGTTTGATTATGAACAGAACTGGTTGTATTATCATTTACAAAAGTATTACCCTCAGGGGAGGATATATTATCCATGGGAGTTGCAGAAGTACTTGGACCCTAACTAGAACCATTATTTCTACTAAAGGGTAACTTCCATTTGTAGGACTATGATCACTAGTGTAGCCACTTGTACTACTACTATCACCATCATATGCTGCTCTCACATCATCATTGGGACTTGAGACATTTTGGTCATTTTGAAAAATTTGATCAAACAAAAAATTATTTTCCTTACCAACATTAAGATCATTTTGACTATTATCAACATACTTTGATTTTAGAGGAAAAATATTCTCATAAAATTTAACATCTCTTGAAAAAAGAAAAATTCTGTTTTCTAAATTTAACAATTTGTAACCTTTTTGCACATTACCAAAACCAATGAGAATACATTTATAAGACCTGCTAGAAAATTTATTTTCTGTATTTAAAATAGTTGCATAACACAAACAACTAAAACATCTTAGGTGAGAGAGACTAGGTTCCTTTTTAAAAACATATTCATAAGGGGTCTTTCCAGAGAGAACACTTGAAGGAGTCCTGTTAATCAAGTAGCAAGCAGTTAAAATACATTCACTCCACATATTTAAAGGTAACCTGTGATGAACCAAAAATTTCTGACCAAATTTAAACTTAATCTTTATATGTTTCTGACACGATAAGCAAAGTCTGTAATGTTGAGTCTCAAAAATTTTGGAATTATATTCATGTAATCAATTACCCTTTGACTGTGCTCGACGATTCACGAACATTTATGTGTATATAGATATGTATATATAATATATAGTTATATTAATTGAAAATGTTAACAAAGTATTAGATGTATAATACTTTACATGAACGTATTTGTTTCAATATATTTATCGACAGAATTAAACGATAATATCAAATGAATGAATTATCAGATACATTGTGATATGATTACGGGTCTCTGTTATGAGGTCCACTATGATTTAAGAAATATGTCCTTTTTAACGGTATTCGGAATAAATGGTAAAGTAATTTACAACTGAGAACAAAGTGCCACTTAACGAGAGTTAGACAAAAGTTAGTGGAGAATTGAATTTCATAATACTTTATTGATCTATTTTCAAACGTGCGGAAATGCTTTTCGATTCAATAGAATTTGATTATTAAAAATGTTTTGTTTAAATAACATAATTTGAATATATACAATAGGATATTAATTTTTAGAATTAAATATAAAAATAACTTGCAACGTATTTTAAAACATGTCTATGAATAATGAATATATATATATATATATATATATATATATATATATATATATATATATATATATATACATATATATATATATATATATACATATATATATATATATGTATATATATATATATATATAATTTCAAATTAATTAAGTGAACGATAGTAACATTATTTATTAATTCGATTGATAGTTAGTTGTGTTAATTAGGACGTTTAAGAAATTAAAATAAACACTGGCGCATAAATGAATTATAAGTTCTAGAGCGTAAACGTTAGGTGATATAATAATATTAATATATATTATTTAAACGATTTTAAATTATATATGTTAGACTTCGAAATATAATTAGTCTTTGAAAAACTAAATATTATATTAGTAAATAAATATTTCTAAAAATATAAATTACATTTCTAAATAAAAATATATTTATATTTTACAAAGTGATAGAATATAATATTAACTTAGTCATAAAACGTTTTGATTTAAAATAATATTATTAAATATACTTTGATAAATAACGAGACATTGATTTGTAGAAGCAAATGACAAAAACACTCGACCGTTAAAGTTACATTTCAAGTGATATAGTTTATTGATAAGTTAAGTCTATTTATTTATATAGGTACATATTACGAAATGTAAAGTACAAGATTTTACAGCGTACGAAATGACGTTCGAAAAACCGGAACCAAGACATTAGTCGAACGTTGATGTGCTGAAACAGTACCTTTATTTATGAACGGATTTGAGTTGTTTTGTTACACGAATTGATTTATTGTATATATGGTATTTTAATGAATTTAGGTTGGTTTCAAACATATATAGGCAACTAGTCCTATCCGTGTAGTTTAGTTTGTTGGTAAATCCGGTTCGTTCCACAGCGAGACAGTGTTCAAATTAAATTTTTTTATAGTCTTTGAGGTTAAACTTATTTAAAGGGGGTTTTGGATTAGGAATTTATAATACTACATAATAATAATAAAATATAACTTAATCCTAATTTAATTGAACTACTTATTAATTTATACGAATACATTATTTATAATTATTAACTTATAAGTGAATTAATTGAAACTATACTAATAAGTTTATTACTAAATGATAATTAATAAAATAATAACTTTTAATAAAACTAATTGATTAGAATTTTGTTTTGAGCAATTATAATATAAATTTATTTAAATTAACTAAATAACATGTTTTAATTAAATTAATATAAATTAATAGGAATTATAATAATTAACTAATTATAAACTAATTACTAATTATAAATTATTATCTTAAATACTAGTTATAAATTAATATCTTAAATATAATAATAAAATATTTAAAACCCTAGATTTTAACCTAATTGCTACAGTACTCGTTTTTAAACTTACGCGTTTCGCGTAATGATATACGCGTTCCGCGTATGTATTAAGACGTACGCGTATCGTATAGAATTATACGCGATTCACGTATGATATAATCAATGTGACAAAACAGTAATGTTTAAACTGAATTATAATGTTGTATAAAATTTTTTTTTTTTTTTGCTGAATAAATATACGTAAATAATAATAATAATAATTAGCAATATATAAATAGGAGTGTTTACTTAAATGTGTCACCTCTAGATTCATGGATTGTTTTAAGTTTAAGCTCGTATTAAAATGTTTAGTATAAAACTTATATTTTCCTTTCGAATAAATATAAAGTTTTGGCTAACTAAATTAAATCTAATTTTCATTGGATTATATTTAGATAGTTACTAGTCCTTAAGTATTTAAATTAAGACCCAACCCAGTTTTGACCTTCGCCAAAACCCAAATCATAATGGTTTCCCTTTTTACAGTTTCACTATTATATGACTAGTGATATTACCCAAACCACCGAACCTTACTTCTAATTTAGTGTTAGTAAATTAGTCATAAGTTCGTCTAGATCACTTTTAATGTTGAAGCTTAATTTATATAAATAAAAATAACTTTCATTATTTAAATCAAATAAATTAAGTGACAAGGGTTAAATATCCAAATACATAATAATAGTTCTTTTAATTAAGCTCAATGTTAAAAATACTAAAGTTACATTTTAATTATTACAAATGATAACAATCCATTTCACTAGGGGCTCTACATATAAGCAAACACTAGGGAAATTAGCTACTCATTATACTAAGGTAAACATGAAAATATAAATGTACAAACATAATAATAACGATAGAAATTGATAACGATAATTTTAATGGAATATACTTACGAAAATCTTCACTCTCATTTACTTTAAACGGTAGAAAATTACAATAACAATACCCCTTTAGCGCGTACAATAATGCCCTTAATCACGAGCAATACACCCTTAAAACTATCCTAAATATTGAATCTTGAAAGTGAAAATAATACTAATACAGAGTACTTAATAAAATCAAAAGATTAATAAGTTGAAGTAATATTTCTCTTATTTTCTGCTGCGTGCTTCTAAAACTGTATATGTGTATTTGTGTTATGTTGTAAATTGTGTACCCTCTCAAAATATGTGTACCTCTGTATATATCCCCCATCCTTCACAATATATCCTGTATTTTATTTGAAGAGTAGTAGGTATACTTGAGTATACACCACTTATAATTCTGTACAGCTGAAAAGTTGATGAAGTTGTAATATTAAACTGAAAAAGCGATCGTCCCATTTGCATTTGGAATCTGGATCTGGACAGGATATTACGCGTTTCGCGTAGACACCCACACGATACGCGTAGGGCAAAAATACTACGCGTTTCGTGTGGAAATCCACACGATCCGCGTAAGTGTACCCGACAGTTTTCTTATTTTTATTTTTTCGTTTTGTTCTCTGTTGATCCCGTGTTTACGTATATCGACTTGGAACTTTTCATTTAAACTCTTCTCTTCGATCATCTTGAACTTGCATTCGGGTAAACATTATCTTGATACATATTTGGTTTAAATCCGTCGTTTTATCGTTGTTTTATCAAACTTCAAGCTCGTGTTTACTTTTGTCGTTTTTCTCGTGAATTATACATTTGAATGTCTTCGTTTCGGTAAAAGCTGATGAAATATAAATGATATTGCATCGAAATATATGTATGTTTAAAGCAATATCAAAATACCCCACACTTGAACGTTGCTTGTCCTCAAGCAATTACATCTTCTAAATAGAATCGGAACATTACATATTTTTCCATATCGAACATTAAATCACACAACACACACTACACGAAATGAAACACACGCTATATGGAATAAGTTGGAAACACTACACAATTTTTATTGGATCACACGCACACCACACGAAATGAAATTCTGACAACAGAAACAAAGTAGAAATCTCGTGATTAAGGTTTTAAAATTTTGGATCCTTAGGGAAAATTGGACCTTATGAAAACGTTTTATGATTTTATAAAATGGCATGCTAGTTTTTACACTAGACACGTTTTCCGGTTTTAACCTCAAATTCCGGTTGAGGGTAACTGAAAACCGTAGTCTCAGTCGGCGATTAGCAAGCTATCCGCCCCCATAATTGAAGTATCATGGAACTTGAAACCGAATGTCCTAAAAATGGTTTTACACAATATAATTCATAAAATAGCATAAGTTTTAGAATAAAATTATATCGTGTCCAAATATCATCGGTGAACCATGAGTTTGCACACCTCAATTTGTTATGGCATATGTATGTTGACCGCGGTCAAACATAGATGCGGTTGATCTTTACGGAGATCATCCATCTGGGGATTAGATTCATTAGTCTTAAAAGCTAATTTGCAATGTGCCCCCCATTGTACGAGGCATATCCATCTCATGGTTAGGATAAGTCTGACCACCAAAAACCCTGTTTGATGCTGAGGTGAGGTGGATTTCCAGCCGATGATAGAGATGACTTTTCAAGATTTTTCGTCAACCTACAGCTGTTCTGGACTACATCTTCTAACATAGGTTAGCAAGTGTGTCATTTTGGAAGACTTTACTTCCTTAATGGGATATTCAGGTTTATACATTCCAAAGCGATGATATCTGCAATAAACTTCATAGAAACATGTGATAAATGGTTCTAAACATATGAGTTTATAAATTCCTTTATACTTGATTTTCTTTTATATATTTTAATCAAATAAACTTATGTATTTTTATTGTATGGAGACAATAATTTCGGTTTTTGACACCTAATCTTTAATTGCTCGTAATTACCTTAAAAATTGATTAGTTATATTTGTTTAAAAATTGTAAAAATTTTCATAAAAACCACTAGATTATAAGTTCTCGAGAATTTATATACTCCCACCCCACACTTAAGATTATGTAATGCCCTCATTACATAAAATCAGATTAAACGTATAAATTTGAGAGGACAAAAAGTGTAAAGTGTTTAGAACTTCCTTTGTTAAGCAATCGGAGATTGTAAAATGCTTATTGTATGAACATATCCAATCTTTTTTTATCACAATAATTCTTTCGTGTTTCGCTATGTCGAATCTCATCATCATAAGTACCTATCAACAAATATGTCAATCACAAACGAGATGGGGTTGTACTTTAGTAGTACAAAAGTTTTACCCTACACTAAAAGTTTTTGTAAATATAAAATATATAAAAGTAAATTAACACACCATAAAAATCATTTTATACAAACAAATACAAAAAAAAAATAGTTCTAAAACTAAAAAGAAACTAGAAAAATGACCACGCAGGGCCTCCCTGATCTTCCTGTTCCCGCTACTGTTGCTGCCATTGTTCATTTAGGCGTTGTTCCTCGTAAAAACGTGTGATGACCCGGAAATTTCTGATCAAATTTAAACTTAATCTTTGTATGATTAACATTTTCGACACGATAAGCAAAGTCTGTAAAACTGAATCTCAAAATTTTTGAACTACTTTTATATATTTAAATACCCTTCGGTTGTTTTCGACGATTCGCGAACAATTATATGTAAATGGATACATATATACTATAACTTGAAAAGGTAACAATGTATTAATTATTTGATACCGTACATTAAACTTATTGGTTTAAATATCTATTTGAATATATATGATAAGTTGAAATATTTATTATTAAAATTTATTTATAAATAACTTCCAATGTGTATTTAAAAATTGATTTATGTATATTAAAAAGATATATACATATATATAATTTCAAGTTATTTAGTAAACGATAGTAACATTTGTTTATTGATTCGATTGATATTTAGATAAGTTAACTAAAGCGTTTAAGATGAACCAGTAAAACACTAATTTGCAACAGTATTTTCAAATTGCTACAGTACCCAAAATGCTACAGTGTTTTCGAAAATCACTATTTGCTACAATGAAATTGCTACAGTAAAAATTGACTTTGCTACATTGAATTGCTACAGTAACTTTGCTACAGTGGTATAGTTTATGGATGATTTAAGACTATATTTTGACAAAGGTAAGAGTCACGAAACGAAAAGAACTAGTTTTCTCAGCGTACGAAAGGGCGTTCGAAAAACCGGAACCGGGACATAAGTCAAGTGACGACGTACGACTTTTCGGGACAAAAATTACAAATCAACTATGCACATGAATTTAATATAATATATAATTAATTATATAAATTATATATATTATATTAATATTAAAATATGTCGACAAGCAAGAAAACAAAAGGATTGTGTGTTGGACAGCCGGCCCATGCGATCGCATGGGATATAGCCGTCCCAGCCATGCGATCGCATGGCTACCAGGGACAGGCCACATCCATAAATACCCGATCATTTCTGTTTCTGATCTCATTTTTAATTACTCCGTAGATATTTATTTATTATATTATTATTATTATTATTATTATTATTATTATTATTATTATTATTATTATTATTATTATTAAGATTAATATTATTATTATTAATCTTATTATAATATTATTATTAGTAGTATATATACATAAAATACTACGACGAGGTTATGAGCGTGTAACCTTCAAAATAGTTTTATGAGCGGGATAAAGCTAATGAAATTATGGGTTATTGCCAAGGAGGTTATGGGTAATATTCATGGGTATTATTTGCAAGTCAAACCTAGTGTTATCATCTTCGTTACGTCTACGTACTTTTCTACAATATTGAATCTCACTATTGATATGTTGAGATTTACGGTTATTTGGTAATCCGTGTTTCGATCACATTTTGGTGAACGACTTTATATGCTGCTAAGGTGAGTTTCATATGATCCCTTTTATTCAATATATTTTTGGGCTGAGAATACAAGCGACTGTTTATAAATACTGAAAATACTAGATTTATATGCGTGAGTTTCATTTGCTCCCTTTTTAATTGCTTTTGCAATTTATATTTTTGGGCTGAGAATACATGCACTTTATTTTAAACACAATGGATACAAGTACATACTAAATTCTACACCGAGTTTGAACCGAAAATCCCTTAGCTTTGGTAACTAGTAACTGCCGGTTATAAGAACTGGTGGGCGTGAGTAGTTATATATGGATCCATAGGGCTTGATATCCCCGTCCGAGCTAGAGCACTAGCCTTTTAACGGACGTATGCTATTTGAGAAGCGTACACGTTGGTTTGCGTGTATTATTAAGATGATTATACAAAGGGTATAAATTATATATACGTTAAGTTTAGTTACCAGGGTGCTCAATTTCGTAGAATATTTTGATAAATGTTTCTAGATGAAACAACTGAAATCTTGTGATCCACCTTTATATACAGATTATGCGCAACATTAAAACTATGAACTCACCAAATTTTGTGTTGACACTTGTTAGCATGTTTATTCTCAGGTTTCCTAGAAGTCTTCCGCTGTTTGCTTAGATGTTAGACAAGCTATGTGCATGGAGTCTTACATGACATGTTTTTTTAAGGAAACGTTGCATTCACCAAATCATCACCATGTATCTTATTTTGACTGCATTATCAACGGAAATACTGTTGTAAACTATTATTTATGGTGATTGTCTATATGTAGAAATCATCAGATGTCGAAAACCTTTGATTTAAATATTCATTTATGGTGTGCCTTTTCAAAAGAATGCAATGTTTACAAAACGTATCATATAGAGGTCAAATACCTCGCAATGAAATCAATGAATGACGTGTTCGTCCATATGGATTTGGAGAGATCGTCACAAAACGCCTATAGGCTTCCTGACTTGTGGCTAGGGCAGCGTTGGGGTCATAAGGTGGAGGTAGAGGGTCACCGTGTGCTTGCCATTGGGGGTATGAAGGAAAGGCTGAGGGTGTGTAAGCTTGTGGGTTAGCTGCGTATAAATATGCCCGATGATGCGCCCACTCTAACTGTGCTCCCTCGCCCCTCTGATCGTAGCGGATGTTTTCTAGAATATTATTCTGATCTAATTGGGTTGCTCTTACATCCCCTAACTGTTGAGATAAACTAGTGTATTGGTTTTCTGATCTCTGTCCCCATGTTTCATATGAGTTTCTTACGTCTAAACTCAATGAATCAAACGAATTTTGTAGCATGTCGAAATAAGAAATACCTGCACTAGACGAACTAGCCTGATCTGGCTGTCTGCGTCTCCTCCTAGTTTCCCTCGCGGGTTCCTCATCCTCCTCCATAGGAGCAGAAGCAACGACTTCTTGTCGTCTTAAACTAATTACCCCGCCCCTCACGTGTATAGCCTTTACCGTCCTATATACATCCAATCCTAAAGTTTTAACAGCCTGATCTACCGGTTGGATTGGAGGTTCTGATTCACTCGGGTCGAGTCCGAACCAGTTTCCTAGACACGTGATGTAGTGACCCCCCGACATGTCACTTGTTCCTCTAGCACCCTTACCAACATGGGCCAAAAAGTAAGCAACTCCATAGGGTATACTAACAAATGTATCCCTATCTCTGATCGCATCTAAATACCAAAGGTCGACATAATAAATTTTATCTGTATTAACAAATGACCTTTGGTTTATTGTGTTCGCTATAAACTTATGAATTATTCTAAAGCGAACATCAGTGATCTTTAGGTATGATTCTTGGCCTGGCTCATATGTATTTCTATTAGTGAAAGATTGCCAGACTCTCGAAGAATCATAATTTCCTGTATATCTAGCCCCTGTAAAAATATACTCCCTAAAACCTGGAGCCAACATCTCCTCAACGATGTAAATCCCTAATGCGTCAGTCACATTGCTTAGGGACATACTTCTATCTACCCCACCCAGTCGAAATTGTAGAAAATTAGGGTCATTGATAGTTTCTGGGTGTAAACTCATTCTAACGATAAAATAGAACTCTAAACACCATTCTCTATATACAGGGCTATTTAAATTAAACAACCTCTCAAAATCATTAAAAACCAAAGTCATTCCAAATTCGTTTGTAAAACTTTAGTTCAAAATTCCCCTTATTTGTTCATCTAAGTTAACTGGGTGTCCTAAAGGAGCCCAATCCACAACGTATACTGGAGAGATATTTCTATCGACCATAGAAAGTAAGTCCTTAACCTTTTGTAATTGGTTAGGTAAATCATAAGGAAATCTCAGGTTCGGGTGCAGATTCTGAAGTTGTTGTTCCATTTCCGGTGTTACTTGTTCTTCCCCTTGCTGTTGGTTAACAGCTCTCATTCTAAATAATCCCTGCATAACATTTTAAAACAAGAGAATCGTCCCAATTGTGTATGTTAATGTTAGCAAAGAATTCATCCTTGACATACAAGCTTGTTTCAACACCATGGGAATCAATATTTCAACAACAGTTTACTTCTAAAAATTAAAACAAACAACGATAAAACAAAAATTCATAATCATAAATCAAGTTTCAAAAACAAAGTTTAATTCACAAGTGGAAACACGCAATGAGCTAAGCATATATAATCCAATTCAATCACATTGCGTATATTCCAGCTCCTAATCATCATTATAATCCATACTTGATTCATGACAATTACAAAAAATTATCAAATTTAGACGAAAATTAAAATTACAAAATCGAACAATCAAACTTATATTCAAAGCTTCTACTACTATCAAAACATCTAAAAACATCTAAAAATATCCAAAATAATCACAATTCAATAGCAATTCCTCAATTTCCCCAATTTACATAAACCCTACCTTTTCAATAATCAATTAAACATCAAATTCTTATGCTAATCGGGTTTAACATCACACTAACAACATAGATATAGCATTAATCAAGAAAAATTCAACAATATCATGCATTAATTCGGATTAAAGCCATAAAAATAATATATGAAAAAGTTGAAAAACAAGTGGTAAAAACGGGTTTAGGACCCTTACCAATCTCAGCATGTTGAAAGGTAGATGAATTGGAGGAGATTGACAGTGTTAATTTAGTGTTTGGGTGTGATTTTTGGGGTTTTTGTGTCTTCCTCTCGTCCACAGCAAAAAAAAATAAAATAAATAAAGTGTGAAGAGGAAGCTGCTGGTCGACCTGATATCTATCTGATTTTGACCTTACGCGTTTTGCGTAGGGCTACGAGTTTCGCATGGTTTATGATTGTACGCGTTTCGCGTGGTTTACCACACGGTACGCGTAAGTGTTCTGTCCCTTTTTTTTTAACTTTATAATTAATCAAATTTTTAAAATTTCTTTTATAAATTTATATTTGTTGCTACGGAAATTTTGGTTGTTATACCTAGTTTTTATCCGTTTATAAATTTTAAAATTCAATTTATAAAATTTAATAATTTAAAAGTTAAAGTTTTTAATATTTTACGAAAATAAAAATAAAACAAAAACATTCTATTTATTTATTTATTTTTTTATATATATATTTTTTTCTTTTCAACTTTATAAGTACTTAAATTTCAAAATATCAATTTTAAATTTATATTTGATGTAACGGAAATTTCGGTTGGTATACCTAGTCTTTATCCGTTTATAAATTTTAATTTCAATTTATAAAATTTAATACTTTAAAAGTTAAAGTTTTTAATATTTTTCAAAAACAACTTAAAAACACTCTATATTTTTCTTTTTAAATTTTTAAATTAAAAGAAAATTAATATTTTAAAATTAAAAACAAGTACATGAAAAATAAAAATTAAATGAATTAGAATACACTATATTTTTTTTAAATTTTAATATATACTTTCAAACCAACTAATTTTCAAACTTAAAACTTTGTTTCCTATCAGCTAGGTAGAGACAATCTCGGTTGTTACACCTATCATTACCCACGACAAAAGTTTACAAGTTATATATTTTTACGGTTATTGATAAAAAAGTATATTTTTAACAGTTTTAAATTTTCTTCTGTTTTTGTGGTTTACTATTTAAAAGATATATTATGAATCCAACAATAAATTTCGTGCAATTTGAAAAACGACAATTCAGTTATTACACTTAGCATTATCGTTTTCAATGAAAACAGGTTAAACTCAAGGTTTATCAATTTTAAATGGTAGACCTTTTTTTTTTTAATAAAAACGCAACAAACAAATACCAACTAAAACACACCAAAACATAAACACACAAAAATGCACAAAATTACAAAAATGCACAAACACACAATTGGCGAGAAAAAGGATTAGATTGTGAAACCGCGTTGACTCGCCTCGTAGAGGAGTCGCATCATTTCGCCCCCCATGGCTTCGTAGGCGTAACCTCGTTGGTTTAAGAGGTTTTCCTTTGAACATTTAAAAGGCCCTTCTCGGCATAAGGTTACGTATTCGAAATTAGAGTCTGTCTGGTTCTTTGGGCAATTTCCGTAATGAGCTGGTTTTCCACATTTTACACATTTTCCCAAATGACGCGCTCGACGTTTCTTAGCTGATTTTGATCTTCCTTTGGCATAATTTTTCTCGTTAAGTTTTTGCCTTATTTCTTTACTCGCCTGATCGCATTTATTCTTTATATCTAATACCACGTCCCTCGGTAAAATTTTATCGCACATCAAAAAGAAGTGATTGTAGACATATTGATTGCACATCTTGAAAATATACAATAAATAAAAATGAAAAATAAGAAAATAAAAATAAAAAGGTAGAATGGATGGAGAAGACTAGTTCTTTAGTGTCTGCTAGGGAAAGACCGAACAAACCCCACTCTTAAAGATGAAAATAAAGTTCGAGAATGGAGTTGAAAAATCTTAAAGTTACCCTGAATTTACTTATCCTTAGGGTAGAAGGTGATCTCGTCTCTTTCCGTAGTATTGATTCCTTCAAAGTATAATTTGAGTCGATGACCGTTCACTTTGAAAGTTCCACCGTATTTGCTATATAATTCTGCATATCCAGATGGAAAAACTTGTTTTATTATATATGGCCCAGTCCATCGGGATCTAAGTTTCCCAGGTGAAAACTTAAAACGTGATTGGAATGCTAATACTTTATCTCCTTGTTCAAATTCTTTCTTTTCTTTTAACCGTGCATCGTGCCATCTTTTAGTTCTCTCCTTGTATGTTTTAGAGTTTTCATACGCTTGTAGTCTTAATTCATCTAATTCATTCAGTTGTAAGAATCGGTTTTCTCCGGCTTTCACAAGGTCGGTATTACATTCTCTCAGAGCCCAGTATGCCTTGTGTTCAACTTCGACAGGTAGATGACACGCCTTACCATAAATTAATCGGAAAGATGTAGTACCGATGGGCGTTTTAAATGCAGTTCTAAATGCCCAAAGCGCATCATCTAGCTTTCGATGCCAGATTTTTGAATTATTTTTAACCGTTCTTTCTAAAATTCGTTTAAGACCTCTGTTTGTGTTTTCAACTTGGCCACTCGTTTGAGGGTGGTAAGAAGTTGAAAAATGATGATTAACTCCGTACTTTTTTAGCACTTTCTCGAGTAGTTGATTTGTTAAAATAAGTTCCACGATCACTGATTAATGCTTTTGGAATCCCAAAACGCGAGAAAAGATTTTTAAGAAAGCTGACAACAACACGAGCATCGTTAGTGGGTAGGGCTTTTGCTTCAGCCCATTTAGAAATGTAATCGACTGCCACGAGAATGTATTTGCATTTGTTAGAAGCGGGGAATGGACCCATGAAGTCAATACCCCAAATGTCGAATACTTCGCATACTAGGATGCTTTGTTGTGGCATTTCGTCTCTCTTGGAGATATTTCCAGATCTTTGACAAGAATCACAAGTTTTTACCATATTGTATGCATCTTTAAAAATTGTAGTCCAGTAAAAACCTGAGTCAAAAACCTTTTTGGCTGTATAGCTAGGTCCGAAATGTCCACCAGCCGGTCCTTCATGACAGTGCTCTAGAATTTGTTGCGCTTCTTTGCCGTATACACATCGACGAATAACTTGGTCAGCCCCTATACGAAAGAGGTTAGGGCTTTCCTAGAAGTAAAACTTCAGATCAGCAAAGAATTTCTTCTTTTGCTGATAAGTTTGATTTTTAACAAGAATTCCTGCGGCTAGATAATTAGCATAGCCCGCAAACCATGAAATTTCTTCTTCTATTTCAATTCTCATAAGGAACTCGTCCGAAAAAGTATCGTGAATAACAGATTCGTCGAGTGTTTCTAAGTTAGGATTTTCAAGACGGGATAAGTGATCCGCAGCGAGATTTTCAGCCCCTTTTTTATCCTTAATTTCAATGTCGAATTCTTGTAGGAGAAGAATCCAACGAATTAGTCTAGGTTTAGCATCTTGCTTTTTGAATAAGTACTTTAGGGCTGAATGATCGGTATAAACAATTGTTTTAGATAACACTAAGTAAGATCTAAACTTATCGAAAGAAAAAACTACTGCAAGAAGCTCCTTCTCAGTAGTTGTGTAATTCAACTGAGCTCCTGTAAGTGTTTTACTTGCATAGTAGATTGGTTGAAATTTGTTATCTTGACGTTGACCTAAAACAGCTCCCATCGCGAAATCACTAGCATCACACATTAGCTCGAAAGGTTTGGACCAGTCGGGTGATACCATAATGGGTGCATTCGTAAGTTTATTTTTTAGAATGGAGAAAGCTTGTAAGCATTCGTCATTGAAGTCGAATGTACTGTCTTTCTCGAGAAGTTTAGTCATGGGTCGAGCGATTTTGGAAAAATCCTTTATGAATCGTCGATAGAATCCCGCATGACTAAAGAAACTACGAATTCCTTTAACGTTAGTTGGAGGAGGAAGCTTTGAGATTACATCGATCTTAGCTTTGTCTACTTCCATTCCATCTCGAGAAATCTTGTGTCCTAAAACAATGTCTTCCTTCACCATGAAGTGGCATTTTTCCCAATTTAAAACAAGATTTGATTCCTCACAACGAATTAACATTCGCTCGAGGTTTGAAAGGCATGAATCGAAGGAGTCTCCAAAAACAGAGAAATCGTCCATAAAGACTTCCATACTTCCTTCTATCATGTCGTGAAATATTGCCATCATACACCTTTAAAAGGTGCCTGTCGCGTTGCATAATCCGAACGACATTCGTCGGTATGCGAATGTACCAAATGGACAAGTAAATGTTGTCTTGTCTTGGTCTTTTGGATCAATGGGAATTTGAAAATAACCGGAGAATCCATCAAGGAAAAAATAGTACTCCTTTCCCGCTAAACGTTCTAGCATTTGGTCAATATAAGGAAGTGGGAAGTGATCTTTCCTTGTGGCGTCGTTTAAACGACGGTAGTCTATACAGACTCTCCAGCCAGTGACTGTTCTTGTAGGAACAAGTTCATTATCATCGTTAAGAACAACAGTTGTACCCCCTTTCTTGGGTACCACTTGAACATGACTAACCCATGGGCTATCGGATATAGGGTATATTAACCCAGCATCAAGTAACTTGATAACCTCCTTCTTGACAACTTCTTTCATGTTAGGGTTTAACCTTCGTTGTCTTTGTACCACGGGTTTAAAATCTTCTTCCATTAGAATCTTATGAGTATAATAAGCGGGGTTAATCCCTGGAATATCGGTTGTTTTCCAAGCAATCGCTTTCTTGTGAGTTTTTAGAACGGACATTAACTTACTCTTTTCGTCATTGGAAAGTTTTGATAAAATTATAACAGGTAATTGTGATGTACCTTGGAGATAAGCATACTCCAAATGTTCCGGGAGTTCTTTAAGCTCTAAGGTTGGTGGTTCTTCCAAGGAAGATTTTATTCGGAACCTGTTACCATCGGTAATTTCTTCAAAGGGTTCATCTTCATTGGGAATTTCTTCCTCACAGCAATCTTCATCGATGACTACTTTCAACAATTCGTCAAGTTCAAGTTCTACATCAAATTCATCACCTTCACTCATTGGGGTGAAGTTCGAGGTGTCTATATTTAGTAATTCTTGCAATTCTTTTTCAACACAACAATCAACAATGTCTAACTTATAACATTCGTCATCGGAGGAGATAGGTTGTTTCATAGCCTTGTCTATGTTTAAGGTAACTCTATCTTCTCCTACACCTAGACTAAGCTTTTTATCTTTAACACGCACAATCGCGTCAGTGGTATTTAGAAATGGTCGCCCTAGAATTAGGGGAACCTTGCTATCTTCTTCCATTTCAAGGACAACGAAGTCGGCAGGAAAGATTAAATGATTGACTTTAACTGGTAGGTTTTCGGCAATACCAATAGGATAGTTAAAAGTTCTATCTGCTAGGCGTATACACATCCTAGTTGGTTTTAGATCACCTAGGTTTAGTTTTAAGTATAAGGAGTGTGGCATAAGATTGATACTTGCGGCTAAGTCAGCTAATGCATCGTACATTACTGAATCTCCCATCAGACAAGGAATAATGAAACTACCAGGATCTCCGAGTTTCGGTGGCATCTTTTTCTTTTGCAAAATTGCTAATGTGGTTGAAACCTCTTCATATTTACCTTTGTCGGCTATGAGATCCTTGATAAACCTTCCATAATTTGGCATACCCCTAAGAACTTCCGCGAGTGGCATGTTAATGCTAATTTGCTTGATCATATCTGCAAATTTTTGATATTGGCTCGCGAGTTTGTCCTTTTTTAATGCCTTCGGGTATGGAATAGGTGCCTTATGCACCTTTATAGGTGTTTCTTCAATTTTCTTTGATATGACCTTTGGTGGATCATTTTTTTCTTGTTCTTTCTCAACATGCTCATCTATATCAACAGGTTCTTATAAACTAGAAGAAGATAAAGGAACTTCTGAGGTTTTACTAGTTTCTGGGTTAACAGTTAAACCACTTCTAGTAGTTATAGCATTTACATGCTCATTCCTTGTTTGATTATTGTTGGGATTCACTTGAGTATTTGAGGGGAGAGCGCCTGGTGGCCTCTCTGATAGTAACTGTGAGATCCTTCCAACATCTCTTTTTAAATTCTGAATCGTAGCTTGTTGATTTCGAATTTGTTGAGTTTGAGTTTTCGCAGTTTGCTCGTGCTTAACCATAAAATCTCTTAAGAGATCTTCTAAACCGGATTTCTTTTCTGGTTGTGGTTTTATAAGTGCTTGTGGTTGTGGTTGATTGTGTTGGAAATTATTTTGATAAATTCGTTGTGGTTGATTTCGGTTATTTAGGTTATTGTAACCTGGTGGTGCATTTCTTTGATTTTGATTTAGATTTTGGAAATTTAGGTTATTTTGGTAAACCGGATTTCCTCCTTGATAGTTATTATTATTTAAACCTGAAGGTCCTCCTGTTTGATAGTTGTTATTTGGAGGATATTTTCGGTTATTTGATTCTATCGCTGGAAAATCGTTGAAATTCATTTCACCTTTTCGCAAGTAACCTAGGAAATTTTCTTGCTCTTCCATCGTTGTTTTATCACAATCTCTAGTAAGATGGGGGCCTTGGCACATTTCACATCCTACCCTGATAGCATGCATTTCCTTGGTTACTTTCTCAATTTGTCTTGCTTGATTTGCCATTTGAACTTTTAAGGAAGCAATTTTATCATTGCTTTTGATATTTGCAACGGTTGATGATCTAGAGAATTCTATCTCTTGATGCCAATTATGGGAATGTGCTGCTATATCAGCAATGATAGTGTGAGCGTCTTCCGGTGTTTTCTTCATTATCGAACCTCCAGCTGCAACATCTATATCTTTTCTAGTATCTACATTGACTCCTTTATAGAATATTTGGACTTTTTAGAATGTATTCAACCCGTGTTGAGGTCATACCCTAAGCATTTTATTGAATCGGGTCCAAGCTTCATAAAGGGTCTCGTTAAACTTTTGCTTGAAATGATTTATATCACTTTGCAATTTTGCTGCTTTTGAAGCAGAGAAGAATTCTGACAAAAATTTATCCATCATGTCATTCTAGTTTTCGATATAACCTTCTGGTAATGAGTCTAGCCAATCTCTTGCATCGTCCTTTAAGGACCATGGAAAGATTTTTAAACATGCGACTTCATCGGAGACATCCTTAATTTTGAATAGTTTGCAAATGCTTACAAACTTACGAAGATGCTCGTTAGCATCCTCATTTGGAGCTCCACCGAATTGGCATGTATTAGTCACCATGTGAAGGAAGTGACCTTTTATTTCAAAGCCGTCAGTCATCGTAGGTTGGATAATTGCGTGGCATTGACCTGTTCTTGTCGCCTTCATTAATGCTTCCATCGTTTGATTTGTAACAGCCATCTCTTCTTCTTCCTTAATAACTGGCTCTATGATTGGTTGAATATCTAGTTCAGAGTTAGAATCTAATGAAAGTGATTCTAAATCCTCAGCGAGAGATTCTACTTCTTGAGCTTTTAAACGTTCGTGAAATTCTCTTTCAGGTTCAGGATATGGAGGAGTTAATTCAGTGTTGGAGGAACGTAAATTCATGCATTAATTTCTATCATAACACTAAAAGCTTTTCTAGGAATGAATTCTTATAAAAGGATCGAATAACCTAAAGTCTATTAAAATTTTTATGAACGAAAACCGATCCCCGGCAGCGGCGCCAAAAAGTTGATGTGCTGAAACAGTACCTTTATTTATGAACGGATTTGAGTTGTTTTGTTACACGAATTGATTTATTGTATATATGGTATTTTAATGAATTTAGGTTGTTTCAAACATATATAGGCAACTAGTTATATTCGTGTAGTTTAGTTTGTTGGTAAATCCGGTTTGTTCCACAGGGAGACAGTGTTCAAATTAATTTTTTTTTATAGTCTTTGAGGTTAAACTTATTTAAAGGGGGTTTTGGATTAGGAATTTATAATACTACATAATAATAATAAAATATAACTTAATCCTAATTTAATTGAACTACTTATTAATTTATACGAATACATTATTTATAATTATTAACTTATAAGTGAATTAATTGAAACTATACTATAAAGTTTATTACTAAATGATAATTAATAAAATAATAACTTTTAATAAAACTAATTGATTAGAATTTTGTTTTGAGCAATTATAATATAAATTTATTTAAATTAACTAAATAACATGTTTTAATTAAATTAATATAAATTAATAGGAATTATAATAATTGACTAATTATAAACTAATTACTAATTATAAATTATTATCTTAAATACTAGTTATAAATTAATATCTTAAATATAATAATAAAATATTTAAAACCCTAGATTTTAACCTAATTGCTACAGTACTCGTATTTAAACTTACGCGTTTCGCGTAATGATATACGCGTTCCGCGTATGTATTAAGACGTACGCGTATCGTATAGAATTATACGTGATTCGCGTATGATATAATCAATGTGACAAAACAGTAATGTTTAAACTGAATTATAATGTTGTATAAATTTTTTTTTGTTTTGCTGAATAAATATACGTAAATAATAATAATAATAATTAGCAATATATAAATAGGAGTGTTTACTTAAATGTGTCACCTCTAGATTCATGGATTGTTTTAAGTTTAAGCTCGTATTAAAATGTTTAGTATAAAACTTATATTTTCCTTTCGAATAAATATAAAGTTTTGGCTAACTAAATTAAATCTAATTTTCATTAGATTATATTTAGATAGTTACTAGTCCTTAAGTATCTAAATTGAGACCCAACCCAGTTTTGACATTCGCCAAAACCCAAATCATAATGGTTTCCCTTTTTACAATTTCACTATTATATGACTAGTGATATTACCCAATCCACCGAACCTTACTTATAATTTAGTGTTAGTAAATTAGTCTTAAGTTCGTCTAGATCACTTTTAATGTTGAAGCTTAATTTATATAAATAAAAATAACTTTCGTTATTTAAATCAAATAAATTAAGTGACAAGGGTTAAATATCCAAATACATAATAATGGTTCTTTTAATTAAGCTCAATGTTAAAAATACTAAAGTTACATTTTAATTATTACAAATGATAACAACAATCCATTTCACTAGGGGCTCTACATCTAAGCAAACACTAGGGAAATTAGCTACTCATTATACTAAGGTAAACATGAAAATATAAATGTACAAACATAATAATAACGATAGAAATTGATAACGATAATTTTAATGGAATATACTTACAAAAATCTTCACTCTCATTTACTTTAAACGGTAGAAAATTACAATAACAATACCCCTTTAGCGCGTACAATAATGCCCTTAATCACGAGCAATACACCCTTAAAACTATCCTAAATATTGAATCTTGAAAGTGAAAATAATACTAATACAGAGTACTTAATAAAATCAAAAGATTAATAAGTTGAAGTAATATTTCTCTTATTTTCTGCTGCGTGCTTCTAAAACTGTATATGTGTATTTGTGTTGTGTTGTAAATTGTGTACCCTCTCAAAATATGTGTACCTCTGTATATATCCCCCATCCTTCACAATATATCCTGTATTTTATTTGAAGAGTAGTAGGTATACTTGAGTATACACCACTTATAATTCTGTACAGCTGAAAAGTTGATGAAGTTGTAATATTAAACTGAAAAAGCGACCGTCCCATTTGCATTTAGAATCTGGATCTGGACAGGATATTACGCGTTTCGCGTAGACACCCACACGATACGCGTAGGGCAAAAATACTACGCGTTTCGTGTGGAAAACCACACGATCCGCGTAAGTGTACCCGACAATTTTCTTATTTTTATTTTTTCGTTTTGTTCTATGTTGATCCCGTGTTTACGTATATCAACTTGGAACTTTTCATTTGAACTCTTCTCTTCGATCATCTTGAACTTGCATTCGGGTAAACATTATTGATACATATTTGGTTTAAATCCGTCGTTTTATCGTTGTTTTATCAAACTTCAAGCTCGTGTTTACTTTTGTTATTTTTCTCGTGAATTATACATTTGAATGTCTTCGTTTCGGTAAAAGCTGATGAAATATAAATGATATTGCATCAAAATATATGTATGTTTAAAGCAATATCAAACGTCAACATACAAATCATCGGAACTAAAATTACAAGTCGACTATGCACGTGAATATTATATAATATATAAATAATTATAAAGATTAAATATATAAATATATATTTATATTAAATAAAAGTGTCGGCATGATATTTTTCAACGATCATGAGCTTGACAATGTAAGCATGCGATCGCATGGCAATAACCCATCAAACCCATGCGATCGTAAATTGAGCGAAGTGCTATAAATCGAGCGAATTCGTTTTTCTTCAATCACAATTCAATTCATTCTCAATCTCTCTATCTAACATATGTACTCCGTATATAATTATAATTATATTTATATTATTATTATTATTAATCCTAATATTATTATTAGTAGTATTAGTATTAATATACATAAAATATTACGACGAGGTCATGTTCGGGTTATTTCTAAACGGGTTTTTCGAGCGGGATAGAGCTAAGGAAATTATGGGTTATTTCTAAAGATGTTTTGGAAACATAATTAGGACCGAAATATTAATGTATTAGCGAAAAAAATTTCCGGGCCGGTTTAAATACGGGTTGGGTCGTTACAGTTAGACAAAAGTTAGTGGAGAATTGAATTTCATAATACTTGATTGATCTATTTTCAAACGTGCGGAAATGCTTTTCGATTCAATAGAATTTGATTATTAAAAATGTTTTGTTTAAATAACATAATTTGAATATATACAATAGGATATTAATTTTTAGAATTAAATATATAAATAACTTGGAACGTGTATTTAAAACACACACACACACATATATATATATATATATATATATATATATATATATATATATATATATATATATATATGATTTCAAATTAATTAAGAGAACGATAGTAACATTTGTTTATTGATTCGATTGATAGTTAGTTGTGTTAATTAGGACGTTTAAGAAATTAAAATAAACATTGGCGCATAAATGAATTATTAGTTCTAGAGCGTAAACGTTAGGTGATATAATAATATATATTATTTAAACGATTTTAAATTATATATGTTAGACTTCGAAATATAATTAGTCTTTGAAAAACTAAATATTATATTTGTAAATAAATATTTCTAAAAATATAAATTACATTTCTAAATGAAAATATATTTATATTTTACAAAGTGATAGAATATAATATTAACTTAGTCATAAAACGTTTTAATTTAAAATAATATTATTAAATATACTTTGATAAATAACGAGACATTGATTTGTAGAAGCAAATTGTGACGACCCGGAAATTTCCGACCAAATTTAAACTTGATCTTTATATGTTTCCAACACGATAAGCAAAGTCTGTAATGTTGAAATCTCAAAAACTTTGAACTGTGTTCATGTATTCATTTACCCATCAACTGCTCTTGACGATTCACGAACAATTATGTGTAAAACGACCCGGATTTTTCCATTAATATATATGAGGTTAATATTTACATAATTAAATGTTTCCAACATATTAAGCAATCAAACTT
Organism: Rutidosis leptorrhynchoides; assembly: GCF_046630445.1. Lineage (NCBI taxonomy): Eukaryota > Viridiplantae > Streptophyta > Magnoliopsida > Asterales > Asteraceae > Rutidosis > Rutidosis leptorrhynchoides. Next base: position 616,626,441 of record NC_092334.1, on the reverse strand, counting down.
GTTAAGACTTGATTAATTGAAATGGAATTTATGTAAACGTTTGACCACCCTTTTATTCTTACGATTCACGAACGTCATAACTTGTATTAATTATATATATATATATATATATATATATATATATATATATGTGTGTGTGTGTGTGTGTGTGTGTGTGTGTGTGTGTGTGTGTGTGTATATATATATATATAGATTTAACTTGAAAATATGATAATTAAATATCTCATTAAGTATACTAACAAAGTATTATATATATATTTTCATACTATTAATTTAAAGAGTTTTTGAACAATATATATGTTACTATTTAAACGACGTAATTAACTTATGTTAAAATGTATTTACATATAAAGTATTACGAGTGTAAATACATCCTTACAAGTATTAAATACACTTTATAATATACCAATACATATAAAAGATAGCTATACTCATATTTCCGTTCAATTTTCTCAAGAATTCTACTCGCATTCATACGGTATTTTTACCCGTATTATACACAGCTTCTAGAAGTATTTACTATTGGTATATATCAATAGAAATCTGCAATTATTTGTGTAATATGTCATCCATGACCTAATCAATTTAATATGTCATGCATGACTTAATACAATTTAACTTATCTTAGATATTTTTACTAAAAGCCAAAATTATAAGCTTATAAATAAGGACCATTTTAACTCATTTTTACTCCACATTTTCTTAAACTAAAAACACACACTTGAATGCTCTCATATCATACTTTAATCTCAGCAAATTTTCTCTTCATAATCAAGGTAAAATACTTCTCAAAATCCTTGTTCAATTCCTTGTATAGTTGCTATCTTATTATACTTATAAAACTTGTAAAAACTAGAACTTGTTTTGGTGAACACCAGGCTTGTTTGAAAAATTAATCTAATCTTTCTAACATAACTCTAATAACACTTATTTATATGTATTATGATGTTATATTAAGTTATTATAAGAACTTATAACTTGTACATATGAAGAACACCTTGAAACTTAACATATATCCTTTAATCTCCATTCGGTAAAAAGCGGGCTGTTTTGGGTTGGGAATTAAAAACCTATCTTAGACTTTGAGTTCGAGGCTAAGACTTTGGAAATATGTTAATATATGTAAATAATACTTCCCGTATTTTTTTCATGATTTTAGACAAAGTGGAAGTATTTTATCAAAAATCATATATTGGGTGGATGCCGGGATTTTTCCAAATCTGTCCACCTACACAAAAAGAGGGTAAAGCTTTAAAAATTACTACTTGAGATGAACTTTTCGAATTGGTTTTGTAAAATTTACTTCTTAAGGAATCCATAGAAATTTAATTCACTTTAAACGGAGTTGTAATGAATATTTGACGAGCAAAACAAAATCTGCTAAAATTAACGTTGTATGGACGAAATTTATATTATAAAAACTATATTAACCATATCCTTGTTAACTTTTCTTATATCCTATATATATATTTGGACATGTTATCAGTAGTATAACAAAATATTATAATCTTGGTTAATTCTGTGATTGTATATATGTATAATAATATTCTTGGTACGTCCTAACACAATAAGTATACAATACGTTTTGATAAATCCTAAGACAATACGTACACAATACGTCTTAGTTAATTCTAAGACAATACGTATATAATACGTCTCTGGGTTGATGCAAAGACAATACGTATACAATACATCGTGGGGTAATTCTAAGATTATATATATATATGCCGATTATTGGACTGTTGGACTTTTTGGACTATTTTGGACTACTAACAAAGGACTACTAACAATGGACTACTAACATAAAATGTTAAAAATTATTATATAAGTATTCTATAAACTTGCTTTATTTTATTCATATGTCGTATTATTATCTGAATCGTTATTATTGTTATAGGTTCGTGAATCCAAGGACGACGGTCATATTTTTAATAAGTTGAAAACTTATTATTAATATACTTTTACTACTGTGAGTATATAGTCCAATTTTTAAACTCTACAAATATTTTGGGATGAGAATACATGCATTTTATGTTTTACGCCATGGACACAAGTACTTAAAATATATTCTACGTTGAGTTGTACCACCTTGCATATCTTCCCTAATAGTTCGGTAACTAATATTTACATGTTGTAAGAACATGTAAGGGTGAATCCTATTAATAGATCTATCGGGTTTGATAACCCCAACCGGGCTAGTCGCTCTAGTATCGTAAACGGTTGCATAGTATTTCGTTTTTACTACACTTGGTACAGTGTAGGGAGATTTCATAATAAAGGGAATATGTTACATTAATAGTTAAGTATGGTTACCAAAGCGCTCAAAAACTTATAGAATACTTTTATACACTTGCGAGTGTACATATATTTATAACTATGAAATCTTGTGGTCTATATTTATATCGATGCTAAACCTATATATCTCACCAACCTTTATGTTGACTGTTTAAGCATGTTTATTCTCATGTCCTTAAGAAAGTCTTCCGTTGTTGCATTATCTGAGCAAGCTGTGCATGGAGTCTCATGCTTTTGTTTAAATAAAATGTTGCATTCAATAAAACCTTTGTCATGTATTATATTTGACTATTATGTCAAGTGTGTAGTATTTGAAAACCGATATATTATGGGGATTATTCCTTAAATAATCGCCCAATTGTTTAAAACATGCATTATGTATAATAATGGTGTGCTTTTTATGAAACGAATGCAATATTTTTCTAAAACGTATCATATAGAGGTCAAATACCTCGCTATGGGACCAATGAATAACGTACTGCATTTATATTAATATGGACGGGTCGTTTCAGTTGGTATCAGAGCTGGTTTAATGCCGTTTATTAGCGGGTTAATCGTAGAGGGGGTTCTCACCGTGTTATCTGTGACGAAGCATTGACTCTTACTCCTTGCGGTCCCTATTAGGGTTGGTTGTACGTTGCCGAGAGGCGGGCTGTAAAATCAATGTCTGAGGTACGCTCATTTGTCACCAGGCGGTTAGCTGGGAAGGCACTGAGTGGGATGCGTCCCCAATTGAGATTCAGTTGGTATCAGAGCGTTGGTCCTAGCAAACCATATCATGCATTAGTGTGTCTAACTGATGGTTGTTATGATGCATTAGTGAGTCTGGACTTCGACCGTGTCTGCATGTCAAAAGTTTTGCTTATCATTTTGTATCGAAAATTACCAAGTTATCATCCTTAAGAAATTATCTGCTTATCATTCTTAGTCTAGACACGTCTTGATGCATTGATTGCATGAATAGTGTATAGACAAAATTCATATCTTAGCATACCTGCTAAATCATATATTATCATATCTATTACTGTAAACTTTACCTGACATATTCCGTAAATCCCTCCGTAATCTACGAAATCTTTTGCTCTATATATGTAGATATTCTATGTAATAAGAACACCATCTGATAGCCGAAAATCATTTCATATCGAAAAATCCTTTATTCAATCGAACGAAATGGAATTCGTCATTTCAAGTCCCTCGGATTCTGAAATGGAATCCCACTCAAGCTCCGAAAGCAGTGTGACTGGAATGGATCAACCAATCAGTCATCATCTATTCTGGATGAATTGGGGATGGGTTTGTAGTCTCCTCAATCATTGGAGACAAGAAGAAGGTGATCCCTTCCATCCACCACATTGCCCTCTTGGCGAAGAACCGGAAGCACTTACTGGCGAACCTGTCCGAAACACCGTTTTCTCTCTCATTTCCAGAGTATCTCGTCACGATTATATACTATATCAAATTGTAGATTTAATTTATCCTCTTGTCCGAACTGACAATCATCCCAGCGTAATGGAGGAAGTCAACGAGCTTCGCGCTCGGGTAGTGGCTTTGGAGAATATGGTGCAAAGGTTACAAACACCAGCAGCAGCACCAGCAGCATAACCAGTACCACCATCAACAACACCAACGATACCATCACCACCTCGAACCGCAACCGCGTCATAAACCTCAACTTTACGATCTATCCTACGAGCACCAATGTCATACACTCTGTAGATACCAAGGAATACCAACAATAACAAACGATGAAGTGTTGTTTCATAACTTCACTGGAGAAACATTTTGCGACGATTATGTAGTCTCTAAAGTCTTAGAGATTATCTATTCTAGCCCTAACCATAAATCAGTTGAGTGAACCAAAATGATAGAAAGAAGAGTAGAAACCCTGACAAGAATGGTGTGTGATTTACAAGTTAGACTTGTTTTACCAACAGCATCAACAGTACCGTTAGCATCACCAGCACAGTCAGTGTCGTCGGTATTGTCAAAATTAGCAGCACCTATAACATCACAAACTTCGCCAGTTCAAGAATCACCGTGAACATCATTACAAGTCAACAACAAGTATGTCATATTAACGAGTTATGAAGTATTAACTCATTTCCACCGAAGGATTTATATGTAGATCTTATATATATAAATTTTTAAACCATAATAAATCTTTCCGTACTAAACTATTATGTGTGAATCTTAACTATTCGGTTAATTCATATTACTAATATGCGATGAGGTACGTCCTTCGTCCGCAATCTAACCATCGTTAACTACAATTTCTGTCTCAATTCAATAAATTTCAACTCATAATAAATCAAGTGTATTATTCAAATATATGTTTGATTTTACACTTTCATCATCGATGTACTCGAAACTTTTCAGATAACATCATTCATACCTTGCAAAATTCACAAGAATTCCACGAACACCAACATCATGAATCCACAAATAACGAAGTATTGATTCATAATTCATTGAAGAAATACTCCGTAAAAGTTATGTAATTTCTAAAGTTTTTAGGGATTATTCAATTCTAGTTTCAACCGTAAAGCAAATGAGTTTAATTTAATATTAACTCATTAAATCTATATTACATCTGAAGAAAATATACACATATATATTTTCATAAAGACGGTAATAAAATTCTTTTGTACAAAATATTAATTGTGAAAATTTTTTTAACGGGTAGGTAATACCCGAGAGATATATAAATTCACAATTTATATATTACATTCTTCGAAACTGAATCAGCAACCAGCAACTATACTCACTATACATTCTTCCATAGAAAATCAAAACAACCATACTCATTCAAATTCAATTACATATTCTGATTTTGAAATCGCAAAATTCAATTCGAGATATAACCGGCATCATCACTCTTAGATTGCTACATATTTCAAAGCTATACTTTGACTTCAAAACTGTGTTAGAACATCATAGGTATATTAACGATTACAATATGTGTTCAAACCCTCCGAAATTCCTGAAGACACTCTAAATAATGAGCAATCGAGATGATGATCCAATCACATGTTACCCACAGTTATGTACCTGAAAAATCCTTGAAACCAAAGTCATAATTTAACACGTATCCGTGTCAGACCCTTTGGCATTTACTAGCTAAAACAACTTTTCAATCTCTTTTCAAAATAGACAGTTTTGTCACAGCTCCAGCAAATCACCTTCAATTGTTTATTCAAATAAGCCTTACTATAATGATTACCCTTCGTCATTGTTACCGGAGAACCTTTCATATCTTGCCACATTAGCAGAAAACTTATCAGCAACTTCATTGATCTTTAAGCCTCTCCGAATAATCACGATACTTATTCATTGAAACTTTATCAGGTACTCATCTACATCTTGTAACAATAATTGCCATATCAAGTACCGAGAAATTAGCAAATCGGTATTTCGAATCTCGCAGCGTTTCTACATCAATAGTTATATGTATACATATAACATTTATCTCCAAGAATAATGATCTTCAATTCGGAAATTCTGAAAAGTACACAGTCTACGAATCAATACCCTAAATTTTTGAAAAATGCTGATGAAGCAGCAAAAACTGTAAACGACCTTAACAGTCAAAAGTTTGATGATAAAGAATAATGTTTTTGTAAAGCTCAGAAAAAGAGAAGGTTTAGAACCAGAAAACGGATTGAGCAAACTATGAAGAAGTCTGTGGACAAATCACAAGGACTAAACCTGCCTTCAAAGAATCCAAATGATTCAACATCTGCTGAAGTCATTAACAAATACCTTGCTTCTTACTCTAAACCTTTACGGACAAATCTTCTTCATCATCCATCGATATTAGAAATTCCAAGATATTATCTTATCTTTCATTATAAATATCCTCGATATTTTTGAAGATATTTTCATAACTATTCTTATCTGAAATCATTTATCTCTTTGCGACATCAGTGTTACATTAGAAAGGAAACTGTTTTAGTTTCTAAATTCTGAAAAATTTGAACTTAAAATATGAATGTTATTGAAGTAGTGTTGGGAACTGAAGCATGAGTTAATATAATATAATGACACTTGATCAACGTGATTATATTACAGAAAGTCATGCTGAGTTTTTAATGGAACGTGATGATTCACAGATCATAACGTCATCATGTGCCATGTTACACGACTCTTACACTCTATCTAAAATATAAACACATCAAGAACATAATTTCTTGATAGTTCTATTTTTCTCTTGAATTATAGTAATTTAACCAATCAAGATCGTGCTATTACAATTTCTCTCTTAGAACATTAGCTATGTTCATTTGAAACTCCATACCTACGAAATCTGGACCATTAATTGCGATAAGAAAACAAAAGCATGAAGCTTCGAAATAGAGATGGGAGTATAAATCGCAGCAAATAGAAGAGAGCATTAACCGTAGATGTCAATAATTATGGAAAGACAAATACAAGGAAGGATTATGAAAAACACTACCCCAAGAGCGAAGTAGAAGTAAACAGCTTCCTCCTGTGGGAGTTGGAATAGAAGGATGATTGTTGTGATAGTCAGAATAAGATCAAGGGTCAGAACTGGATGAAGCATTTCCACAATCTTTTGGAAATATGAATTGAGGAAGAAAGTATAGACGATGGGAGTGTGAAAATAAGGAAACGAAGGGAGTGAATTTATAGTGAAGTATCAGACAGAGTAATCGAGACAAATCATCGCATTTAACCAAAGAAGATCCTAATTTCCTTAATTATTGAAAAACCAAATCTTATTACGAAGATTTCTCTAAATCCCTTAAACTCCGAAAATCAACTCTATCTACGTCAAAAGATATGACGAAACTTTATTTTTCTCATTTCACTCTTTTGCGATAGCTTCGCTCGTACTCTTCACATAATCGAGTTGTTTTATCCGTATTACTCAATGATGATAAAACTCAAATTTCTAACTCATATGAACCATGAAAATATACTTATTGTCAGCCATGACCATCCCAATCAAATTTCGGGACAAAATTTCTTTAACGGGCAGGTACTGTGACGACCCGAAAATTTCCGACCAAATTTAAACTTGATCTTTATATGTTTTCGACATGATAAGCAAAGTTTGTAATGTTGAAATCTCAAAAACTTTGAATTGTGTTCATGTATTCATTTACCCATCGACTGCTCTTGACGATTCACGAAAAATTATGTGTAAAACGACCCGGATTTTTCCGTTAATATATATGAGATTAATATTTACACAATTAAATGTTTCCAGCATGTTAAGCAATCAAACTTGTTAAGACTTGATTAATTGAAATGAAATTTATGTAAACGTTTGACCACCCTTTTATTCTTACGATTCACGAACGTCATAACTTGTATTAATTATATATATATATATATATGTATATATATATATGTATATATATATATATATATATATGTATATATATATGTGTGTGTGTGTGTATGTGTGTGTGTGTGTATATATATATATATTTAACTTGAAAATATGATAATTAAATATCGAATTAAGTATATTAACAAAGTATTATATATATATATATATATATATATATATATATATATATATATATATATATTCTCATACTACTAATTTAAAGAGTTTTTGAACAATATATATGTTACTATTTAAACGACGTAATTAACTTATGTTAAAATGTATTTACATATAAAGTATTACGAGTGTAAATACATCCTTACAAGTATTAAATATACTTCATAATATACCAATACATATAAAGGATAGTTATACTCATATTTTCGTTCAATTTCCTCAAGAATTCTACTCGCATTCTTACGGTATTTTTACCTGTATTATACACAGCTTCTAGAAGTATTTACTATTGGTATATATCAATAGAAATCTGCAATTATTTATGTAATATGTCATCCATGACCTAATCAATTTAATATGTCATGCATAACTTAATACAATTTAACTTATCTTACATATTTTCACTAAAAGCCAAAATTATAAGCTTATAAATAAGGACCATTTAACTCATTTTTACTCCACATTTTCTTAAACTAAAAACACACACTTGAATGCTCTCATATCATACTTTAATCTCAGCAAATTTCGTCTTCATAATCATGGTAAAATACTTCTCAAAATCCTTGTTTAATTCCTTGTATAGTTGCTATCTTATTATACTTATAAAACTTGTAAAAACTAGAACTTGTTTTGGTGAACACCAAGCTTGTTTGAAAAATTAATCTAATCTTTCTAACATAACTCTAATAACACTTATTTATATGTATTATGATGTTATATTAATTTAATATAAGAACTTATAACTTGTACATATGAGTAACACCTTGAAACTTAACATATATCCTTTAATCTCCATTCGGTGAAAAGCGGGTTGTTTTGGGTTGGGAATTAAAAACCTATCTTAGACTTTGAGTTCGAGGCTAAGAGTTTGAAAATATGTTAATATATGTAAATAAGACTTCCAGTATTTTTTTATGATTTTAGACAAAGTGGAAGTATTTTATCAAAAATCATATATTGGGTTGATGCCGGGATTTTTCCAAATCTGTCCACCGACACAAAAAGAGGGTAAAGCTCTAAAAATTACTACTTGGGAGGAACTTTTCGAATTGGTTTTGTAAAATTTACTTCTTAAGGAATCCATAGAAATTTGATTCACTTTAAAAGGAGTTGTAATGAATATTTGGCGAGCAAAACAAAATCTGCTAAAATTAACGTTGTATGGACGAAATTTATATTATAAAAACTATATTAACCATACCCTTGTTAACTTTTCCTATATCCTATATATATATATATATATATATATATATATATATATATATATATATATATATATATATATATATATTTGGACATGTTATCAGTAGTATAACAAAATATTATAATCTTGGTTAATTCTGTGATTGTATATATGTATAATAATATTCTTGGTACATCCTAACACAATAAGTATATACAATACGATTTGATAAATCCTAAGACAATACGTACACAATACGTCTTAGTTAATTCTAAGACAATACGTATACAATACGTCTCTGGGTTGATGCAAAGACAATACGTATACAATACATCGTGGGGTAATTCTAAGATTATATATATATATATATATATATATATATATATATATATATATATATATATATATATATATATATATATATATATATATATATATATGCCGATTATTGGACTGTTGAACTTTTTAGACTATTTTGGACTACTAACAAAGGACTACTAACAATGGACTACTAACATAAAATGTTAAAAATTATTATATAAGTATTCTATGAACTTGCTTTATTTTATTCATATGTCGTATTATTATCTGAATCGTTATTATTGTTATAGATTCGTGAATCCAAGGACGACGGTCATATTTTTAATAAGTTTAAAACTTATTATTAATATACTTTTACTACTGTGAGTATATAGTCTCATTTTTAAACTCTACAAATATTTTGGGATGAGAATACATGCATTTTATGTTTTACGCCATGGACACAAGTACTTAAAATATATTTTACGTTGAGTTGTACCACCTTGCATATCTTCCCTAATAGCTTGGTAACTAATATTTACATATTGTAAGAACATGTAAGTGCGAATCCTATTGATAGATCTATCGGGTTTGACAACCCCAATCGGGCTAGTCGCTCTAGTATCGTAAACGGTTGCATAGTACTTCATTTTTACTACACTCGGTACAGTGTAGGGAGATTTCATAATAAAGGGAATATGCTACATTAATAGTTAAGTATGGTTACCAAAACGCTCAACAACTTATAGAATACTTTTATACATTTGCGAGTGTACATATATTTATAACTATGAAATCGTGTGGTCTATATTTATATCGATGCTAAACCTATATATCTCACCAACCTTTGTGTTTACTGTTTAAGCATGTTTATTCTCAGGTCCTTAAGAAAGTCTTCCGCTGTTGCATTATCTGAGCAAGCTGTGCATGGAGTCTCATGCTTTTGTTTAAATAAAATGTTGCATTCAATAAAACCTTTGTCGCGTATCATATTTGACTGTTATGTCAAGTGTGTAGTATTTGAAAACCGATGTATTATGGAGATTATTCCTTAAATAATCGCCCAATTGTTTAAAACATGCATTATGTATAATAATGGTGCGCTTTTTATGAAACGAATGCAATATTTTTCTAAAACGTATCATATAGAGGTCAAATACCTCGCTATGAGACCAATGAATAACGTACTGCGTTTATAGTAATATGGACGGGTCGTTTCACAAATGACCAAAACACTCTAACGTTAAAGTTACATTTCAAGTGATATAGTTTATTGATAAGTTAAGTCTATTTATTTATAAAGGTACATATTAAGAAACGTAAAGTACAAGATTTTACAGCGTAAGAAACGACGTTCGAAAAACCGGAACCAAGACATTAGTCGAACGTCAACATACAAATCATCGGAACTAAAATTACAAGTCGACTATGCACGTGAATATTATATAATATATAAATAATTATAAAGATTAAATATATAAATATATATTTATATTAAATAAAAGTGTCGGTAAGATATTTTTCAACGATCATGAGCTGGACAATGTAGCCATGCAATCGCATGGAAATAACCCATCAAACCCATGCGATCGCATGGGTAGGGTTGGTGGCTGAAGTGCTATAAATCGAGTGAATTCATTTTTCTTCAATCACAATTCAATTCATTCTCAATCTCTCTATCTAATATATGTACTCCGTATATAATTATAATTATATTTTTATTATTATTATTATTAATCCTAATATTATTTTAACGACCCGTCAAAGTACACTTGACGACCATCGTTATCTTGGTCCCACAGCTTGATCATAACTCTATATGAATTTAATAAATAACCTTGCATTCTTTATTTAAAAATGATTTCCAATAAAGGAAACCTTTCAAAATATGTAAGTTTAGAAAAACCATACATTTTTACTTAACCAAAATGATAGGTCAGATCATGTTGAGATTGAGAGAAATGATAAGATAAAGAGAGATTCGGTATGTAAGAATGAGACTCGGTATTAGAGAGAATCGGTAAAATTACATTCCACAGCTTCTAGAACTCGGTTACAATGCAATGACTATCTAATTGGGACTACTTAGGTTCCTTATATAGCCCTCTTCTAAGGAACCTTCATTTAAGCTTATTTCACATTAACACTATACAACTTCGGGGTCCTAACAATCTCTCCCATAGTGTTAAATGTGAACTTTACAACATAATCCTATTTTGTAATCTTGAGAGGTCCAAACGTTAGTTTCCATCGTGTGCCATCTGGTTTTGAAACTTCTACTTAATTTTCCGAAATTTGCTTAGAAGGTTTCTTGACACCCCACGCTTTTCTTGGATCTCCCTCATGTAATGGATATTCATCCATTTCCTTGAAATATCTTCTCTTTCTGTGTCCACGAAGTATCTCAAACTGTCTTGTACGAACCCGGAGTTTCAGACGATCTCTTATATGCTTTATGAATTCTCTAAGACCCATTATCATATCAATGTCATGGAACTTGCTTTGATGAATCTTAAGATACTTCAGTGCAGCCTTAAGTATTCCATCTGAATATTTGTTCAGCTCTTCAGTACGAATGAACACCTTTTCTTTTTGAGAATTTACAAAAACAAACCCTTCGGGTTCGAATTTCATTTGAAACATCCTCATATCCTTCAGTCCCTCTGTAAATTGATTCGGACATGTAATTTGAATCTTTTTCCTTTTTGCTTCGAGACCTATTTGAAAATCTTCACGTCTCATCAGTTCAATTGTCTCCATCATGTATCTTTTCACAGCTTTCAAAGCTTGAGCCTTAGCAAAAGGTCGTATGGTGATGATACTGAGGTAGTTGTAGATGTGAATGATGTCAAGCATATCTAGATTATGAAAATCTATTTCAGTGAACTTGTACTCTTTCTCATCTTCTCTGATAACGTGGAACTGACTTATGACGTCTTTCTTTTCGCTTATCTCTACTCCGACTCGAGTAATATTCAACACTTCTGAAATACGATATTTTCTTTGAAGCCACAGATCATCTTTATCTTTGTTGATATGTTTCCTCCACATAAACTCATACCAATTCCTTTCACTTGCTGGAAGCAATCGTGAACCTATATAAGTAAACCTTTTACTCCTTGGTAATTCATTGATGCGGAAGATCTTGTCAGCATTTTCCTCGATGAATGTGTTTCGTAATGTTATAAAATCATGTTCTACTCCCAACAATAATCTTTGCTCCTGATTCTTAAAGAATATTCCATGGTTGTATTTGAATCTGGAATCCACTGTTTCACTTGATGTAGATGTACCAGAAGTTGAACTTTCATTAGCATTTTTTGGATTTGAACACGATGAAGGTGTAGAATTTGATTAATGACCAGTAGGATTTGTTGCATCATCATTAGGAACATCATCATCTTTAATATGATCAAAGATCTCATCTTCATTTGGATTAACATAAAGATTGTCTTCATCGTCATCAGACGAATCCATTTCATCATCACTTTCTGTTACTGGTTCAGGATTCTCTTCATCTACAATCTCTACATCTTCCGGAATTGAAGATACTGATGATAACTTGCTTAGAATGACAAATCCATCGTCATCCGTCTCTTCAAGATAGAAATCACTCAAGTTCAAATCCTCATCTACCAGTTCACTATCAGCCTCATTATGAACAATTGGAATTATAACTTGCTCAGGCTCCTTATCATCAATTTCATCATGTGTAGTAACCATTTCTGATTCCATCTGAACTTGTTGAGCTTGTGAAGCTGATGAAGACCTTACACTACCACCCTTAGTTGAAATGTTTACCGTTAGATATTCTCCATCTACTCCTATCTCCCCCTCATGGCTATTCTGAGGATCAGAATCGTCATGTTCATCATCACGGTGAGGACTCAATGGAGAAGAGCAGGAATTAAGTGGATATCGAACACGAGCACGAAACAATGCTTGAAGCGAAGTGCGTCGAAGAACATCTAGATTGACTCTAGAAAACATACGACTGAAATATTCTTGCTCCAAAGCATCATAGAAATGTGGTAAACGAGAGGGTGAAGGTGGAAAAGTAACAATAGGAACACCAGCAGCAGCAACTGTTGAAGGCGATGTTGGTGGAAGTGTTTGAGTTGCCGTGAGGGCAGGTAAGGATGATTGTGCGGTATTATTCTTATATGTAGGGCTATACATACTACTAGTCAGATTCGTGATATCCCCTTCTCATGGAGGTTGGGTAACAACCGGAGTTGTCACCGGCGAAGTTTCTTTCGAAGCATCCGCCTCTATGACTTTGGTCTCATGGGACTCTGACAGAGTAGTAGAACTGCCCGTCTGTTTAGTTCTCGCAGAGATATTGCTATCCCCGACTCCTGAAATCATTGATATACCATGAGGTGGCACATCTCTTTCAGTTAAAGACTCTTCCTCCAGACCCTGAGATTCAGAATCCGGAAGAGAAGTGGTTTGAACCAATGGATCACTTTCATGAACCAAGGGAACAGTCTGCTGGAAGTCTGATAAATATCCCAAAGGATTGTCATGTTGACTCGTTTCCATGGGACGCGGCAGATCTTCCTCATCAAGATAAGCCGGACCTCGAGACCCTGTTGTACGTTGAGGCACAGGAGGATTTCCAGCCGATACGCAGGGTGCCTTTTCAAGATTTTTCGGCTCCCCTTCGGCCGTTCTGGACTTCAATGATTGAGTGTCCTCAATTGATTGAGTCAACGCTGACTTTACTGCAGAGGAAGACTTTACTTCCTTAGATGCTGAAGCATCTTGCTTTGTGGGATTTATTCTTAAGTCCTGTTTAGATTGGATGGGCTTAGTGGTCTTTTTACCATCCGTGCATTTAGATCTCTTGCCTACCGAAGCTTGCGCTTCATTTAGTGTAGGGCTTACTGTTTTTCTTGGATGTGATACGAAGATGGGTGAAGGTGACCTAATTGGCTCTAGGTCTTGGTCCGTATCACCAATGGTTGGAGTAACTGTTTGGCGGACGATGGGTGTCGAAGTCCTAGATCTAGTTACTCGTTGGGTTGGCGGAGTCTGAATCATCTCATCAGGCATGTACCGAGTTCTCTTAGGAGAATGTTCAGGAGATGATTCAGATGTTGTTGCTGAAGTGTCACTGCGTACTTCGGGTGTTGTGGAAAGGGTTGGTTCAATCCTAGTTGAACTAGGTTCCCTGATCCTCACGGGTTGAGCTTAGTGTGCTACCCTAGATTGTTTGAGGTTCACCCTAAGTGGAGGATTAGCTGGACCGGGTGGTTGAACTACAGGTTCCTCTACAACCTCTGGGGCTGGAACCACGGCATGTTTAACTTGTTCTTGTTGTACCGGGTTCGGAAGAGGTATTCCTATAACCTGAAAATAAGAACGCATACGAGCATCTTGGGGTTCAGCTAGCCTCACTAGCCAATTTGGAATTGGCGCAGTGAATTGATTATCAGACACCATAGGGGTGTTCATCTTCAGCTCTCCAAACCTTTTCATCTGTAATCCATGTGTACCTGGTACAAATATATTTGCATTTCTGCAAGCATTTATAGCATCATGGATAAAGATACAGAAAAACCTTTCGCAAGGGATGTATGAACCCCTTGGCTTTTCAACCTGTGCCTGAACCAAATCCCATATAAGTTCTGCATAATCAGGATTCTCTACTCTTGTGAATGAGTAGAAAAGTTTGAGCATCGGCACAGTTAAGCTATCAGATCCACCTCTTGTCATCAACAAGCATCTGTTGATGATTGAGAATATCACATACCACCTGGAGTGCAGATAATTCTTTTGAAACTTAGCAGGTGGAACATTAGTTGCTCCAACATATCCAAGAGAAAAGATTGAAGACATCATCTGCTGTGTGGCAGGAAAAGCAGGAGCATTCTGTACAAGAGGAAGTCTGAATATCCTCCTGAAGTCTGCTTTTGTGATACTCCTGAATCCTTGTACTCCCCTTAGCCTAAATTCAAATCTGGATGGTTCACCCTGTGGATTAGTAGCATTTGGTTGTGTGGCCTCCACAAATCTGATTGATCTGTTAAGAATATCCAAGTCTGTTTCTGGCACACTAACTGTGGAGCTCAGAGCAGGCCATAAAGTATGCCTCTCTAGAATTGCAGTCCAATAATTGCAGGGAATATTGGTTTCAGAATTGATAAAGTGATTATTTGCCATTTAGATGTATACATAAGAAATAGAAGACCACAAAATGTTATCATAAAGCACATTTCTCTATTCTTATTTCCTTTGAAATCCTTTTTATATTTTTCAAATTTTATAATTTTTATGACTTTTCTAAGATATAAAAATCATTTATTCCAAATATGAACGAATAATTGACAACCATGACATTCATATGATATTCATCTTAGTACAAAATCATCATGTAAAGTCAATTATATAACACAAGGAATCAGAACAACACTTAGTCAATTTTCAGCACAATTCAAGCAGATTCGGTATTTATGAAAACTTTAGATTCTGTAACCAAATAAGCTTGAGTTTTCATATCAGAAAGATATAGAATAAATATGTTAAGTGTTTGAAGATAAAAATCAGAAAATTTCAAGGTACCAAATTTCAGACTCGGTATCAAGAAAGAAAACCAGATTCGGTATCTTCAACAATTAACAGAAAGTCACTCAAACATGCATATTCTATCACATATCATGTAATTTCACAACAATGATCAATTAACCATTCAATTACAAGCATATTAACATGTTAATTGTATGAAAAAACTCGGTATCAGGATAAGAACACATTCGGTAGATACAGAATTCATCAAATAAGCAATTAAACATGTAATCAAGCTTGGTCAAATGATAGATCAGTCAATTTAACTCAGATTAGACAAGATTTCATGTTGATTTTCCAAATCAATTGAGTTTAATCAAAGATTAATTGAAATAGACTCAGACTCGGTATAATCAACAAGATTTCAAAAATTAAAGGTCATAATCCAGTTATTTTTGATCTTTTCTGGTTGATAAAAACTTAATTATCTCAGATCTACAATTATATATATCTTAAACATTGATAAAAATGAACAATTACCAAGAATTTGAAGAAACTGAATGACGGACTCGGTAGAATTAGGCAGATTCGGTATAATCAACAGACTCGGTAGGTAATTAATAACAGTAAGAGAGTAATGTTTGACTTTGACTCTCCTTTTATAGATACCGAAGGTAAAATACCGAATGGGCTTTACAGAATGGGCCTAATATACCGAATACAGTCCAATTTTTTAAAACTTTAACAATTTAACTCCAAATCTTGACAAATTGATTTTTCCTCTTGAAATCCATTTCAATCTTTTCATGAAAAACAATTCTGAGACAATTTTTGAAAACTTTGAACTTACCGAATCTGTACTGTTGGTTGTCAGACTCGGTAAAATGCTAAAAATAGCATTTATTCAGTAAAATTTAAATTTTTTTTTTGGATTTTATCTTTTCCAATTTTTATGAATTTTTCAAAATAAGATTTGTACTTAAAAGAACTTTGAATTTTATACAAAGTACAAATCTTCAGTGATACCAATTGTTGACACGGGTTGCATACTGAGATGTATACAAGCCATAGTGAATTATTTCAGATAAAAACAAAAAAAATTTGAATTCACTTTTGAAAAACAATATTTTTGAATAATTTTCTCATTTTCTCCCTTTTTCTCCCCCTCAAAATGTGATATACAAGAAAGTAAATCAGCATTTTGATTATGTTCCCAAGAAAATGAATTAACTCCCCCCTTGAAATAGGATATCAATGAGTTACCTCCCCCTTGCGTAACCATTGAACAAATATGTCTAGGAAGTTATCATTAATCTAAAGGCAGTCCCTTAAAGAAAAATTATCTAAAGCACTGAAACTTAGTTGCTCCCCCTAGAAAGTATCTACTCCCCCTAAACACAAGATCCCAAAAATAAGTCCCAACAGAGCTAAGGAATATCAAGCACTATACTCTACCATGCCAATCTCTTTGATCAAGAATTTTAGCCTAAGTTCATCTAAAGGTTTAGTGAATATGTCAGCTAATTGCACTTTAGTAGGCACAAAGTATAACTCTACATCCCCTTTCTCTACATGGTCCTTAATGAAATGATAACGAATATCTATGTGTTTAGTTTTAGACTGCTGAACCGGGTTGCTAGTTATTGCAATAGCACTTTGTGAATCACAATAGATCGGGGTCTTAGAAATCTTAAAGCCATAGTCCAAGAGTTGAGTTTGCATCCACAAAACTTGTGAACAACAGTGAGCTGTAGCAATGTACTCAGACTCAGCTGTTGATAAAGACACACAGTTCTGCTTTTTGGATGACCAACCAACTAGCCTATTCCCCAACATCTGAATTGATCCAGATGTGCTCTTTCTATCAACATGGCAACCACCATGATCCGCATCAGTATAAGTAGTGAGATTGAAATCGGATCCATGAGGATACCAGATCCCAAGGTTAGGTGTACCTTTAAGGTATTGAAAAATCCTAACAACCGCTTTGGAGTGAGATTTCTTAGGGTTGGACTAAAAGCGGGCACAGACAGTTACGGCAAGTGTAATGTCTGGTCGACTTGCAGTCAGATACATTAAAGAACCAACCATGCTTCGATAAAGCATAATATCAAAGGGTTCCCCATTAGTATCAGCATCCAGTAAAGTCATCATTGGGGTTGTCATTGGTTTTAAAGCAGTCATTTTAAAACTTTTTAGCATATCATTGATATACTTTGTTTGACTGATAAAAATCCCATTTGGTAATTGTTTTACTTGTAACCCCAAGAAGAAATTTAACTGGTCAAGCATGCTCATTTCGAATTTGCTGGCCATAAGGTCACCAAATTCTTTGCATAAGGCCGGGGACGTGGAACCAAAAATAATATCATCAACGTAAATTTGAACCAAGAGAATGTGACCGTGGTTTTTACGGATGAATAGCGTTGTATCAATCGTTCCACGAGAGAAGTCATTGTCCAGCAAATACTTTGTTAAGGTCTCGTACCATGCACGCGGTGCTTGCTTCAGACCGTATAAAGCTTTCTCCAAGTAGTAAACGTGGTTTGGATGAATGGGATCGACAAAGCCTTCTGGTTGATCAACATAGACTTCCTCTTGAAGATAACCATTCAGAAAAGCAGTTTTGACATCCATTTGAAACACCGTGAACTACATATGAGAAGCAAATGCAAGGAAAAGACGAATTGCCTCAATCCTAGCAACCGAAGCAAACATTTCGTCATAATCAATGCCCTCTTGTTGTCGATATCCTTTGGCCACAAGACATGCCTTATTTCGAACCATTCCATCAGAATCCTTCTTGTTCTTGAAAATCCACTTAACCCCTATTGGTCGTTGACCCGTTGGTCTTGGAACTAATCGCCATACTTTCAATCGTTCAAATTGATTGATCTCGTCTTGCATTGCAACTACCCAGTATGGATCTAGTAAAGCTTGAGCAAACGTTGTTGGTTCAATCTTACTAAGAAAGGCTGTGAATAGACACATATTCTGAGTAGCCCTTCGAGTTGAAACTGGAGCAGATGCGTCACCAATAATAAGATCTATTGGATGACTTTTAGTCCATCGGGTGTGGGGAAGAGGTTGAACATCAATTGTATCCATCGGAACATCAACCGTTGTTGATGTTGAGCCTTGATCTGCTTGATCCGATGTAACATTATCTAATGGATTCAATAGAGTATCTGGAGAAACAGCTGGAGTTGTATCAAATGATGAATCTTGATCTTGTTCAAGATTATCAGTAACAGGAGGTTGGAGGGAGGATGAAGAAGCAACAGGTGAATCAGTTGGTGTTGAATCTTCATCAAAAAGACTTTGAAGAGTCTCCACAGTAGTTGACTGTAATGGTGTAACCGGTACGGCTTGAACATTTGAATCCCGTTGAGGAGTATAAAGACTATCAAACAAGATATCCAGTTCCTGTGATGTAACCGTAGGAACACCCTTCTTCGAGAAAATTGAGTTTTGCACGGAAGAAGTAGTAGCCAGGTTAGGATCGGGTTTTGAACTGAGTTGTTCGAAAGCCATTCCCGAAAATTCATCGAACTTGACGTTAATGCTCTCTTTAATCATCTTTGTCCGCTTATGATAAACACGATAAGCAACTTTGTTCGAGGAATAACCAAGAAATATGGCCTGATCGCCATGAGGATCAAACTTTCTGAGGCTGTCAAAATCGTTAAGCACATAGCATATACAACCAAAAACACGAAAATATTTGACATTCGGGCGTCTACTATATAATAACTCATATGGAGTTTTATCAAAATGTTTGTTTACAATACAACAATTTTGGGTATAGCATCCAGTTGAAATAGCCTCCCCCCACATTTTTGGAGGTAAATTGGAGTAGGCAAGCATCGTTCGTGCTGCTTCGCACAACGTACAATTACGTCATTCGACTACTCCATTTTGTTGGGGGGGTTCGAGCAGCAGAGAACTGATGTTCAATGCCTTGGTCTTTCAAATAACTATCAAGTGGGTCATTCTTAAATTCCGTCCCATTATCAGTTCTGATGCTCTTAACATGTTTGTTAAAAGAGCGTTGAATCTTTTTAATGAACTCAATGATAATGGCGGGGGTTTCTGACTTAGTTCGCAAAAGAAAAATCCATGTAAACCGTGTATAGTCATCAACAATGACAAGCACATGTTTCTTGCCACCGAGGCTAGAAATACGCATGGGTCCACATAAGTCCATATGCAATAATTGCAAAGACGATGAAGTACTGGGGTTTTGCTTAAGCGGATGATTGGTCCGTTTCAGCTTACCCATCGCACATGATGGACACACATGATGCTTATCATATTGAAAGGTTGGAATACCATCAAATAAATCTTTAGAGACTAGTCGATTGATACCCTTGTAATTCAGGTGTGACATCCGATGATGCCATAACCATGAATTTTCTTTGGTAGAACGAGTGGCCAAACACATGGTTGCATGAGATGGTGCATCATTGAGGTCAATAGTATATAGTGAAGCACAACGTTTACCAACAAGAAGATCATTCCCTTCGGTGGATTGCACCGAGCATTGTCGATGTTCAAACAAAACTTTGAGATCTCCATCGCAGAATTGGCTCACACTAAATAAACTGCACCCCAAACCCTCAACATATGAAACCCGTTTTATTGTTATGCCATTTTGCACAAAATCTCCGTAACCCGTTATTGCTGCAATCTCATCGTTTTCGAATGTAACCGTTCCTAGGAATTTGTCAATGAAGTTGACAAGCAAGGATTTATCGCCCGTGATGTGTCGAGAACAACCGGAATCGATATACCAAACACAGACATTGAAACCCTATAAATATGAATTTCCTAGAGTTTAGGTACCCAAAGTTTCTTGGGTCCTTTTCGGTTAATACCAGCAATAAACTTTGGATTAACAACAAACTTTGGATCAATGATGAAATAATCACGTAAAGCATCATGCAGTTTAGACAATAAAGCATCATTTAAAACCACATTACATGAAGCATCATACGCAATATCAATCTTTACATCGTTATCAGAAGTCTTAACACACAATTTATTCCAAGTAGATGTTTTGTTCACAGACGAAAATTGAAAAACATGAGATGATTTCCTAGGCCGACTAGCAGATTGCTTTGGTTTGGTTGCTACTTTCTTAGTCGTGGACTTAGGAACCCATACAGATTTGTAATTTAAGTTTGGATTATGACCTGTGACACGAAAAACACCTTTGTTAGTTAGACGTCCAAACTTTTCAGTTGACACATGAGATGACTGATTTTGCAGAATTTCCAATTTGATTGTACGTTCTTTTGTATCATACTCACTTAAATCAGGTTTAGAACTTGTGTGTGTTGTGGACTTAACTGATTTCTTTAAAAGACTCGCTTTTGAAGTTTTTGTCATAGGAATCATAGGAATCTTTTCAGTTAACACAGAACCATTTGGAGAATGAACCTTTTTAACAATATACTGAGTTGTAGAAACAACTTTCGAACCATGATTGCCAAATTGAGAACGTAGAGGATTTTTAAGAATAGTAATGGGTTTTACATCCTTAGATGTTGTTGTTCCCTTCCCCTTCTTAGTAATCCCACCAGTACATTCAAGCACATTGGTTGCAACATTAGACGTTTGCTTAAGTGTGTTGGCCTGTTTCAGTTGAATTATCTTTTGTTTTAAACTTTTAATCTCAAGACATAATTCTTCAGCAGAAACTATCACGTCACCCTCCTTAAAAGCGTAAGTACATTATTTCTTAGGCGGTGAAGGCAATTTATCACACAAAGCAAGCATTTGTTCTAATGATTGGCACTTAAGTTGCAAGTCAATATTCTCCTGTTCAAGTTGAGCTACTATATGATTCAAATCATGTACAGCAGGCAAATGCAAGTAATAATCATGCAAAGGATCAAGTTGACTTTCAAAATCTATCAAAGGTTCAATGTTCGGTTCATTCTGAGGTTCTACTTTTTCATCTAAAGAATTTTGACCTAGAGAATCTGTCTCAAAGAAGACAGTTAGTTCATGTGCTAGGTCTTCACGGAAAATATCATCTGGACATGCAGGTAAAGTTGGTAGAATTGGTTTCACATCAAAAATTGGTTCATCAAACACCTCATCTATTGCAGTAATGCTAGAACTAGGTTTGTTAAACACTTCATTCTCAAGCATTAAAATGTATTTCTCTAGCATGAGTGTTGGGATATAAACTAGTCTACGCTTAGGCACATAATCTTCACGTTGCATGTTCTTTTCAGTTTCAACAAGATTTTTCAAGAAATCGGGATTCGATTTACCTATCTTAGCATAGATTTTTTCATACATTAAGCTAATTTGATGGTATTTCCTAGATTTACGATTCACAATAATATCATCAAAATCAGCATCAGAAGCATGTACAAAATACGATGGTAAACCGGCTTGAAAATAATCAGAATGATATAATCCTGGAATCTTTTTGGAAGCATCTTCCAAAATTTTCGGATCTTCATAACCCAACCCCCACTTTTCACCATGAATCGTTTTTGGTCTATTCATGAAAATCGTTTGTTTTGAAAGTTTCATATCTATGATAGCTTTGGATTGCTCTGTTCGATAGATTTTTTCCTCATATCGAGCAAGTTGTGCTTTCATTTGAAAAGATTCTTTTGACAATAAAGAAATTTCAGTGTTCTTTTCAATTATGGTGTTTTCCAATTGAAAGATTTTCTTGTTTAGTTTTGAAAGTGTGGGTTCATGTAGGTTTTTCAAATCAGAAAGATCTTTTTCTAAAAATTGAACTTTTTCTGCAAGTCGTTCCGATTTTAAACGATAATCAGTTCTTTCAACTTTAATCGGATGAATTGTCTTTTTCAGATCTTCCAACTCAGTTTCTGTAGAGTTGAGTTGGAGAGTCAATCGTTGCACATCCGTTTGCTATTTGGATGAGGAAGGTCTGGTCTCATTCATTTTGATTTTATCTTTTAAAACCTTGTTTTCAGATTTTAAGCCTTTGACTTCTTTTGACATTGAGACCAGATTCTTCATCAAGTCATTTTGCATTTGTATAAAATCAGGTGAGAATTCAATTGATTGTACCTCATCATCATCGGATGTTGAGTCAGAATTCTCCATTGCTTCTTTAGCTTTGATGAGCTTTGTCACCTTGCAAACATTTGCATGTTCCACCTCTGAATCTGAATCGTCAGTCCAGTTAAACCAAGTATCATCAACCGGTTTTAGCTCTCCCCCAGTTTCCACAATCTTAGCCATCAACATTTTCTTCTTGTAGTAAGATGCGTCCTTCTTCTTAGGCATCTTGCACTCACGAGAGTAATGACCAGCTTTGCCACAATTGAAACAAATTGAATCTTCCTTCTTGGAATCATCAGCACGTTGTTGTTTAGATTGATCAGCTTTCTTGTAGTACGAGGAAGATGACGAGTTTTTGCGTTGATTGATTGATTTGCCTTTAAACTTATGTTTGTTCAAGGCTTTTGTGAACATGGCTGCCATCTTGACTAATTCAAGGTGAGAATCATCAACATCAGAAAGATTCAAATCTAATCAGTTGATTCTTCTACAAGCACTTTCTTGGACAAGCTTTTGGAAGACATCAACGATTTACTCTTCTTTTTGGCAATTAGGGCAAGTGGATCGCCCGGAGAAGACTCTTTCCTTCCTTCTTGAAGTTTAGACACTTCAGGTTGGTAATGCATAAGAACTCCAACAAGCTCATGAATAGTCAACTTGTCAATCTCTTTAGTAGATCGAACAATGGTTCCATAAGGAAGCCAATCAGCATTGAGCTTTTTGAGAAACTTCATGTTGACTTCAGCATTTACTTTTATGATCTTGCACCTTTTCAACTCATTGAGAACACCATTGAAACGACGATAGGTATCCTTGAGTGGTTCATCAGTTTCCTGCTTTAAATCTTCATAGAATCCCAGAGCCTTATTCAATTTAGTAACGTCTGACATGTCATAACCTTCTTGCTGTCGTTTGATCTCATCCCATATATCTTTTGCTGTTGTGTTGCTATCAACATTTTCAAACAATTCATACGGGATAGCTTGCATAACAATATTCTTTGCCTCTATGTCACCCTGAGCTCTCTCACGCTTATCACCAGAAAGTTCATAGACTAGAATTGGCATACCAGTATCCGGATGATAATCAACAACTGGACCATCTCTCAGAGAAGCCCAAATGTACTTGGCTTTCTCACCCTTATAGTCTATGTACTGAGTGATACGGTGAAGCCACTGAGTGTACTTGCCATCAAACAACACTGGAGGACGGGAATCTGAACCAATGATCAAAGTATCTTGAGTATACATCTTGAAAATGAGGTAGATTCGGTAAAGATTCTGTATTACACAAATCTAAAATGAAAAATCACAACAATCTGATCAGAATGTCAGATTCTGTATCAGATTCGGTACTGTAGCAGATTCGGTAAAGATTCTGTATATCAGATTCTGTATAAGAAACTGATCAGAAATACAAGTGACACACCCAGATTCAGTATATATTCGGTAATCACAAGAATTGTAGCCTGTAACCACTTAAAACAATGGATTAAGTGATACAGAAACTCAGATTCTGTATCTGACTCAGTAGTCAGATTTTGTATGAATTTGAAGTTCAAACTCAATTCAATCCTTTTGAATTAGATTCTGTAACCTTGCTGCACAAGGAAACAAGTTAGTATCACACAAAATATCAAAGATACCGAAAGTATAGGATACCGAATGTCAACTGTAGCAGTTGACAATACCGAGTCTAAGTTTAAAACTTAGAAATATGACAGAATCCTTTCCCAAACCACACCAATTAGCTGCGTATAATCAAACCGAATGTGATAGAATCACGATCACACCACAATCTGTAACACTAAAGATGAATTTAAGTAATGAAGCAGACTCGGTATGACAGTTACTATACCGAGTGTTGATCAAATCTTCAAAACTTGATGAATTGAAGAAATTGAACCGTCCGAAATATGATTTAACACCTCACGAACACAACTGAATCTTTAAATCTTCACAAAAATCCAGAATCAAGCTTGAATTAAGCAATACCGAGAGTTTTAGCCACAAACTCTAAAAATCAACTTGATTCTCCATAATTGAAGTTAAAAAGCTGTAATGATGATCGAAACTCTTTCTAAAAGACCTAATGCACCTTCGCTGAACTTATCACAAGAATCTGAACGTCAGATTATCAAATTCGATAATACCGAATGTGATTCAAAATACCGAGAGTATTCAGATTCTGTAATCTACAATCTCTGGATCGATATAGTGATGTAGAATCACTTCCTGGAAGCTCTTTTACCAAATGATAGGTTAGATCATGTTGAGATTGAGAGAAATGATAAGATAAAGAGAGATTCGGTATGTAAGAATGAGACTCGGTATTAGAGAGAATCGGTAAAATTACATTCCACAG
Organism: Rutidosis leptorrhynchoides; assembly: GCF_046630445.1. NCBI lineage: Eukaryota > Viridiplantae > Streptophyta > Magnoliopsida > Asterales > Asteraceae > Rutidosis > Rutidosis leptorrhynchoides. Next base: position 616,601,194 of record NC_092334.1, on the reverse strand, counting down.
CTTCTAGAACTCGGTTACAATGCAATGGCTATCTAATTAGGACTACTTAGGTTCCTTATATAGCCCTCTTCTAAGGAACCTTCATTTAAGCTTATTTCACATTAACACTATACAACTTCGGGGTCCTAACACAAAAGTTGACCAAAACAAAGTCAACAGCATCCACTATTAAATGTATCAAAATAGAATGCAAGTTATTGTTTAACAAAAGCCGCCATCATAAATATGCAGACTCTCTAAGCCCAGCGGAAGCAATCAATCATGAACCTGAGAATAAAACATGCGAGTAACTGTCAACAAAAATGTTGAGTGAATTATAGGTTTAATATTGCAAACAATATTTAATAAAAATCATAAAAATTTATGTTTGAAAACATAAAAACTCCTTTTTGGACCACAAAATTATATGCTAGAAAACATATAAAAATATTATTCCATTTTCCGTGAGCCACCTGGTAACCACTTAACCATTTATTTACCCTTGCCAAACACAATAAATAATATACACCGAACAAGTGTATCTACAACAAAATACGAAGTACTAAACATTTCGATTATAAATTGCTAGTGCGACTAGCTCGAAATGGGGTTGTCAAACCCGATAGATCTATCCATAGGATTCGCGTTCACCAGTAGAAACCAGTGATTACAGTTACCAGACTATGGAATATTTTTGTTCAACTCACAATGAATAATTTAAACCAACTTCCACTTGTGTCCAAAATATAAATAAATTGCATGTATTCTCATCCCAAAAGATTTAAAATAGAAACATGGGACTATAACTCACCTTAATAGCAAACGAAGTAACCACACAAATATGTGAACAGCAAATGAAGTAAAGTGATCAGGAATGATCACAACGCCGACCAATAAATAAAGAAGGTCGATATAAATAACTAACTTAGGTCAAGTCTTAGTATGATAGTTATTGTACATGTTGCAAGTAGTCATAGAACAATACTCAACATGCATCGGTTTGATCGGAACAGCGGACGGACACACACTTTCTATTTTTAGAAAGTTTCTATTTTTAGCAGGTTTTCATTTTTGAAAAGTTCCTTTTTTAGGAAAGTTTCTATTTTTGGAAAGTTTTTAGGTTAGGAAAGTTTCCTTAATTAGAAAGTCAACAAAAGTCAACTGAAAGTCAAAGTCAACCGAAAGTCAACTCAAAAGTCAACCTTGGTCAACATAGTCAACATTAATTTTAAAAGTGTAAGTTTTATTAATAATATAAGTTATAATGTTAATTAAAAACAAATGTGTATAATTATGTCATAACATAAGTTTAATTAAATTAAAATGAATTATTAAAGTTAATATAAGTCTAAATAATATAATTAGTATAACATAAGTATTTAATTAATTAATTAAATATTAATCATAATATAAGTATTATTAATTAATAATAAATTTTAGTCATATCATAAGTATTATTAATTAATAATGAATTATTAATGATATCATAAGTTTCTAATTATAATTATTAAATCATAAGTATTTAATAATTAAATTATAATTAAATAATAATTAAAAAATAATTAAGTCTTATAATAATTAAATAATTAATTAATCCTTATTATAAGTCTTATAATAATAATCTCATAATATAAGTTTAATACTTACCATAAGTATTTTTCATTAATAATAAAAGTATTATTAATCATAAGTTTAATTAAAGTTTCATTAATCATAATTAATTAATAAATGATATAATAAATATGTATATCATAAGTCTTAAATTAAAATAATTACTTTTTATATCATAAGTAATTTATTAATAATGAAAATCATTATTCATATTATAAGTCTTATTTAATAACCATAAGTTTTATTTAAAAGTTCATCGGGTCATAACTTGAGCCCCGGGAATCATTTTTCGGCGAGTCTTATATATATCTTCGCCTAACCAACCCACCTGACACCTTAGTGTGCTCAAGAACATCCCAAGAACAGCCACCAAGTCGTGACTTACAGCCATTAATCAGTTTGGATCTTTAATCCGCTCAAAAATGTGTTTTAGTCATAACGGGTGATCCGTGGCTCGGGTTTCGATGACCCGAACATGAAAGTTCATCCCATCATCAATCCTAACACACTAGTACACCCTAAAGACTCTAAAAATGGTCACAAAGTCAGACCATACCTGTACCAATTCGTTTTCACCTTTTAATTCCAATTAAACACCATTTTGATCATAACTTATGTTCCGGGAATCGAAATAACATGAATCCGGAGTCTAAAATTAATGTATTGATGAGAGGAAATCATCTAGACACTTTAATTTCACTTTTATATCAGTTGTATTTACAGAAACAATCAAACAAACCGCTGTCCCAAATCAATCAAACCAAAAACATGAATTAACGAGCATTTCTACGCATACTATCAATAATACAATAACATACAATCATCCTACTATCATAATATCATATAAAAATAGTAAAATTAAAGAAAAATCAAAAACTTAGGGTTAGGGTTTATACCCTAATCAAAAATTGATTTATATGAACGCGTAGAGAAGAACGAAAGCAATCCGATTATGTAAAAAGCCCTATGATCCAAGCTTAATTTGATGATGAATTGATGATGATTATGGTGATATGGGATGGCCTAGAGAGAAACGGGAAAGGGAGAAAAGAATTTTTAGGTTAAAATGAAGTAGTATGCTAGGTTTTGATCAAGTACACCTCAAGTTTCAAAAAGTGACACATACCCCCCCTCCATGGGGGTATTCGGCCGAACCTTCATAAGGGAGTGGGATCACTTAGCCCACTTTGATGACTAGATAATAATCTTGTGGCCCAAAATCCCGATCGAATCCCAAAATGCGAAAACGCTACTACGCGATTGATTTTTCGGAGAGATAACAATTACGCGACGAATAAGATATATAAACACTATATATAATCATATGATATTAAAATATCATATTTAAAATAATTAAGATTCAAAAATCTCAAAAGTCTGACCGTTGGTTTGAAAACCGAAATGATTCGCCGGGTAGAAATCCGCGACACGTAGAAACGTATAATTTAAAATATGAATACAAATATTCACATAGCATATAATAATTAATATATTACTACTAAAATAACAATATAGGTCATAGAAATGATGTGGCATGAATAACAATTAACGGTCATTAAATAATTAACGGTAAAAGATAACGGAAAAAGTAGGGTCGTTACAGTACCTTCCCGTTACGAAAATTTCGTCCCGAAATTTAAGCAGGTGCAGGGGTTGACTCAGCATCTGGGAACAAATGCGGGTACTTCTGCTTCATCTAATCTTCACGCTCCCAAGTGAACTTGGGACCGCGTCTGACGTTCCATCTAACTCGAACAATAGGAATTCTACTCTGCTTAAAAGTCTTAACCTCTCGATCCATAATTTCAACAAGTTCCTTAATAAAATGAAGTTGCTTATCAACATGAAGTTCCTCCAGAGGAATAGTTTCATCAGCCTCGGCCAAACACTTCTTCAAATTCGACACGTGAAAAACGTCGTGAACAGCACTGAGTTCTTGTGGCAATTTCAAACGATAAGCCACGGGTCCAACTCTCTCAATAATCTCAAACGGTCCAAAAAAAATTAGGATTCAACTTTTCTCTCTTACCAAATCGTACCACACCCTTCCAAGGTGATACTTTCAACATAACACGGTCACCGACCTGATACTCAATATATTTCCTTCTCCTTGTGGCATAGCTCTTTTGCCGACTTCTGGCAGTTCTCAATCTTTCTTTAATCTGTACGATTTTCTTGGTAGTCTCATGAATAATTCCTGGACCTGTGAGTTGAGCATCCCCAACCTCATTCCAACAGACAGGAAACCTACACTTTCTGCCATACAGAGCTTCAAACGGTGCGGCCTTAATACTTGTATGATAACTGTTGTTATAAGAAAATTCAGCCAACGGCAAGTATCTATCCCAACCATTACCAAAATCAATTACGCATACCCTCAACATGTCTTCCAACGTTTGGATGGTCCTTTCGCTACGACCATCCGAATGTGGATGATAAGCGGTGCTCATACCCAATTTAGTTCCCACAGCATCTTGTAAGGACTGCCAAAACCTCGATGTAAATCGACTGTTCTCAGTCCGAAATAATCGATACAGGAACACCATGTCTCGAAACAATCTCCTTCAAATACAAACAAGTAAGCTTCTTCATTGAATCTGTTTCCTTAATTGGCAAGAAATGAGTTGACTTAGTGAGTCGGTCAACAATCACCCAAATGGTATCATAACCACCCACAGCTCTTGGTAACTTTGTAATTAAGTCCATCGTAATCCCTTCCCACTTCCACTCGGGAATTTCAGGTTGCACCAAATGTCCTGACTCTTCTGATGTTCAGCTTTAACCTTAGCACTGGTTAAACACTTAGCCACATACGTAGCCACATCAGCCTTCAAATGAGGCCCCCAATACAGCTCCTTAATATCATGATACATCTTTCCTGAACCAGGATGAATAGAGTACCTAGACCTATGAGCCTCCTCTAGAACAAGTTGTCGCAGATCACCAAACTTCGGAACCCAAAGGCGCCCTGCAAAATACCGAGTACCATTGGTTCGTACCTCTAACTGTTTACTCAAGCCTCGGACCTTCCCGTTACAAAATTCTTCTCCTTCAAGGCTTCTTGTTGTACCTCAAGAATCTGCCTAGCGAGGTTTGTTCGAATTGTCATATTCAAGGCCCTAAACCTGCGAGGTTCAGCCCCTTTCTTTACGACTTAACGCATCAGCCACAACATTGGCCTTTCCCGGATGATATAAAAGCTCACAATTATAATCATTCAACGTCTCAATCCATCTTCATTGCATCATTTTCAAATGTTTCTGATCAAGGATATGTTGAAGACTTTTGTGATCGGTGTACACAGTACTTTTGACCCCATAAAGATACTGTCTCCAAATCTTAAGCGCCAACACAACAGCTCCCAATTCTAAATCATGGGTTGTATAATTCTGTTCATGGATCTTTAACTGACGTGACGCGTACGCAATAACTTTCTTTCACTGCATCAAAACACGGCCAAAGCCCTGACGCGATGCATCACAATAAACAGCAAAATCATCATTACCCTCAGGTAGTGACAATATCAGAGCGGTAGTCAACTTCTTCTTTAAAATTTGAAAAGCATTCTCTTGTTCATCCTTCCACTCATACTTCTCCCCCTTGTGCGTTAAAGCAATCAGAGGTTTCGCTATACGAGAGAAATCTTGAATGAACCTTCTATAGTAACCTGCCAACCCTAGAAACTGACGAATCTGAGTAGGAGTTTTTGGAATTTCCCACCTTTCAATCGCCTTAATTTTAGTAGGATCAACTTGTATTCCCTGTTCACTGACAATATGTCCAAGGAATTGAACTTCTCTTAACCAGAAAGCACACTTAGAGAACTTAGCGTACAACTCTTCTTTTCTCAATAAATCAAGCACTAACTTCAAATGTTCTTCGTGCTCTTCATCATTCTTAGAATAAATAAGGATGTCGTCGATGAAAACAATAACGAATTTGTCCAGATAGGGTCTACACACACGGTTCATGAGGTATATGAACACAGCAGGTGCATTTGTCAATCTGAACGGCATAACAAGGAATTCAAAGTGACCATAACGGGTGCGAAAAGCAGTTTTCGGAACATCAGATTCTTTAACACGCAACTGATGATAGTCGGAACGAAGATCGATCTTAGAATAAATAGACGAACCTTGAAGCTGATTGAATAGACCTTCAATTCTCGGAAGAGGGTAACGGTTTTTAACCGTAAGCTTGTTCAATTCACGATAATCAATACATCATCGGAACGATCCACCCTTCTTCTTAACAAACAAAACAGAAGCTCCCCAAGGGGACGAACTAGGACGAATGAAATATAGTTGCAACAATGAAGGAAGAAATATATGGAGTAGTCACATAAGTGGCATAGATATTTAAGGCAATTCTCTCAAAGGAGATAACGAGGATCATGGATTTCAAAGTAAATTTTCATTACATTTCCGAAAGGAAGACGTACAAAAGGTGTGATATTTCAACGAGAGTGAACTCCCTTGCTCAATGAGCGAGGATATCTAGGATTCATCCATATTCTTAAATTTATATGCAGATGAAAAGAACGCGAATCATGGGTTATAAAGAATGGTCGACTCCAGGTGGGATGAATCTCCATAAATAATTTCGTGCACCTCAAAGTATTGAATCCTAGGATTGATGTTTACGAGGGTGTTGCGGTTGACAGCGAATATTGAGAGTAGAAACTCCTCAAACGGTCTAGTGTAATATATATCCATGATACCCACTATAACAACAGTTGGGTTAGAAACCCACCTAGTGCCTTTTCTACAATAGGGTGACCACCGAGCGTATCCCAGAAAATTGATTTATCGGTCCGTGTTTCGGCCATGTCCAACCATAAGAGGGAAAATTTTATGAGCGCAAAGACTTTCCAACAAATTTTATAAAACCGGCATCCAAAGTGGCGTAAGAGTTTCTATCAATGAACTTAATGGTAAGTTTCATCCTTAAACCGAGGATGAGAAGAACTGTGATCCAGACACTCTATAGGGTAATGCGAAAAGTTGATAAAATTAATCAAAGAAGTTTTGAAAAAGCTTTAAGCGTTTGATGTGACAACATAAACGAAACGAAGTTCTTAGTAATTTAGAAGTATGTACAATGTGTACCATTTTATATAAAATAATCTGACTTAATTAAACAACTCAATAAAGGTGTGGTTTTAAAATAATTTTGAAGGTATAATTTAGTATGTACTAATCAAAATAGGTTAAGGTAAACTTATTCATTTGAATCCATACGTACATATACGATTTTATAAATTGTATACATGACAAAATATTTCATTACTTCTATTTGCCCATAAATCCGTGAGAACCACCCAATTAAACAAATGTGTAAAACTCCCGATGATAAACAGAGTATCTGTATTTCAGAGGTTACAAGTTGAAGTAAGATTGTGAAAGATCGAGTAAATGACCTGAATCGTCGTGCGACATTTGACCAACAAATGTTACGAGGTCATGAAAACCAACGAGTTAAATGTTATTTTGCCTATTATCAGGACATAAGTCCTTGGGCCAAAACTGTTCCCGAGCGAAGCTGTTGCTAATAAGCGAGTTATGAAAGGGTAAAGCATGAGATAGATAATCTAGTTAAGACGAGCTCCTCGTATATCAACAAATAAGATAATGAATATTTTCCCTACCCATGTAATACATTGGAATTTCTAAATGAGTAGTGTAAAAATTTTCTTTGGCTCGCTTTCTATTCCTCATGTCACAATATTGGGACTTCTTTATGAATTAACGTAATATAATCACGTTGGTCTGACGCCATTATATTTCACTAATTCATAGTTCCATTCCAATAGCACTACATGAGGTCAGGACACGCGATCAACCTCAAATTTTCACACAATTTCTCTAAAACGATTTCTTAAACAATGTGCTAAGGATAGCACCAGAGACAAAAACATAAAAAGTAATGAATAGGATTAACGATGACATAAAAATGTCTTTGAGGTACCAAGAATCTATAAAAGTCAAGAATGACGTTTTTCCGGTTCAAAAACTAAAGCACATAGGCACAACGGCACAAAGGCACGTAATATAACAAGAATGTTATATACCTAAACATAATAGCTGACATTGAAATGCCGAGCATTTAGAAGTCAAGAATGACATCTCGCGTAACATAACTCAAACGTCAAACACATAACCATAATAGATGACATAGGAATGTCGAGAATTTCAGACGTCAAGAATGACATCCCTCGGTTTCACTATCCGAGGTGTTCTTATAAAAGATAAACTCGCATGAGTCGGAGAATACGTTTAAATCGGAATGGGAGTTCCTCCCGGATTCAGAACATAACAGAGATGTATGTATGATAACAATATACATGGCAATACTATACAAATAATCACATATAATAATATATAATAGGTCGGGCTGTAGACTAGACTCACTAATGCACCCTATTGACTCGGGTAACGCCATCAATGCAGCCTAATTCCCTACAACCAGAGCTCTGATACCAACTTTAATGACCCGTAAAAGTACACTTGACGACCATCGTTATCTTAGTCTCACAGCTTGATCATAACTCTATATGAATTTAATAAATAACCTTGAATTCTTTATTTAAAAATGATTTCCTATAAAGGAAACCTTTCAAAATATGTAAGTTTAGAAAAACCATACATTTTTACTTAACCAAAAGTTGACCAAAACAAAGTGAACAGCATCCACTATTAAATGTATCAAAATAGAATGCAAGTTATTGTTTAACAAAAGCTGCCATCATAAATATGCAGACTCTCTAACCACAGCGGAAGCAATCAATCATGAACCTGAGAATAAAACATGCGAGTAACTGTCAACAAAAATGTTGAGTGAATTATAGGTTTAATATTGCAAACAATATTTAATAAAAACCATAAAAATTTATGTTTGAAAACATAAAAACTCCTTTTTGGACCACAAAATTATATGCTAGAAAACATATAAAAATATTATTCCATTTTCCGTGAGCCACCAGGTAACCACTTAACCATTTATTTATCCTTGCCAAACACAATAAATAATATACACCAAACAAGTGTATCTACAACAAAATACGAAGTACTAAACATTCTGATTATAAATTGCTAGCGCGACTAGCTCGAAATGGGGTTGTCAAACCCGATAGATCTATCCATAGGATTCGCGTTCACCAGTAAAAACCAGTGATTATAGTTACCAGACTAGGGAATATTTTTGTTCAACTCACAATGAATAATTTAAACCAACTTCCACTTGTGTCCAAAATATAAATAAATTGCATGTATTCTCATCCCAAAAGATTTAAAATAGAAAAATGGAACTATAACTCACCTTAATAGCAAACGAAGTAACCACACAAATATGCGAACAGCAAATGAAGTAAAGTGATCAGGAATGATCACAACGCCGACCTATAAATAAAGAAGGTCGATATAAATAACTAACTTAGGTCAAGTCTTAGTATGATAGCTATTATACATGTTGCAAGTAGTCATAGAACAATACTCAACATGCATCGGTTTGATCGAAACAGCGGACGGACACACACTTTCTATTTTTAGAAAGTTTCTATTTTTAGCAGGTTTCCATTTTTGGAAAGTTCCTATTTTAGGAAAGTTTCTATTTTTGAAAAGTTTTTAGGTTAGGAAAGTTTCCTTAATTAGAAAGTCAACAAAAGTCAACTGAAAGTCAAAGTCAATCGAAAGTCAACTCAAAAGTCAACCTTGGTCAACATAGTCAGCATTAATTTTAAAAGTGTAAGTTTTATTAATAATATAAGTTATAATGTTAATTAAAAACAAATGTGTATAATTATGTCATAACATAAGTTTAATTAAATTAAAATGAATTATTAAAGTTAATATAAGTCTAAATGATATAATTAGTATAACATAAGTATTTAATTAATTAATTAAATATTAATCATAATATAAGTATTATTAATTAATAATAAATTTTAATCATATCATAAGTATTATTAATTAATAATGAATTATTAATGATATCATAAGTTTCTAATTATAATTATTAAATCATAAGTATTTAATAATTAAATTATAATTAAATAATAATTAAATTATAATTAAATAATAATTAAGTCTTATAATAATTAAATAATTAATTAATCCTTATTATAAGTCTTATAATAATAATCTCATAATATAAGTTTAATATTTACCATAAGTATTTTTCATTAATAATAAAAGTAATATTAATCATAAGTTTAATTAAAGTTTCATTAATCATAATTAATTAATAAATGATATAATAAATATGTATATCATAAGTCTTAAATTAAAATAATTACTTTTTATATCATAAGTAATTTATTAATAATGAAAATCATTATTCATATTATAAGTCTTATTTAATAACCATAAGTTTTATTTAAAAGTTCATCGGGTTATAACTTGAGCCCCGGGAATCAGTTTTCGGCGAGTCTTATATATATCTTCGCCTAACCAACCCACCCGACACCTTAGTGTTCTCAAGAACATCCCAAGAATAGCCACCAAGTCGTGACTTACTACCATTAATCAGTTTGGATCTTTAATCCGCTCAAAAACGTGTTTTAGTCATAACGGGTGATCCGTGGCTCGGATTTCGATGACCCGAACATGAAAGTTCATCCTATCATCAATCCTAATACACTAGTACACCCTAAAGACTCTAAAAATGGTCACAAAGTCAGACCATACCTGTACCAATTCGTTTTCACCTTTTAATTCCAATTAAACACCATTTTGATCATAACTTATGTTCCGGGAATCGAAATAACATGAATCCGGAGTCGAAAATTAATGCCTTGATGAGAGGAACTAATCTAGATACTTTAATTTCACTTTTATATCAGTTGTGTTTACAGAACCAATCAAACAAACCGCTGTCCCAAATCAATCAAACCAAAAACATGAATTAACGAGCATTTCTACGCATACTATCAATAATACAATAACATACAATCATCATACTATTATAATATCATATAAAAATAGTAAAATTAAAGAAAAATCAAAAAGTTAGGGTTAGGGTTTATACCCTAATCAAAAATTAATTTATATGAACGCGTAGAGAAGAACGAAAGCAATCTGATTATGTAAAAAGCCCTATGATCCAAGCTTGATTTGATGATGAATTGATGATGATTATGGTGATATGGTATGGCCTAGAGAGAAAATGGAAAGGGAGAAAAGAATTTTTAGGTTAAAATGAAGTAGTATGCTAGGTTTTGATCAAGTAAACCTCAAGTTTCAAAAAGTGACACATGCCCCCCCTCCATGGGGGTATTTGGCCGAACCTTCACAAGGTAGTGGGCTCACTTAGCCCACTTTGATGACTAGATAATAATCTTGTGGCCCAAAAGCCCGATCGAAGCCCAAAATTCAAAAACGCTACTACGCGATTGATTTTTCGGAGAGATAACAATTACGCGACGAATAAAATATATAAACACTATATATAATCATATGATATTAAAATATCATATTTAAAATAATTAAGATTCAAAAATCTCAAAAGTCTGACCGTTGGTTTGAAAACCGAAATGATTCGCCGGGTAGAAATCCGCAACACGTAGAAACGTACAATTTAAAATATGAATACAAATATTCACATAGCATATAATAATTAATATATTACTACTAAAATAACAATATAGGTCATAGAAATGACGTGGCATGAATAACAATTAACGGTCGTTAAATAATTAACGGTAAAAGATAACGGAAAAAGTAGGGTCGTTACAATTATTATTAGTAGTATTAGTATTAGTATTAATATACATAAAATATTACGACGAGGTCATGTTCGGGTTATTTTTAAACGGGTTTTTTGAGCGGAATAGAGCTAAGGAAATTATGGGTTATAGCTATGGAGGTTATGGGTATTGTATGCTTAGTTTCGTCGTTAAATAGTTTATGATAAATCATGAATTTAATACATATACTACTGAGATAAGGTATATGATATGCATGTCGTTGGAAATCTGGCGAAAAATTTATAACTTTTCATTTAGAAAGCGTATGGTTTCGATGAACAGATTAAAAGATATGGTCAACTGAATTATATATTATTATTATTATTACTACTATCGTCGTTATTATCGTCGTTATTATTACTATTTAATAATAATTATTTTTATTATTATGATTATCGTTATTAATATAAGTAATATCATTAAAAATTGTTATTGCTATTATTATTACTATCGTTATTATCATTAAGGTTATTATTATTATTATCATTATTATTATTATTATTATTATTATTATTATTATTAGTATTATCATTAATATTATTATAATATTTATTATTATTAGTATCCTTATCATTAAAACTAATATTAGTATCATCTAACTATTATGATTACTATTATTATCATTATTATGAATGCGATATAAAAGAGGACTAAAAGCTATTAAATAAATCGTTTAGGAAATAATAAGTATAGGTATCATGATGAAATTAAAATATTGTAAGATATATATTTAGATAAAAATATCGTTTTCATTATTTTTATCATTTTTATTATTATTAAAAGTATCATTAATATTAAAACTATCATTTTTATTAAAATTATCATTTTTAATAGAAATATCATTATTATTATCATTTTAGTATTATTATTATTATTAAAAATTATCATTTTGAATAGAATTATTATTTTTATATAAAATATTATTATTATTACAGTTAATATTAAAAAGTATCATTATTATTAAAATTATCATGATTAGAATTATCATTTTATTATAATTGATATCATCATTAGTAAATATAAATATTGTTATTATTATTAGTAGAATTATTATTATTATTATTATTATTATTATTATTATTATTATTATTATTATTATTATTATTATTATTACAAAATAAGATAACTTTTACTCATTATTATTATTATCAATATTATTTTATTAAATAAATATGTGATACAAAGATATTTTTATCACACGTAATATAATTACATTAATAATACATACCACTATATTTTTATGATATTAAGTGAACTTTATAAATTTTATTACTTTAGATATATAAAAGTATATTTTTATCATATATAAATTTTAATATAAATTTTTATAAATGATTTGTATTATTTACTCTAATAAAATTTGATAAATATATTTAAATATATAAAATGACTATATTTAAGTTATATAATAAACATGTATAGATTTTGAACACATATTGTAATCGTTAATATACATATAATGTTCTAGGATTTGAATGATACAAATATTTTCTGGGTTCTATGAATAGAAATGATGTTTTAGCACAGTTTTGAAGTCAATGTATAGCTTTGAAAGATGTAAGAATCTAAGAGTGATGTCTTCTGTTAAATCTTGACTTGGATTTTGATTCGTCAAAATCAGAATATGTAATCAATTTTTGATGAGAATGGTTGTTTTGATTTTTATAAAAGAATGTATATTGTTGTAAAAGTAGTGCGCATAGTTGGTGATTGTTGAATCAGATTCGAAGAATGTAACATATTAATTGTGAATTTATATATATCTCTCGGGTATTACCTACCCGCAAAAAAAAAAAAAAAAAAAAAAAAAAAAAACTGTCGAATAAAATTTTAGTGATAATGATAAATCTAGGTAGTGGTCTTAGCGAAGGTACTTTGGTTATTTAGTGAAATATCTTGTCTGATATGAAATGTTTTATTTAGTGATAACTTTCGGTAATTTTCTAAGGATGGTAAGTAAATATCTTGTCTGATACCACATGTAAAGACCCGTCCTAATCCATAAGAACGAATACAATAACATATGATTACATTGCGAGGTATTTGACCTCTATATGATACATTTTACAAACATTGCATTCGTTTTAAAAGACAAATTTTTATTTCATCGAAAGTTGACAGGCATGCATACCATTTCATAATATCCAACTATAAATGATCTAATCTGTCATTTACTTAATCATAATCTTTACTGAACTCAACGACTTGAATGCAACGTCTTTTGAAATATGCCATGAATGACTCCAAGTAATATCTTTAAATTGAGCAAATGCACAGCGGAAGATTTCTTTCAATCCTGAAAATAAACATGCTTTAAAGTGTCAACCAAAAGGTTGGTGAGTTCATTAGTTTATCATAATCGATCATTTACATAATTTTAATAGACCACAAGATTTTCATATTTATAAACAGAACCTCTCGTCTGCATAAAGATAAAATCATTCATATGAATTGAACACCTGGTAACCGACATTAACTTTAATGCATAGAATATCCCCAAACAGAACCTCTCGTCTGTATAATAATAATCTCGAAGTACTAAAGCCATCCATAACCTGAATGGGGGTTGTTAGGCCCAATAGATCTATCTTTAGGATTCGCGTCAATTATGAACAGAACCTCTCGTCTGCCTAATTCTTAGTTACCAAGCTAAAAGGGGTGATATTCGGTTTAATAATCCAACCATAGAATGTAATTTTAAGTACTTGTGTCTATTTCGTAAAACATTTATAAAAGCAGCGCATGTATTCTCAGTCCCAAAAATATATGTAAAAAGGGAGTAATGAAACTCACAATATTGTATTTCGTAGCAATTAAGCATATGATGACATTGAACAAGTGCAAGGTTGGCCTCGGATTCACGAACCTATATTAATTATATATATATATATATATATATATATATATATATATATATATATATATATATATATATATATATATATATAATATATATATATATATATTGGTCAATATTTGTCTAACAATTTAAGTTAGATCATAGTGTATCACAATCATAATGCTCGAGACTAATATGCAAAAGTCAACAAAAGTCAATCTGACTAAAAATGACTTCCAAAATTATACATGATTATTATATAGTCGTTTTATATATTTAAATATTTTTAACAAATTTTTATTAGAGTAAATAATATAATTCATTTATTAATAAATAAAATTTTATATTAAAATTTATATAATAAAAATATACTTTTATATATCTTAAGTAATAAAATTTATAAAATTCATTTATTATCATAAAAATAATATGATAGGTATTATTAATGTAATTATATTACACTTAGTAAAATAGCTTTGTATCACATATTTATTTGATAAAATAATATCGATAATAACAATAGTACTTAAAAATTGTATTATTTTGTAATAACAATTATTATTATTCTATTAATAATAATAACAATATTTATATTTTCTAAAAAAATGATATTATGATAAAATGATAATTTTTATTAAAATGATAATAATAAGGATATTTTATATTAACAATGATATTCCTATAAATAATAATTTTTGTAAAAAAAAAATGATAGTTTTAATATTAATAATACTTTTAATAATAATGACAAAATTAATGAAAATGATATTTTTATCTAATTCAATATCTTTCAATATTTTAATTTCATCATGATACTTATACTCATTATTTCCTAATCAATTTGTTAGTAGCTTTTAGTCGTCTTTTATATCGCGTTCTTAATAATGATAATAATAGTAATCATAATAATTAGATGTTACTATTATTAGTTTTAATTATAATAATACTAATAATAATAAATATTATGATATTATTAATGATAATACTAATAACTATTTTAATGATAATAATAATAATAATACTAATTATAATTTTAACGATAATAACGATAGTAATAATAAAAATAACAATTTTAATGATAATACCTTTTATTAATAACGATAATGATAATAATAATAATAATAATAATAATAATAATAATAATAATAATAATAATAATAATAATAATAATAATAATAATAGTAATTAGATAATAATTATAACAACGATAATAACGACGATAATAATAATCATTTTTAATAATAATACAAAAATTCAATTGACTATATCTTCTAATCCGTTCATCTAAACCATTCGATATCTAAATGAAAAGTTCTTAATTTTTCGCTAACTTTCCAACGACATGCATATCATATACCTTATCTCAGTAGCATATGTATCTAATTCAGGATTCAACATAACCTATCTAATGATAATATCAAATGTACAAGCATGCATAATCTTATAAACTCGAGCACTAGTCAGGGATACACTAATAATATATAAAAGTTAAGTTATGAGTGCTCACGTATCAATATTGAGATTCAATATTGCAGGAAAGTACATAGACGCAACGGAGACGATAAATACTAGATTGACCTTGCGAGCATACCCCCGAACATTACCCATCACCTCCATAGCTATAACCCATAATTTCATTAGCCCTATCCTACTCGAAAACCAGTTTTGAAAATAATGCGCTCATGACCTCGTCGTAGTATTTTATGTATAATACTAATAATATCACTCCTAGTAATACTAGTACTAAAAATAAGATTTGATATTAACAATCTTAATAATAATAATAATAATAATAATAATAATAATAATAATAATAATAATAATAATAATAATAATAATAATAATAATAATAATAATAATAATAATAATAATAATAATAATAATAATAATAATAATAATAATAATAATAATAATAATAATAATATATGTACATATGTTTATGAAAAAGAAGAAGAAGTAGTGAATGATTTCAGAAACCAGCTCGAATTCAATTTATAAGCGATTGTTGCCCACCTACCCCCTTCCATGCGATCGCATGAAGGTATAGAGAGAATACCATGCGTTCGCATGGTTGAAACATACTGGTCACATTCGAATTCCATTACTACTGCCGACACTTTATTTATTTAGTTAATATTATATATAAATATATTATTTAATCTTTATAATTAATTATATATTATATTATATTTACGTGCATAGTTAACATGTAATTTTAGTTTCGATGACTTGTACGTTGACGCTCGACTTATGTGCCGGTTTCGGTTTCTCGAACGCATTTTCGTACGCTTAGAAAACTGGCGTTTTACGTTTCGCGATGTGTACCTTTAACAAAAATATAGACTTAACTTATCAATAACTAAATCATTCGAGGTGTAACTTGAATGTTAGAGTGTTTTGGTCATTAGCTTTTATAAATCAACGTCTCGTTATATATACATATACACGTATATATATAATAGTATTATTTTAACTCAAAACGTTTTATAACTAACTTAATATTAAATTTTATTACATTGAAATATATATATATATATATATATATATTCATTTCGAAAAATAAATTTGAAATATTTATTTAACAATATAGTTTTTCAAAACTAATTATATTTCAAGTATAATTTAAAATCATTTACATAATAGAAAATATTGTATCATATAACGTTTACATTTTAAAACTTAAATAGATATAGTTCATTTAGGTACTAGCGTTTATTTTACTTCTTAACGTACTAGTTGACATATCTAAATATCAATCGAATCAATAAACGAGCATTACAATCGTTTACTTAATTAATTTGAAATATATCTAATATACATAAACACGTTTTAAATACACGATGCAAGTTATTTATATATATATAGTTCTAACAATTTACATTCCGACTCATTGTAAATATTCAATTTTATTCTTTAAAAGGGTTTCATCTATATCATAAACGTTTTCGATAATATGAAAACTAAATAATTATCTTATCAAAGACACGAGGCAATCATTGTATTGAAAGTTAAGCAGGAATCTCTACTAGCCTTGTAGTTATCGTTAATTGACATATTTGTTCTTACCTATAAATCACTTTACTATTTTCCGAATATTGTTAGAATGGAAAGATTTCTCAAATCAATGTGGACCTCCCAATAGAGACCCGTACTCATATTTCAATGTATCTGATAATTCAATCATTTGATATTATCTTTTAATTCCGTTGATAAATATATTGAAATGATTACGTTCATGAAAAGTATTATTCATCAAATACTTTGTTAACGTTCTCACGTCATATAATAGACTTCATAGCTTATATTCATATTAGCCAAACCGTTAAATGTTTTATTAATATTTCTCAATTTAATAATCACACATATGTATATATTCATACATATCTATTTACACATAATTGTTCGTGAATCATCGAGAGCAGTCGAAAGGTAATGAATACATGAACATAGTTCAAAGTTTTTGAGATTTCAACATTACAAATTTTGCTTATCGTGTCGGAAACATATAAAGATCAAGTTTAAATTTGGTCGGAAATTTTCGGGTTGTCACAATAAGCTTATGATAATATTCAGATAGAGAACAATCACTTTGTTTTAAAGTATTAAATTGATGATGTAAGTTATATATAATAGAAGTATCAATCTTATCATAGGTTTCTTTAAGTTCATTCCACACATCAGTTGCATGAGTTGAAAAAATTTGACTACAATAAAGATCTTCTGTTACATACCCAAGAATCCAGGATAAAACAACAGAGTTGCATCTATCCCATTGAGATGCAAGAACCTCATCTGTTTGACTTTTTACAACAGTTCCATTAATAAAACCAATTTTATTCTTGGTAGATAGAGCCAATTTGATTGACCTACTCCATATATTATAGTTTTCAGTTCCTTTTAACTTGATTGAAGTTATTGGTGTTCCAGTTGTATCATTAGAATGAAGATAAAGTGGATCACTAAAATCTAACTTGTTAATCTGTGTAGCAGAAGTACTATCACCCATCTTAAACATAAAAAATAGACAGATAAAAGATTATCTACAAGAAAAGCAACAAATACAACCAATTAACTAATTAATCTGATATGTGCTTGATAAGGTTTTCACAAGTTTCAAGAACTTGGATCAAAAGTTGGGCACAATGATTAATCAATCAATCAATTGTAAACAAGATAATCAACACCACACAGATAACAGACAAACAACAAAGCAGTTAGGAAAGCCAAATAATATGAATAAACGCGAGACTCCCTTTAAAGATCAAAAGTAATCAGAGAGAAGAATAATCAGCGAAAGACTTTGATTAGCAGATTGAAAACCCTAACCCTAATCTGAAAGAAAATTAGGGTTTCGATGAGTATCACCACCCACAATTCAATGGTCAACAATCGAACCTACACAAACCACTTCTAATCTTCAAGAAGCCTCAATCAAAAAACAATGAACACCAAATCACGAACAAACCCTAGATCTTCAATCGAATCAACAATCAAGAGCGTACCCGCTCTGATACCATGTAAAATTATGTAAATCAACACTTATTCAATCACAATTACACAATCTGTAATTAATATGCACAAGAATCAATCCAAAAACCAAGATTACAACCCAAATCTCTCAAAACATCAACTGTATTCGAATAGATCAAATACAGGAATCAAACACACCTCACAATCAAACCACGAGAGGTGGAATGAATAACAAATCACTCAACTAAAGAGGAAAATTAACAAGGATTGTAACTGGAGAATAGTATCAATCGAATGAGAGAAGAAGTCAAAAACGTGCAGATGAAAATGTGTGTTGTTAACCCTAAACTGAGGAATGTTTAGGGTTATATACTCCCTTGATCCAATCTTTGCCAAATGTCAACATTAACCCCTCTACTTTTATTGTTGAAAGAATCAACACAAAATACATCTTTTCATCACAACTTGACTAGAAAACATAACTTAAGTATAATTTAAACTGAAGCAAACTGCAACTATTGAACTGCAACTATCTGCTATCTGCACAGCATGCAATCACAGCAACATACCTGCATAAAACTCTAGAACAAACTGCAAGTAAGTGAATAGAATAAATGGTTTTAAAATAAGTTTGAAAATGGATTATCATTTTGAACAGATAGACCACATCACAACTTTATAAATAAAAACTTTCTAGATCAAAGTTGAAAAGAAAAGATTTTGAAAAGTCAAAATAAAATATTTTTTATAGGACGAAGAGAACATATAATTTACAAAATGACATGACGTAATCAAATAATATATGTGGACTATAAATATTATTTATTTTCTAATTCTCGTCCTTCGTATAATTTGCCTATACTTCATTTTTGTTTATATTTTTTTTATTTAAATTCATATATGTCATTTCTCTAACATTTTATATGTGGTGGTGTTTACGTTAAGTTCGGTGGCATGTGCCTTTTCTGGATCATTTGTCGTTTAGTCCCCTAAAATCTTGACAAGTGTTACTTTGTCCCCACTTAATTTGGTCTCATATGATCTCCCCATTTATTTGCCAATCATTGTCCCTTTTTTTTCGTTTTCTTTTTTTAAATAATTATCCAATTTAGTATTGCTTCCCATGTTTATCTTCTTAAATACTCCCTCCGTCTCTATATTATTGTCCACTATTTCATTTTGGGATGTTTCAAATTAATTGTTCACTTCCATAAATAGAAAGGAAAGAAGATATTTCACTGGTGGATCTGGAGAGAGAAGAAATTTCATTGGTGAAGAAATAAAGTAAGTGAAATTTTCTAAAACTGTGTGTTTTTTGTCTGGTGACAATAAATATAGGACGGAAGGAGTAATACTCTCAGTTTAACATTATGTATTTTAAGACCCATACTCTCGGTGTTACTTTTCAATTTTACCCTCACCTTTTTCTTTTTTCTTTAATCTTATCCACATAAATTAGGAACATAATAGAACTTAAGCTTTTTATTATTTTCTATTTATAGAAGTGGACTATTAATTTGAGATATCCCAAAATGAAATACTGGACTATTAATATGGGACGGAGGGAGTACTAGACGGAGTAATAACAAATTCATAAATCCGTTAAAAATACGTATCGTTAACTAAGAATAATACAATGATAAATTCATAGATAGAGTATATCATAGATAACACTAAAAATATAACGATGTGTTCCAGTTTTGGTAAGACTCGTTTTTAGTTAGCGATAGCTCGTGTCTCATGGTAAGGTTTGTTACTGTCATTAAGTCTTGCCATTTTCATTGTATTCTTGTCCGTCTCTTTCGTTTTTTGGTGTTGTTCTCGTTATTTTGTCAAAAAAGAAAAAAAAAACATAAAAATATGTAAGAACAACTTATATAGTACAATATATGTTTAATAAATTTATCTAAATAAAATTGTGAATAGTACTATGTATTAATTAAACTGTAGTATAATTCATAGGATGAAATAATCATTAGCTTTTACTTAGATATTATTAGTGGTGTTTTAACCCAAGAAGCGCAAACATTCCAACTTTTGTCTAGGATCGACCAAACAAATTAAAGAAATAATAAAATTTTAAATATTATATTACATCTGTTTAAATTAGAATGAAAATACACATCTATTTTAAGACCCATAACTAAAGAATTAAGTTTATTAATTGTCATTTCAGTGTACGTTAATTAATTAGCATTGAGAGTGAGAAACTGACTTGAGAATAAACTCTTGTTATGGTGATACAAACACACATATGTACGTAGCAATCTAACTCAGTCTAAGAACAATAGATAAGTTATATATATGAGTTTTTTTTAAGTGTTTAACAATTATTTAATCAGTTAGGACTCAAAATTTAATAGATCGACTGATAGTGAGATGACACTTTGCCATAAAGTGTGTTTTAATACGAGCATGTGGTATTTAGGTTTACATCTTGTTTTTATTTCAGAAGTAAGGAAATTTCAAGAAATATAAAAGGGGAGCACATGCATCGTTTAACATTCTTAGGTATATAATTTTAATTTTAATTTTTTACTACTATATAAAACATGTTAAAGGCCAAAAGGTCTCAGAATATACTAACAACAGGTTGAGATTTTAAGTTTCATTTGAATCATTGAGATGTAAATATTTATGGTTAGTGTGTTAAATTGTAGGTTTATCTTTCTAAAATAACATGCTTGAGATCTTATGGGATGCTTGAGAGATGATCTTAAATCTCACACTAAAATTTGATACATACACACTAATTAATATTTGATCAAATTACACTTAAGGTAATATATAGTACAGTACTATATACTTATACGATGAATGTTACTCTTCTGTACGTCTAGCTCCAAAAACTTAGCCTCACATACACATTATAGTTACAACAAAGACAATTAAATTGAGTTTTCTATTTATTATTGAGGACAACGTTTGTACTAATGACAACAAAAGCAACATGATTCGATAATCGAGGCAGAGCCGGACCTAGGGTAGGGCCGCAGGTGCGACCGTCTGGGCATCAAGTTCGAAAAGGCATCAAATATGGCGTTCGGATTTCTTTATCTTCAAAAAAAAAAAAAAAAAACCAAGTTGCATAGAATGGGTAAAGAGATGAATAAGAATAAGATGTAAAGGAAAAGTGGAGAGAGTTGAGGAAAAAAATGTGTACTTTATATAATATAAGTAGGTAATGCATTTACATCTACTTTTTGAAACTATATGAATCTTTTAAGTAATAAGGAATTGGTAATTGTGAAATTGTAGGGACATCTAGTGACTTTTAAAATTTCATGTATTTAAATCACAAAAAACTATATATATATATATATATATATATATATATATATATATATATATATATATATATATATATATATATATATATTCCTTCTATCTTGATTCTTTGTTATATTAAACGAGCTACACAATTTTTCTATACAAATTGATGTTTCTAGATTCTATTAAATATAAGAATTGTACGGAGTAGTTTTTATTTAGATAACTTCTGATTATGTTATGGAGTAGTATTTTACTTTATTGATATATAAGTTATGGTTATGGTGTCCTCTTAAATAAATCCTAAAGATTATATAATAATTTAGTAAAATGTTAAATTACATTTTTGAAATCTAATCTTTTTCTAGTATCAAGTCACACTATTTCGACTAGAAAAGAACTTAGTTTGATATTAGAATTAATTTTTAAATATATCGATCTCAGACTCAATTTATAATATGAATTATCATATCATTATCATTTTTAAATGTAGTTTGTCTCTTCAAACTGTTACACTATACTGTTCGGAGTATTTAAACTAACGTTTCAAACACTCCATGTAGTAAGTTTATAAATTTTAATAGGGGCATCTTATTGTCATCTCGCACCGGGCAGCAAAACTCTCAGGACCGGCTATGAACACAGCGGAGACAAGGGGAACTGAGGGGTGCTCAGCCTCCCCTAAGCCCCAATCAAGATTCAAGTTTCCATTGTATTATAATGTCCAAACAATTGTAATCATCCCTCAAAGCCGAAGTCCAAAATATGTAAATTAAATGACCCAACTTTTCAAGTCTCATATAAGTCACCTTTAGTTATGTTTGAAGGACGATAACGATTAAAGGACGTTAATCCAGTTATGTTTGAAGTTTATAGGATAAACGGATTAAATATCTGTTGAATAGGATGTATATGTACTTAATTTCAGTTTCGCTATATTTTGTTTGTATATTGACTGTTGGTTCTTATCAGTAATGATCTTGCAAAGTATGAAGAAAAGTAAATGATTAAATGTGAGAAGTTGAGAAATGTATATTTGTATTTGATAGATAAAAACTTTAAAGGGCTTGTTATAAATAAAAGAAAGTTAACATTAAAGGTATATCAGTCACTTAGACCATATCTTACGCGGCGTCAGTCCCATCCCGTCAGTTGAGTTGGCAAAATTGACGGGAACTGACGGAAGTTAACGGGCGTCAGTGCCCAGGCGTTAGTTAGGACCATGACGGAAAAAGGTTAATTTTGGGTGGCGATCGGTGATTGGTCCATGTGTCCCGTCTTGAGTTCAACGGCTATAGAGCCGTTACCCCTTTTTTATTATTATTTTTTAATATATAATTTTTATATATAAATATCTTATTTCTAACCCATTTTTTACACACCAAACAAATTTTCTCTCAATTTTTATACAATCAAACACACTTCTCTCTTTTATACACACTTCCACAATTCACAAATCAAAAAAATGGCCAATCGTTGCTTAATCAACCTCGACGTCCATCACGAAGACGAACTTTCCGATAACCGGCAATTTTAGTACGATGGGTTCACAAAATCGTTCGAAGCTCTTGACGTTACCGGCTTCGACATAGCACGAGTAGTAAGCTTTATACGCGATGTGGTAGATTGCGAAGCGACCGACGTGTGGTACTGTGACGAAGTCACCGAATTGTTCAAGGAACTTCAATCCGAAGCCGTGTGGGAATGAATGGTCGGAAAGGCCAAACTGAAGAACCAACGTATCACGTTGTACTGTAGGAACGTCTGGACCCTTCCCGCTTCGAACGATTCAAATGAGGATTCGTCTTCGCATGAATCTGGATCCCCGACTCGCTATGGTCGTTAGTTATTGTTATTTTTATTATTTAGGATCTAATAAGTAATTTTAGGATTTAATAAGTAATTTTAGGACTTTCAATTATTGTAGCTTTTAATTTTAGGAATTTAAATGTAACCGTATTTTAGGACCTTTTTTTTTTTAATAAAAGTGTAATCGTATTTTAGGACTTTTAATTTTTAGTACTTTTTTATTTAATATTTGTATTTTTTTTAATTTAATGAATTTTATATTATTAGTGTTATTAAATAATGTGTTATAAATATACAAGAAAATGTAAAAATAAAAAACTGGTGGACCATACTGAATACTGACACAAAAACTGACACTCATTGTTAAAAAAGATCAGAAATTGACCCTGCTGACTCACAGGCAGTTTGCATTTTTTAGATAAAAAGTGCAAAAACTACCTGTGACGTCGCAGTCACTGTAAGAAATGATCTTAATATTAAATTTAAAAAGAAGGGTGTGTTTAGCAAGAAGAAGGGTAACAAGAAGGATATATTAGTCTATTTTAAAAGAAACTCTGGCGTGAGCAAGAAGAAGGGTGTGTTTCGCAAATTAGTTTGTATAAAATTATAAGAGTTTAAAATTATTATTTCTGTAAACTTCATATTCTTAGCTTTGTTTGATAGATAAAAATTTTAAAAGCTTTCATAAAATTAAACGCTTGAAAAATAAGGTACTAAAGGTAGCTTTAAAAACCCGAACTATTAGTTGAGTGGTAAAAAGCCTTAGTTGCAATTGGACCCGTATCCTTGAAAAAATAAGTGCAGGTTCAAATTCTGAGGAGGAGTTTTCTCCAAGGTTGTGCCTCTGGTATCCTTCACTCTGTGCAGGCCAAGCAGTTTCTTTCTAACGGATGTGGAGTTTTCTCCAAGGTTGTGCCTATGGTATCCTTCACTTTGTGCAGGCCAAATAGTTTTTTTTCTAACGGATGTGTGAGTGTCAAATGAGAGGATTCGATGCTAAATTTTATATTTAATTTTTTTTTTTAAAGAAAGAAAAGGTAGCTTTAAAAAAATAAGCTACGAGCTATATATGAAATTACGAATGATGTACATTACTACTCTATCCTTATATATATTAGTTACTTTTTTTTTTTTTTTTTTTGAAAAGCAAGAAGGACTTATATTAAACAATCACGAATAGTACATGGTTGACTGGGCAACCTTAACAACACAATACATCACGAAAGAAATAGAGAAAACAAATTACACCGCCCTAAGCTAATTGCAAAGATTGCAACTAACAAAAGAGAGAAACTAAGGTTGTGAGAACCATTGAAGCCAATCCATAATATGACCCTTGCAACGTCGTGAAATCCAATCGTATGAAAGAACTTGAACCTCGCTAAATAAAGATGGGACCGTCTCGAGCTTATTCTTGAACACCTTTGCATTTCGATTCTTCCATATAATGTAACAAACCACCCAACAAACCGCTTGCCATTGGTTCCTTTTGTGATCATGTGCTACGTAGCCGAAGGTACCATTAAAAATATCCTCATACCCGAATAAAGCCGAATTATACCCCCACCATTTAAGGACTTTCGCCCATATGTCTTTGGCCATTTGACAAGAAAAAAGTATATGTTCCACCGTCTCAATGTCACCATCACAAATCGGACATCTCACGCTGTTCAAATCGATGCCCCGTTTATCTAACTCGAACCTTACCGGTATACGACCTAATCTCGCCCGCCAAATAAACACCTCTACTTTTTTTGGAACCAAACCATTTCGCAACGACTCAATTGAATTAACCGCACGTGGTAGGATGACTTTGTCCACTAGAACCGAACAGTCCTTGACCATATATGTACCCTTCGAATTGAGATTCCAGCTCCAACAGTCTTTTTTATCTTCGATCAGCTGCAAGTTCCGAACAGTATCTCGCAATTCAGTTAGTTCACTATTCGTTCGTCCCATAGGTGGATAGGCCCAATTGCCGAGCCCATCTCCCTTAAATTCTTCGGTTTTGTTACTGATGTTGATATCTTTGTCAATCTCGAGCCTGTATAATCTTTTGAATTTGTCTTTGAGGCTTGCGTTCCCCACCCAAATGTCATTCCAAAACGAGGTGCTTTTCCCGTCCCCGAGCAAGCGTATGAAAGACTTAGAGAAAGGAATCCCTAACCCGTCCACATGTTTTCCTGCAACACAAATAGAATTCCAAAGGCTAGCGTTTGGTTTTCGGACAAGCCCGTTTCCAAGCACAAGACCTCCATTAGAACCATAAATGCTACGAATTACGGCGACCCACAAAGTGTTAGTTTCGGTTTTAAACCTCCACCACCACTTACAAAGAAGAGCTAAATTTTTACTTTTTAAGGACATGATATTTAAACCTCCTTCTTCGTGAGGAAGAAGGATTTTTTCCCACTTAACCCATGACATTTTAGAATTAGAACCCGTCCCGCCCCAAAAAAATTTCCGTCTCACACTCTCGAGAGAATTTAGCACACAAGTAGGGGCACGAAAGAGCGAGAAGTAATAGAGAGGTAGGCTAGAGAGAACCGACTTAACTAAAGTTAACCGTCCACCGAATGAAATCATTTTTGCTCTCCAGTCCGCTAACCTCTTGTTAAATTTCTCGATCACCGGGGACCAATCATTCAATTTCTTCATCTTATTACCCACGGGAATACCCAAATACATGAAAGGCAACCGACCTGCAAGACATGAACACCAAGACGCAAGAGCTTCCACGTTATCATTACTAATGCCTATCCCAAATAATTGACTTTTATTATAATTAACCTTCAACCCCGAAGCCCGTTCAAAACATTCCAACAAGTACATTAAATTTCGCGCATTACGTCTACTCCATTCGCCAAAAAAAATCGTATCATCCGCATATTGCAAATGAGAAATGACGACTTTATCTTTACCCACCTCCACCCCTTTATACATCCCTCTCTCAACCGCCTTTTTCGTTAGGATATTAAGTCCCTCCGCTGCAATAATAAAAAGGAAAGGTGATAAGGGATCACCTTGGCGAACGCCCCTTTTAAGATTAAACTCACTTGTCGGAGACCCGTTTATGAGAATGGAGATTGTAGCCGATTTAAGACACGAGGAAATCCACTTACACCATTTGGTACCGAACCCCATACATTTCATCACTTCAAGAAGATAATCCCAATTAAGCGAATCAAAGGCTTTCTCGAAGTCTACCTTAAAAATTAGGCCGTGCTTTTTGTTTCGTTTAAGATCTTCGACCACTTCATTTGCAACTAACGCACCGTCTAGAATATATCTACCCCCAAGAAACGCACTCTGTTCCTTCCCTACAAGACTAGGTACCACTTTACAAATTCTCAAAGACAACATCTTCGCGATAATTTTATAATAACTGCAAATAAGACTAATCGGGCGATAATCACTAAAACTCAGCGGGTCCGATTTCTTCGGAATAAGGGAAACAAAAGAGGCATTGCAACCCTTTGAAAACTCGCCAAAAACCCAAAACCAGTTGATAGCACCTACCAAATCATCTTTGATTATGGACCAAAACTTTTTGAAAAAACCAAAGTTTTTTGTTCATATATATTATTTTTTACATCTTTAGCTAATTTCTCAAACAGTTATAGAATATAAGTTTAAGTTTTTAGCTTGAAATATAAACTTTAATTATCAATTTTAACTTTAGTTACCAGTTATTTTTAACCAAACACATGATTAAAAGTATGCTAAATACTGTTGACCACATAAGTAAATGAAAGTGACATTGTTGAGAGGGATGTCAATGGATCGGATATGGATCGGGTGAGGCCGTATCCATATCCATATCCATTTATTTTTTTTACTTTTCATCCATCTATATCCATATCCGTCGGGTGAAGCGGGTTAATGGATAATTATCCATATCCGTTTAAATTTATTTTATTTTTAACAATTATAAGCGGTAGTTCACTATATACGATCAAAAGTAATATTTTTAATAGATTATGCGATCGAAAGTCACATTTTACTAATATATATAACAAATATTCAATAGATAACCTATTAAATGTGTAAAGATATCGACATGTAAGTCGCTTACTTTTAGTTACATGGAATCACATTTGAACCACCAAAGTACGATAAATACATTTGATTATTTAAATAAAACAAAATATAAGAAGAAAGTTATATTTTTAGAGAAAATATAAAGAAAGATGAATATGAATATAATTAATGAAATATCACTACATAAATGATACTAATTTGAGTGATAAATTTATATATTTAGTTATTTCGGGTGAAAGCAGGTTCATCCATGGATGCAATTTTTTCATTCACATTCATATCCATATCCATTTAGATCGTCCATATCCACGAATAATCGGGTGGATCGGATGAATATCCACTGGATCGGGTATCTATTGCTAGATGTGTTGTGCTGGCGATGCTCTTTTAACTTGGTCTACCCCATCCATCATTAAATTTGTCAAAAAAGAGACCTAATGAGTGTGAGCAAACGAACTTCTTTTGTGATTTTTGTTTGCTTCCAACACAAAGATAACTTTAAAGAAAATAAAATATGTTTCTAATCTCAATTGATATGGTTAATAATGCACCATACGTGTCAAGGACATGATTGGAGTTTTATGTTTGCCTAAGCATATAGTACACGTTTTATTTTTTTCTCCCTATTTATGATTAGTTTATTTATTAATGACCTTGATAGAGACTAGAAATTTTTTTCTAGTTTTCTTGGGTGATACATTTGTTGTAAATGCCTCGCATAATAAGCACCACGAGAATTTGGATAACCTTGTTTGATTCAATTAGTAAGACGCACAGTCATATATATTATATAGAATGAAATACTTTTTCTAGAAGGGTAACATGTAATATTCATCATCTTCATCTATCATCAATATGATAAAAAATACCTAAGTAAAATTCTGCAACAACTTTAAAGCTATAAAAGGTGCTGGAGAAATTTAATATTTACATCAAAGGACCAAATTATGCCGGTCTTTCCTTAACTTTACTCAAATTTTGCAGGTCATCTTTATTATTATTATTATTATTATTATTATTATTATTATTATTATTATTATTATACTGCATAAACTTAAAAGTTTTAAAACTTACAAAAAATTAGTGGGAAACCTAGAGACAATCTGGGCCCCACACCTCTAACAATAGCAAAACCTATCCTAGTAAAAATATGAGCAGCAGCACCGGCACCAATATCTTGCGCCATCGAACTCTTCTGAACCCGCTTTAGCAAAGAAACAGCCTCCTTCTCTAATTCTCCAAGGGAAGAAAATGAGAAAGGAATGAAACCATAACCAATCGCCTGACAGCTAGATTCGTACTTGGCCCGCTTTCGACGAGCCGCATCAACCACAGCATGTCCAGGGACAAAGTCAGAAAGCCCAGAATGAGTCAAAGGAGAAGACCCTGTCAAGTCAACACAAACATCGCGACCACAATCCCAGGAATAAAGTAACACATCTGCCGGTCTGAGGGCCCTGTCGTTCCCTCCAGACAACCCAATGTCAACCTCCTTTCTCACTGAAATCCCAGATCGATAACAAACATCAACAAGGGAATCCCGAACAATATTATGTCGATGCTTAATGCCCACCATACCAGCACAAGACACCACGTGATCCCCGAAAATATCCCCAGTGAAAACCCTTGAACAGGCAGAGGATGCCGTCGAGATAGAGAACAATGGAACACCTAACCGGTAGCACAACACGCATCGGTAAGTCTTTGCGTTCATCGTCTGACTCAACCCCAAAATAGGGACTGCCCTTAGCCAAGCAGAGGTGTGATCACCCTGCTGTGATTTCCATAAGGCCGATTGTCGGGGAGATAACGAAAAAGTGGATTCTGCAGAAGCGGTAACCTTTGTGAAATAAACATCTGCCAATTTCTTCATGAGTATTGGGGCAGCGACCTCACTCGGATTACCTAAAATATCAAACCCAACCGTTTTATTAAACAGACCCAATGCATCTTCAAAATCACGACCAAGACCAACAATACCCGCATGACGTAGGAGCTTGGTCTGCAACCCAGCAGACTGTAATCGAGAAGCCAGAAAAGCATAATGACGAACATCTCCCGCAGAATAAACACCAAGCCCTCCAAATGCAAATGGCAAGGTAGCAAGCCGCCACTGCCAATCACCAAACCCAAGCCCTGAAGCAGTAACAATACGCTCCAAGGAAGATCGAAGGGCTCCATCGAAAGCGCGTTGAGCCGCCTCAAATATACTAGGAGGACAAGTACGCAAGGTAAAGTAGAGTTTAGAAACTCCCGTACATGCCCTAAGCAACAACAACTCACACTGAGGATCATCAAGCTTAGCAACCTTATCCATAAGCGCAATGGACTTGGTCACCCTTTGCATCACCAGTTCACTACTAAAACCAGGATCGGAACTTGCGGGGGCCCCAAGCAACTTAACACCATTTAAAGGCCGAGCAATATTAGGAGGAAAGACACCTACTTGCCTGCTGCGAGGGTCCTCCGTAGGCCAGAAAATTTCTGTTTTTTCAACGTTGAGATGTAGCCCAAAACGAGGCCCATCCTCCATAATCAAATGCAAAACCTTCCCCACCACCAAAGTGTCCCCAATAATAGTGCCATCATCCAAATACCACGCCTGAAGACAAACCTCAAAATTATCTCTGATTTTAGAAACCAAGGGTTGTAAGACTAAAGCAAAAAGCAGCGGACCAAGGGGATCTTCCTGTTGCACCCCCTCAGAAGACCATAATGTGTGGTTCCCATAATACAATCTGGCTGGATTAGAGTAGCAAAATTCAACCCACCGAGAAATGCTCGGACAAAGGCGGCGAACTTCACGTAACATGACTGTACGATCAACTAGATTGAAGGAATTTTGAAAATCAACTAATAACATAGAGAGGCCAACATCAGAGCCACGATCCTCAATCAACCGATTCACAGCATGAAGAATTACCTCACCACTTGAAGAAAAAACACCAACACCAAATTGAAGACCATCGAAGTAACTTCCTGATATTACTCCAATTAGTCATATCTTTAGTCATAATATCACGTCCTATTGTTGTTTATTTCATATGTAAACATAGTAAATCCGTTTGTAATTCATAGTATTGTAATATAGTCTATAATCATTGTAAACTTGAAGAAATATGAAGATTATGTATGATAACAGCTCAGAGATCGAAAACGAGACCAGAGAGCCAAAGACAGGAGAGTGCGCTCAGCGCACCACAAAGAGTGCGCTCAGCGCACATTGCAATATTTTGATCAGAGGATTTCTTGGCAAAAACCAAAGTGCGCCAAGCGCACAATTTGATGGTGTGCGCCGTGCACAGTAGTGCGCTCAGCGCACCCATACGCGCACTTTTGACAGAAAAGCAGATTTGAACGTGCGTAGTCGAGCTATAAAGTATAAAGTGAAGTAGGTGAGAGTGCGCTTGGCGCACCCTTACTGTGCGCGCCGCGCACAGTACTTTTCACTAGCCTTTCAGCTTATTTAATTCCATTTCCAGTTTCATTTGAGGAGTACCAGTTTCCTTTCTGCTCAGGGACGAAAACATACGATTCAAAGCAGTTCTAAGGCATATCAAAGTGCATTTAAGCACTCAAATCATTGAAGAATCTAAGATCATTCAAGAGCTTCATCCAAGATTACTCCTAAAAGGTTAATCTTGTATTTACAATGAATTCTATCTTTGTTACTGTTGTGTTTAAGTTTTCAAGCATGATTGTTGGCTAGTCCATTTTATGTTCATCTAGATAAATAACCGAGATGTTGAATGTTTACTATTGATTGATTGTAACCATGCACGATAGTTTGTTGTTTGAATACAAGAACCATTCTTGTTAAGTTTAATCCTTTCGATTCAACTAATTGATATGTTCATTTGATTAAGAAACATCATCTTGTTAAGTTAATGTATTGATTTACACCTAGTGACATGTGTTTATCCGTCTTTTACCAAAAGGGATAAGTTGAGTTCAAATGGTTAATTTACATAAGAATGTAAGAACGACTCTTGTAGATACTTTGGAATAACTTAATTAGTATGTGTAATTGTCTAGGTGAATGACCAATTCCTTAGAATCTATTATACACACTTTCAACTACCTTATTCCATTAATTAGCATGTGTTAGTGATTTGCCTTATCTAGTAACGTTTATAGGGATCTTGTTATAACACTTAGTTAATTATTTGGGTTGGGTGAATTGAGCATTTAACCGGACCAAGAGAATGAACTAAGTTAAACCTTTAGTTGATATAGGAGTGGATCATGTACAACACACCATTGACTTGATCATTCTTCAAGTCTTCAAACTAGTTGAATTAATTGATTACAAATAGGAGGTCTTGGATGACAAGAACATCACTTGCGTCGTGTAATCCCGTTTGAGTGTTTGTGCAAGACTACTCTTGGTGAACCAATTAATTAGTTCTCGTGCATAACCAATCAATTCGATCTTAATCCTAAAATAACATTCAACATTAAGGGTAAAAAGTCTAGATGAGCATATTTCTTTAATTTGATATCAAAACTATCTTTCTGTTTTCATAAACTTAAAATACCAAAAATATCGCCTTTTTAATCTTACTCATCACTTGATTCGCCTATCGTAAAAGGGCAAACCAAAATATATCTTGTACTTGTTATTTTCTTATTTAATCATAATTTAGTCTATAATCTTAATTTGATTTAGTTACTGTCCTTGGAACGATACACGGATTTTACCATTTACTATACTACTACACGATCGGGTACACTGCCCGTTATTGTGTAGCAATCTTTAACCGGTATTTTTCCATACTATTTCATACAACAATTCATATACCACGTTTCGCACATCAAGTTTTTGGCGCTGCTGCCGGGGACAGTTTTGTGTCAAAATAGAATTATTGACTAATTTGTGATTAAGTAGTTTCTTAATTATTTTAAATTATTAATAGTATTTGAATTTTAGACTTATAGAATCGGTGCATTTAATAGTTTTGTTAGTTGTGTGATTGACAGATTTTAGGTTGCATATGCCACATACCCGAAGTTCAGATTCTTCATTACTTACACCGCTTACGGAACCTGATAGAAAGCTTGGTAGGATCCCGAAAGAAGTACTTGAACTTTTTGAATCTTCATCAAAGCAGGAAACTTTTGAGTCGAAATCAAGTACAACCAAGCCGAGATATTCTGAATTTGGTGAGCCCGTTCCTCCTCCAAAATTTGAAATGGAAGGAGAAGCAAGACCGGTGGTACCAAGACAATCAATGGCGGCCAAGATGAAGGCAACCCGAACCGGACAAGGTAGTGCTATTACTCCGCCCACTGGTGAGGTAAATTTTGAAATAAAAGGACCTATTCTCCAAATGATTAATAACAGGTGTCAATTTGGTGGTGGTCCGAATGAAGATGCAAACGAACATATTCGTCTTTTTCAAGAGATATGTCTTCTTTTCAAACTCAAACCAGAAACTGACCAGGCCATATTTTTAAGACTTTTCCCATGGACACTCCACGGGGAAGCACGAAGTTGGTTGGATTCATTGGTCGAGGCTACGATAGAAACTTGGGATGGTATGTTGGAAAAATTTCTTAAGAAATATTTTCCAGCTTCTAAGTCCGCGAGACTCCAACACGAAATTACCCAATTCTGTCAAAAGCCAATGGAAACCTTGCACGAAGCATGGAATTGATTTTCCAAAATGCTGAGAGGTTGTCCAAACCATGGTTTGGATACCTTCCAAAAAGTCCAAATCTTTTATAAGGGTTGTGATGTTGCAACCCGAATTTCCATTGATCAAGCGTCCGGAGGTTCACTCATGGACAAAACCGAGCAAGAGGCTTATGAGATAATCGAGAAGCTAGCCGATTATTCTCATGAGTGGCATCAAGAATGACCAATTACTCGTAATGCTCAAGTTCAAAGCGCCGGTGCTTATGATGACCTTAGTTCCCTAAGTGTAAAAATAGACAGTGTTGCTCGAAACATGGACAAAATCACCAAGAAAATTCATAGTATGAAGGTAGGTTGTGAATACTGTGGTGGTCTCCATTTAGGAAAAGATTGTGATGCCGGTCTAACAATGGATCAAAAATAAGTGGCTTTCATAAGCCAAAGAAATAATAATCAATTTCAAGGAAGAGCTCAGTTTAACAGAAACTTCAACAACCCATACAACCCTCAAGGTCAAAATTCCAATTACCAACAAGGGTCAAGTAGTGGGTTCCAACAACAAACTCCGGGTTTTTATCAAAAACCCCAACAAGAAGAAAAAAGGTCAAATTTGAAGAGTATGTTGGAAAAGTTGATTGCATCACAAACCCAGCTTGTTACAAACATAAATCAAACGAACGAGAAAAACGAACACCAATTTAGGAACCAACAAGCCTCAATTCAGAACTTGGAGAAGCAAATGAATGGTTTAGCTAATTTACTTAGTGAGAGAAAACCAGGAAGTTTACCGGGCGATACTAATAAGAACCCCCGAAATGAGCACGCAAATGTTATCACCACACGGAGTGGTCTAGCATACGAAGCTCCAAGAATGCCCGAAGATTCTTATTTCGGTGTTTCGTTGAACAAAGATGATGAACCGATTAAGGAGCCGGAACAAGTGGTTGAGAAGGAAGAATGGGAAAACCCCGTAGTGAAGCCATATCAACCACCGCTCCCATACCCAAGGAAACAGCAACAAGAAAGGCTCGAAGTCGAAAGGTCAAATTTTTTAGATATGTTTAAACAAATTAACATAAATATGCCTTTCATTGATGTGATTTCAGGTATGCCCAAGTATGCTAAGTTCTTAAAAGACTTACTTACTAATCAGAAGAAAATGGAGGAACTTTCATCCGTCACCATGAATGCTAATTGTTCCGCAATTTTGATGAACAAAATACCAAAGAAGTTAGCAGATCCTGGAAGTTTTACCATACCATGTCTCCTAGGAGATTTGGAATGCATTAAAGCATTAGCGGATTTAGGGGCTAGCATTAATTTGATGCCTTATTCATTATATGTTAAGCTAGACCCCGGGGTACTAAAACCAACTCGAATGGCAATTCAACTAGCGGACCGCTCTGTTAAATTCTCTCATGGAATTTTAGAGAATATGTTAGTAAAAGTGGGTACCCTAGTATTTCCGGCCGATTTTGTAATTTTGGACATGGAGGAGGACACACGTGTGCCTCTTATATTAGGTCGACCTTTCCTCAATACCGCTAGAGCTATGATAGATGTTCACGGGCAGAAATTGACCCTTAGCATTGAGGATATTAAGGTCACTTTTTTCATTGACCATGCCTTGCAATACCCCGAGTCTACTGATAATAAATGTTATTATTTGCAAACCGTAGACACGTATTCAGAATTATTGCAGGAATTTCCAGAATTGCAAGGTTCGGGAGAATGCATTTTGGCAGAAGGTGATGAAGAGAACATAGTGGAAGAAGTGGAGATGTTGACCACTTTGATGGCTAACGGTTATGAGCCAAATGATGAAGAATACAGAAAGTTGGATTTAAAAAATGAGTATCGATGTAAAACATCGATTGAAGAACCTCCAGTTTTTGAACTAAAGCCACTTCCAAGTCACTTGGAATATGCTTACCTTCAAGAGGATTTTACTCTCCTGGTTATCATTTCATCCGAACTCTCTGTAAGTGAGAAGTCTAAACTTGTTTCCATGTTAAAAGCCCATAAATCGGCTCTAGCATGGAAAATACATGACATCAAGGGTATAAGTCCCTCTTATTGTACGCATAAGATTTTAATGGAAGATAACTATAAGCAATGTGTACAAAGACAAAGGCGACTGAACCCTAATATGCATGAAGTCGTTAAAAAGGAGATTGTCAAACTCCTTGATGCAGGTCTTATTTACCCAATTTCGGATAGTCCTTGGGTGAGTCCGGTCCAATGTGTACCCAAAAAGGGTGGCCTGACCGTTATCACCAACGAAAACGATCAATTAATTTCCACTAGGACTGTCACGGGTTGGAGGGTATGTATTGATTACAGAAAATTAAATGATGCTACCCGAAAAGACCATTTTCCCCTTCCTTACATTGATCAAATGTTGGAAAGGTTGGCAGGAAAGAATTTTTATTGTTTTCTTGACGGTTTCTCGAGATATTTCCAAATTCCTATAGCGCCCGAGGACCAAGAGAAAACAACCTTTACATGCCCTTATGGTACTTTCTCCTATCGACGTATGCCCTTTGGTTTATGCAATGCTCCTGCTACCTTTCAAAGGTGTATGGTAGCTATTTTTCATGATATAATTGAAGACTTTATGGAAGTATTCATGGATGACTTTTCAGTCTTCGGTGATTCTTTTGACTCATGTCTTAACAATCTTGAGCGTATGTTGATAAGGTGTGAAGAATCTAATCTTGTGCTAAACTGGGAAAAATGTCATTTCATGGTAAGAGAGGGCATTGTATTAGCTCATAAAATTTCTTGTGCAGGATTGGAGGTGGATAGAGCTAAAGTGGAAGTTATAGCCAAATTACCACCACCGATAAATGTGAAAGGTGTAAGAAGTTTTCTGGGGCACGCCGGTTTTTACCGTCGGTTCATTAAAGATTTCTCTAAAATTGCGACCCCAATGAACAAACTTCTTGAGAAAGACGCTCCATTTGTATTTACGGACGAGTGTCTTAAAGCCTTTAACCTACTTAAAGCAAAACTCACGCAATCACCCATTCTCATATCGCCGAATTGGTCAATTCCATTCGAACTTATGTGTGATGCTAGTCACTTTGCTATTGGTGCTGTCTTGGGGCAAAGAATTGAAAAACATTTCCAGCCCATTTATTATGCTAGTAAGACATTGCAAGGAGCCCAACTTAATTACACTACCACCGAGAAGGAACTCCTGGAAATTGTCTTTTCGTTTGATAAATTCTGATCCTATTTGGTACTAGCAAAGACGGTTGTCTATACAGACCAGTCAGCATTAAAGTACTTGCTCACTAAGCAAGATGCTAAACCCCGGTTAATACGTTGGGTCTTGCTTCTGCAAGAATTCGACATTGATATTAAAGATAAAAAGGGGGCTGAAAACCTAGCTGCCGATCACCTTTCTCGCCTTGAGAACCCGAATCTTGAGGTTCTCCATGAGACTGTTATCCAAGATAACTTTTCGGACGAAAATCTCATGAAAATTGAGAAAATTGATGATCCTTGGTTTGTTGACATAGCCAAATATCTTGCGGGTGAATTCCTAGAAATCGGTATGTCACATCAAAAACGAAAGAAATTTTTCAGTGACTTAAAGTACTATTTTTGGGAAAACCCGTATCTCTTCAAACGGTGTCCCGATGGGATAATCCGTCGTTGTGTTTCCGGGGAAGAATGCAATCAAATTCTTCTCCAATGTCATCTTGGTCCCATTGATGGACATTTCGGACCCCAAATCACGGGGAGAAAAGTCTATGACGCCGGTTTTATTGGCCTACCATCTTTAAAGATGCCCACCGTATATGTAAATCATGAGATTCTTGCCAAAGGGCAGGAAAGATCAGTCAAAGAGATGAAATGCCTCAAAACATAATCCAAGTTTGTGAGGTTTTCGATATTTGGGGCATTGATTTCATGGGATCATTCCCAAAATCTCATTCCAGCCAATACATACTCGTTGCAGTTGACTACGTATCAAAATGGGCAGAGGCAAAGGCCCTCCCCACAAACGATGCACGAGTTGTTGTAACTTTTCTTAAAGAGTTTTTTGCCCGGTTCGGTACCCCGAAGGCTTTAATTAGTGATCGTGGTACCCATTTTTGCAACACTCAATTAGAAAAGGTGTTAAAACGATATGGGATAACCCATAAAATTTCTACATCTTATCACCCACAAACAAGTGGGCAAGTTGAAAATACGAATCGGGCACTTAAAAGGATCCTTGAGAAAACCGTTGGATCCAATCCTAAGGTGTGGTCAACAAAGCTTGACGATGCTTTGTGGGCATTTAGAACCGCCTACAAAACTCCTATTGGAACCACACCTTACCGCCTAGTCTATGGGAAGGCATGTCATCTCCCTTTGGAGATAGAGCACAAATCACATTGGGCTCTTAAGACTTGTAATCTCGATCTTAAAGACGCGGGAAACCTTCGTTTAAACCAACTAAATGAGTTGGATGAGTTGAGACATAATGCCTATGAAAACTCGCTCATATACAAGGAAAAGACCAAAGTTTGGCACGATACCCGTCTTAAGAATCCGAAAGATTTTAAAGAAGGTGATCGTGTTTTGTTATTCAACTCACGATTTAAACTTTTCCCTGGAAAACTCAAGTCCCGATGGATGGGACCATTTGTTGTTAACAAGGTTTTTTCATATGGAACGGTAGAATTACGGAATGCGAAGGGTGACACATTTAAGGTAAACGGACACTGGGTCAAACTATATGTTGACGGACCCATGAACATTGAAGATGAGGTAAAACTCATTTTCAACCCCAAAGCTACCTAAGTTTGGGGGAAGAGTCGGGTGAAGCGACTCGTTTTTGAAACCTTCACAAATGTTAAAAATAGATTTTTGTGTGAATTACCTGATTTTGAGTGATTTTTAATTTTTGTTGAATGCCATTACGTTCACCAATATGTTGCCAACCTCACTGTACTGACCAAACGTGAAAAACGCCTGAAAACCAACTATGCGCGCCGCGCACCCCTAAGATGTGCGCTCAGCGCACTTTGCAAAAATTGGGTCAGAAGGTTTTTAAGCTCAGATCACTAGTGCGCGCCGCGCACCCAAAATGTGCGCTTGGCGCACTCTTAAAAAATGCTCGGATCAGCTTCAAATTTTTGTAGGGCCCACGATTTTATCTCCTCTTTACAACCACACACTCGTTTTTCACTCACTCCTCACCCAAAATTGCAGATTCATTCTCTCTTTCACTCTAAAACACTCTAAACCCTAATTTTAATCCTTCCAATTAGAACCAATTCTTCTCAAATCAAAGCCTAAATCAAGATGCCTAGGGTATGTTAATATGATTCCACTTAATTTTCTTTTCAATACTTCGATTTCATGCTTAATTTTTCGGATTGTTTAAGAAATTTATGTGGGTTTTCTTGAATTGCTAATTGTTATGAACATTAACATGCTTTAGGTTGTTATAATTGCTTTGTATAGC
This sequence comes from Rutidosis leptorrhynchoides, assembly GCF_046630445.1. Taxonomy (NCBI): domain Eukaryota; kingdom Viridiplantae; phylum Streptophyta; class Magnoliopsida; order Asterales; family Asteraceae; genus Rutidosis; species Rutidosis leptorrhynchoides. The sequence continues at coordinate 616,562,328 of NC_092334.1, read as the reverse complement.
TTGAAATCATATTACATTGTGTTTTTAGGGTATATTCATGATTCTAGGGTTTATGTAAAACTTAAATCCAAATTTTGGCTTTAAGTTTGGTTAAATTTGGTTCCTAGCAAAGTGTTTGTGAATGTTTGAGATAATTTGTGTACTTCATAAATATGTATCACATTTTGAGCATAACATGGTTCATGTTTTGGAAATCTAACATATTTTAGTTCTTAATTGTTATAAATACTTGAAAATTGTTAATTTTCCATTACTTTGTGTTTAATGTGATAGGTTGAGGGATGAGAATGATATGAGGTTCATGTTCAAATTTGGTTTCTAAAACGCTAGACTAGTTATGTTGATCTTGGATCTTTTGAGAAAATGTTTATATGAATGATTAACATGATTATGTGTTATATGTATTTTTGAACATATACTTGATTTATGATGAACTCACACTAATGCATACTATTGTCTATGCGCCTCTTTTGTTTTGGTGTATGTTTTATGTGTGCAGTACAACTTTAGATCAAGGGCAAGTCAACAACACGAAGAACCTTGCCACCGGTACCGAGAAGAACAAGATTCCTCGGATGAACAAAATTCTCCACCAAATGAACGACAATCTTCACCCGAAGGATCACCGGATCACAATGATCCAAGGGTTTGGTTAGCTTATGTCCGGGATCATTCGGATTACGCAAGTGCATATAATTGGGTAGCAAACAAAACATGTGATGCCACTTGGTATTTTGACCCGGCTCCATTGGTTGAAGCAAGGGAATATGATAGAGTGTCGAGAATTTTTGAGGTTAAATACCAGCTTTTAACTGGCAGGTTAATAACAGTCAGGGCATGGGAAAGGATTATGGGATTCAATGATGTCATTTACCCGGAATTGTGCAAAGAATTCATAGCATCCTTACGTTTTGATCTCATTATGGACCCGACAAATCAAAACTTCATGAGATTTCGTTTAGGTGGGATGGATTGGGTACTTAGTCAAATTGAGTTGGCCCGACTATTTGATCTGTATATCGAACTAGATGATGCCCAACTCAATGCTTACTTACGGTCAGCCGAGTATTATGACGATTTTTATGATCCACACCCATTTTGGAATGATATGAGTGACACTCAATTCTCCTCTAGTCGAAGCAAGTTCACCGATATACATGATAAACACAAAAGAATGCTTCATCGACTAGTTGCATGTACGTTTAATGCACGAAAACATGGCACAAATAAGGTGACTCGTCAAGATGTTTTTCTTGTAGACAAAATCTACAACCAAAGTAGTGTCGACATTCCATCCACTTTGGCAGATTATCTTGATAATTCGCGGGGAGATAGAGGGTTGAATCAGATTGTTGGTGGGCATTACATCACCCAGATTGCCAGGCATTTTGGTGTCGATTTCTCTCGGTTGATTCCAAATAGTACAACAATGAAGCCTTTAAACAAGACTTATTATCTGAATGCAGAATTTTTGAGCTATAATAATCATCAAAGGCTTATTCCATTTGTCCCGAGAGTAAACGAACCACCACGTGCCCATGATCATGAAACGGGTGGTAGCGGTGTTGGAAGAGATGAAGCGGAGGGAGAGGTTCGCATGGAAGAACCTGAAACTGAAGAAGAGTTACCACAAGCTCAAAGGCGAAGGCGTAGGCGGACACAAAGGTCGAGGGAGGAAGAGTTGGAGGAAGTGATTTCCAGTTTTCATGATATGAGGGTAGGTTTTCAACACAGGGATAACCAATATGAGGAACAAAGACAACAATTTAACCAATTTCATGAAGAGCAGCGCGAGCATAATAGGGCGGAAACATATGACCGAAGGTGGCGGAATTACAGGGGCGATTGGCTTCACCATAATGTCGGTATGTATATGCAAAACCCCCAAGAGTATTATGCTACCTCCTACCAACATCCGACCTATTACCACACACCGAACCGAATTCCGAGTCCTCCTTTATACGATGAACAGGCGGCCATGCAAGATGCTCAAAGACGCTTTGAGGAGTAATACCCGCACAGAAGACCTAGGAATGATGGTTCGGGAACCTACTCCGGCTGGCCTTTTGGTAACTTCTTCGGTGACACTTAGAGGGCTCATATGCCCTATTTGGTAATATTTGGTAATTTTTTTTTCCTTCAAAATTGTTTCTTTTAAGACAATGGTGTGTAATAATTAGAATTTTTATGTTGTACGCTTAACATTTGTGGTGGTTGTGTTTCATACACCACTTTTATCTATTCTATTTTGCGTGTTTATTTATTTCTTATTGTTAAGGTTTAGTGATGCTGGCATTCAGTTCAGCGAAGTACAATCAATTGGGAATTTGTGACAGAAATCAAGGAATGAACGATGTTCTTATGCTGGCATTAAGTTCAGCGCCATCGCTCACCTACATTTCACGATCTCCGGCTTTATGCCAAGGTTTTTTGAAATCATTTCACACTAATGCCCTCGTGAATTTTTAAATTTTTTTTTCTTCTGATTTTAAGTAATGAGGACCTTACTTAATCTTAAGTGTGGGGGAGTGGGTAATTCTCTCGGATATGCAATACAACTTGGCTTATTGTCGCATTTTATGAAAAATTTTAAATTTTAGAACTAAAAGTATTAGCGAAAAAGCCAAGTGTGGGGGATGTTACTAATCTTTTCGAATTATTATCACAAATTTTTGCAAAGTTAAAACGACTAAAGTACTTTTGGCTTGGAAATAAAAGAAATAAAAATCACTGAACGAAAAGGATGAATCATGACACACTTGCTAACTTTTGTTAGAAGATGTAGTCCAGAACAGCTGTAGGTTGACGAAAAAACTTGAAAAGTCATCTCTATCATCGGCTGGAAATCCACCTCACCTCAGCATCAAACAGGGTTTTTGGTGGTCAGACTTATCCTAACCATGAGATGGATCTGTCTCGTACAATGGGGGAGCACATCGCAAATTAGCTTTTAAGACTAATGAATCTAATCCCCAGATGGATGATCTCCGTAAAGATCAACCGCATCTATGTTTGACCGCGGTCAACATACATATGCCATAACAAATTGAGGTGTGCAAACTCATGGTTTATCGATGATATTTTGACACGATATAAGTTTCTTCTAAAACATATGCTATTTTATGAACTATATTGTGTAAAACCATTTTTTTGGACATTCGGTTAAGAGTTCCATGATACTACAATCATGGGGGCAGATAGCTTGCTAATCGCTGACTGAGACTTCGGTTTTCAGTTACCCTCGACCGGAATTTGAGGTTAAAACCGGAAAACGTGTTTAGTTTAAAAACTAACATTGACATTTTCAAAATATTAAAACGTTTTTCTCAAAGATCCAATTTTCCCTAAGGATCCAAACTTTGTCCCTCCCAAATAATCCAAATGTGTGCGTGTGTTCATAAATTGTGGGTGTACCTAAACGAGTGTGTATTCCAATGGTGTAAACTTGTGTACTATATCGTGTGAGAGTGTATTCCATTTGTGTTATATGGGTTTCATATAACGTGAGTTTGTGTGTGTTTTGCGTGAGTCGTGTGATTAGTGTAAATTGTATTTCAAATAATGCGTGTGATTCATTTATGGTTGTGTTTTGTATATGAATGTTTAGAACAAGACTTGCTTGAGGACAAGCAAGAGTTAAGTATGGGGGATTTTGATATTACTCCAATTAGTCATATCTTTAGTCATAATATCACGTCCTATTGTTGTTTATTTCATATGTAAACATAGTAAATCCGTTTGTAATTCATAGTATTGTAATATAGTCTAAAATCATTGTAAACTTGAAGAAATATGAAGATTATGTATGATAACAGCTCATAGATCGAATACGAGAGTGCGCTCAGTGCACATTGCAATATTTTGATCAGAGGATTTTTTGGCAAAAACCAAAGTGCGCCAAGCGCACAATTTGATGGTGCGTGCCGCGCACAGTAGTGCACTCAGCGCACCCATACGTGCACTTTTGACAGAAAAGTAGATTTGAACGTGCGTAGTCGAGCTGTAAAGTATAAAGTAAAGTAGGTGAGAGTGCGCTTGGCGCACCCTTACTGTGCGCGCGGCGCACAGTACTTTTCACCAACCTTTCAGCTTATTTAATTCCATTTCCAGTTTCATTTGAGGAGTACCAGTTTCCTTTCTGCTCAGGGACGAAAACATACGATTCAAAGCAGTTCTAGGGCATATCAAAGTGCATTTAAGCACTCAAATCATTGAAGAATCCAAGATCATTCAAGAGCTTCATCCAAGATTACTCCTAAAAGGTTAATCTTGTATTTACAATGAATTCTATCTTTGTTACTGTTGTGTTTAAGTTTTCAAGCATGATTGTTGGCTAGTCCATTTTATGTTCATCTAGATAAATAACCGAGATGTTGAATGTTTACTATTGATTGATTGTAACCATGCACGATAGTTTGTTGTTTGAATACAAGAACCATTCTTGTTAAGTTTAATCCTTTCGAATCAACTAATTGATATGTTCATTTGATTAAGAAACATCATCTTGTTAAGTTAATGTATTGATTTACACCTAGTGACATGTGTTTATCCGTCTTTTACTAAAAGGGATAAGTTGAGTTCAAATGGTTAATTTACATAAGAATGTAAGAACGACTCTTGTAGATACTTTGGAATAACTTAATTAGTATGTGTAATTGTCTAGGTGAATGACCAATTCCTTAGAATCTGTTATACACACTTTCAACTACCTTATTCCATTAATTAGCATGTGTTAGTGATTTGCCTTATCTAGTAACGTTTATAGGGATCTTGTTATAACACTTAGTTAATTATTTAGGTTGGGTGAATTGAGCATTTAACCGGACCAAGGGAATGAACTAAGTTAAACCTTTAGTTGATATAGGAGTGGATCATGTACAACACACCATTGACTTGATCATTCTTCAAGTCTTCAAACTAGTTGAATTAATTGATTACAAATAGGAGGTCTTAGGTGACAAGAACATCACTTGCGTCGTGTAATCCCGTTTGAGTGTTTGTGCAAGACTACTCTTGGTGAACCAATTAATTAGTTCTCGTGCATAACCAATCAATCCGATCTTAATCCTAAAATAACATTCAAAATTAAGGGTAAAAAGTCTAGATGAGCATATTTCTTTAATTTGATATCAAAACTATCTTTCTGTTTTCATAAACTTAAAATACCAAAAATATCGCCTTTTTAATCTTACTCATCACTTGATTCGCCTATCGTAAAAGGGCAAACCAAAATATATCTTGTACTTGTTATTTTCTTAGTTAATCATAATTTAGTCTATAATCTTAATTTGATTTAGTTACTGTCGTTGGAACGATACACGAATTTTACCATTTACTATACTACTACACGATCGGGTACACTGCCCGTTATTGTGTAGCAATCTTTAACCGGTATTTTTCCATACTATTTCATACAACAATTCATATACCACGTTTCGCACATCACTTCCCAAAGACTGGCCAACCATAGCAGCGCCAACCTTCAAAACAAGACGTCGCCAAACAGTACCCACAGCTATAGGACGAAGACCACCGCCGGGCTTGACAAGCGGTGTGAGGGGAGCACTAGCAATATACTCTCCTAATTCCATAGGGCACCTTCCAGCTAGAAAGAGATTAACGACCCCGGTAATAGAGCCAACCAACTCATCCGAGACTGCCACAGCAGCACCACTCAAGCAATCCATAAGGTGTTGTGCACGTAAACCATCCCTACCACATGAAGTGCCCCGAGAAAAACTTTTAATCTGGCCCAAAACAACAGCAGAAGTCGTAACGAGGTGAAGGTGATCAACCGTCATATCAGGCAAGGATGGAGCAATAGAAAAAGGGTGCTTAGACAGCAAGTCTGCCAGTGTGGCATCACTATAAGGAGCAACGCCTGATGAAGAAAGAACAAGAGCTGCAGCGGTGTAATGGCCATCACAAATCTTCCTACGACACTGCTTAATATTACGCTCTTCCAAATCAAGGACCTCATCATCAACTACTGACAACATAGGAGAATCCTCTGCCAAATACTCCCTCACAAGCTGTAAACTTCCACCCGTTGTCCCCCACGAGCAAATAGCACGGGAAATATTCTCTTCCTGATGCCGACGCTTTATCGAAGACCTAGACTCCCAACTACTCCGTGGCCGAAAGGTTTTAAGGGTACAAAGGGGTAACACCAACAAAGAGACCCAACTAGAAATGTCATCAGGCTTAGAGATCACCTTATCAAGAGCACCTTTCAAAACCCGAGAAAACCCCAAACGACACTTGGGAGGGATAGACTTAACCGTGCGAAAGCCCTTAGAGAAAAACTGATCAAGGAGAGCCACGTCAAAACCATCATTATGATCACGCACCGAACCATCCTCAATACAAATTTGAGCAGGAGAAGAGGGAGCTAGTGGCTTGGAAAAATTATGAAGCACAAAACGAACAACACCATTTCCCTCATCGGGGGGCTGCACATCCGGTCCCCTACCATGACGGCACTTAGCACGTACCGTGTGTGTTTTGTAGCAAACACCACATAACCAAATCCCCATACGCCTAAAAGTAACATCAGCCTCAGTATAAACACCCAAATTAGAAGTAAGAGAATGTCGAGTGTATCCCGCGCATCGATACCACAATGACGATCACTAAGATGCTTGATAAGAGAACTTCTAACTAGCCCATTTCCACTCCCATTTTGACAGCCACTAAGACCCACAAAGGGACAATGAAACTTCACATCGGCATGCGACATAGAGGGGACTTTTAACAATAATAATAATAATAATTATTATTATTATTATTATTATTATTATTATTATTATTATTATTATTATTATTATTATAATAATAATAATAATAATAATAATAATAATAATAAACTTAAAAGTTTTAAAACTTACAAAAAATTAGTGGGAAGCCTAGAGATAATCTGGGCCCCCACACCTCTAGCAATAGCAAAACCTATCCAAGTAAAAATATGAGCAGCAGCACCGGCACCAATATCTTGCGCCATCGAACTCTTCTGAACCCGCTTTAGCAAAGAAACAACCTCCTTCTCTAATTCCCCAAGGGAAGAAAATGAAAAAGGAATGAAACCATAACCAATCGCCTGACAGCTAGATCCGTACTTGACCCGCTTCCTACGAGTCGCATCAACCACAGCACGTCTAGGGACAAAGTCAGAAAGCCCAGATTGCGTCAAAGGAGAAGACCCTGTCAAGTCAACACAAACATCGCGACCACACTCCCAGGAATAAATTAACACATCTGCAGGTCTGAGGGCCCTGTCGTTCCCTCCAGACAACCCAATGTCAACCTCCTTTCTCGCTGAAATCTCAGATCGATAACAAACATCAACAAGGGAATCCCGAACAACATTATGTCGATGCTTAATATTATTATTATTATTATTATTATTATTATTATTATTATTTTTACATGGCTCGTCGATGCTGACAAATTAACGTTGGTCGTCCCTCAGTCAACTTTTCGTTCCTTTTTATGTTAAGTTGAATCATGTGCATATCATAAATCCTAGTATCTTAACAAACTTAAATCCAAATTCAAATCCAAACTAAAATTTAACATCAAATATATGGACTCTTCAAATTAAGGATTTTGGCACCTGAAATCCATCAAAGAACATGTATGATAAAAGTTTTATTTTTGTGTCCTCCATATTTTGTATTTAGTAATACTCTATATAAACAGTTTAGTTGTTTTGTGAAACCCAACGCTACTGTATTTATTTAATACGTTGATTCGAAGCATTACTAAATAATAATAAGTTAAATAACCCCGCGAAGTCGCGGGTCTCCAGCTAGTATATATTAAAAAAAAACATTAATAGATTTATGCATCTCTGAAAAAAATTCATATCCTTGATATAGGCCCCCAAAACGTGTTGTGCTTATGACCACGCCACTGCTTTCATTCATTTAAGAACCCGCCGCTGCTTACGACCACCGCTAATGCTGACCACTGTCGTCATTGCTGAGTACGACCGCCGCCATCGCCACCCTCAATCGTAAGATCTTTAGGCCCCTTTTGGTTCACGGAATCCTAAGGGAATTTGATTGAACTGGAATTGAATTTCGTAGACCTCTCCGTTTGACTCACATATTTTGGAAAGAATTATATTCCTTGAAATCATAAGATTCCTTCATCTATAAAATGTTCATACCTTCAAGATGTTGATAAATTTGAATTCCTTCCAACTTTCAATCTGTGATAAATCAAGCATTCTCGAATATTTATGTATATATTTTACGTACATTTCAACATGAGTTTTCGACGCGCTTTTTTTTGCGCGTTTTCGATGTGTTTTTTCGACGCAAGTTTTCGATGCGAGTTTCCGACTCGCTTTTTCAACGCGCTTTTCGATGCACGTTTTCGACTTGCTTTTGACGGGCGTTTTCGAAGCGCTTTTTCGACTCCCGTTTTTGGCTCGCGAATCTGAAAATTGAAAATTGAAACGCGTGTTTGGAAATGAAAATTGAAAACATAAAATTTTCTGTATAATTTTTAAGTTATTTTATGGGCAAATTGCCCAAAAGGGTAATGTAAGTGTCACAAATTACCAATTGAGGGTATATCAGTGTTCAACAAGCCTAAAAAGGGACGTATGTTCCAATTCATTCCCAAAGAGTATTCCTTATTTGAAAAAGCGTTGAATTAGGCCATATCGTTTTCACCTGAATTTTTTTTAAATAATGGTGATGTGTAATTTCCATTTAGCCACATTAGCATCCACCCTTGCATACACAATCGATTAAAAATGTTTTCCCTCTCACATTCGTCATTTACCAGTTTGAAACCCTAGGTTTCTAACCCTTCAACACCAATCAATGTTTCTCACCAAATCCTTCAAAAAACGATCATAAATCCCGATAATCTTGTCACTACACAAGCATCTTCAAGTTATATCAACGGTTTTGAGCTTAATTTCTGTATTGGTATGTAATCCTTTTCCATGGCTAAAGATACTAACAATGAAGTATGTACTATTAGGGTTAATTATTATGGCTATTTTAAAATGGATACTCTAACGTATGGTGGTGGTGCATTATTAGAGTTCAAAGGTTATGATTTTAACAACACCACTTTTTCAGAGTTTTGTAACAAAATCGAAAGTGTTCTTGACATTATATATGCACCAATGTATTATTGTTTACCTGGGAAGGGAATAAGAGATTTTGGTTTGAAATATTTGAGTAATGATAGTGACATGAAGAAAATGGTTGAACTAGTTAAAGTGTCACCTGTTGAAGTGTTTGTGGATCATAATAGTGTCGATATGACTGATTTTATTGATGATGATCCTGTGAGTGAAACAGAGGATGAACATGAAAATGAGAAAGAAGATAAACCTGGGAATGAGAAAGAAGCTGAACCTCAAAGTGAGAAAGAAGCTGAACCTCACAGTGAAAAAGAAGATGAACCTGTGAGTGAAAAAGAAGATGAACTTGAGAGTAAGGAGAACCTGATATTAGTGAACCTGAATAATGAAAAAGATGCAAGTGTGGAAGATTTAGAACCATTTAAAAATGTGGAAAACCCAGATGAATTTGTGGAGATGGATGAGAATGAAAGAATAAGCTTGATGAATATAACAAGAAGCACCCACTGCACGATCCAAGTGTTCATTGGAAGGCTATGAGACCACAAAAAGGTGAGAGATTTGCTAATATGGAAGAATTAAAGAACTGTATCATTAACTATGCAGTAAGTAATGGGTAGAAACTGTATTTTGAGGCAAGTAAAAGCAAGCATATTTTAGTTAAATGTGGTATAAGGTTTTCACAGAAGAGAAAGATTCCCATTGATGTGAATGTGCCTACATGCCCTTTTAGATTGTGGGCTTCAAAGATGGGAGATAAAGGAACAATTCAAATCAAGTCTTTAAATGACATACACACCTGCTCTAGGGATTACAACTTAGGTTCATTGGTTACTTTTGAATGGGTTGCTAATAAGTTAGCAGATAGGATTAAGGAAAATCCTAAAATAAAACTTAGGCAGATGCAAGATATCATAATGAACAAGTTTTCTGTACAAGTGACTAAAAATCAATGTCGTAGAGCTAAGTCAAGGGTTATATATTTTGATGTGCAATCCAGAAATACTCACTATATTCGAATTTGGGATTATGGGGCTGCAATTGAGAAAACAATGGTGATGGTTTGTACTCACTATAGTCATGGTTTGTACATCTGTTAAAGGATGATCTCAGTTTGAACAATGGTGATGGTGTTGCTATAATATCAGATCAACATAAGGTATAAAATTTGAAATTTCATAAACTTATATCCAATATACTTTGTATAATATGATTTGTATAATATACTTTGTACAGGGTCTTATTGAGTCAGTTAGGAGTATTTTACCAAATGCAGAGCACAGAAACTGTGCAAGACATGTCTACTCAAACTTTTCTAAAAGATGGCCTGGTGTTCAATTTAGACACCTTTTTTGGGAAGCAGCAAAGTGCACATATGTTGAAAAGTTTGATTCTATTATGCAAAAGCTCAAAGATATCAATGAAGAAGCTTATCATCACTTGGCTGATAAAAGACCAGCTACTTAGAGTAGGGCATTCTATATAGAAGGGTTTGATTGTGATGCTGTTAAAAATGGGATTTGTGAATGTTGGAACTCCATGATAAAAGATGCAAGAAAGAAGCCTATAATTGGAATGCTTTAAGAAATCAGAATGAAAGTTATGGTGAGGTTGATGGACCAAAGGACATCTGCAGATAAGTGGAGTAGTGAAATATGCCCAACAATTAGACTCAGGATTGAAAATAACCAGAGGATGCATAGGTACATTTATAATAAGTTTATATGCTTGTTAAGTTACTATTTTTCTTATATAGTTATCCTTACATAGCTGTTAATGTTTAATAGGCATTGGTTTGTGTGGTCAAGTGGAATACAAGTGTTTGAAGTTCGTACTACAGGACATGATGAGATTTTCACTGTTAACCTAATTACTAAGACATGCTCATGTAGATCTTGGAAAATAAGTGGTATTCCATGTCCACATGCAATAGCAACCCAATGTCATGTAGGCAATGATATTGACCTATTGGTTAGTGATAATTTGAAAAAAACCAAAGTTTCTTGCTTCATATAGCAACTTCATTACAACTGTAGGTGGGGAGATTCAATGGCCTAAGACAAACAAACCATTACTTTTACCTCCACTAAAAAGAGGATGCCTGGTAGGCCCACTGTTAAGAGAAAAAGGTCAACAACTGAGGGTAATGGTAATGGAGCTGTGAGATCAACAAAAAGTAGGAAGTGCCATAATTGTTATCAATATGGACACAATAGAGTAAGTTGCACTAACCCTCTACTACCAATCACAGAAAAGGTTGTTTCAAAGACTGGAAGACCTAAAGGTAAAGATCAAAGTAGAAGTGATAGAAGAAATGTTTTAAGTAGGGGTGGAAGTTCAAGTAATGTTGGTGTAAGGACACAAAGGTCAAATTCTGGTGTAACTAGGGGCCAAAGGTCTACTTCTGGTGTAACTAGGGGCCAAAGGTCTACTTCTGGTGTAACTAGGGGAAAAAGGTCAACTTCTGGTACAACTAGGGGAAAAAGGTCAACTTCTGGTACAAGAAATGTTTTTAGAAACTTTAATGTTGATGCAAATGATATGGGTCAAAGTTCTAATTATGTTCCCAACTTAGTTGACATTCCAGTTATGAATGATCCAGCTTCTGCAACTGCAATTGTGTTGGAAGATCAAATCATAACTCCAACTTTAATTGAAGAAATAGATGAAATGCTTAAACCAAGTGAGGAAAGGTCAAAAAGAAGCAAATCCAAGATGTAAAGAAGCTGGTAGACAGAAGGTAGTATGCAGCAAAAACATGTATTTTGTATCTCATTTTATGATGCTGCTAGTTTATTAAGTAAGTAATGTATGTATGGTAGTATGCAGCAATAAAAACTCCAGTTTTTGTGTATTTTGTATGTATTAAGTATTGCTGCTAGTCCCTAGTTTTAATAATGTCTTTTGTTGGATGTAATGGTATATTATGGTTACATTTGGTTATTATGTGCAAATGGTTCAATGTGTACATTGTTTGTGTATTTTGTTTGTGTATTATGAACCAACCATTCATTACAGGTGCAGTTTCATCTACCATCAACCAACCTCATTCAATTTTTCATTCATATGCTTACTTAACAAAATACAAAATACAATTAAAGCACCACTTACATTCAATTCATCAACTACTACAACACCTTCTACAATTACTTACACCTTCTACTATTACTTAAACAGCTAAAAAGTACACTAAAATAACATAAACACCACAACAATCACTACCAAAATCCACAACAACAATTTCACCTTCCACTTCAATTTTTAAACCTCTGTTACTAGTCGTTCTTTATCTTCAGTCAAATCAAACATATTTTTTTTATACCATTCAGATGGAAGCTCTGGATCGACCCAGTTGAAGTAGTTGCATTGAAATTGTCGTGGATTAGGGCAAGCCATGAATCTGCGAGCTGGGTTTCTTCATGTATTGGCAGTCCACAATCTTGCAAAACCACCACAAAAGCATCTTTCTCTTTCCATTCCGTTGTTCATCATGTCGAGCGAACAACTTTTGATTTTTTAAGCTTGAGCGTTTGATTTGGGTGCAGTCGTTCTTTGTCTGCATAACCCTAATTTGTGAATGTGTTGGTTCTTTTATAACCGATGTATATGCAAGGGTGGATGCCAATGTGGCTAAATGGAAATTACACATCACCATTATTTAAAAAAAAATCCAGGTGGAAACGATATGGCCTAATTTAACGCTTTTTCAAATAAGGAATACTCTTTGGGAATGAATTGGAACATACGTCCCTTTTTAGGCGTGTTGAAAACTGATATACCCTCAATTGGTAATTTGTGACACTTACATTACCCTTTTGGGCAATTTGCCCTTATTTTATTAAAATGGAATTCAATTCCCATTTCATTACAATAAAAACACATTTTTCCACATTCCACATAATTTTTCAATTCCAATTTTCGGATTCTAATTTCCTTAACACGTTATATTCCTTCAAAAAAACATTTTTTTCAACCAAACAGGGCCTTAGTGTTAGACAATTCTAACAGTTAACCATTTTTTTAATAAATTTACTGCAAGATCTACGCTTTGGACCCGCTATCTCTGTCGCACTTCATCGTCGGTTTAATAGATATGCCTCTGTTATCTTCCAATGCAAGTTTGCAAATGTTCCGATGGTGGTGGGTTTGTGGTGGGTTTGTGGTGGTACACTCGATCCGCCACAAAATCTGGTGGTTACCACCATAACCCATAGATTCATATGTGAAATTATTATTTTTGTTTCTCTATGAATTTCACATTTGTGTATGTATGAAATCATGTTGACAGAGTTTAGGATTTCCAATTGAAAGTACTATATATACATGTATGAAATAGGTTTGAGCGAAAAAGTTTGAGCAGACTCGAGTTCTAATTTGTATTTGATTATAATTTGGAGTAGATTAGATTTGATTTGATTTCGATTTAAAAGTAGTTAATTAAAGATTTTGTTGAAGATAAAGATGAGAGAAAAATGACAAAAGATATGTTCAAATGCCCAAAATACCTTCACATAATTATATGTATGGCATTAAATTAAAGTGTACAACATAGCCAAGTAAAAAAGAAAAATTTAAAAATGACATGCAAAATTTAAGTACAAGTTGAGGGACGACCGACATAATTTTGTCAAATCAAAGTTAACCGTTCAAAAATAAAATAATATTATTACTGATGAAGGATATTCATTTGAGTCCAAGTTTTATCTTGGGTTTGGGGGACTGATTTTCAGCCATTGGATTAGTGGTGATCAATGGCTGAGATTGAATGGATCAAAATATATGTAATTTTGGGCGGAGGGGCAATTTCATCATTTTACTGCAAAAAATTTGTACACACACTCCACCCATCTCGTGCATTCCTCACTATTGCACACACCATCTGTAACGTTTTTCTCTCTCTATCTCCATTCTAGGGTTTTCCATCTGGAACGAATTTCTTCATCGCCATTAATTATCTTAGGTTTCTTCGATTCGATCAACAATCAAAAGTTTCATCTTCAATGGCGAAATCATCTGAATCTCCGGCTAAAACACATGCTTCGTGTAAAGCACAATCTTAGGTTAAAGCTCAAGGTCCGGCAAAATCACAAGCTCCGACCAAAATACAAGATCCGGCGAAAACAAAAGCTCCGGCTAAACTAAAAGCTCCGGCCAAAGCTCTAGGTAATTTTACTATGTTTTATTTCGCAATTAATCAAGTGTTTGTTCTATTTTCATTGTTTTCTTAATTTTTTTAGTTTTTTTTAGAGATATTGCTTCGTGATTTGTTTGTGTTTACTATTTTTTCAGCAATCAATCAACTGTTTATTGTATTTCATTTTTTCTTAAATTTTTAGGGTTTTTTAGAGATATAGTGATTCGTGTTTCTTTTTCAAATCACATGTGATTTGTTTGTGATTATCTTATGTATGTTATTTACCATTATATTTACATGTTTTACAGTTATTTCTCTGCATGCATTTTGTCCATTGTAATGTTAGTGATTAATGCCAGCACTTTTGATTTATGCATTTTACTAATTACTTGTGATTCTGCATTTACCAATCACTTGTGATTCTGCTTTGACAATCACTTGTGATTCTGCATTTACCAATCACTTGTGATTCTGTTTTGCCAATCACTTGTGATTCTGCTTTGCCAATCACTTGTGATTCTGCTTTGCCAATCACTTGTGATTCTGCATTACCAATCACTTTCCTGTTTTCAATCAAATGTGATTACAAATAGATGTTAACAATTGACCTCATCTGTTATTTATTTGGTTTAATGTCTGATCTGCTTTTGTAAAATGCTTTTTTTACAGGTAAGAGGAAAGAACATCCCTCTACCAATGAAGATAGTAAACCAAAACTGAAACGAAAAGGTGGTGTTGCTGTTGATAAACCTGAAAGTTCTAAGTTGCCTGCTCTCAGGCTTAGGACCACTCCTGCGTAATTTGTGAAGGTTATGTGCTCTTTGACCGCTGAGCAAAAAGAATGTGTTCATAGACTTGGGTTTAGTGCTTTAATTGGCTTCAACATAAATGAGTTACCCGGTAACCTAGCTTACTATGTTGTTGATAACTTTGATGGTGATGCTATGGTTATACGAACGAGAAAAGGGGATATTAAAGTTGATACTGAAGCAGTCAAAGACGTCTTTGGAATTGAAGACGATGGTGTTGACATAGGCTCTTTGGAAATTAAGATTGATAGTGCTTTTGTTAAAAGATGGAAGGCTCAGTTTGAAGAAGGTATGAGCTACCGTTCATCAACACTTTGTAATTTGATTCTGAGCTCACCTGAAGTCGATAGCATTTTTGAGATGAATTTTGTAATGTTATTCACGAACACGATGGTTACGTGTGAAAGAAACGGGATGTTGACCGATTATGTGTTGACAAGGCTGGCTGATGATGTTGCTATATCAAGCATCAACTGGTGTAGTTATCTTCTTAATTCATTGAAGTATAGCAAAAAAATTTGGAACAGAAACTTTCCCAAGAAGAGTTTCTACAATGGTGCTGCTACCTTTCTTTCTGTGAGTTGTCTTCTCCATTGTTTTTATGCTTGTTACATCTATTTTGACAATTTGGTTAATAACTTTAATTATTATTTTTTACTCTTTTTTGTCTTAGCTGCTATATCTGGACAGGACCAAGTTTGATCTCTTTCCTGTTGTTCGTGGACGTCCAGTTTTTAAGAACTGGAAAGGTGCCATTACTGTTCGTGCAAACAAAGAGGCTTCACTTGGATCATTTGGTACTTTGGAACTTGCACCAAAGTATGATCCAGAAGCAGATGGAGAGGGCTTTTTAAAAATTGAAGATAACAATGATAATTTTGGTCTACTTGAGGTATTTTTTAAACTCATTCATATGACTTGTGATTCTGCATGATTTTTTACACTCATTCATACTTATTAATATCACTTGTGATTCTGCATGCGAATCACTTGTGATTCTGCATGCCAATCACTTGTGATTCTGCATGCCAATCACTTGTGACTCTGCCAATCACTTGTGATTCTGCCAATCACTTGTGATTCTGCATGCCAATCACTTGTGATTATTGATAGTGCTCCAAATGAACATATATTTAGTAGCAATATCCTCCCAATATGTAAATTATTTAGTTGTAATTGTTCCATATTCAAGTAATATTCGTTTATATTTAATAAGTGCGAAGACAAAAGGCGAAAACGAAGAATTGAAGACGGAAAGGTCTAAAATGCTCAAATGTACAAAGATACAATTAAAGTGGTTCAAATTATTGATGAAGAACGTCTAAAAATGACAAGAGTACAAGTTGCGGAACGCAAAGTACACGATATAAAATAATACGCGAAGACGTCCGAAAATCCGGAACCGGGACCCGAGCCAAGAAGAAACGCCCGACGCAACGGACCAAAAATATCTAGTCTACTATGCACAAGAATAAAATATAATATATAAATAATTATATTAATTATTTATATATTTATATTTATTTTAAATTATGTCGACGAACAAGAAAACAAAAATGATTGAGCTGGATTCTGGTGGCCATGCGAGTCGCATGGCCAGAAGGCTATTTCCCATGCGAGTCGCATGAGGATCAGAATCAGGCCTGGTCTATAAATTTGCCAGTTTTTCGTTCGTTTTTACACACACATAAATAATAATAATAATACTCCATAAGATAATAAATATATATATATATATATATATATATATATATATATATATATATAGTATAGATTAGTGTTATATTAGATTAGTTCGGGTTATGTAAAGGTTATTTTACGGGTTTTAAAGTCGGAGCTCTGTCCGTGTAACACTACGCGATAAATAATCAATGTAAGCTATGTTCTCCTTTTTAAATTAATGTCTCGTACTTAAGTTATTATTATGCTTATTTGAGCCGAAGTAATCATGATGTTGAGCTAAATATTAAAGATGGGGTAATTGGGTTTTGTACCATAATTGGGGTTTGGACAAAAGAACGACACTTGTGGAAATTAGACTATGGGCTATTAATGGGCTTTATATTTGTTTAGCTAAATGAAAGTTTGTTAATGTTAATATAAAGATTTACAATTGGGCGTCCCTATAAATTACCATATACACTCGATCGGACACGATGGGCGGGGTATTTATATGTACGAATAATCGTTCATTTAACCGGACACGGGAATGGATTAATAGCCACTAGAATAATTAAAACAGGGGTGGATTACATTCGAGGGTAATTGGTGTAATTGTTAACAAAGTATTTAAACCTTGGTTTACACACAGTCGATAACCTGGTGTATTCATTAAGCAAAGTATTAAGACCTTGTTACAGTTCGAATCCCCAATTAGTTGGAATATTTGACTTCGGGTATAAGGTTAAATTTGCCGAGCAGTTTATAATTATGACCGATGAACTATTATGGACAAAAACCAGATAGGTTTCAAATACATCCAGGACAAAGGACAATTAGCCCAGGACAATAAATTAAAATCAAAACGTCAAACATCATGGTTACGGAAGTTTAAATAAGCATAATATATTTTATTTCATTTTTTCTCGTACTTTTATTTATTGTCATTTCAATTATTGTTATTTATTTTATATTGTTATTTAAATATCGTCATTTACTATACGCTTCGCTTAAAATATAAATCGACAAACCGGTCATTAAACGGTAAAACCCCCACTTTTATATATTATTATATATATATTTATATATTTTTGTACAAATATAATTATATAAAAATAAGTGTTTCATAAGCCCGTCTCCCTGTGGAACGAACCGAACTTACTAAAAACTATACTACTCCGCGACTAGGTACACTGCCTATTGTGTTGTAGCAAGGTTTAGGTATATCCCATTTGTAAATAAATAAATATCTTGTGTAAAATTGTATCGTATTTAATAGTGTTTCCTAGTAAAAATTAGTAGTATTTTGTACCCCTTCGCTTTAACATCAAGTTTTTGGCGCCGCTGCCGGGGAGTCGGCGAAATATTTATATCATTTTTAGAAAAACAATATAAAATCCTAAAAATTAAAAAACTTAAAAAAAAAAAAAAAAAAACCCGAAAAAAAAATATATATTTTTATATAGTTTTAAGATTTTTATTTATAAAATTATCAAATATTTCTATTTTTAGTTTTATAAAAATATTAAGTTTTTATTTAAATTATATATATATTTTATTTAATATATAAAACAGAAAATATAAATAAATATAAACAATACGGTTGAACCTGTCATTTGACCCCCCTCATTTGAACCGGCTCTGGAGGTCATGCGACTCGCATGACCCTTAGCCTGAACCCCATGCGAGTCGCATGAGGGGTCTGACAGGGCTACATACAACCCTACTTTTGCATTAAATACGGTATATAATTTAATTTTATTATATTTAACCCTAGTTAGTTTATTTGTTTAATATAATTAGTTTTTAGTTTTATTTGTATTTTACTTTTAATTAGTTTTATTAATATATAAATTGATATCTTTAATAAATAATAATATAAAAATTATATTTTTATAAAAATTGTACTTTTTACCATTTTTTTTATATATTTTTATATTTTGTATCTTTTTATCGTTTTAGCGTAATTTGTGTATTTTTATTCGTTCGTGCTTAGTTTTAAGTCTAGTTTTTGTCGTAGTTTTAATTTTTATTTCTAGAATTTTTAGGCTTTGCCGTAAAATCCCTTAATTGCTTATTCCTTAGACTAAGATTTAGGTGCTTTTGAATTTTGCGACGCCGTGTTTCGACGTTTTTCTTTCTTATTTTTATTTTTCGACACTTTTCGACGCGCAATCTATTTCTTTCTATTTTCTCGACACTCTAATTTTTAGGACCTAGAATTTTCTCTATTTCTTATCTAATATCTCAAACGGAAAGAAAAATTATTTAAGTGGTTAAATTAATGGACGTTGACATTTTTCTGGTTCGTAGTAATAGTTGGATTTGTTAGTGGCTAGTTGTGGGCTTCCGATTTAAAGGGTCCTGGCTACCTGCTGCATCTTTTGGCTATTCGAAACGTGGGCAAAAATCAGAAAAGTCTATTAATTGGACAACTTATTTAAGTTTTTCTATTTTTATAACTAATAGGAATTGCGCAAAACTGTAGCTAAAATTTGGCCATCGCAATAAAATGGAAAATTTTGAAAACAAGGCCTTGGAAACTCTTTTTGAACTCCAAAATCAATTAAATCAATACTCTCAAACGAGTGTTGATGACAATTCGGTCAGTCAATCTTGGATCGCGAACGACGAAACAATAACTGGTTGTGAAATCTGTGGAGATTATCACTCAACATGGGAATGTTACTATTACGTTCCTATGGAAAATTACGCACCCACGGAACCTGAATGGAACGATTATGAAGAACACAATTCAAACTGGGATTATTCCCAAGAATATATCCAAACTCAACAACCAGAAGACGAGGAAAATTACGTGTCCGAAAATTCTTTAGACAATATGAAAATCAAACTCGAAGAACTTGATGCTCAAAAGGAACAAATGAGAGAGTTTGTAAACCGGCAAGCTGAAACTCTATCAGATTACACACCTGTTGATCTGAGGAGTCGTGTGCAAGAAAATCTCAAATCATCGAATTTTGATGAATTCGAGAGCTCCGAAATCACCAACTATCCCGATGATACTTTTTATTCAGTCTTACCAAATTCACAACATATCGACACATTAGCCTCTACCGACGAAATAATCAATCCATCAATGGAGGATGAAGAAGAAGAAAGGGTGACAAATTGGTACTCTTGGGAATACGATAACGTTGAAAATTTTACCCCCGAGGCCAAACCTAACTTCACCATTCCACAACCTTCCAACCCAATATTCTCAATAGACGAGTCATCTACCAAAGATGAACTACAAGCTGTAATAGATAATGACACCTCGGATTTCACCCAATCGGGTAATAGAGGTGAAAACTTTGATCTCGAGAATAAAAGGAAGGAAATGTTAGGAATTATCCGCCCTATAATATGTATGTCGATGTATATCGATCCATTTGACCAAGAACCAGAAAAGAGACATATCTATTTACTAAAAGCTACACTTAAAAAAGAATTAAGTAGTGATATTCGGGTGGGTCTAAACTTTAAAACCGTTGATATATTATATACCACTCGAGATGTAAATAACTGGCTCACTATTTTAATTCGAGGAACTTATTCCACCGACTTCACATATCGTCAGCTAAAGTGTAGGGAAGTCTAACCCCACTTAACGTTAAATTAGGGGTTCGGGTTAGTGCATAACTCGTTAATAAACATGCATAATAAATTAGGGTAAAAGATGCATTTTCAAAGATTAGCAAACAGTTCAGAAAAGCAACCATTTTTGAAGAAAAACATGTGTGATAATACAAGAAGGAATGAACGATGAGGCGCGCCATCTATCATTCGTCGAGCTTTGTAAGTACAAACTAGGTATTCTTAATCACTTTTCTACACTAATCACCCTCATGAATTTATAATTAGAGTCTGATTTCATGCAAATGAGGGCATTGCATGATCTCAAGTGTGGGGAAGGGTTATAAATTCTCTCGGGTTTACACTTGGTTTATTTGCCAAATTTTGTGAAAATTTGAAAAAAATTTCAACTAAATAAATTTAAAATCATGTTTATACATATTTATGAACGATGAAAACTAGGTGTTAATACCGAAATTATCGTTACCTAGAAAAGGACATAAATTGAGAAACAACCCAAAACGATTGAATTCATTTAAAATGGAATAAAGGAGAATAAAAAGGCAAAGAAAGAAACTAAGTGTGGGGAGAATGTACCAAGTTATTCAATTAAAAACTATCTATCACATGTTTCTGTAAAGTTTATTGCAGGTGCTTTTGTTTTGGACTAAATTAACTATTTTACCCGATGAAAGAAAAGATGGATCTACACGATGAATCAATTCCATCATTAAAAGGAAGTAAAGTCTTCCGGAAAAGACACGCGCTTCTTGATTTAGGTCATGAAGTTGTCGTCCAGACCAGCTGTAGGTTGACGAAAAATCTAGAAAAGTCATCACTAAAATCGGCTGGAAATCCACGGACCTCAGCATCAAACAGGGTCGCCAAGTGGTCAGATTTATCCTAACCATGAGAAGGATTTATCTCGTACAATGGGGGGGCACCGTGCAAATTAGCTTGATAAGACTAATGAATCAGATCCCCAGAAAGGATAATCTCCTTAAAAGATTAAAAATCAGCTTTTAAGCCTGATATTACTCAATCCTTGAGATTGACCTTAAAGATTGAGAATTACAAACTCATGGAATTCGATGATATCTAAACTCGAGCTTGAACGAGAAAATATTTTGATCAAAAATACAAACCGATTTGTTTTCTGAAAACCCATTTTCAATGCGTTCATTACCATTGAACGTAAAATCCTAGGAATTCACCTAGAATTCATTAGGTCACCTGAACCAAATTGGGTGTCAACCGTAAGAACGGTGGTTGCATAGCATGGTCAGAGACAGGACCTTGTGCCAGACCGAAAAATCATAGGATGATCTTTACTATTGCTCCTACCAAGGATAGTTCTAGCATCCGACACGTTTTTAGACCATGAACAAATGCATGTCATTAGACATTGCCTTAACAGTTTCTTGTTCATCGCTTTCCTTTACAACCGGACGGTAGTTTACCGAAAGGTAATATACGGAACAAGTAAACTGGATGTGTGCTTTTCGATACCAGGATAGCAGTGGATTACACGAACCTAAAAGTTTTAAGCCAAAATATTGATCCACAAATATATTTTGCAACACCAAAGAATGGATTAAATCAGAAAACTTGTCTAGGGTAAAATCTAGCTTGAATTTTCAAAAGATCAAATGTTTTCATAAAGATCCAATTTCCTTAAGGATCTACATTTTTATAGTCATGTGGGACTGTAAACCGCCTTTCAAATGTGCACTTTGCTTTGGAAACCGAAAGTAAATCGGCTATTTGATTGCAAGTGTCGTTGACCTAAACCCAAGGCAACTGTGGATGACACACCCACCTTTAACCATGGTTCTATCGTTACTATCATTATTTATACCGCCATATCAAAATCACTGATGTACAAAGTGTGAAGAATAAAGAAGTGATTCGTGTGATGTATTATAATTTCAAGTTATGTATTGCTTGAGGACAAGCAACGTTCAAGTGTGGGGATATTTGATAGTGCTCCAAATGAACATATATTTAGTAGCAATATCCTCCCAATATGTAAATTATTTAGTTGTAATTGTTCCATATTCAAGTAATATTCGTTTATATTTAATAAGTGCGAAGACAAAAGGCGAAAACGAAGAATTGAAGACGGAAAGGTCCAAAATGCTCAAATGTACAAAGATACAATTAAAGTGGTTCAAATTATTGATGAAGAACGTCTAAAAATGACAAGAGTACAAGTTGCGGAACGCAAAGTACACGATATAAAATAATACGCGAAGACGTCCGAAAATCCGGAACCGGGACCCGAGCCAAGAAGAAACGCCCGACGCAACGGACCAAAAATATCTAGTCTACTATGCACAAGAATAAAATATAATATATAAATAATTATATTAATTATTTATATATTTATATTTATTTTAAATTATGTCGACGAACAAGAAAACAAAAATGATTGAGCTGGATTCTGGTGGCCATGCGAGTCGCATGGCCAGAAGGCTATTTCCCATGCGAGTCGCATGAGGATCAGAATCAGGCCTGGTCTATAAATTTGCCAGTTTTTCGTTCGTTTTTACACACACATAAATAATAATAATAATACTCCATAAGATAATAAATAAATATATATATATATAGTATAGATTAGTGTTATATTAGATTAGTTCGGGTTATGTAAAGGTTATTTTACGGGTTTTAAAGTCGGAGCTCTGTCCGTGTAACACTACGCGATAAATAATCAATGTAAGCTATGTTCTCCTTTTTAAATTAATGTCTCGTACTTAAGTTATTATTATGCTTATTTGAGCCGAAGTAATCATGATGTTGAGCTAAATATTAAAGATGGGGTAATTGGGTTTTGTACCATAATTGGGGTTTGGACAAAAGAACGACACTTGTGGAAATTAGACTATGGGCTATTAATGGGCTTTATATTTGTTTAACTAAATGAAAATTTGTTAATGTTAATATAAAGATTTACAATTGGGCGTCCCTATAAATTACCATATACACTCGATCGGACACGATGGGCGGGGTATTTATATGTACGAATAATCGTTCATTTAACCGGACACGGGAATGGATTAATAGCCACTAGAATAATTAAAACAGGGGTGGATTACATTCGAGGGTAATTGGTGTAATTGTTAACAAAGTATTTAAACCTTGGTTTACACACAGTCGATAACCTGGTGTATTCATTAAGCAAAGTATTAAGACCTTGTTACAGTTCGAATCCCCAGTTAGTTGGAATATTTGACTTCGGGTATAAGGTTAAATTTGCCGAGCAGTTTATAATTATGACCGATGAACTATTATGGACAAAAACCAGATAGGTTTCAAATACATCCAGGACAAAGGACAATTAGCCCAGGACAATAAATTAAAATCAAAACGTCAAACATCATGGTTACGGAAGTTTAAATAAGCATAATATATTTTATTTCATTTTTTCTCGTACTTTTATTTATTGTCATTTCAATTATTGTTATTTATTTTATATTGTTATTTAAATATCGTCATTTACTATACGCTTCGCTTAAAATATAAATCGACAAACCGGTCATTAAACGGTAAAACCCCCACTTTTATATATTATTATATATATATTTATATATTTTTGTACAAATATAATTATATAAAAATAAGTGTTTCATAAGCCCGTCTCCCTGTGGAACGAACCGAACTTACTAAAAACTATACTACTCCGCGACTAGGTACACTGCCTATTGTGTTGTAGCAAGGTTTAGGTATATCCCATTTGTAAATAAATAAATATCTTGTGTAAAATTGTATCGTATTTAATAGTGTTTCCTAGTAAAAATTAGTAGTATTTTGTACCCCTTCGCTTTAACATCAATTATGCATGCCAATCACTTTTGACTCTGCCAATCACTTGTGATTCTGCATGCCAATCACTTGTGACTCTGCCAATCACTTGTGATTGAATTTACATAATCACTTGTGATTTTTCATACTTATTCCAACCTTTTTTCATATTATTTGCAGGAATATTTTCAGGTCATTGACGAGAAATTCAAAATGGTTGATGACTTGAAACAATTTCTGTTGAAGAAAATAACTGAAGGTTTATCAAAATTTCCAAATGAGAAGACTTTGATATCTTATCAAAGTAGATTGAATCAAGTTTTTAGAATCAATGATGGTGATGTTGATGAGAAGCTTGAAAACAAGTCTGAGGATGATGAGAAGAAGGCTGAGGATAAAGAGATTAAGGTTAAAAATGATTCGAAGATGGTTGAGTGCGAGGAGAAGGCTGCTAATGATGATGATGTTAATGATGATGATGATGATAATGATGATGATGATGATGATGATGATGATGATGATGATGATAAGGATAAAGAAAAGAAGAAGAAGAAGAAGAAGAAGAAGAAGAAGAAGAAGAAGAAGAAGAAGAAGAAGAAGAAGAAGAAGAAGAAGAAGAAGAAGAAGAAGAAGAAGAAGAAGAAGAAGAAGAAGAAGAAGAAAAGACTGAGTCTGATGAAGATGATGAGGTTAGTGGTCATGAAACTGAGATTGAAGCGAATTCCAATGAAGAAGTTGTACAGCTTGATCAAGATGATGAGGGTAAGGGTAAGGGTCCCGAAGATGTTGTAAAAGAAGTTTGTGAAGGTGCCGATAATTCTAATGTAGATGTTGAAGAGCAAGCTTCTTTGACACAATGGTTTGATCTGAATGTTAACGAGGTTGTTGAATGTTGTGAAATAGTTTCTTTACTTGTTAATGCACCCACAAAATTGGATAGTCTTCAAATGTTAGCTGTTCATAATACACCAACATTTAACAGTTTAACCCCTCCAACTTTTCATCTTTTATCTCAGGAGGAGGTTAGTGAGGAGAAGAAGTCTAAGAAGGGAAAAAAGAAACTGATTATGAGATCTACGAAAGTTGCTATGGCTTCTCCATATGTCAATAGGTTGACGGCAGTTTCGGACCTGTTGACTAACTCCGAACTAGCTTTGGCTATGGATTTGTTTTCAATGCAAAGAAACGCTTGGTGAGTTTTCTATACTTTTTTCTTAATATAAATAGCACTTTATATCATTTGATTCACATGTGATTATATTAGTCAATCACAAGTGCTTATGTTTTGCAGTCACATGTTATTAATCAAACAAAGAATCAGTATTTGACAAATAGTAATTATGTTTTATTGTATTTTTTTAGTGATCTTGTATTTGAAGTTAAAAATGCCGATTGGAATGTTCATCGTGTCACGATGGAATCACTTTGTCCTGATTTATATATTGAGGCTGGTGTGATTGATATTTGGAGTTTTATACTAAACCACGAGCGTAGGTATAGAGATCCAGCCAACCGAACAAGATTTTTCTTTCCAACGTCAATCATTGTAAGTTAACTTTTAAATTTTAGGTACATATATCATACTGTACAATCACTTGTGATTCAGCATGCCAATCACTTGTGATTCAGCATGCCAATCACTTGTAATTCAGCATGCCAATCATATTTATTGTTTGCATTTATTTTGTTAAAGTTTTTAATATATGTTCTTTTATTTTATACAGTGGTCATACATGTATGACAACAGTTTGAAAAAAGAAGCTAAACTCAAGTCATTTCAAGAAAATGCATCATCATTGTTTAAAGTGTTTCCCAACGAAGTTTTTTTCCGCAAAACTGAGCTAGTATGTTATTTTACTTTACATTTTTGTTTATTTTTTCTGTAATATAATAATTAATTTATTTTTTTATGCTGAAAATTAATTGTTTTATTTTAATTCTTTTCTACATGTGTTTTTCCCAATCTGCAGAAATGATCATTTCTTTGTCCTTGTGTTTGATTTGAAAGTTTCAAAGCTCTTCATACTTGACAATGCTAAACTAACGATGCACTTCAACGCAAAATATCTCAAAGTTTGCAACCTTGTGGTTAGTTTATCTTTTTTTTTAATTAACTTGTTTTGTATATTTAAACATGTCATTAGACTATTCAATCACATGTGATTGAATGATACAATCACATGCGATTACAAACAATCATTAGCACATGTGATTTTAAAAAGCTGATCTTTATTTTTCTGATTTGTTTTCTCAGCAATATTGCTTTTGTGAGCATCTTAAATCTCAAAATCATCCAAAGGCGAAGAAGATTCAAGATATTCATCCAAGTAGAATCAAGATTCCATGGATTACGAGAGACAATGCTGTTGATTGTGGAGTTTTTTCCATGTACCACATGGACAAATTTAAAGCCACACCCAAGACAGATTGGACTGAGGAATTGGCTCGTGAATCGTCGGTTCAAAATAATCAGCTCAGGAAGTTGAGAGTTCGGTATGCAGCAAAAAATTTAACACATCCTCTAAATTTGCATTCCAAGCAGATGATTATAAATGCAAATCGGTTCAACATTCTTCATTCAAAAAAAGAATATAGGAACGTTGTTTTGACTGCAAAAAACTCAAGAGATGAGCGGGTTGAGAGATCAAAGGAGTCCTTGCCAAAAATCAAGTGAAGTGTTCTATTGAAAAACAATATAAGATGTTATTTTTGTTGAACTTTTTATGTGTTAACAAATTTGTTATTTGGTACACAATATTTTTTAGCATATCTATGTTTTTGTTGAATGGTAAATCACATTGTATGGACTATGGTTTTTAATCACATTGTATGAATGACAATCACTTGTATTTTTAATCATTTATTTATTCTCCACCAATCACTTGTGATTATGCATTGTTAATCACTTGTGATTCTGCATTGTTAATCACCAATCACGCATTGTTAATCACCAATCACTTGTGATTCTGCATTGTTAATCACTTGTGATTTTGCATTGTTAATCACTTGTGTTTTTAATCACTTATTCATTATCTACCAATCACTTGTGATTCTGTATTGGTAATCACTTGTGATTCTGTATTTAGCAATCACTTGTGTTTTTCATTGTTAATCACCAATCACTTGTGATTCTGCATTGTTAATCACTTATGATTCTGCATTGTTAATCACTTGTGTTTGTATTGGTAATCACTTGCATTGTTAATCACTTATTAATTATCTACCAATCACTTGTGATTCTTCATTACCAGTCACTTGTTATTCTGTATTTGGCAATCACTTGTGTTTTCATTGTTAATCACCAATCACTTGTGATTATGCATTGTTAATCACTTGCGATTATGCATTGTTAATCACTTGTGATTCTGCATTGTTAATCAATCACTTGTGATTCTGTATTTGGCAATCACTTGTGTTTTTCATTGTTAATCACCAATCACTTGTGATTCTGCATTGTTAATCACTTGTAATTATGCATTGTTAATCACTTGTGATTCTGCATTGTTAATCACTTGTGATTCTGCATTGATAATCACTTGTGTTTGTATTGGTAATCACTTGTGTTTTTAATCACTTATTAATTATCTACCAATCACTTGTGATTCTGTATTTGGCAATCATTTGTGTTTTTCATTGTTAATCACCAATCACTTGTGATTATGCATTGTTAATCACTTGTGATTCTGCATTGTTAATCACTTGTGATTCTGCATTGATAATCACTTGTGATTCTGTATTGGTAATCACTTGTGTTTGTATTGGTAATCACTTGTGTTTTTAATCACTTATTAATTATCTTCCAATCACTTGTGATTCTTCATTACCAATCACTTGTGATTCTGCATTGTTAATCACTTGTGTTTTTAATCATCACTTGTGATTCTGTATTGGCAATCACTTTTTTTTAATCAGTTATTCATTATCTACCAATCACTTGTGATTCTGTATTGGCAATCACTTGTGTTTTTAATCACTTATTCATTATCTACCAATAACTTGTGATTCTTCATTGGCTTATCTAATCATATGAACATAAAAAATGTAATTCAAGAATTTCATAGGAACATCAGAATTTCACAATTGTACGAAAGAGAATAAAAAAATAAAAAAATCGTTAAATAATTCAGTAGTAACTTCAGATTTCTGAAGTTTCTGCTTGTTCTTTTGCTTCTTTTTTTTTTGTCACGGGTCCTCTGATTGTGATCGTCACGTCCACATTTACCACAAGTAAACTTTCTCTTTTTGCTTTTCTTTATTGCTTTCTCTTTTCCACTCATTAGATGCTTATCATTTGCACATCCTTTGTAATTCCCAACAGGTGGGGTTTGTATTTCTATTGTACTAGGCTTTGAAACTCCAGTCATGTTTCCAATTATATCATCTTTCTTCTTTGACGGTTTTGGCACTTGAGCTTCAACTTCTTTCTTCAACAATTTAAGTTTTTCAAGAAACACTTTTAGCATCTTTTCATCACTGCCTACAAGTTCCACACAATCATAAACAACTGAGGTAATTCATTAATAGAATCTTGTACAACTATGTTTTCATTGCCATATCTATTTCTCCTTGATCTTAACTCGGGTGGTATTATGTCCCTTCTCCAACGTCTCATTATGTATTTTTCCAGAATTTCTTCTATGTTCTTGTTCTTTAAAACCCAAAAACAGTGTCTACACAGAAGACCATATCGTAGATAGTGTCTACATGTACATACCATTGATCCGTCTTTGCTGTTATGAAGTACCTGCAAAAAAAAAAAAAAATTTATTATCAATCACATGTGATTGATAAAAAGATTTTGATTGGATTGGCCAATCACAGGTGATTACATATATAAACAGACATGTAAATGTTTTTCTCAGGTTCTGATATAAGTGGCTACATTTTTGAATCAGCAATCATATGTGATTATAAACATAAACATAGATGTAAATAAATTTTACCTTGTAATGGAAGAACTTTTTTTCTTCATTCGGACCCTCTTTTGTCTTCTCTTTTTCCTCTTTAACAACATAGATTTCCGTTTCTTCCTCCTTGTCCATTTTATCCAATAAACAGCTATACAATGCTTCATAAATCTCTCTTTGAACGATTGCAAAAATAGCATGTGTGTAAACCTTTAATGCATGCTTTTCAATTTTCAGCTGAGTTAACAGTTTTGGATTTTTCTTGATTGTCTGTGCATCCAAAGATTCTTGCTTTGACCTCTGTTTTAACATTGCAGATTCAAAGCCGTCCATAAAAGTTAACAGATTTGCTGCTGATCTTGTAAAGTTTGAAAAAAAAGCATTCTCGCTCTCAGATCTTGAAGTAGTTCGCATCAAACCAAACATTTCAGTGTCGATAAAATATGCTGGTATTCAAGTTGATCTAATATCAAACATATGTTTGAACCAACTATCATTTTTCAATGAGAAATCGTGCATCAACTTTTCCCATCTTTCTTCAAAAACATTTGGTTCGATATACATATTCCAAACAAGCTTATTAAGTCTATTCTTGAAGTCTTTTTCTACTTCATCTTCAATAGTAGGAATTGCTTCTTGAATCTGTAATTATATATCATTTTTTAATCATTCATATTAAGCAAATCATGTATCATTAAACATTTCAATCACATGTAATTAAATACATTTGTTGTTTGATAACAAAATTCATACCTTTGATGGCACCTTTCGCATAATGTGCCACATGCATAGTCTATGTTTTGCCATCTTAAAAACTGCTTTTATCGCTATCGCCATTGATTTGTCCTGATCTGTCACTATCATGTTTGGCTCTTTCCCGAATGTCTTCATGAAACATGTAAGAAGCCATGTGTAACTCTAGGCTGTTTCATCCCTGATCAATCCCGCAGCAATAGTGACACACCTATGGTGGTTATCTATGCCAGTAAATGGTACAAATTTCATGTTGTACCTTCCAATAAGCCAATTAACATGTCAATCACATGTGATTAGAAATTGTAATGAGCCAAATAACATGTCAATCACATGTGATCAGAAACTATAATGAGCCAAGAAAACATGTCAGAAACTATAATGAGCCAAGAAAACATGTCAATCACAAGTGATTGTAAACTTTAATGATCCAGAAAACATGACAATCACAAGTGATTACAAACCCTGGTGAGCAAGAAAACATGTCAATCACATGTGATTAGAGAGTCTAGTGAGCCAGAAAACATACCTGTTCGTTCTATACGTTGCATCAAATGAGATTATGTCACTAAACTCCTTGTAGTTGCATTTTGCAACTTCATCGGCCCAGAAAATTGAATGTAGTTGACTTTTTTCAAGCTTGTACTCAAATGAAAAACCAGGAACATATTTCTTCCGTTCTTCCATTTTGTTAACGAGCATTTGAGAATCACTTGCATTGATAAAAACATTCAAATCTCGTCTCCAGTTTCTGAAATCAGTTACAGTCCCATGCACATTTTTCTCAGACCCTTTCATATTGCTATAAACTTCGTATGCTTTTGTCAGACCAATATTTGACACTGACGAATGGTATACAAACAACTGCTCTGCATACTTCATCTGTCTTTCCGCTTTACTTAAATGTCGGTACTCTTGGGGTAGCAACTCATGATTATGGTATTCTTGAAAGTCAGACAGTATAAACGTATTAGTTCCATACACCCAATCGAATTTAACCCTAGCCCTACATCCAGTGCATTCCATGTTGCTTTTCCTAATTGGCTTTTTACTACTTTGCAATGTGTCAAAGTTTACTTGCATTGGCACACCACCTCTATTGCACAAGTAATATTTCTGCTTCACCAACCCAGATTTTGTAGTCTTTTGAGTTGACTTTCGTATGTCAAAACATGCATGAAACGCGTATAACCTATACATTTTTTCACACTCTTCAAGTGTTCCATAATTTTTTCCAACAAATGGTAGTAAACTCTCATCAACTATTGGTGCATAATACAATGAACCACCTGGTGTTTCTTTTTTACGTGTTGCAGCTACTTTTGGTGTATCTATACCTGTCCAAAAAAAAATAGACAATCACGTGTGATTTAAATGTTCACTAAATATAACTTAAACAACTAACACATGATCAATGACTAATATGTTACTTTCACTCATTCATATCTAATAAAGACAATCACATGTGATTTAACTGTTATTCACTCGTTCATATGACAAATGACTTTAACAATCACAAGTGATTTTTAACAAGAAACAAGTGCATGATAAGAGACACGGATATACATATCACATATAGTATTATCATAAAACAAAATCACATGTGATTAAATAAACATAATCACATGTGATTGAATAAATACAATCACAGTATAATCACATGTATTAAATCACAGTAATGTATCATCATAATACCCAATCACATGTGATCCAATATGAAAAAATTTACAATATGTTTTATTTCATCATACGTATAATCACAGGTATTAACATAAAACAAAATCACATGTGATTAAATAAAGATAATCACATGTGATTGAATATATACAATCACAGTATAATCACAGGTATTAAATCACAGTAATGTATCATCATAATACCCAATCACATGTGATCCAATACGGAAAAAAACATACCTGCAGCGTTATCTATAATTTCTTCATCACTGATCTCGTATTCTACTTCAATTGGTTCGTTTTCTGGCTCCATTGCTTCATATTCTTCTTCCATTGATTAATTGATTGGACAATTTGATTCACAGCAGTGAAACGATCATGCAACAAAATACATATCATTAAACTCAAATCACATGTGATTGACTAACTTGAAATTTACAACAGTTCAGTTTCTGTCTTCATTCTATTTATGATTATCACTTTTAACTGGAAATTACGTGTGATTGACAAAGAAATTACTCAAATTCAAAGTAAATACTGTTTCATCCAAATTTAATCACATGTGATTAGAAGAAACAATACACATACCTTCAGCATTCTGGATTTCGATTTGTTCTTCGTTACTGATATCGATTTCTGGTTCCATTTTGCTTAAATTGAAGGTGAATATCAATTGATTTTGAGAAGAATTCGTATATCCTGCAATTTTTTAGTGATCGACTGATTTTACGAATCAACGTTAACTCCGTTAGAATCGTATGATCATAAATCGGAGCTATAACGGTGTTAACGTGGTTGAAGATGACCGATCGGTCGCCGGAGAAACGTTAATCGCCGATCGCCAGGAGCCTGTTAGGGTTTTGAGGGATTTGATCGATAGCCTTCGTGGTTTTCTCAAGTACGTAAGGGTGTAATTGGCAAATGATGAAAATACCCTTCCAGTACAAATTGGTGGTTTAATCTGGTGCATTGATCAAAAAAGATCCAAAGGCTGAGATGTGTTCCTTGGTTCTCAACCTTTTACTTGTTTTCTTCTGATTACAACTTTATTACTGATATTCAAATTAGTTTAATAATACGGAGTAATAAATTAGACATTAGAATAAACAAAATAAAACTCACATTAACAATTTAAAAAAATATTACAATTTCTAGAAATAAAAGTAATAAAAGTTTTTAGAAAACAAATACAAATACGTAAAAATAATAGAAATCGTCAGCAGCTAGTTGTCTCCATATGAATCTTCCAAAGCCAACCTAGCACGCATTTTCTTCTTTAACTTCTTAGACCACCCCCTATGGTTAATTACCCGCCCATTACCCACTTATTACCCGTAACTAACCATAGGCACCATTTAGTTACCCGCTTTCACCATAGATTTAACGGAAGAGTTATAGGAATTGCGAGTCCCAGTGCTTTTTATTGTTGGAATTGATGTTTTATTGCTTGTACATTGTATATTAAGAGGAGTATTGTTTTAGCCATGATAGGGAGTGTTTAGTTATGAGTTAGTTATAGGATATTGGTGTTGATGTGGCGCTGATGTGGAAGGTTAGGAGGATGAATAGTTTAGTTACGATAGGGAGTGGCCTTATAAGTTATAATTGCTCTCATGTCAGCAGCTAGTTGTCAGTCGAAACCGTCATAGACTCATAGCCATCTTTTGTTTTCCTCTTGCTTTTTGTCTTCATATTTTTTTTTAAGGGGCCATATAATTTCATTTTTGTTCTAATGTAGGCTATATACCCTGAAAAATAACAATATAGGCTATATACTTTCATAAAGTGTACTAATATGAACGGACAAAACTTATTAACCGGATAAACAACTAAATGATGACGTGACATCCTACGTGGAGAATGACGTTGATGATACATCGGAACAAAACTGAAAGTATATAGCCTACATCGAAACAAAACTGAAAGTATATAGCCTACATCGGAACAAAACTGAAAGTATATGACCTATTTGTAGCCATATAAAATGCAAAAAAATGTTAAATAATTAACTTTACCGGTTCAGCACATAATTTGTTAAATTTGTGTACATCGATACAACTTTTAAGAGTATATAACCTACGTTGGTATTTTTTGAGGTATATAGCCTATATTAGGACAAAAATGAAAGTATATTCTATTTATTTGATTTTACTCTTTACAACGATTATTTTAGGAAAAAATATAACGAAATTTTTTTTGTAGAACAAAATATACAACAAACGACCCGCCTCGCACCTACAACGATCGACGACAAAGGTTTAAATGTGTCAATTACTTCAGTCTTTAAAGATAAATTACCTCATTATTCGGTTATCAAGTCAGAATTGTCTTTGCACAATGACAGATGGGTAGATATTAGCCATTAGAAAAGGCCCACAAGATGACAAAACGACAAGATGATTGTTTACAATTTGGTTCTTTATTCTACTCTAACTGGAAAAAGGCTTGTTGCAAAACTCGACTCCGTGTACAATAATAGAAGATTGCGAATATCTAAAATAAATCAAATATGCTGTTTTGCTTAAAATGGACAAGTTAGTTTATGGACAGTTACATACTTACATGATTAGTTACATATAGTTCACGATAACTATATGACGTTACCAGTAGCAGCTAGACTTGAAAAAACATTGTTCGTTGCATGAGCTTGCACATGATGTTCTATTGAACGAATTAGTTTACCCTAGAACATGGATTGTTAACCCACAAAACATACCTGTCTCTGCTAGAAGTCTAAAAGAACCAAACTAAAAGAAATTTATTTTGTGTCATTAGATCAAGGTATAGATTCACAAAAACCGGATCCGGACCGGATCCGGATTTAAAAAAACCGGACAAAAAAAACCGGATTTTTCAGGATCCGGTTCCGGTTCCGGATCCGGTTCTCGGGGTCGGTTTTTTTTTCGGATTTTTTTCGGAATCGGATTTTTTTCGCATCTCGACCGGATTTTTTTCGGACTAAGATCTTTGTCGGATTTTGATTACCGGTTCGATTTTTATAACTTTTGAACAATAATAATATAATCAATATAAACAAAATGTATAACGCTTAAACAACTAACAACTATAAATAATATAATTATAATTTAAAACGCTTAACACTATAAATAATATAAATAACAACATTTTTATTCAAATGATTAACCACTATAGATAATATAATTAACAATAACAATACATTTATTTGAACGATACAAGTTACAACTATAAGTATACAAAAGTTAATACATTATTCGAGCTTCGGCATGGTCATCACCCGATAATGTATTACGAGCAAAGTATATCGAGCTTCGGCATTGCCATCACCCATTATACATTACTCGTCTTGCCTTCGTCGTTCGTAATATGCTTCACTTGCTTCAAATTCGGGGTCATCAACCGCAAATGTTCGTTGGTAATTTGCAATATATTCGTCCATGTTAATGGGATCATATTCACCTTCCTCAACTTCGGTCTCGGTATTTCCTTCGGTTGATGAAGGTGATAATCCCGCTTCTATTTCTTCCATCTCTATAAAATCTTCAACGTCATTATCTAACGGACATTCTAATGACGTTTGATCTTGTATCATATCTACCCCGTCCAAATAATCCTTCAAACATACGCATACTTTCACGGCTTGGAGGGTAAGTCTTGACCTTCTTTCCGAAATAATTCGACCGCTAAGAGAAAAATCCGATTCGGAAGCTACGGTTGAAGCTTGAATGGCTAATAAGTCACGAACCATAGCGGATATTATTGGATAGGTGTCTTCTTTTGTTTTCCACCAAGCCAAAACATCAAAGTTGTGAAATTGTTCGGGATTCATGTTTAGTGCAAAGTTTTCAATCTTGTAATTTCCCAACTCGCTTGTGGGTGCCGATGTTCGGGCACGTTTCGAAGCGTCTTCACGTAATTGGTTAAAAAGACTAATATTAAGGTCTCGGGCCCTTCGAGAAGATGATCCGCTCTCAAATTGGTCAACAATTGGGTTTGATTGTCGACCATAAGTTGTTGCATAAATTGAAAATAATTGCTCAAAGGTGTTATTAAATTCGAATATTTGGTTGTTTATATAGTTGGGTTCGGCGTCTTCGGGACCATGAATACAATCCAAATTTTGATATATTGTTGTCTTCAAAAGTTCCACCCCATTAAAATTGCTTTTCGGGTCAAGTGCGGCCGCAAATAAAAAAAACTTTAGGTATTGTTCCAAAATATTTTTTTAGTTTTTTTCTTATGTGAAAAACGGTTTGTCTAAAAATACGATTATTTGAGTTCGCAAATTCGTTAATTTTTTCCGTCATTATATAAAGTTGTTGTAAAACTAGTGAGCTAGTTGGGTAATAAACACCCGAAACTTTTGTCGTTGCCTCTTTAAAAACTTGTAAAAAATTTGTTAATGCTTCCAAGTCATCCCATTCGTCGTTATCAATCGGTTCGGAATATCCCTTTCTAATTAGTCTATTATTAAAACCGATTAAAGTTTCTTTTTGTCGTAATATATTTTCAAACATAAGACAAGTAGGATTCCACCTAGTATTATTATCAAAATAAGGACCTAACCAAGTGCCATTACATGTTTTAACAAAATTTTTATAGTTTTTATGTCGTTCGTTGCTCGTACGATATATCGTTACTAATAATTTTCTAAATTTATCTTTTAACGAACTACAATAAGTTAAACAATCTTGAACGGCCAAGTTTATAATATGAGCAACACAACGTGTATGTATAAACGCACCATTTAAAACCGGTTGCATTCGTATTTTTAACATATCCATGGCACTAGTATTATTAGAAGCATTATCTAGCGAAATAGTAAAAACTTTATCGATTAAATTATATTCAATCAAAGTGTCTTGTATAATTTTTCTTAAATTATTACCATTATGCGGATAAGCAAATAATTTAAAAGCGATAGTCCGTTTCATTAATAACCACGAATCGGGATGAAACCAATGAGCGGTAACGGCTAAATAAGAATTTGCCGTTCCGTGTGGTGCGGTCCAAACATCACAAGTTATAGAAACTTTATGTTTATATGTTCGAAAACCTTCAATTATATCATTTTTAGCTTTTTTCCATAATTTAAAAGCGTCACGTCTTAGAGTAGTACGACTTACATTGTCATATCGCGGTTGTAGTCGGTTCCGAATTAGCTCCGTAAGCTTTGGATTGTCGAAGTGGTTGAAAGGAAGCCCTTGTTGAATGACAAACCTTGCCAAATCTTGACGAAAAGCTTCTTGATCGTATAAAAAAATCGAACCATCCCGACCAAGTGTAGGTTGTGTCGGGTCTTGAGCGGCTCCCGGACAACTTTTTTCAAGATGCTTTCTTAAAGTAGAGTTACCCGCAACACCTAGGAACTTACCACATCTCTTGCAACGAGCTCTTTCTTGATTATCGGTCATCACGCACAAGTCGAAATTAGGCCAAACGTCGCCTTTACGACTCGTATTTTTGATCATACGAACATCGTTGTTGGTATAACGTTGTGAAGATTGGGCAACGGAAGCGGAATCGGAAGCGGATGCTTGTGAATTATCCATTATACGATTAGTAATAGTAAGTAGAGTTTAGTGAGTAATTATAGTGTAATTATAGAGTTTTTTGAGATTTAGAGAGAATAGAGAGAATTAGATTGTGTGTTTTCAACCAAAACCCAATACATCTATTTATACTACACTTGAAGGGGTAAAATGATCCCAAAAAAATCAAAAAACTGCAACAAAAAAAAAAAAAAAAAAAAAAAAGGGCTAAAAACGGCTCCTTTTTTTGAAATTTCGAACAGCAAAAAAAAAACCGGATTTTATCCGGTTCCAAAAAATCCGGATTTTATCCGGAAAAAATCCGGTCCCCAGCCAACGGTTAGATCCGGTCGGATCCGGATCGGATCCAGGAACCGGATCCGGTTCTGACAATATCCGGATCCGGTCAGATCCGGTTTCGGATTTTTTTTCAGTTTTTTTTTTCGGATTCGGTTTTATTTGTGCTCCTATAGATCAAGGCCTAAAAACTTATTTTTCAGTTACATGTGGATTAATAAACAGGTCAAGTGGACTTGATGTTTAAAAGTACTTAATGTTTTAATTATAATTCAAGGTTTATCAAATTGTATGCATCAAGCATGCACTTTGAACAGCATTCGAGTATTCGATTTTTTAAATCTTTTTTGTATCGGTATCAACTCGTTCACAAGAAAATAGATCGAAATTGTCTACTTTCAATACTCCATTGGGCAATACGAAAAAACAAAAGAAAGATTTGTCTATTTTACAAGCAAATCCAAGTGGTTCAACCAAAATATAACATTTGTTTCCACAAAGTAAAAACAGAAGCAATTATAAACACTATGTTTTTCAATCCTTTCTACAAACCAAACCTGTATGTTACCACTGCTCGCCGCTCGAATCACTAACGTTGATCCGAGCCTAATTCTGTTACATTCTCTACAATCAATAATACGTTTCCAAAATTCACTTGCAACAGAACAACATATAAAGGGTTTTGGAAGAAGTTAATGAAAGAACCATGATTTGATAAAGATAGCCAGGGCAAATTGCAAAACACATGCAGCAACCAACACGATGGTCAGGTCATTCAACTCTACGTGAGACCTCAGATTCAATCCAACAAAGGCAGCTGATGAAGCACCTGTGATGAGCGTGATGGTCCATCGCAGAAAATCAACCGGGATAACCAGCAAAAGCTGTATGTATTAAAATGAACTGGTGAGGCAGGTGAGATAACAAGTCAAAAAGTCATGTACTCATGTCAAATACCTAGTTTTTTGTACACATCGGTTTGACTCGAAACACTTCTAATCAACATCTTTTCTAACTTCTTTACTAATAGTCAGTCTCAAATATGACTAGAAAAAAGTCATTTTAGTTCAACAATAATCATTTTCTAAAGATAAACAAAGATTAAATGGTTTAATGTATTCAACTTGTTCGACCAAATTTGACATGTTTTTCTTTGTAAACTAACGTTTACGTATAACGTATAATAAAACATAACCCTCCCTAATTGACCTATTCTTAAGTAATTGGATTGATATTGACACCTGCAATATCCAGGTTTCAACTTGTTAAGGAGTATTCAGGTAGACTACATGTATATGTATCAAACGTTACTATTATTTAATAACATAGTTTCAATCATCAAACAAATATTAGCAGATGCACATGTTAGAAAGTTGTAGGAGACATTGATGATTCTAAATTAGTAAGCTAATGAAGAAGACGAGGAAGATGTATATACTTACAGAGCTGATAATGAAAATGAAGAGAGAGTATCCCCACATGCACCAAAAGTGGATAAGGCCAACTTTTGAACCAAAATACTGAAGCAACAAGTAAAATCCAAGTGGTACTATGAACACATAACCATAAACTGTGAAGGCTGAAACCTGGAAGTAGCTCACATCAAAACTCCATGAAGAAGTAGAATCGCCTCGTTTACTCATCAGATATGTGGCACAATTACCAAGTGAAGCTATCACAAACACTAATGTTGTCGATATCCAGATGAGCCCATATCTAAATAACGTTAATAAAAAAAATTCACGAGTCATATTTCAGCAATTTCGAATAAGATACGATAGGTGGTAATAACACTTAAAGGTGGCAATTTCAACATATATACTCGTGAAAAGGGTTGATTTGGGTTGTGTTTTATCTATGACACATCAAAAACGTAAACTAAAAAGGTTCCTTAACAATGAGAATTCAACGTCCGCTGGACTAAATGGGTCAAACAGATAATCACTTTACTAGAATTACAATTATTAATATTGTAATACACAGTACTATGCTTTTGTTAATTATATGTTAACGTGTTAACTATGTACGAGTGTATGACGATATTGGTCTAGATCTAAACTGGTTTTGACCCATTACCCAACCTTCTCATCATATATCGCTAGTAACATTAGAGCGAGATATGTTGTATAGTTATAAACTAGTTGACTAGAATTACTACATAAGCAACTGACATAAGTGACTAGAGGGGCACATATATCAGAGGTCTCGCGTGGGCTAGCCTATTTTCTTACAGCAAAGTCATGCAAATTACTGTATGATGTGCAATCCAAACATTTCTACAGTTAGCAGCGGGGGTTTACAGTAAATTGCATACAAGGTATACAACTGATTCTAGGATTCTAACCTCTGTCTTAGATAACACAAGCAAAAGCAGGAATACACTTATACAAGTTGTTGGCATATATTTATAAGGATGGCATCAAGACTGAGTATAAGAACTACATACTAGTATAAAACTGATAATATGTCTCAACCTAAAAATTTCAAATTTCAACTGCCAAGCTGGTGTTTGAACTTTGAAGATACGAGGGAAAGAAGATAATAAATGAGGATGAAAAAATAAAAACTTACAGATCTGGGTTCGCTTCAATTTTCCTAAAAAAGTCACCAGTGGGATATAAAGAGCTTGTTAATCTGTTTACAACATCATCCGTATCAACATTAAAATACTGAGTGTAAGATGAGACACTGAATGCTCCATTCCAGTTACTTCCAGATTGTTGTCCATTTCCATCTGTAGATACCGTAAAGAAATTAGCTCCTTTGAGTATTACTTGATAACTGAACCTTCCGTAACTCAAAATAACTGACTGTTAAATCATTTCAGCCAAGTGCAACTGTTCTCTGATATATGGGTGATCTTAGACACCTCATGATCAACATTCACATGATACATAATTCCTTTATTATACTAGTATGGAAACGCAAGAGTTCATTTGAAGGTGAGCTCTTAAAAAGCAGCCTTTTATGCCATTATATAAAGGGATTCTCATTCGTTAACACATTGTAAACATGGAACTGAAAAAAAAAAAAAAAAAAGTGATGTTGAAAGCAAATGGAACACACCAGAAAGAAGAAATATTTTTGCAAATGAGTATTTAAGCAACTTTAGTTCATTTAAATTGTTATCCCCTAGAAATACTCCTCAACTTGCAGCGGTGTCTGTCAACATCAACTTTTCATATCTATATTAATTGCTCTGGAATGGATTATAGTAATCGTCGCGCCAATTCTTAGAATTAAGAGTTGTATGCTACCAAAATGAGGTATCTTAAATTCTTACGACTGTACAATAAGATCAAAATAAGGTCTTAGATATAGTGGATCCATACAAACCTAAGAACTGCTACATTAAGAGATATGGTGATGGAATCAAACTCGACTATGCAATTAATAGTTCTACTGCAAAGTTCAGGTGTACTAAGATGAGTACTGTCGCATTCTTAAACAGCTCTAGAACATCACAGGTTAGACAATAATGGGTCTCCTTGTATATTTCCTTTTTACTTGTATCTTGTTACATATTAACTGTGAGTTCCAAATAAATCAGGGGATCTTATTAGTAACCAGTATATAAGCAGCAAAAGATAATGAGACACTGTAGGTATAGAATTTTACTCTGTTAGACAACTATTATCCCCGCATGATACAATAGATCGTTTTCAGATGAAAATCTGCAAAGTATGAATGAATGATGTTACATACCACTTGGACTTGTAAGCGTCTGATAACCCCGCCCACCACTGCCACCGCCACCACCACCACCACCACTGTTGGGAGGAAATATTTGTAGATTTGCTTCAGGGTCTGCAGAACATTTAAACAACAGGTAAATATGTCATACACATCGACTTCGACAACAGTTGGAAATAAACTCCAACCGCCATTGAACCATATCTTAAAGAGTCACATACCATGCTGCATCACTGAAGCCTTTTCTTCGGTAATGACAGCCTGAACAAAACAAAAAACCACATTATTATTACTATATTTTTTTTTTATCACAAACAACTCTTTCATGTGTTCACATTAATCAAGAACATTTTCACACTAGAACTAGCAAAAGCCTACACATCAATACAGTAACAGGTTAATAAATCTTTGACCACAGAGTCCACACACATGCAGATACTTCACAGATCAAGACAATAAAACTAATCATTTACTTAAATCAGTTTGAACTTGTCAAGTAGGTTTTGCATAAACCGCAAGATAGATAAGGCACTAGTCTTCAAATGGATTAGTAAGTTGGCTTTGATTATTGATCCGTATATCCGTAGTCAAAATTAAAGACTACGAAAACTAATCTCCAACCAATTATTAGGTTATATAAAAATTACATCAATATCATAATGTCAATGGCGGAGAGTATTAATTAAAAAATAACCAGTATCATGTTTC
Source organism: Rutidosis leptorrhynchoides (assembly GCF_046630445.1). NCBI lineage: Eukaryota > Viridiplantae > Streptophyta > Magnoliopsida > Asterales > Asteraceae > Rutidosis > Rutidosis leptorrhynchoides. The sequence continues at coordinate 616,520,693 of NC_092334.1, read as the reverse complement.
TAAAAATTAATCACAGATACTAAATGCAACATAAGTAAAGTAGTTACAATCTGATTGCAGTATCCTGTTAGTCTAAATCGTACAGTAGAGATGAAAAAGAAAATCAATCGGTAGCAAATAGTTGTAATTAACTGAAAAATTAGGGCAAGTACCGGAACGGAACCAGGCAAGTGACTAGTAGGAAGGCTGGTGTAGGATGATGATTGCGCCATTGAATTACGGTTGTTTGATGGAGTGAAGAAATGGAGGTTTTAGGTTAGAATTAATGATGATGAATCATTGATCGAGATTCGAGTTTTTTTCTTGTTATTCAAAGAAATAAGAGTTAGTGCGAAATTAAGCCCTAGTTACGAGAACGAATAGATGGATTATTTTTAGTTTTAGACCATCTCGAATAGATAGATTTATTAGAGTTTTAGTCTTTTAGACCATCAAAATTGAAAAAAATCGACTATGGTGTGTAGAGATGCACATAAAAACCGGATCTAGACCGGACACACCCAGAACCGGACACAGCTAAATTCGGATTCGGATCCGAGATCCGATCCGGTTCCAACCGGATCCAGATTTTCACGCTCACCGGATTTTTTCCGGATATAAACCGGATTTTATCCGATTCGATTGAATCCGGATCCGATCCGGTTTTTCAAAAAAATTAGCCGTTTTTTTGCAGTTTTTTTTGCAGATTGTGCAGTTTTTTTTTCCAGTTTTTTGAGTTTTTTTTTTTTTACCATTTTAACTCCACAAAGTCCATTAAAAATACATGGTAATGTTTTGGTTGAAAATGCACCAACAAACATTCTCATATTTCTTTCTAAATCACTAAATATTCTCTAATCTCTACTTACTTATCCCATAAATAATGGATAATTCACAAGCTTCCGCTTCTGGTTCCGCTTCCGTTGGTTGGAACATCTTCACAAGGGCACACTACGGTCGATATTGATTACAAAAAAGAAACAAAGCGAAAAGGGGACGTTTGGTCCAAATTCGAGTTGTGTGTAATGAAGGATGGTGCAGAAAAAGCTCGAAGTACACCAATGTATGAAGTTCATGGGTGTTTCGGGTAATACAACGTTAAGAAAACATCTTGACAAAAGTTGTAGTGCAAGGCAAGACCCGAGACAACAAACACTTCGGGCCGATGGTTCGATTTTTGAATACGATGCCGAAGCTCTTCGGCAAGATTTGTCAAGTTTTGTCATTCAACAAGCGCTTCCTTTCAACCACTTCGACAATCCAAGGCTTACGGAGCTAATTCGGAATCGACTACAACCGCGATATAGCAATGTAAGTCGTTCTACCTTAAGACGTGACGCCTTTAAATTATGGAAAAAGGCTAAAACTGAAATAATTGAAGGTTTTCGAACATATAAACATAGGGTTTCTATAACTTGTGATGTTTGGAGCGCACCACATGGAGCGGCAAATTCTTATTTAGCCGTTACCGCTCACTGGGTTAATCCCGATTCGTGGCTTTTAATGAAACGTGTTATCGATTTTAAAATATTTGATTATTCACATAACGGTAATAATATAAAAAAGCTTTACAATACACTTTAGAAGAATATAATTTAATCGATAAAGTTTTTACAATTTAGTTAGATAATGCGTCTAATAACGATGCAGCCATGAGTGAGTTAAAAATTGCACTTAGACCGATTTTAAATGGTGCATTTATTCATACACGTTGTGTTGCTCATAACGTGTATTGCTCATATTATAAACTTGGGAGTTCAAGATTGTTTAGCTTTTTGTGCTTCATTAAAAGAAAAATTTAGAAGATTGTTAGTAACGATTCATCGTACGAGCAACGCACGACATCATAACTATAAGGCTTTTGTTAAAGGTTGTCATGGCACTTGGTTAGGTCCTTATTTTGATAATAATACAAGATGGAATTCTACTTGTTTAATGTTCGAAAATATTTTACGTCAAAAAGAAACGTTAATCGCTTTTAATAGAAACTACTTAGAAAGGGATTTTTCGAACCAATTAGTGACGACGAATGGGATGACTTGGAATCATTAACAAGTTTTTTGTAAGTTTTTAAAGAGGCATCCACAATGTTATCGGGTGTTTATTACCCAACTAGCGTACTAGTTTTAGAACAATTTTATATAATGACGGAAAAAAAATGCGAATTTGCGAACTCAAATAATGTTATTTTAGACAAGCGATTTTTCATATAAGAAAAAAACTAATAAAATACTTTGGAGAGATACCGAAGGTATTTTTATGTACGGTCGCACTTGACCCACGATTAAATTTAATGGGGTCGAACGATTGATGACAACAATATATAGCAACTTTGATTGTGTGCATGGTATTTTCGATGACGAACCCAACTATCTTTTGAACCAGGTACACGAATTTAATGAAGTTTTTGAGAATATGTTTGTTATTTATGCAACAAAATATGGTCGATAATCAAACCCAACTGTTCACCAACCTGGATCATCTTCTCGAAGGAGCCGAGACCTCAAAATAAGTCTTTTTAACTTAGTACGTGAAGACGCTTTCAAACGTGCACGAACATCGGCACCCACAAGCGAGTTGGGTAATTATAAGATGGCAAACTTTGCACTAAACATGAGTGAAGAACAATTTAACAACCTTGACATTTTAAAATGGTGGGAAACAAAACAAGACACATATCCAATATTAAGCATTATGGCTCGTGACTTATTTACCGTTCAAGCTTCCACCGTAGCTTTCGAATCAGCCTTTTCTTTGAGTGGTCGAATTATATCGGAAAGAAGGTCAAGACTTACCCCCCAAGCCGTGAAAGTATGTGTATGTTTGAAAGATTATTTGGATGGGGTAGATATGATACAAGATCAAACTTCATTAGAAGGTCCGTTATATAATGACATTGAAGAATGTATAGAGTATGAAGAAAATTTAGCGAGATTATCACCTACAACAACCTAAGAGAATTCCGACAATGAACTAAACGAAGTGGATGAAGGTGACTATGAATCGTTTGATACAGACCAAACCGAAATGAATGTATCGGGTTACCAACAAGCTTACCTTTCTCTAGTTGATGACCCCGCTTTTGAAGACTACGATCGAAAGCACCATCCTCAACGCGCTCAACAAGATAACACATTTGGATCATTTGACGACTAAAGTATAACGGGTGATGGCAATGCCGAAGCTCGATATACTTTAGTCTTAATACATTATTGGGTGATGGCCATGTCGAAGCTCGAAATGTATTAATTATAATTGTATTGTTCGAATAAAAGTGTTGTTATTTTTATTATTGTATCGTTCGAATAAAAGTGTTATTTTTATAATTGTATTGTTCGAATATTGTTATTTATATTATCTATTGTGTTAAGCATTATAACTTTTCTTTATACCGATTATATTATTGTTGTCAAACGTTAAAAAATAGAACCGGTAAAAATATAATTGGCAAAATCGAATCCTAGTCCAAAAAAATCCGAAAAAATCCGATCGAGAACCGAAAAAGAACCGGTTCCGGGAAAAAAATCCGACGCTAAGAACCGAACCGGATCTGGAACCGGTTCTGAAAAATTCGGACAAAAAAATCCGGTTTTTTTTGTCCGAATCCGATTTTTTATCCGGTTTGTGCATCTATAATGGTGTGAATTAAGGGGTGTTTGAATTTTTGTTTATGGAAATTGGTTAGAGGGGTTCATTTTCGTTGTCATCACTTGGCTCAGTTAGTTGAACAACACGAGTTTCAGGCCGACAATGAAAAACTCCACTAAAATTTAGGTATTCTTAGCCTCTAGCCCTTCAAGTTGTCTTATGTCATAGTTTATGTCAAGATGAAAGGGAAAGACAATAAGAAGCACATCCTCTCGAGAGATGGAGAGGCTGGTTAGGACGGCCACGACCAAGAAACTTAACTCTAGCACGAGGGGAAGAAAGTCAATAGCGTAAATAAGGAAGTGGTTGTTCTTGTTTGTGCAACTGAACGAGTAGTGATTTGGAAAACGACTTCAAAATCGGCTCGCCCAATGAGAAAGGCCCTAACCCTACCCTAAGCCAACCAGGACGACAAAGAAGATTTCTATTCGGCGACCGATAGACATTGAAATCGAGTGAAAAAGAAAAACGGGAGGTATGGTTTAATGTTTATTTTTAGTATTCATTTTAATTGTTTTATTTATTTTAATACTTTTGTTTTTATTAATTCATTTTATTTTAAAAAAATATTTAAATTAAACAATTTAAACTTTAAAAAACATTTCATTAATATAAAAAAATATAAATTCAAAAATAAACTAAAATAACATTTATTCTCGACGAGACCACAAATGCTCAACCAAATCACGTCGTAATTCTTCGTGTGCTTCTCGATCATTTAGTTCTTTATTTCTTCGGCCGTGAGTTGAACACCTATCGATCCAAGTGTGTTGCATATTATGACTAGTTCATACATTAACTCATTATCCGCTATGTTATATTCGTTATCTTCAACAATCATGTTGTGTAATATGATGCACATATACGTATAGTCTTCTCATAATAATGTAAACGATCAATAATGTAAACGATCGTAGTGTGCGGGTCCCAGAGCATCTGTAAATAGTATTATGGCTCGCCTATAAAAGGAAGCCTCAGTTGTCATTTGTAATCAGGTTGAATTCGATAATAAACCTCACAGGTTTCTTTCTGTTGAATCCTTTTGATTCTGAATAGCAGAGCCCCGTCGCTGAGTCTTAACCGATTCTGAATAGCGACACCTATCTAAGCATTATATATATTCATAATTTCAGTATACGTTTAGCACATAATCATTCATCATTTCAATAGTCAATTTACTTATCAAAGAAGATAGAGTTAGGCATATGTCACAATCAAGAGTTAGGCAAATCAAGTATTCATATCTTATTCATGAATTCATACGTAATATCCTAATTCAACATTCAAGCAAACATTAGTCGGATCCTCACGATCTAGATTAAATTAAACATAATATAATTCTGCACTAAGTTGAAGCGTCGTTTTAATCCTGGATGGTATTGCCAACAACAATGCAAATTTGGAAGGTCCCGGGGGGGGGGGGGGGGGGGGGGGGGGGGGGGGGGTTGCCAGAGACACCGACGCCGGCCAAAGACACCAATGCGGTGTCGTTGGCCACCCCGTCCCCGGTGCCGAACAACAAAAACGGTGGTGATTGAGTACGACACCCGGTGCTCTTATGGATTATGAATTTTATAATTAAATAGTTAGTTGTAGTAAAACGTGTTATATATTAGTGGTGTTTGGATTTGTTTATATTTTTGATAGTGAAATAATCTAATAATGAGTTATATATGTGTTTGAAATATCAGATTGTTTTATAAATTAATAAGCAATTAGGAAGAAAAAATATAAGGAAAAAAAAATATTCGAATAATCTAATATTCATGTTTTACTACATAAAGGGATGAATTATTTTTTCATTTTCACGTTTTAAGTCTCACAAATCCCAATTAATTCTTTTAAAAATTAAATTTGCCACACACTATTAGTTATTTATTTATGATTTGAAAACGTAAATGAAAGTATAACCTTCTAATAATTTGTACCACAAAAGTATATGCACAATGGTTACGACTTCATTAATTATGATGGTGGAGATAATTCACAAATTTATTATCATAACATGACATGTTAAAACAAAAGTGAAGATGATTCTTATCCTAATAATAATAATAATAATAATAATAATAATAATAATAATAATAATAATAATAATAATAATAATAATAATAATAATAATAATAATAATAATCTCTTCTCTTTATTATTATATTATAATAACAAACACAAAAATAGATCATATATATTGCCAACTTCTAATCATAACCTTTCATTAAAATAAATCCTTCAAATCTTGACCATTAAATTAAACACCTAAAGATTATGAACTCATAAATGAAATGTCCCGTTCTTATTGATTAAAAACGTTCCAAATTAATTGATTTCGTTGCGAGGTTTTGACCTCTATATGAGACGTTTTTCAAAGACTGCATTCATTTTTAAAACAAACCATAACCTTTATTTCATAAATAAAGGTTTAAAAAGCTTTACGTAGATTATCAAATAATGATAATCTAAAATATCCTATTTACACACGACCATTACATAATGGTTTACAATACAAATATGTTACAACAAAATAAGTTTCTTGAATGCAGTTTTACACAATATCATACAAGCATGGACTCCAAATCTCGTCCTTATTTAAGTATGTGACAGCGGAAGCTCTTAATAATCACCTGAGAATAAACATGCTTAAAACGTCAACAAAAATGTTGGTGAGTTATAGGTTTAACCTATATATATCAAATCATAATAATAGACCACAAGATTTCGTATTTCAATACACATCCCATACATAGAGATAAAAATCATTCATATGGTGAACACCTGGTAACCGACAATAACAAGATGCATATATAAGAATATCCTCATCATTCCGGGACACCCTTCGGATATGATATAAATTTCGAAGTACTAAAGTATCCGGTACTTTGGATGGGGTTTGTTAGGCCCAATAGATCTATCTTTAGGATTCGCGTCAATTAGGGTGTCTGTTCCCTAATTCTTAGATTACCAGACTTAATAAAAAGGGGCATATTCGATTTCGATAATTCAACCATAGAATGTAGTTTCACGTACTTGTGTCTATTTTGTAAATCATTTATAAAACCTGCATGTATTCTCATCCCAAAAATATTAGATTTTAAAAGTGGGACTATAACTCACTTTCACAGATTTTTACTTCGTCGGGAAGTAAGACTTGGCCACTGTTGATTCACGAACCTATAACAATATATACATATATATTAAAGTATGTTCAAAATATATTTACAACACTTTTAATATATTTTGATGTTTTAAGTTTATTAAGTCAGCTGTCCTCGTTAGTAACCTATAACTAGTTGTCCACAGTTAGATGTACAGAAATAAATCGATAAATATTATCTTGAATCAATCCACGACCCAGTGTATACGTATCTCAGTATTGATCACAACTCAAACTATATATATTTTGGAATCAACCTCAACCCTGTATAGCTAACTCCAACATTCACATATAGAGTGTCTATGGTTGTTCCGAAATATATATAGATGTGTCGACATGATAGGTCGAAACATTGTATACGTGTCTATGGTATCTCAAGATTACATAATATACAATACAAGTTGATTAAGTTATGGTTGGAATAGATTTGTTACCAATTTTCACGTAGCTAAAATGAGAAAAATTATCCAATCTTGTTTTACCCATAACTTCTTCATTTTAAATCCGTTTTGAGTGAATAAAATTGCTATGGTTTCATATTGAACTCTATTTTATGAATCTAAACAGAAAAAGTATAGGTTTATAGTCGGAAAAATAAGTTACAAGTCATTTTTGTAAAGGTAGTCATTTCAGTCGAAAGAACGACGTCTAGATGACCATTTTAGAAAACATACTTCCACTTTGAGTTTAACCATAATTTTTGGATATAGTTTCATGTTCATAATAAAAATCATTTTCTCAGAATAACAACTTTTAAATCAAAGTTTATCATAGTTTTTAATTAACTAACCCAAAACAGCCCGCGGTGTTACTACGACGGCGTAAATCCGGTTTTACGGTGTTTTTCGTGTTTCCAGGTTTTAAATCATTAAGTTAGCATATCATATAGATATAGAACATGTGTTTAGTTGATTTTAAAAGTCAAGTTAGAAGGATTAACTTTTGTTTGCGAACAAGTTTAGAATTAACTAAACTATGTTCTAGTGATTACAAGTTTAAACCTTCGAATAAGATAGCTTTATATGTATGAATCGAATGATGTTATGAACATCATTACTACCTTAATTTCCTTGGATAAACCTACTGGAAAATAGAAAAATGGATCTAGCTTCAATGGATCCTTGGATGGCTCGAAGTTCTTGAAGCAGAATCATGACACGAAAACAAGTTCAAGTAAGATCATCACTTGAAATAAGATTGTTATAGTTATAGAAATTGAACCAAAGTTTGAATATGATTATTACCTTGTATTAGAATGATAACCTACTGTAAGAAACAAAGATTTCTTGAGGTTGGATGATCACCTTACAAGATTGGAAGTGAGCTAGCAAACTTGAAAGTATTCTTGATTTTATGAAACTAGAACTTTTGGAATTTATGAAGAACACTTAGAACTTGAAGATAGAACTTGAGAGAGATCAATTAGATGAAGAAAATTGAAGAATGAAAGTGTTTGTAGGTGTTTTTGGTCGTTGGTGTATGGATTAGATATAAAGGATATGTAATTTTGTTTTCATGTAAATAAGTCATGAATGATTACTCATATTTTTATAATTTTATGAGATATTTCATGCTAGTTGCCAAATGATGGTTCCCACATGTGTTAGGTGACTCACATGGGCTGCTAAGATCTGATCATTGGAGTGTATATACCAATAGTACATACATCTAAAAGCTGTGTATTGTACGAGTACGAATACGGGTGCATACGAGTAGAATTGTTGATGAAACTGAACGAGGATGTAATTGTAAGCATTTTTGTTAAGTAGAAGTATTTTGATAAGTGTATTGAAATCTTTCAAAAGTGTATAAATACATATTAAAACACTACATGTATATACATTTTAACTGAGTCGTTAAGTCATCGTTAGTCGTTACATGTAAGTGTTGTTTTGAAACCTTTAGGTTAACGATCTTGTTAAATGTTGTTAACCCAATGTTTATAATATCAAATGAGATTTTAAATTATTATATTATCATGATATTATCATGTATGAATATCTCTTAATATGATATATATACATTAAATGTCTTTACAACGATAATCGTTACATATATGTCTCGTTTAAAAATCATTAAGTTAGTAGTCTTGTTTTTACATATGTAGTTCATTGTTAATATACTTTATGATATGTTTTCTTATCATAGTATCATGTTAACTATATATATATATCCATATATATGTCATCATATAGTTTTTACAAGTTTTAACGTTCGTGAATCACCGATCAACTTGAGTGGTCAATTGTCTATATGAAACATATTTCAATTAATCAAGTCTTAACAAGTTTGATTGCTTAACATGTTGGAAACATTTAATCATGTAAATATCAATCTCAATTAATATATATAAACATGGAAAAGTTCGGGTCACTACAGTACCTACCCGTTAAATAAATTTCGTCCCGAAATTTTAAGCTGTTGAAGGTGTTGACGAATCTTCTGGAAATAGATGCGGGTATTTCTTCTTCATCTGATCTTCACGCTCCCAGGTGAACTCGGGTCCTCTATGAGCATTCCATCGAACCTTAACAATTGGTATCTTGTTTTGCTTAAGTCTTTTAACCTCACGATCCATTATTTCGACGGGTTCTTCGATGAATTGAAGTTTTTCGTTGATTTGGATTTCATCTAACGGAATAGTGAGATCTTCTTTAGCAAAACATTTCTTCAAATTCGAGACGTGGAAAGTGTTATGTACAGCCGCGAGTTGTTGAGGTAACTCTAGTCGGTAAGCTACTGGTCCGACACGATCAATAATCTTGAATGGTCCAATATACCTTGGATTTAATTTCCCTCGTTTACCAAATCGAACAACGCCTTTCCAAGGTGCAACTTTAAGCATGACCATCTCTCCAATTTCAAATTCTATATCTTTTCTTTTAATGTCAGCGTAGCTCTTTTGTCGACTTTGGGCGGTTTTCAACCGTTGTTGAATTTGGATGATCTTCTCGGTAGTTTCTTGTATAATCTCCGGACCCGTAATCTGTCTATCCCCCACTTCACTCCAACAAATCGGAGACCTGCACTTTCTACCATAAAGTGCTTCAAACGGCGCCATCTCAATGCTTGAATGGTAGCTGTTGTTGTAGGAAAATTCTGCTAACGGTAGATGTCGATCCCAACTGTTTCCGAAATCAATAACACATGCTCGTAGCATGTCTTCAAGCGTTTGTATCGTCCTTTCGCTCTGCCCATCAGTTTGTGGATGATAGGCAGTACTCATGTCTAGACGAGTTCCTAATGCTTGCTGTAATGTCTGCCAGAATCTTGAAATAAATCTGCCATCCCTATCAGAGATAATAGAGATTGGTATTCCATGTCTGGAGACGACTTCCTTCAAATACAGTCGTGCTAACTTCTCCATCTTGTCATCTTCTCTTATTGGCAGGAAGTGTGCTGATTTGGTGAGACGATCAACTATTACCCAAATAGTATCAAAACCACTTGCAGTCCTTGGCAATTTAGTGATGAAATCCATGGTAATGTTTTCCCATTTCCATTCCGGGATTTCGGGTTGTTGAAGTAGACCTGATGGTTTTTGATGCTCAGCTTTGACCTTAGAACACGTCAAACATTCTCCTACGTATTTAGCAACATCGGCTTTCATACCCGGCCACCAAAAATGTTTCTTGAGATCCTTGTACATCTTCCCCGTTCCAGGATGTATTGAGTATCTGGTTTTATGAGCTTCTCTAAGTACCATTTCTCTCATATCTCCAAATTTTGGTACCCAAATCCTTTCAGCCCTATACCGGGTTCCGTCTTCCCGAATATTAAGATGCTTCTCCGATCCTTTGGGTATTTCATCCTTTAAATTTCCCTCTTTTAAAACTCCTTGTTGCGCCTCCTTTATTTGAGTAGTAATGTTATTATGAATCATTATATTCATAGATTTTACTCGAATGGGTTCTCTGTCCTTCCTGCTCAAGGCATCGGCTACCACATTTGCCTTCCCCGGGTGGTAACGAATCTCAAAGTCGTAATCATTCAATAATTCAATCCACCTACGCTGCCTCATATTCAGTTGTTTCTGATTAAATATGTGTTGAAGACTTTTGTGGTCGGTATATATAATACTTTTGACCCCATATAAGTAGTGTCTCCAAGTCTTTAATGCAAAAACAACCGCGCCTAATTCCAAATCATGCGTCGTATAATTTTGTTCGTGAATCTTCAATTGTCTAGACGCATAAGCAATCACCTTCGTTCGTTGCATTAATACACAACCGAGACCTTGCTTTGATGCATCACAATAAATCACAAAATCATCATTCCCTTCAGGCAATGACAATATAGGTGCCGTAGTTAGCTTTTTCTTCAATAACTGAAACGCTTTCTCTTGTTCATCATTCCATTCAAATTTCTTCCCTTTATGCGTTAATGCAGTCAAGGGTTTTGCTATTCTGGAAAAGTCTTGGATGAACCTTCTGTAGTAACCAGCTAGTCCTAAAAACTGGCGTATGTGTTTCGGAGTTTTCGGGGTTTCCCACTTTTCAACAGTTTCTATCTTTGCCGGATCCACCTTAATACCTTCTTTGTTCACTATGTGACCGAGAAATTGAACTTCTTCCAACCAAAATGCACACTTTGAAAACTTAGCGTACAATTCTTCCTTCCTCAATACTTCTAACACCTTTCTCAAATGTTCACCGTGTTCTTGGTCATTCTTTGAGTAAATAAGTATGTCATCAATGAAAACAATGACAAACTTGTCAAGGTATGGTCCACACACTCGGTTCATAAGGTCCATGAACACAGCTGGTGCATTAGTTAAACCAAACGGCATGACCATAAACTCGTAATGACCGTAACGTGTTCTGAAAGCAGTCTTTGGAATATCATCTTCTTTCACCCGCATTTGATGATACCCGGAACGTAAGTCAATCTTTGAATAAATAGACGAGCCTTGTAGTTGATCAAATAAGTCGTCGATTCTCGGTAGTGGGTAGCGGTTCTTGATGGTAAGTTTGTTCAACTCTCGGTAGTCGATACACAACCTGAATGTACCATCTTTCTTCTTGACAAACAAAACAGGAGCTCCCCACGGTGATGTGCTTGGTCGAATGAAACCACGCTCTAAAAGTTCTTGTAATTGGCTTTGCAGTTCTTTCATCTCACTGGGTGCGAGTCTGTAAGGAGCACGAGCTATTGGTGCAGCTCCTGGTACAAGATCTATTTGAAATTCAACGGATCGATGTGGGGGTAATCCCGGTAATTCTTTCGGAAATACATCGGGAAATTCTTTTGCGATGGGAACATCATTGATGCTCTTTTCTTCAGTTTGTACTTTCTCGACGTGTGCTAGAACAGCATAGCAACCTTTTCTTATTAGTTTTTGTGCCTTCAAATTACTAATAAGATGTAGCTTCGTGTTGCCCTTTTCTCCGTACACCATTAAGGGTTTTCCTTTTTCTCGTATAATGCGAATTGCATTTTTGTAACAAACGATCTCCGCTTTCACTTCTTTCAACCAGTCCATACCGATTATCACATCAAAACTCCCTAACTCTACTGGTATCAAATCAATCTTAAATGTTTCGCTAACCAGTTTAATTTCTCAATTCCGACATATATTATCTGCTGAAATTAATTTACCATTTGCTAATTCCAGTAAAAATTTACTATTCAAAGGCGTCAATGGACAACTTAATTTAGCACAAAAATCTCTACTCATATAGCTTCTATCCGCACCCGAATCAAATAAAACGTAAGCAGATTTATTGTCAATAAGAAACGTACCCGTAACAAGCTCCGGGTCTTCCTGTGCCTCTACCGCATTAATATTGAAAACTCTTCCACGGCCTTGTCCATTCGTGTTCTCCTGGTTCGGGCAATTTCTAATAATGTGGCCTGGTTTTTCACATTTATAACAAACTACATTGGCATAACTTGCTCCGACACTACTTGCTCCGCCATTACTCGTTCCGACACCATTTGTTCCTTTCGTTCTATTAACCCCTGGTCCGTAGACCTCACACTTCGCCGCGCTATGACCATTTCTTTTACACTTGTTGCAAAATTTGGTGCAGAACCCCGAGTGATTCTTTTCACACCTTTGGCATAGCTGCTTCTGATTGTTGTTGTTGTTGCGGTTATTATTGTTGTTGGGATGATTGTTGTAGTTGCTGTTGTTGTTGTTGTTGTTGTTGTTGGGCCGTTTGTTGTAGTTGCGATTGATGTTGCGATTGTTGGGATAATTGTTGCGATTATTGTTGTAATTGCTGTTGTTGTTGTATTGGTGATTCTTATCACCGTTTTCCTCCCACTTTCTTTTGACTTGCTTCACATTGGCCTCTTCAGCAGTCTGTTCTTTAATTCTTTCTTCAATCTGGTTCACTAGTTTGTGAGCCATGCTACATGCCTGTTGTATGGAGGCGGGCTCGTGTGAACTTATATCTTCTTGGATTCTTTCCGGTAATCCTTTCACAAACGCGTCGATCTTCTCTTCCTCATCTTCGAATGCTCCCGGACACAATAGGCACAATTCTGTGAATCGTCTTTCGTACGTGGTAATATCAAATCCTTGGGTTCGTAACCCTCTAAGTTCTGTCTTGAGCTTATTGACCTCGGTTCTGGGACGGTACTTCTCGTTCATCAAGTGCTTGAATGCTGACCACGGTAGTGCGTACGCATCATCTTGTCCCACTTGCTCTAGATAGGTATTCCACCATGTTAACGCAGAACCTGTGAAGGTATGTGTAGCGTACTTCACTTTGTCCTCTTCAGTACACTTACTTATGGCAAACACCGATTCAACCTTCTCGGTCCACCGTTTCAATCCGATCGGTCCTTCGGTTCCATCAAATTCCAAAGGTTTGCAGGCAGTGAATTCTTTGTAGGTGCATCCTACACGATTTCCTGTACTGCTAGATCCAAGGTTATTGTTGGTATGTAGCGCAGCCTGTACTGCGGCTATGTTTGAAGCTAGAAAAGTACGGAATTCCTCTTCATTCATATTCACGGTGTGTCGAGTAGTCGGTGCCATTTCCTTCAAAATAGTTAAATGGAACAAGTTAATCATACAGAATATTAAGAGTAGTTAATAGTATTTCGTAGCATAATATGAACTCATTTATAAAAGCTTTTTCTTCATATTAGCGTTTTATAAGTTTAAATTCGGGTAGTACCTACCCATTAAGTTCATACTTAGTAGCTAATATACAATTCAACTACTACAATTCTATATGAAAAACTGATTATAATAATATTTCGCGTTCAAACTTTTATACAATATTTTACAAACTTACAATACCGCTTATTTTACATAAAGCATGAAATATAGCACACAATAACTTTGATACAAGATAGTTGTGAAGACAATTCTAGCTAGTACACAAGTCGTTCAGCAAAGGCAATAAAGACACGTAATTCATACGTCCAGAAACAAGTCATGCATTCTGGTTTTACTAGGACTACTTCCCATCCTTGGTCTTGTGCAACATAACCGTTATGGCCGTTGATAAGACAGCGTGTTGTAATGTCATCAAAGGGACGAGGGTTACGTAATGTCCAACAGTCCCGTAATAATCTAAAAACCTCATTTCTTACCCCAATTACCGACTCCGTCACTTGTGGAAATGTTTTGTTTAATAGTTGTAGCCCGATGTTCTTGTTCTCACTTTGGTGAGAAGCGAACATTACTAATCCGTAAGCATAACATGCTTCTTTATGTTGCATGTTAGCCGCTTTTTCTAAATCACGAAGTCCAATATTCGGATATATTGAGTCAAAATAATTTCTTAACCCGTTGCGTAAAATAGCATTTGGGTTCCCCACAATATATGCGTCAAAGTAAACACATCTTAACTTATGGGTTTCCCAATGTGATATCCCCCATCTTTCAAACGAAAGTCTCTTATAAACCAAGACATTTTTGTAACGTTCTTCGAATGTCTTACAAACTGATCTCGCCTTAAATAGTTGTGCTGAAGAATTCTGGCCGACTCTAGACAAGATTTCATCAATCATGTCTCCGGGTAGGTCTCTTAAAATATTAGGTTGTCTATCCATTTTGTGTTTTTAAACTGTAAAATAGACAAGAGTTAGATTCATAAAAAAATACTTATTAATACAAGCAATTTTTACATATATCATAAAGCATAAGAACACTATATTACATATATTACACCACACGAATACAACTATCTTATTCCGACTCGCTCGTTTCTTCTTCTTCGGTTTTGGTTCGTTTTGCCAAGTTTCTAGGGATATATGATGTTCCCCTAATACGAGCCGTCGTTGTCCACATTGGTTTAGAAAAACCTGGTGGTTTAGAGGTTCCCGGGTCATTGTTACAACTTAAGGACTTCGGGGGTTGACGATACATATAAAGTTCATCGGGGTTGGAATTAGATTTCTCTATTTTTATGCCCTTTCCCTTATTATTTTCTTTTGCCTTTTTAAATTCAGTTGGGGTAATTTCTATAACATCATCGGAATTCTCGTCGGAATTCGATTCATCGGAGAATTGGTAATCCTCCCAATATTTTGCTTCCTTGGCGGAAACACCATTGACCATAATTAACTTTGGTCGGTTGGTTGAGGATTTTCTTTTACTTAACCGTTTTATTATTTCCCCCACCGGTTCTATTTCTTCATCCGGTTCCGATTCTTCTTCCGGTTCCGATTCATCTTCCGGTTCCGACTCTTCTTCCGGTTCCGACTCTTCTTCCGGTTCCTCTTCGGGAACTTGTGAATCAGTCCACAAATCATTCCAATTTATATTTGACTCTTCATTATTATTAGGTGAGTCAATGGGACTTGTTCTAGAGGTAGACATCTATCACATAATATCAAACACGTTAAGAGATTAATATATCACATAATATTCATATGTTAAAAATATATAGTTTCCAACAAAAATGTTAAGCAATCATTTTTAAAGAAAACACGGTCGAAGTCCAGACTCACTAATGCATCCTAACAAACTCGATAAGACACACTAATGCAAATTTTCTGGTTCTCTAAGACCAACGCTCTGATACCAACTGAAATGTCCCGTTCTTATTGATTAAAAACGTTCCATATTAATTGATTTCGTTGCGAGGTTTTGACCTCTATATGAGACGTTTTTCAAAGACTGCATTCATTTTTAAAACAAACCATAACCTTTATTTCATAAATAAAGGTTTAAAAAGCTTTACGTAGATTATCAAATAATGATAATCTAAAATATCCTATTTACACACGACCATTACATAATGGTTTACAATACAAATATGTTACAACAAAATAAGTTTCTTGAATGCAGTTTTACACAATATCATACAAGCATGGACTCCAAATCTCGTCCTTATTTAAGTATGTGACAGCGGAAGCTCTTAATAATCACCTGAGAATAAACATGCTTAAAACGTCAACAAAAATGTTGGTGAGTTATAGGTTTAACCTATATATATCAAATCATAATAATAGACCACAAGATTTCGTATTTCAATACACATCCCATACATAGAGATAAAAATCATTCATATGGTGAACACCTGGTAACCGACAATAACAAGATGCATATATAAGAATATCCCCATCATTCCGGGACACCCTTCGGATATGATATAAATTTCGAAGTACTAAAGCATCCGGTACTTTGGATGGGGTTTGTTAGGCCCAATAGATCTATCTTTAGGATTCGCGTCAATTAGGGTGTCTGTTCCCTAATTCTTAGATTACCAGACTTAATAAAAAGGGGCATATTCGATTTCGATAATTCAACCATAGAATGTAGTTTCACGTACTTGTGTCTATTTTGTAAATCATTTATAAAACCTGCATGTATTCTCATCCCAAAAATATTAGATTTTAAAAGTGGGACTATAACTCACTTTCACAGATTTTTACTTCGTCGGGAAGTAAGACTTGGCCACTGTTGATTCACGAACCTATAACAATATATACATATATATTAAAGTATGTTCAAAATATATTTACAACACTTTTAATATATTTTGATGTTTTAAGTTTGTTAAGTCAGCTGTCCTCGTTAGTAACCTATAACTAGTTGTCCACAGTTAGATGTACAGAAATAAATCGATAAATATTATCTTGAATCAATCCACGACCCAGTGTATACGTATCTCAGTATTGATCACAACTCAAACTATATATATTTTGGAATCAACCTCAACCCTGTATAGCTAACTCCAACATTCACATATAGAGTGTCTATGGTTGTTCCGAAATATATATAGATGTGTCGACATGATAGGTCGAAACATTGTATACGTGTCTATGGTATCTCAAGATTACATAATATACAATACAAGTTGATTAAGTTATGGTTGGAATAGATTTGTTACCAATTTTCACGTAGCTAAAATGAGAAAAATTATCCAATCTTGTTTTACCCATAACTTCTTCATTTTAAATCCGTTTTGAGTGAATCAAATTGCTATGGTTTCATATTGAACTCTATTTTATGAATCTAAACAGAAAAAGTATAGGTTTATAGTCGAAAAAATAAGTTACAAGTCGTTTTTGTAAAGGTAGTCATTTCAGTCGAAAGAACGACGTCTAGATGACCATTTTAGAAAACATACTTCCACTTTGAGTTTAACCATAATTTTTGGATATAGTTTCATGTTCATAATAAAAATCATTTTCTCAGAATAACAACTTTTAAATCAAAGTTTATCATAGTTTTTAATTAACTAACCCAAAACAGCCCGCGGTGTTACTACGACGGCGTAAATCCGGTTTTACGGTGTTTTTCGTGTTTCCAGGTTTTAAATCATTAAGTTAGCATATCATATAGATATAGAACATGTGTTTAGTTGATTTTAAAAGTCAAGTTAGAAGGATTAACTTTTGTTTGCGAACAAGTTTAGAATTAACTAAACTATGTTCTAGTGATTACAAGTTTAAACCTTCGAATAAGATAGCTTTATATGTATGAATCGAATGATGTTATGAACATCATTACTACCTTAATTTCCTTGGATAAACCTACTGGAAAATAGAAAAATGGATCTAGCTTCAATGGATCCTTGGATGGCTCGAAGTTCTTGAAGCAGAATCATGACACGAAAACAAGTTCAAGTAAGATCATCACTTGAAATAAGATTGTTATAGTTATAGAAATTGAACCAAAGTTTGAATATGATTATTATCTTGTATTAGAATGATAACCTACTGTAAGAAACAAAGATTTCTTGAGGTTGGATGATCACCTTACAAGATTGGAAGTGAGCTAGCAAACTTGAAAGTATTCTTGATTTTATGAAACTAGAACTTTTGGAATTTATGAAGAACACTTAGAACTTGAAGATAGAACTTGAGAGAGATCAATTAGATGAAGAAAATTGAAGAATGAAAGTGTTTGTAGGTGTTTTTGGTCGTTGGTGTATGGATTAGATATAAAGGATATGTAATTTTGTTTTCATGTAAATAAGTCATGAATGATTACTCATATTTTTATAATTTTATGAGATATTTCATGCTAGTTGCCAAATGATGGTTCCCACATGTGTTAGGTGACTCACATGGGCTGCTAAGATCTGATCATTGGAGTGTATATACCAATAGTACATACATCTAAAAGCTGTGTATTGTACGAGTACGAATACGGGTGCATACGAGTAGAATTGTTGATGAAACTGAACGAGGATGTAATTGTAAGCATTTTTGTTAAGTAGAAGTATTTTGATAAGTGTATTGAAGTCTTTCAAAAGTGTATAAATACATATTAAAACACTACATGTATATACATTTTAACTGAGTCGTTAAGTCATCGTTAGTCGTTACATGTAAGTGTTGTTTTGAAACCTTTAGGTTAACGATCTTGTTAAATGTTGTTAACCCAATGTTTATAATATCAAATGAGATTTTAAATTATTATATTATCATGATATTATCATGTATGAATATCTCTTAATATGATATATATACATTAAATGTCTTTACAACGATAATCGTTACATATATGTCTCGTTTAAAAATCATTAAGTTAGTAGTCTTGTTTTTACATATGTAGTTCATTGTTAATATACTTTATGATATGTTTTCTTATCATAGTATCATGTTAACTATATATATATATCCATATATATGTCATCATATAGTTTTTACAAGTTTTAACGTTCGTGAATCACCGATCAACTTGAGTGGTCAATTGTCTATATGAAACATATTTCAATTAATCAAGTCTTAACAAGTTTGATTGCTTAACATGTTGGAAACATTTAATCATGTAAATATCAATCTCAATTAATATATATAAACATGGAAAAGTTCGGGTCACTACAATAAACACCTACCATCATTGTTTATTTACCAAATACCCTCATAATAATTTTTTTGAAAAAAAAATTGAAGAAATAAGAAAAATTAGGGTTCAATACATATCAATCCATTCTCAATTCCTAGCTCCCTTCGTCTTCATCATCATCATCATCATCATCATCATCAAAAATCTCCGAGTCATCGATGCGTATTGCTGCCTTCTTAATCATTATCAAAATCTCTGATCCATCAATCCGTCAATTCTTGTGCAGGTTGATTGTATCCGTCGATCTGTCTAACCCTAACTTTGTTCATCAGGTTTGATTTTCATTTTGTTTTTCACTGATTTTGATTTATTTAAACAAACAATTATATATCTTTATTGTTAATTTCTTAATTTATACATATCGAATTCATGTTTGTCATTCCGTTGTAGGTTTATCGATTTATGTTTATATATGTTTTTTTTTTAAACATCATATGTTCGCCTTCGCAAGTTGGTATATATTGCCAATAATATTGTGACTGAAATGAATTAATCATTAATTTTGTCTTGGTTTTATAGGTTTCCATATTCCCTTTAATCGAAATCAACAAGTTATATCACTTTCATGGAGGAGAATGATACCATTGAATATGACATGTACTGTAAGTTGAAATTTACATCCTTATACAAAATTTTCATGTATAATAAATAATAAATTTAATAAGAAGATAAACTTTAATTATCTTTGTTTTGATCAATTTGTCCACCATGTTTCTTAATAGATCAATATAGGAAGCAACACTGTAGGCCTGATGATTGGTCAAAAAGGGCAAGATTTCTAGACGGGTCAAAATAGGCTAGAATGGGTTGATCCTCTCACACCTTCTCTGTATCTTTTTTTTCATTGTTATATATAATAGTTAAATTATTATATTATATGACAAAAACTGTTATTATATTGCTTATTCGATTTTATGATTTAGCAAATAATGTATAACCAAGATTTACCCATGATCAGTAAAAAATTGAGTTCATATTCCTCCCTCTATAGGACATGTTGTTGTTGTTCTGTTTCTTATATTGATATTGTTTTTATTTTTTCATTAAAGAGGGTCACGATTCAGCTGGTTAGTTAGTCAGTCTTTTACACACTTTAGTGGCCGATTTCCAGCAATATAGGACCTAGAAAGGGAACAACCAGTTCATAAGAATAATGTGTGCAGAGACCTTGAAGGGATAGTTCTATTAATGTTCATTTTTCAGCATTCTGGAAGGTAAAAATATAACTTATATGTGTAGTTGCTACTCACCTTATTGGAGTGAGTTGAGTGATGCATTTTGATTAGTGTGTAATGAGCTAACAAATGCTTTAGGTCTCATGGATTATCCCCTATATATATTTAAAGAAAAATTCTTTTTGAGTAATAATCATTTAAAATACCTCATTCAAAGCCATTGGATTCAAAAATGACCATCAATTGCCCCTTGATTAATTAGTCATCTTCACATTTATATTATTCATTACTTGAACATTTGTTAGTTTACATAACTACCCTTAAAACTAATAGATTAGATGAAAATGAATATGGGTGGGTTCCGTGAAACACAATCACAGCCGCTAACCATCCAGGCAAAGTTGCCTTTGTAATCTCTATACACTCATAAGTCATAATAATATTATAAATGAGTTGGTTGCTTAGTGACCTAAAAATCACATTCTAGCCATCCATCACTTCTTGATCATTTAATCTCATCCATCCATCACCCCTAATCTTATTAATCACGTGATATGTGTTGCTTAGTGACCTAAATTCTCCTCTATACCCCTGTCCATCGAAATCAACACGGAACAAATCAGGGAAATTAGGGGTTCAAGCAATATCACGTATCACTTGGGTCTTTATCATCATCAGAATCTCTGATTCATCTATACGATCGAATCTATGTCAATCGTAAGGTCGTGTACCAACTCAGTTTCATTCACGATTGTGCAGATGTCAAAAAACCCCAAAAAATTCCTCCCAAAACACAAATCTAAAATCAAATTCAATTGGAATGGTTTCGTCCCCAAGATTACTCGAAATGAGACAGAATAATCAGATGTAGAATACCAACTCAGGTATTCAAATCTTTTTTCAACTTCCAATTTAATCGATCATTATACTGATATTGATTCATGAAATCAAATAGGTTTTAGTTAGAGTATTTATGTTCTAAGATCCATATGTGTTTTGATTCAATATGTTTTTAATCACATACAAATAAAGTTTTTTGTCTGAGTTCTTTGAACGTTTAATTTATTAAGCTACACAAATTATGATTATCTTTTGTATCTGATAATGATAATGAAACTTTAGATTTTCAGAAATGCATGAGACGAACACAAATGTATGCTGGTCCAGTTGGTAGGTTTGGACGAGGAGAAATTAAATGTGTTGCTGGTATAATGTCTACTTTGGAAATAAATGTGACCTGTACATTTAGAGATATAATCACGTTGAATCAAGTTGTCTTATTTTACCTCCTTTATATTTTTTGTTTTCGTTTTTAAGAGGAAAATCTTTGTATCTCTTTTATTAATTTTTTTTTTGTTTAAATGGCAAATCTACGACCTACCCAACAAATATTTATGTATGTTGAAAGAATATGTTGATCATAAAGTTGCTCTCGATATAATGAGGTAATAATCATTTTCATACTAATGTTCTCTTTTCTTATATTTTATGGAAACAATGCGTATGTTGTATGTGTCAACCTTATTACTCTTGATTATATTGCTTTGTATTATGAATTTTCTTCGTATTAGGTTGGCAGCAGAAGATCAGGTCTTAGTATGAGGATCTTGGATACGCCCAATGCCCCTTTCCTAGCCATCAAACAACCGACTTCTTTCGATGCATACAATGGTTCTCTAATCACAATTAAGGTTCTTTTTCTCTATTAGCTTCAATATATGTTTGTAAAGTAGTCAATATGCTCTTCTTGAACTTGTGATTATTATTATTATCGACATAAACATAATATTCAGCTTGAGTGCTAGGTGGTTTAACTTATGCTTACATTTTATGCCTTTTAATTTCAGTTTTGTCGCTACCTTTAATACCTTATAAATTAGGACGATGCACCTAGAATATACCGATGCAAAGGATCCCCTTCTCCAAACTACTCGAAAAGCCCCCGTTGCTGCTCTTGGCTTTCGGGTTCAATATAGAAAAAGTGTCTAAATTTGTGTTTTTGGTGTATTGGTCAGCTGTTTTAGTATAGTAATTTGGAGAACATGAGGTAGAAAATTAACTAAAAATAGGTTGTACTCACTTACATAGGAGTTAATATTCTTACTATGATGATTATGTGAAAATGGGTTGTAGAAGTGCATTTTTTTGTGAGCTTTTGTTGTTTGGAAGTATACTAATTAGATCAGATGCTTAAGTGTTTGACAAACTCTGCCCTCTGATTAATCTAATGAAAAAACATAATGTTGGTTTGTTTGTAGGTACATATAGGTTTTTTTGTTCGTTGAAATCATTTAATGGGATGACAGTGGTGAATTTTCAGCTCAAAGAGATACCTATTGATGAACAGGCTTCACCATTATCACCTACAAAACTTGATGTTGATCAGAGGTTGCAAAATGGATGAGTTTGGGAGGGTTAGACTTGGAATCGGGTCTCATACAGATCAAATGTGTGTCTATGTGATGTGTGTGTATATATATAGAATAAAATGGTTTGTTTTTTTATTTTTATTTTTTATTTTAGCTTGCTCGATTGAATATATAGATTGAATATAATACAACACTACTACTTTAATTTAATACATTGATTATAAACATTACTCGTGAATAAACCCTCACAAAGCTCGCAAATTCGCGGGTATTCAGCTAGTGTTTTAATAATTTGCAGTGCTAAACTTTGTGTAGCAATACATACTTATAACCATGTTTAAATCGGTCATTAACTAAATTTATATGCAATGATTAGTATATCAGTTTGTTGCTCCATTTGAATACTTAGTTGGAAGATCGGCTTGTGGGTGGCAACATCTTGGTCATTGACAGATCCATATATATATATATATATATATATATATATATATATATATATATATATATATATATATATATATATATATATATATATATATATATATATATATATATATATATATATATATAGACAGGATCAATGGGGAAGTAACTAATCGGGGGGAAGCAAATTTTTTTTCTTCGTTTTTTTTGAATTTTTTTTTCCGGCATTAAGATCACACGAAAATATGAACATTTAGAAGAGACACTTCGTGATGAATGTTATTATTTAGGCGGGAAAACGATCGACAAAAATAACATTCAAGATAATATTGTTCGTGAAGAATATGAACGTTTTTTTTCCATGTTTTGTGAAGTAAAATTTACCCCGATTTAGAGTTTAGGGTTTAGGGTTTGGTGTTTTGGGTTTATGGATAAACCCAAAACACCAAACCCTAAACCCTAAACCCTAAACTCTAAACCGTTCGTGTTAAAAAATCAATCTAAATTCTAAATCTAAACCCTAAATCTAAACCCTAAACCCTATATTTCTAAACCCTAATATCTAAACCCTATAAACCCTAATATCTAAACCCTAATATCTAAACCCCAATAGCTAAAACCTCAAAATACGCTCGAAAAACACGATAATTGTTATATATTACTTCTTTGAGCGTTTTCCCGCCAAAATAAAAATATTTATCACAAAGTGTCTCTACTAAATGTTCATATTTTCATCTCATCTATAATGTTCGTGAACAAAGTTTTTTCAAAAAACGAAAAAAAAAGTTTTTGCTTCCCCCCGAATGGTTACTTCCCTCTTGATCCTACCACTATATATATATATATATATATATATATATATATATATATATATATATATATATATATATATATATATATATATATATATATAACATTTCTGTATTTGCCTTAGGCATGTGTAATGGACTTGGAAGGAAAGATCAAACACTAGAAGGAAAGATCAAACACCAGAAAGAAAATATCGATTTGTTGTTGACAGATAATTTGCTCGCTCTTACCTAAAATGAGATCCAAAGTATACTCAAAATAAAGCAAACAACTTTTGCTCTCTAATGTTCATCAACACGTTAAGAGATTAGAATCATGAGTAATATGTGGGAAACTCGACCAAAAAATCAACTGCAAAGTCTGGTTGGTTATCAATATTATGGCATTCAACTTTAGGTTATTTCGTTTTTCGGGTTATCATTAATTCAACGATACCTTTGATATTGTTTTTGTTTCTATTCCACCTAACAAATACTATATAACATCGTATTAACTTACACATGTGAACTACTTATTTCATGAAATTTTGTATAAAGTTATTGGTTTTTATTTGTTGCAGGTAGATAGATTACGCGTTGTTACCTGATAATGCTAAAAACGAACATATATTTCATAGCATTATTCCTCAAGAAAGACAAGCTTTTAGTTGCAATTGTTCTATTTACAAGAGATATTCGTTTAAATAATAAAAGGTGAAGACAAAAGACAGATTCGACGAATTGAAGACGCAAACGACCAAAAAGCTCAAAAGTACAAAAGACAATCAAAAAGGTTCCAATTATTGATAAGAAACGTCTCGAAATTACAAGAGTACAAGATTCAAAACGCAAAGTACAAAATATAAAATTGTACGCAAGGACGTTCGAAAATCCGGAACCGGGACTAGAGTCAACTCTTAACGCTCGACGCAACGGACTAAAAATTACAAGTTAACTATGTATATAAATATAATATAATATATAATTACTTATATTAATTATATATATATTATATATATATATTAAAAACCGTCGGCAGAGAAAACTCCAAGGACTGAGCTGTAAAATTAACCTCCGCGACTCGCGGAGTTTGAAGGGGATTTTGCCGCGAGTCGCGGAGCCCCAAAATTCAACTCTGGCTATAAAGCAAACCGAATTCTGATCAAATTTCATATTCTATTTCTCTCTTCTCTCATTCATACGATATATATATATATATATATATAATTTATATTTTAATTTTAATTTTAATTTTAATTCTAATAATAAGGGTATGTTAGCGAATGTTGTAAGGGTGTAAGTCGAAATTCTGTCCGTGTAACGCTACGCTATTTTTAATCATTGTAAGTTATGTTCAACCTTTTTATATTAATGTCTCGTAGCTAAGTTATTATTATGCTTATTTAAAACGAAGTAATCATGATGTTGGGCTAATTACTAAAATTGGGTAATTGGGCTTTGTACCATAATTGGGGTTTGGACAAAAGAACGACACTTGTGGAAATTAGACTATGGGCTATTAATGGGCTTTATATTTGTTTAACTAAATGAAAGTTTGTTAATGTTAATATAAAGATTTACAATTGGGCGTCCCTATAAATTACCATATACACTCGATCGGACACGATGGGCGGGGTATTTATATGTACGAATAATCGTTCACTTAACCGGACATGGGAATGGATTAATAGCCACTAGAATAATTAAAACAGGGGTGAAATTACATTCAAGGGTAATTGGTGTAATTGTTAACAAAGTAGTAAAACCTTGGTTTACACGCAGTCGATAACCTGGTGTATTCATTAAACAAAGTATTAAAACCTTGTTACAATTCGAATCCCCAATTAGTTGGAATATTTAACTTCGGGTATAATAATAATTTGACAAGGACACTTGCAATTTATATTTATGACTGATGGACTGTTATGGACAAAAACCAGACGGACATATTAAATAATCCAGGACAAAGGACAATTAACCCATGGGCATAAAACTAAAATCAACACGTCAAACATCATGATTACGGAAGTTTAAATAAGCATAATTCTTTTATTTCATATTTAATTTCCTTTATTTTATATTTAATTGCACTTCTAATTATCGCACTTTTATTTATTGTTATTTAATCGCACTTTTAATTATCGTACTTTTTAATTATCGCAATTTTATTTTATCACACTTTTATTATTCGCAATTTCATTATCATTATTTACTTTACGCTTTAATTTAAGTCTTGTATTTATTTTATATTTTACATTAGGTTTTAACTGCGACTAAAGTCTTAAAATCGACAAACCGGTCATTAAACGGTAAAAACCCCCCTTTATAATAATAATATTACTTATATATATGTTTGTATTTTTATAAAAGTAAACTAATATAGCGTCGAGCTTTGTTTAAAGATTTCCCTGTGGAACGAACCGGACTTACTAAAAACTACACTACTGTACGATTAGGTACACTGCCTATAAGTGTTGTAGCAAGGTTTAAGTATATCCATTCTATAAATAAATAAATATCTTGTGTAAAATTGTATCGTATTTAATAGTTTTTCCTAGTAAAATATAAACTATTTTATATACACCTCGCACGACATCAAGTATTTTTGGCGCCGCTGCCGGGGAACACTCTTAAACGCCGGAAGCGCAACGCTAATATAAAAAAAAAAGAAGATTTTTAGTTACTTTTATTAAAATTCGCTTTTGTAAAAATACGTTTTAATTATTCAAAAATATAAAAAGAAAAACAAAAATATATGTATTTTTAAGATTTTGTTAAATATTTAAGTTTTATAAGTTTCTTTATTTTTATTTTAGTTTATAAAAATATAAGTTTTATTTTAAAATCTTTTATTTATTTAAAAACAGAAAACAGAAAATAAAAAAAAAATATAAAGAAAAACGCGTAAAAATTATAACCTGTCAGCTGAATTCTGGAACCCCGCGACTCGCGGGGTTTGACGCTTTAATTGCCGCGACTCGCGGAGGGTATCTGACAGGCGACAGGAAGCCCTAATCGAGCATTGATTACGGGTTATTATTAATTATAATTATTATTATTACCTAATTATTATTATTATTATTATTAGTTTTAGTTTTATTTTTAATTTTTATTTAATTTATGTATTTTGTTTAATTAGTTTTATTAAAATTGTAAAATTAATAGTCTAATTAAATAAATAATATAAAAATAATATTTTTATAAAAATTGTACTTTTTACAACTTTTTGTATATTTTTATATTTTGTCCCTTTTTAATCGTTGTAGCGTAATATTTGTATTTTTAGCTCATATTTAATTTTAAACTTAGTTTTTGCTATAGTTATTTTTACTCCTATATTTTTAGGCTTTGCCGTAGAATTCCTTAAGTGCTTTTTCTTTAGACTAAGATTTAGGTACTTTAGAATTTTGCGACACCTTTTTAAGTTTTAGTTTCTTTTTAAGTTATTTCCATTTGGGATTTAGTTTTTCCTGTAAGCTTTAATATTTTTAGACACCTTTTACTATGTATCAATTATCATTCCAATTAGTAATTTCAATTTGCGATTATAATTTTAAGTTAGTTGTAGTAATAAGGTTAGGTTAGTAAAGTATTTTTAAGTTTTTATAAGTTTCTTTTATTTTTCCGTCACCTTTTATTTTTCAACCATTTTTTTTCTTTTTCGACCTTTTTCGACGAACTCTTTTTCTCTCCTATTTCTCGCTATTCTAGTTTTTAGGACTTAGAATTTTTTCTACTTCTTATCTAAATTTCTTAAAATTACGAAAATTTATTTTGAGTGGTTAAATTGATAGACATCAAAATTTTCTGGTTCGTAGTAATAGTTGGATTTGTACGTGGACCGGGTTATTGGAGCCAAACAGTCCTCAATTATATTGAGACCAAACGAATCCTGCCCCTCTGCTGCATCTTTTGGCTATTCGAAACGTGGGCAAAATCAGAAAAGTCTATTGATTGGATAACTTATTATAATTTTTCTTTCCTTTTAAAAACTAATAGGATATTCAGTGAATGCACCGAGCAAGACGTTCATCACCTTTTGTACGTTCACCACCTGTAACTAGATCAAGACATTTAGCAAATATAACCGCCGTTGATTTTTCTTTAGAATCGTCATCTAGTCAACCAAGTACTTCAGTTCAAATTTCCGATAATCCATTTTTTGAACCCAACCTTACAATTGAGAATCCGGGGAATATTCAGGAATGGTTCGTAGATCCTGAACCACTAAACTTTCCTCCGGAACCACCAATCATTCAAACAGAGATTGTTGAGGAACGAACTATTAAATCAGAATCATCCAGTGATACCGATTCAACAAATTCAATTATGGAGAATCTGGAACCTTTAAGTATGGAAGACCGAATGAGAGCTAAACGCACTGGCCAAGGTCACGCAATTACTCATCCAGACATTAATGCGCCAGATTATGAAATCAAAGGACAAATTCTACACATGGTGACTAATCAATGCCAATTTAGTGGTGCACCGAAGGAAGATCCAAATGAACATCTACGTACCTTTAATAGGATCTGCACACTATTTAAAATACGAGAAGTGGAGGATGAACAGATATATCTCATGTTATTTCCCTGGACTTTAAAGGGAGAAGCCAAAGATTGGTTGGAATCGTTACCTGAAGGGGCGATCGATACATGGGACGTTTTAATTGACAAATTTCTTAAACAATTCTTTCCTGCATCTAAAGCCGTAAGACTTCAAGCAGAAATTGTTACGTTCACACAGAAACCAAATGAAACTCTATATGAGGCGTGGACAAGATATGGAAAGTTATTAAGAGGATGTCCGCAACATGGTTTAGACACCTGTCAAATAGTACAAATATTCTACCGAGGATGCGACATCACTACAAGAAAAGACATAGATATAGCAGCTGGTGGTTCTATTATGAAGAAAACCGAAACTGATGCTTACAAAATTATTGATAATACTGCTTCCCACTCACATGAGTGGCATCAAGAAAAAGACATCATTAGATCATCTAAAGCAGCTAGAGCCGATTCTAGCCATGACTTAGATTCCATTTCCGCAAAGATAGATGCTGTGGAGAGACGAATGGAAAAGATGACTAAGGATATTCACTCAATACGAATTAGTTGTGAGCAGTGTGGAGGACCACATTTGACAAAAGATTGTCTCAGTATTGAATTAACAATGGAACAAAGAGAGAATATTTCATACATAAACCAAAGGCCTGGAAATAATTATCAGAATAATTATCAACCGCCAAGACCGATTTACAATCAAAACCAGAATTATAACCGAAATATTCCATACAACAACCAACAAGGTCCTAGCAATCAACAAGTATCCAATAATACTTACAATCAGCAAAGACCTAATTTTCAAAACAAACCACCACAACAAACCGATGATAAAAAACCAAATTTAGAAGATATGATGACGAAGCTAGTTGAAACTCAAACGCAGTTTTTCACATCTCAAAAACAAACTAATGAACAAAATGCTCAAGCATTTAGAAATCAACAAGCTTCTATTCAAAATCTGGAACAAGAAGTAAGTAACCTAGCAAGGTTAATAGGTGAAAGAAAACCGGGAAGTTTACCTAGTGATACAAATGCTAACCCCCGGAATGAAACAGCTAAAGCCATTACCACAAGAAGTGGTACAACACTTAAATCACCTGAAATACCAGTAACTTCTGATGAAACTATTCCTACTCCACAAGAACCACAACTTTATCAAGATAAGGAAAAAGAACCGGTAGTTGAAAAGGTTAATGAAGATAACACAGTTAAGGATAAACCTTATGTTAAACCATACCAACCACCACTTCCTTACCCGAGTAAAATGAAGAAAGAAAAACTTGAAGCCGAGCAATCCAAATTCTTGGATATGTTTAAACAGATAAATGTAAATCTTCCTTTCATTGATGTGATTTCAGGAATGCCAAGATATGCTAAATTCTTGAAAGATCTAATCTCAAATAGAAAGAAAATGGAAGAACTCTCGGCTGTTACTATGAATGCTAATTGTTCAGCAGTGCTGTTGAATAAGATACCAGAAAAACTATCTGATCCAGGAAGTTTCACAATTCCATGTTTTCTGGGTAGTCTTAGTTCAATAGAAGCATTGGCAGACTTAGGTGCTAGTATAAATCTAATGCCGTATTCACTATACGCTAAACTAGACCTTGGAGAATTGAAACCAACCAGAATAAGCATACAACTAGCCGATAGATCAATAAAATATCCTAGAGGGATAATGGAGAACATGCTAGTTAAAGTTGGTACTTTAGTATTTCCAGTAGATTTTGTTGTTTTGGACATGGAAGAAGATTCTCAAGTTCCTCTCATATTAGGAAGACCATTCTTAAACACGGCTAAAGCAATGATAGACGTGTTCGGTAAGAAACTGACCCTAAGTATAGAGGATGAGAGTGTTA
The DNA here is from genome assembly GCF_046630445.1 of Rutidosis leptorrhynchoides. Classification (NCBI taxonomy): domain Eukaryota; kingdom Viridiplantae; phylum Streptophyta; class Magnoliopsida; order Asterales; family Asteraceae; genus Rutidosis; species Rutidosis leptorrhynchoides. The sequence continues at coordinate 616,490,468 of NC_092334.1, read as the reverse complement.
CCTTTTCAGTTGATAGAGCAATGCAACAACCACAATCTGCAGATGATACATGTTATTATATTCAAACTATAGATGCACATGCGGAATTATTAGAAGAATTTCCAGAATTACAAGGAACAGGAGAATGTTCTTTAGGAGAAGGTAATGAACCAATTGAGGAAGCTGAAATGTTAGCTACACTTATAGCTAATGGATATGAACCAACAACAGAAGAAATTCAAATGCTAAAAGAAGAAGACAGATATCGATATAAATCATCGATAGAAGAACCTCCGAAATTAGAGTTAAAGCCACTTCCAAACCATTTGGAATATGCTTATTTACATGGTGAATCTGAATTACCTGTAATAATATCGTCTTCTCTTACTGAAAATGAGAAATCACAACTCATTTCTGTGTTGAAAGCTCATAAACCAGCCATTGCATGGAAGATTCATGATATTAAAGGAATAAGTCCTTCGTATTGCACACATAAAATCCTTATGGAAGAAGGTCATAAAACGTATGTGCAACGTCAACGAAGACTAAATCCTAATATGCAAGATGTAGTTAAGAAAGAGATTATTAAACTGCTAGATGCAGGTTTGATATATCCAATTTCTGATAGTCCATGGGTAAGCCCAGTTCAATGCGTACCTAAGAAGGGTGGCATGACTGTTATCACAAATGAGAAAAATGAGCTTATTCCTACTAGGACTGTAACAGGATGGCGTGTATGTATTGATTATAGAAAATTAAATGACGCCACCAGAAAAGATCACTTTCCCTTACCTTTCATAGATCAAATGTTGGAAAGATTAGCCGGAAATAGTTACTATTGTTTTCTAGATGGATTTTCTGGATATTTTCAAATTCCAATAGCACCCGAAGATCAAGAGAAAACCACATTCACGTGCCCTTATGGTACTTTTGCTTACAAACGCATGCCATTTGGACTTTGTAACGCCCTGCAACCTTTCAAAGGTGTATGATAGCGATTTTTCACGACATGATAGAAGAATGCATGGAAGTATTCATGGATGACTTTTCAGTCTTCGGTGATACATTTAAATCATGTCTATTTAATCTGGAACGAATGCTAATTAGATGCGAAAAATCAAATCTAGTACTTAATTGGGAGAAATGCCATTTCATGGTTAAAGAAGGCATCGTTCTTGGACATAAAATTTCAAAAGAAGGAATTGAAGTGGATAGAGCTAAAGTAGATGTAATTGCTAAACTTCCACATCCCACCAATGTTAGAGGAGTTAGGAGTTTTCTAGGGCATGCCGGTTTTTACCGACGTTTCATAAAAGATTTTTCTAAAATTGCCACTCCTATGAATAAACTCCTAGAAAAGGATGCGCCATTCATCTTTTCAGATGAATGTATCAAATCTTTTAATATTCTTAAAGAAAAACTCACTAATGCACCGATCATGATAACACCAAATTGGAATCTACCATTTGAACTAATGTGCGATGCAAGTGATTTTGCAATGGGAGCCGTTTTAGGACAAAGGATTGAAAAACGATTTCAACCTATATATTATGCTAGTAAGACATTACAAGGAGCACAAACGAACTATACAACTACTGAAAAAGAACTCCTTGCTATTGTCTTTGCTTTTGACAAATTTCGATCATATCTCGTTCTAGCAAAAACGGTGGTCTATACCGACCATTCTGCTCTTAGATACCTATTTTCAAAACAAGATGCTAAACCAAGATTAATCCGTTGGATCTTACTCTTACAAGAGTTTGATATTGAAATCCGAGATAAAAGAGGAGCAGAAAATCTCGCCGCTGATCATCTTTCTCGTCTTGAAAATCCCGAATTAGAAGTTCTTAATGAATCAGCCATACAAGACAACTTTCCTGATGAATATCTATTGAAGATAGATTATAAAGAAATCCCATGGTTTGCAGACTATGCAAACTACTTAGTTTGTGGATTCCTTGAAAAGGGATTATCGTACCAAAGACGAAAGAAATTCTTCAGTGATATAAAACACTATTTTTGGGAAGATCCACATCTGTTTAAAAGTTGTCCCGATGGAATAATACGCCGATGTGTATTTGGAGAAGAAGCTAGTAAAATTTTAAACCATTGTCACACAGGACCAACAGGAGGGCATTATGGGCCCCAACTAACAGCAAGAAAAGTTTATGAAGCTGGATTCTATTGACCTACAATTTACAAAGACGCACACCTTCTTTGCAAATCCTGTGATGCTTGTCAAAGGGCCGGAAAAATAAGTCAACGTGATGAAATGCCACAAAATGTCATCCAAGTATGTGAAGTATTTGACATTTGGGGTATTGACTTTATGGGTCCATTTCCAAAATCTCATAATAATTTATATATACTCGTAGCCATTGATTATGTATCTAAATGGGCGGAAGCACAAGCTCTCCCAACTAACGATGCACGAGTTGTAGTCAACTTTTTAAAACGTCTTTTTGCAAGGTTTGGAACACCGAAAGCTTTAATAAGTGATCGGGGTACTCATTTCTGCAATAATCAACTTGAGAAAGTTCTTAAAAGATATGGAGTAACTCATAAAATCTCCACCGCATATCATCCACAAACAAGTGGACAAGTTGAAAATACCAACCGAGCTTTAAAACGTATTCTAGAGAAAACCGTAGGATCAAATCCGAAGGAATGGTCCATTAAATTGGAGGATGCACTCTGGGCTTTTAGAACAGCCTACAAAACTCCAATTGGAACCACACCTTTTAGACTTGTTTATGGAAAAGCATGTCATCTTCCAGTAGAAATTGAACACAAAGCATTTTGGGCTTTGAAGACATGTAATCTTGATTTACATGAAGCCGGACGTCTACGATTAAGTCAACTAAACGAATTAGAAGAATTAAGACATGAAGCATACGAAAATTCGTTAATCTATAAAGAAAGAACGAAGAAATGGCATGATAAAAGAATCAGAAGTTCAAAAGAATTTAAAGAAGGAGACAGAGTTCTTCTTTTCAATTCACGATTCAAGCTATTTCCTGGAAAATTGAAATCAAGATGGTCTGGACCATTCATAGTCAAAAGAGTTTTCCCATACGGAACGATAGAATTAATAAATTCAAATGGGATTGAATTTAAAGTTAATGGTCACAGAGTTAAACATTACATACATGGTCCGATGGAAGTCGACAACGAAGTTAATCACAATTTCGACACCACAGCTAACTAAGTGTGGGGAGAATCAAGTCTTTAAAGGATAATATGTATTTCTGTTAGAGTTAGATTGTCTGTTTTCGTGTAGTTCTCGAAAATGGAACCCGAATGGTCTTTCCCTAGCAGACCCTAAAGAACTAGTCTTCTCCCCCCATTCTGAATTTTTATTTTTTTAGGTTTTTACAAAATGAAGACTGCCTGTGAACTAAACCATGGTCTAATGCTACACGCTTTGATCACTAAAAGAAATAATGATATACTACCGAGCGAATTAGTATCAGTAATCAGAGAAAGAATGGACGGAGTTAGAAAAGAATCCAGATGCGAAGATAATAAGTTACAATTTGGTAAAGGAAAATCAAAATCCGCAGCGAAAAGAAGAGCACGACACCTAGAACGATGTCACAAATGCGGAAAATGGTCACATGGAGGTAAATGTTCAAATAATCAAACCTATTCAAATACCGAATTTGTTACTTTATGCAGAGACGGACCGTTCATATGTTTAGAAGAAAAGACACTGAATGCTCGAGGTTACGCCTATGTAGCCATGGAAAATCAATTAAACCGACTATCTTATGAATGGAATAGATCATATAACTAAGAAATCTATTCCACAGGTATGTCTGTACAGTTTTTATTTTTATTTTTATTTTTAACCTTTTGATAATAAACGCTAATTTGTTCGCTAAAAAGTATTAAATTGGTATTAAATAAAATTAGGTTTGGCGACCGAAATTATTGATATCATTCAAAAATTTATTAAATCACTGCGAAATTTAACGTTTATTCTTAAGGTATAAATATCTTTAATCAATCAACCCAAAATATTTCAAAAATTCGTCATGAGTTAAATTAGGTCTTGGAACCGAAATTACTTTACCGAAAAGAGGGGCGCATATTTTTGATAATATTTGATTGATTAAAGTGGGATAAAAAGCCAAAAAGATTTTTTTTTTTTACCATGTTTTTAAAATTAATATTTAAGTCTTAAATTAATATTGTAAATTTTGTAAAAATAATATATTTAAAATTGTAAATATTTGAAAAATTAATATAAGTTTGATATGAATTTATAAATTTTTAAATTAAGTTTGGTATGAATTTTTAATTTTTAAAATATTAATTTTTAATTTTATGCATTTCAAATTTTAAGTTTGGTGTGAATTTTTAATTTTAATTTTGAATTTTATATTTAAGTTGTGTGAATTTAAAAACAAAAATTTACTTTATCTCAATAAGTTAAGAATATGATTTTTAAAATTCGTCGTAAGTTGAAGACTAGGTCTTTGAACCGAAATTGCTTTACCCGAGGGAGGGACGAGAACTTTTATTATCATTATTTTTAATCTTATTGATTTAAAGTATGCCAAAAACATTAAAAAAAACCCAAAAATCTTAGCTTTTAAAACAATCGCTACAAAAAGACAAATTTTAAAATTTTGTCGAGAGACGGACTAGGACATCGATCCGAAACGACCTCATCCTAAATAACAAGGGAAACAAAATTTTAAAATTAATTACTTAATTGTTTTAATAAGTTAATGATTATAAAAAAAAAAAAAAAAAAAAAAGAGCAAACTCCGCGACTCGCGGAGTTTGAAGTGAAAAACCTCCGCGACTCGCGGATGGACCAATTTACAGAAAAAAAAAATATAACGCAAGAACTGATCAGTTTCACTCCCCCACACACAAAAACACTGCGAAACACAGCGAAAAAAGACCCGAAAAACCCGAGAAAAAACCCCAAAAATCCCAATTTTTAACCGTTAATCACCAAATCTTTTGCTAAAATCATGTTGAGAAGGATGCTATCTAAGAATTACTCAAGAAAAACGGTAAATTTCTACACCTAAACACCATTTAATTCGAAATTTGGTGTTCTTGAGCTATTTTTTCCCCAATTTGATTTTGATGCTTTTTAGTGTAATTAAGCTTAAATTGTTTATGTATTATGCTTGTATAACCTAGATTGATACTGTTTAACATGATTAGAAGCCTTAAACTTCAAATTTTGAGTAATCTAGGGTTTGTGTTCTTGAGCAAATTTGGGGCTTTTTGATATAAACAGGTTATGGCCGATTTTTGTCATGAATTGTTGCTAAAATAAGTAGTGTAACATGTCTAGGTAGTTAAATGATCCAAACTTTGAGCCTAAACATGATTTTGAGAATTAAAGTGGACTTTTTCAAGTCTAAAATTCATGAACTTGATTTTTGAAAGATAATGCCATTTGAGACTTGTTTAATTGCTATTAATGATTATTTTGACATGTTATTTGAGTTGAATGCTTATGAACTTGGCGAAAATTTTCGTATATGCTTATTTGAAAAAGTGTAGATTTGATAAAAATGTGAAAATAAGCTTAAGTTTGATATAAATTGATAATGTCATTGTAATTATTTTGATTGATGATTTTGCTGACACTAATGCATATTTGGATGCACAAAATTTGTGTTTGATGTGTTTTGCAGAATGAAAGGGGTGAATCTTCATCCCAAGCCCGCAATGCTCCTGCTGAGAATTTGGAACAACAGGAGGTGGATAACTACTACAAGCAGGATGTACCTCATCCAGTCATGACCTTTTCGGATATGCACTTGGAAGAATTGCACCCGAACCTGAGATTTGACAGACTTTGGATAGATTATCCAAAATATCAACGGGGTTTGCATACTCTTCACTCTAAGGTTGTTGAGGTACCGAGGGTCATAGAATGGGGACCCTTAGAAGCTGTAGAATTGGCCGGGCCAATTAGGGAATTACTTGTACAGAGGTATGGTAATTCTTCTTTTAATGACTGGATATGTTTATTCACCATACGCAGACCTGTATATAAAGTATGGTGTGAAGAGTTGTTATGTAGTATAGAGTTGAATGATCGGGTAGCTAGTTTAACCGATCGTTCTTTTATTAGATTTTTGTTAGGCGGTTCGATGCGCCACATGTCTTTACTGGACATGGCTCAGGCTTTACGTATATATACGCCTGAGGAGTTAGCGTCTGCCGATTGTAGAGGATTGATACTAAACGGTAGAAAGATAGATGAGAATTTTGATACACACGGTGTGTGGAGTCAAATGACAAGCCATCACCGTTTCAAAGGGGGAAACTACTCTTATTTGGATATAGATAGAGCCGAATTAAGAGTGATACATAGGTTTTTAGCTAATTCGATTACACAAAGGGGTAAGAACAAAGAAAAGGTAAATGAACAAGATTTGTTTTACCATATGTGTATTCGAGACCCACAGAGCGCTGTAAGTATACCATATTGTGTGGGTTATTATTTATCAGCTATGGTTCGGGGGATGCGACCACATAGCATAATAGGAGGTGGTATTTTTATTACTTTGATTGGTGAATATCTCGGTGTGGATATAAGTCGGGGGGGATTATTAGTAGAAGAGCCGGAACCCCGCGATACTATAGGTTTAAATGTATACCATGGTGCGAAAGTTTTGAAGAGGCGAAATAACGCCGCAGTACGATACCATGGTAGACATCCACAGGTGGAGAGAAACCAGCAACAAGGTAATGTAGGAGGGGGGAATGAGATGCAAGAAATGCATAGGTTTATAGCTTCTCAGGAATACGAAAATGCTAGACAGAGAGCATTTGAAGATTGGCAAGTTCATCAGAACCAGATCATAGCTCATTGCCAACACATAGGTAGAAACTATATTCCTACACCGAAACCCGTCTTCCCTCCTTGGTCTATAGAGATGCAGCCACCATATCCTACGTATGACCCTGCCGAAGCATTCTATAGCACTTATGGTTATGCCTGGAACCCCTATTGGTACCAATATCATCCTTAGTTTACTTATTATTATTTTTTATTTTGTAATTTGTAATTATTGATACATTTAATATTTTTGTTAATATTGTAATCATTTTTATAATTATCTAACTTTTATTCTTAGATTTTAATAATTTTTGAATGTGGGGTAATATACCAAACTTCAAAAATATGTATATATGTTTGCAGTTTATCTTATGTACACAACAGGGTAAAACAACGCATTTTCAAAGACTGGCATTAAGTTCAGCAAAAGCAACTAATTTTGACGACAAGATGCAAAATATATGAGAAATAACAACAAGACGGAATGAACAAATGATGTGCACCATTTATCATTTAGCAAACAAATGCCAATATATTTGGAAACTTTGGTAAAAATTTAATCATTTTCACACAAATCACCCTCAATAATTTAAATTGTTACTGATTTCTTGCAAATGAGGGCATTGCAAGATCTTAAGTGTGGGAAGGGGTTAAATTCTTTCGGATTTTAAAAATTTTTACTTTATACACTTGGTTACCATTAAAAATACTAGTAAAGCAGTAGTTGTATTAGAATCTAGTGCTCTCTGATAAAAAAGAACAGCCCTAGTCTTATATACTGACTACCCAATTCTAGTAAAATTTTTCAATTAAATGAATTCAAATCATGTTTATACATATTTATGAACGATAAAACTAGGTTTTAACACCGAAATTATTGTTATCTCAGAAAGAACATAAATTAAGAAACAAACTAGAATGTCAAAATTCATTTAAAATGGAATAGAGGACGATAAAAAGAAGAATAAAAGCCAAGTGTGGGAAAATTTACCAAGTTATCTTAAACATATGTCACATATATCTGTAACAAATAACTGAAAATACTTTTGCTTTGGACTAAACTAAACTGTTTTACCCGATGAAAGAAAAGAAGAGATGGATCTACACGATGAATCAATTCCATCATTAAAAGGAAGTAAAGTCTTCCGAAAAAGACACGCGCTTCTTGATTTAGGTCATGAAGTTGTCGTCCAGACCAGCTGTAGGTTGACGAAAAATCTAGAAAAGTCATCACTAAAATCAGCAGGAAATCCACGGACCTCAGCATTAAACAGGGTCGCCAAGTGGTCAGATTTATCCTAACCATGAGAAGGATTTATCTCGTACAATGGGGGGGCACCATGCAAATTAGCTGGATAAGACTAATGAATCAGATCCCCAGAAAGGATAATCTCCTTAAAGATTAAAAATCAGCTTTTAAGACTGATATTACTCAATCCTAGAGATTGACCTTAAAGATTGAGAATTCAAACTCATGGAATTCAATGATATCTAAACTCGAGCTTAAACGAGAAAATATTTTGATCAAAATTACAAACCGATTTGTTTTCTGAAAACCCTATTTTCAATGCGTTCATTACCATTGAACGTAAAATCCTAGGAATTCACCTGGAATTCATTAGGTCACCTGAACTAAATCGGGTGTCAACCGTAAGAACGGTGGTTGCATAGCATGGTCAAAGACAGGACCTTGTGCCAGACCGAAAAATTATAAGGGTGAGCTTTACTATTGCTCCTACCAAGGATAGTAATTGCGTCCGACACGTTATAGACCATAATCAAAAGCATGTCACGGGACATTGCCTTAACAGTTGCTTGTTCAACGCTTTCCTTTACAACCGGACGGTAGTTTGCCGAAAGGTAATATACGGAACAAGTAAACTGGACGTGTTGCTTTCCAAATACAAGGTTAGCAAGTGGGTGACACAAAACAGCAAGTTTTGAGCTAAAATTTTCAAATCTAAAACCCACCAAACCCACAAAAATATTTTGCAAACACCGGTAAAGGGTTATTCCGGAAAACTTATCTAGGGTAAAAACTAGATTTCAAAAGATCAAATGTTTTCATAAAGATCCAATTTCCTTAATGGATCTAAATTTTTATAGTCATGTGGGACTGTAAACCATATCGTTACTACCATTGTTTATACCGCCGTATAGAAATCACTGATGTACAAAGTGTGAAGAATAAAGAAGTGATTCTAGTATTTCAAGACGATATTGCTTGAGGACAAGCAACGCTCAAGTGTGGGAATATTTGATAATGCTAAAAACGAACATATATTTCATAGCATTATTCCTCAAGAAAGACAAGCTTTTAGTTGCAATTGTTCTATTTACAAGAGATATTCGTTTAAATAATAAAAGGTGAAGACAAAAGACAGATTCGACGAATTGAAGACGCAAACGACCAAAAAGTTCAAAAGTACAAAAGACAATCAAAAAGGTTCCAATTATTGATAAGAAATGTCTCGAAATTACAAGAGTACAAGATTCAAAACGCAAAGTACAAAATATAAAATTGTACGCAAGGACGTTCGAAAATCCGGAACCGGGACTAGAGTCAACTCTTAACGCTCGACGCAACGGACTAAAAATTACAAGTTAACTATGTATATAAATATAATATAATATATAATTAATTATATTAATTATATATATATTATATATATATATATTAAAAACCGTCGGCAGAGAAAACTCCAAGGACTGAGCTGTAAAATTAACCTCCGCGACTCGCGGAGTTTGAAGGGGATTTTGCCGCGAGTCGCGGAGCCCCAAAATTCAACTCTGGCTATAAAGCAAACCGAATTCTGATCAAATTTCATATTCTATTTCTCTCTTCTCTCATTCATACGATATATATATATATATATAATTTATATTTTAATTTTAATTTTAATTTTAATTCTAATAATAAGGGTATGTTAGCGAATGTTGTAAGGGTGTAAGTCGAAATTCTGTCCGTGTAACGCTACGCTATTTTTAATCATTGTAAGTTATGTTCAACCTTTTTATATTAATGTCTCGTAGCTAAGTTATTATTATGCTTATTTAAAACGAAGTAATCATGATGTTGGGCTAATTACTAAAATTGGGTAATTGGGCTTTGTACCATAATTGGGGTTTGGACAAAAGAACGACACTTGTGGAAATTAGACTATGGGCTATTAATGGGCTTTATATTTGTTTAACTAAATGAAAGTTTGTTAATGTTAATATAAAGATTTACAATTGGGCGTCCCTATAAATTACCATATACACTCGATCGGACACGATGGGCGGGGTATTTATATGTACGAATAATCGTTCATTTAACCGGACATGGGAATGGATTAATAGCCACTAGAATAATTAAAACAGGGGTGAAATTACATTCAAGGGTAATTGGTGTAATTGTTAACAAAGTAGTAAAACCTTGGTTTACACGCAGTCGATAACCTGGTGTATTCATTAAACAAAGTATTAAAACCTTGTTACAATTCGAATCCCCAATTAGTTGGAATATTTAACTTCGGGTATAATAATAATTTGACAAGGACACTTGCAATTTATATTTATGACTGATGGACTGTTATGGACAAAAACCAGACGGACATATTAAATAATCCAGGACAAAGGACAATTAACCCATGGGCATAAAACTAAAATCAACACGTCAAACATCATGATTACGGAAGTTTAAATAAGCATAATTCTTTTATTTCATATTTAATTTCCTTTATTTTATATTTAATTGCACTTCTAATTATCGCACTTTTATTTATTGTTATTTAATCGCACTTTTAATTATCGTACTTTTTAATTATCGCAATTTTATTTTATCGCACTTTTATTATTCGCAATTTCATTATCATTATTTACTTTACGCTTTAATTTAAGTCTTGTATTTATTTTATATTTTACATTAGGTTTTAACTGCGACTAAAGTCTTAAAATCGACAAACCGGTCATTAAACGGTAAAAACCCCCCTTTATAATAATAATATTACTTATATATATGTTTGTATTTTTATAAAAGTAAACTAATATAGCGTTGAGCTTTGTTTAAAGATTTCCCTGTGGAACGAACCGGACTTACTAAAAACTACACTACTGTACGATTAGGTACACTGCCTATAAGTGTTGTAGCAAGGTTTAAGTATATCCATTCTATAAATAAATAAATATCTTGTGTAAAATTGTATCGTATTTAATAGTTTTTCCTAGTAAAATATAAACTATTTTATATACACCTCGCACGACATCATTACCTTAAAACAGAACCAAAGTATACTTATAATAAAGCAAACGGCTTTCACTCTCTATACAATTCAAAAACACGTTAAGATATTAGAATCATGAGTAGGTTGTGGGAAACTCGACCTAAAAATTAACTACAAAGTCTTGCTTTTTTATGATATTATGGTTTACAACTTTGTGTTATTTGGTTTTGCAATATTATTGATCATTATTTCTAATATTGTTTTGCTTACTAATCAATCTAACAAATACTATATAAATTTTATTGATGAAACAAATAAAAATTTGACTTGACCTTTAAAAAAGTCTCGCGAATTCGCGGGTCTTAAGCTAGTAATAATAATAATAATAATAATACGAACATTTATTATGACACGAAAACATTACTTCCTCCTACTCAATTATTTTTCCGTTGTTTCTGTTTTGATTGTCCCAACTTTATTGTTTATTTTTACAACGACAACAACAATACTCAATTTCAAAAATGTGAAATATGTCTTCACTTCTTTAAATAAATAAGAATAACGATGTACAATTCACTAATAAGCGTAACGTATGACAAAATGGTAAGAACTAGTTGTGGAACCCCCGCTTCGCGCCGGGGGCTCCGTTTTGAATGCGAGTAAAAAAAAAAATGTCTTGATCTATTTTGTAAAAAAGAATTTTTTTCGACATCTAACATTGAAGGGTTGTTCCTTTTGCGAAAGTTGCTTCTTTTAGCGTTGTTTTTTTTTTAAAGTTAGTTGATCTATTTTGTAAAAAAAAATGTTTTTCAACATCTTTTGATAGCATTGAAGGGTTGTTCCTTTTATGAAAGTTGTCTCTTTTATCGTTGAGGGAAAAAAAAAAAAAAGGTAGTTGAATTTTTTGTAAAAAAGAATTTTTTTTTCGACATCTTTTGGTAACATTGAAGGGTTGGTTCTTTTACGAAAGTTGCTTCTTTTATCGTTTGAGATAAAAAAAAGTGAAATGACGAAAATACTCCTGGTTACTATTGATGAATAGTGAAATAGTGTTTTGTCTTTTAGATAGTATATAAATATAAGACCACCTTTAACAAGGCGTGTTGGGGGTGTGTGTTGGGGGTGTGTGTTGGCCAACACGCCACCGAACACGCCATAACAAGGCGTGTTGGTGTGTGTTGGTCCAAGTGCATCAAGTGAGGACGGGAGATGTTGAACATGTGCTGCATTTTTTATTATTTTTTAATTAGTTTTTATCCCCCTTTTCACCAAACTTCCAATCAGATTTTAACACATCACCCAACATGCCACTTAACACTCCACCCCATTACACATCGGTATGTCAGCACGCTCATCAAGCAACCCACCCCACCCAGCAACACGCCCATCATCCCCTTCAGGGTAAAGATGGTCTATATATAAATAGTATGGAGTATTATTTTGACCAAGGTCGAATTTATTTAGGGACCAAAGTCAAAATCTATAGGTTCTTTGCGTTTTGCCATGTAACTTTTTACTATGTTACTTTTCTTTTGGGCCATGTTAATTAATTGAACCACTTGGTCAAACTCTTTCTATTGAAAAAAATTTCCGTTTAATCATATGAAAAGATGGATGAAATTGTTACTAATTTACCTTTCTATTGTGCTATTTTATTTTGTTTAGAGAATTTTGTAAGAGATTTGAAATATTTGAATCTAAAATTCAAAGAAAGATTATATATAATGATCGAAGAAAGACTTCCCGATTCTCTTCCACTGCTAATGTATTGTCTAGTGATTGAGTTTTGAATTGTACATTTTATCATTGGGATAATTTAACTATTAGTGGCCAAGTAGAGAACCAAGTATGTTTGTATAGCTTTCTTTAATGAAGTTTTTATACTATTTTGTACACTAGATTTACGCACCGACAACTTTGGTGAATTTGGACATGTTTAACTCTTAGTTAATCGTTTGATCTGTTCAAAATATAACATAACTGGAGTGTTTTCAGAAAATGCAATCTCACCGCACTGGACCATACAAACATCACATTCGTTACATAATCTTACCCCAAAGACCAATAGATGTATAAGTTTCTAAGCTAGGGTTAGTTGCAGAACTGAATCATAAGCATGATTTTTCATTAAATTTAAGCAAATCAAGAGTCATATCCTATACAAATTCACTAATTGCTTAATAAAAACCCTGCTTCAGTATCAAAAGAACCTCAGCTTAAACAGAAAACAAGCACAATTGCTTACATTTAAAAAGAGCATCTGGCTTTTCAAACCATTCTACTTAAGATTTGCCTACAAACAGACCATCATTCTTGTAAAAATGCAAAAAGAAAAAGCATAAATTTCCATATCAGCTTACTTTTTTGGAAACTACAAAAGTCGTTTTGTGTTGAATTTTTAACAAGATGGTCAGTTTGCAATGAAAAACCAAATACAATGATCTGAAAGTACACTCAATTTATAAGCAAACACAAACACACCGTATAGTTAATGCTCACAAAAGCTGCCGAAGTTCCTGATTCTCCTTACGCAACAATTTAACTTCCTTCATAAGCTCCGCCTGAGTTTCCAAAATTGAACTCATTGCATTTGACATTTGCATCTACAGGAAGAACACAAAGTGAGATACGAAAATAATTATATGTATTGTAAAAATACCCTATAGATGGCAACCTAAACATTTGATTAGCTAAATACATTTTTAGAACTTATTTTAAACAGGCTAATCATATACCGTATCATGTATTAATAATAAAGCCGCCTACATTTTTCAACTGAAGTAAATTTTTATTACTTAAATTAAACAAACTAATCCTATTAATAGAATTTGTAACTTTTGATTAAAATGTGTGTGTGTGTGTGTGTGTGTGTGTGTGTGTGTGTGTGTGTGTGTGTGTGTGTGTGTGTGTGTATTTGGGTCAATTTTACCAGGCCTGTTTAACTAGTTAACCAACCCACCATTTTGCCACATCTAAAGCTATCCATATATACGGACCTCCTGCATATGAAATTGCCTTAAGACTTCAATATGAAGATTTTTAACATCTTCATGAATGGATTTCTGAAAAGAACCAAGAGCTTCATCAAGTGTCCCTTGAAACAGTTGAAGTGAAAACGAAGATCCCTGTTGTGAGTTAGGCTGCAAAGGTGTTTTATGGGACTGTGCATCCATACCCTACATGAAATCAACATATCAACGTATATAATAGCATGTAGAAGATAATATTGAGACATGTAAACCCATAGAGATGACCGTACCGGGAAAGGCAAGTATTTTTACTTTGATGTACGCGGCCTAACTGGGTTATCCCGTAACCGTTTCCGACCCTTTCCTTGGGCCAAGCCATCCCATAATATGATGCTTGCGAGATTTGAACTTTAGATCTCTTGTGAGGATATTGGGACCCCAACCATTAGGCTATACTGCGATGGTTCAACTAAATGAATGAGGTTTTCCCTATTCAGGTAACCCAAGGGAGGGAGGGTGAGATTTTTTTACTCTGATGTACGTATCCTAACTGAATTATCGTGTAACCATTTCCGACCCTCTCCCTGGCCACCCAAGATGTGTTGCTAGTGAGCTTTAAAGATAATCAATTGTTTTAAAGAAACTCCGGTTTGTGCACTAAAAGTATATTGTACAGTTTTGTTCAGGCATGTCTTTGTTATAGAACTCTTAGTGTTTGAAACATAAACTGAATATTTACTGAAATTCATCAATACCAACAAAAATTATGTTTTGAGAAAAATGTATATAACTGAGTAAAGAGCTCTAAAGTTGGGTGAAAAGAAGGGATAACTGAGTTACATCAATTTTTAACCCACCCCCGGAGTATCAAATTTGCAGCAACTATTATATAACCAATTATTTGACCCATTGACAATCGAACACCAACGAGAATTTTTTTTTTTTTTTTTTTTGGGAACACTATAAAACCAACTAATCAGCCCCATAAAGCAGATCCCGACCACTTCTATAAAAGTAATCACAAGCAACTGTAAAGCGTGCGTATGATGAATATCTTACATTCATGGATGAAGGAATTCCAGATTCTGCGACAACCAACGTCTCATTCTTTGATGAAAAACTACTCACATGCTCTTCTTTTGTTTCAGCTTCTGATTTCTTTACTTTTAGGGACCCAACAGCACTAACTGTCGCGTCACTAAAGGATGGGTTAGTGCTTATTCTCTCAGCGTAACTTGAAAATCTTCGAGTTTGGGTCAACGCTAGTCCTGAAGATTCCAAATTGCCTTGCATGCCAAGTGTAACAGACGTAGAACCAAACGGGACATCAGAATATGCTAAAGGGCTCTCTTGACTAAACGAGTTATCCCTGATTTGAAAATTAATACCTGTCTGAATTGAAGGTAAACTTGGATTTTGAAGTCCTGTCATCATGGATCCCGAAAATATACTGGAAGACGATGACAATGTCGCAAACCGAGAAGGTAGTGTTACTTGCTGACGTGGACGAGCAAATTTATCGGACACCCTCTCACCACCCCAAGCTTCTGGAGGAGTAATGGATGAAGGTTCATCAGTTCTTATCGGAAAAGATATTGGCTGAGAGATTGGAGTCCGGCTGTCATCCTGTGTGAATATATATATACAAGTTATTGAATTTAAGATGTGGCTATACTAGAGGAGTTTAATGGTTTAATAATATTAATTAGATGATATATGCATTAAAAAGCAATAAACTTGGGTATGATCACTAGTTACGGTTAACACTATCCACCCTTGCAAAAACTCAGACTACAATAGAATATCCATTATCAAGGTTGAAAAAGACGCGATACGGGATCGAGACGATCGGGACCTTAAAACGTTGAGACGGGGGTCAAGACGGACGTTAACTGACGTTGACTTTTATATATATAAATATATACAACAACAACAACAACAACAACATAAGCCAATACCACATAAGTGGTGTATGGAGGAGGTGAGATGTAGACAATCCTTCCACTAACCGAGAATAAAGGCAAGTCATTTCTCCACCCAGGGTGAAAACACTCTCAAAAGTAGAGAAAATCATCCCTCTCTCTATTCGACGGATAAAGAGATTGCTTCCGAGTGGACCTCCGGCCAATAAGTAGGAAAAAGTTTTTAAAAATAAAATAAAATAAATTGAGACGCCATGAAAATGGTAAAATCAAATTTGCATGGATTTTAAATCCTGCCTGAAATTTAATTTAGGCTCTAAAGTTAGTCAAGTCGCCAATAAATCGACGCTTGCTGTCGACTAAATAACTAGACCCGAATATATATATATATATATATATATATATATATATATATATATATATATAGTTGCAGGATCAATGGGGAAGTAACCAATCGGGGGGAAATGGAGGGAAGCAAATTTTTTTTTTTTTTTTCCGTTTTTTTTGGAATTTTTTTTTCCGGCATCAAGATCACACGAAAATATGAACATTTAGAAGAGACACTTCGTGATGAATATTATTATTTAGACGGGAAAACGATCGACAAAAATAACATTCAAGATAATATTGTTCGTGAAGAATATGAACGATTTTTTTACATGTTTTGTGAAGTAAAATTTAGCCCGATTTAGAGTTTAGGGTTTAGGGTTTAGGGTTTAGGGTTTAGGGTTTAGGGTTTGGTGTTTTGGGTTTATTCCATAAACCCAAAACACCAAGCCCTAAACCCTAAACTCTAAACCGTTCGTGTTAAAAACTCAATCTAAATCCTAAATCTAAACCCTAAATCTAAACCCTAAACCCTAAATTTCTAAACCCTAATATCTAAACCCTATAAACTCTAATATCTAAACCCTAATATCTAAACCCCAATAGCTAAAACCTCAACATACGCTCGAAAAACACGATAATTGTTATATATTACTTCTTCGAGCGTTTTCCCGCCAAAATAAAAACATTTATCACAAAGTGTCTATACTAAATGTTCATATTTTCATCCCATCTATAATGTTCGTGAACAAAGTTTTTTCAAAAAACGAAAAAAAAAAAAAAAAATTTTGCTTCCCCCCGATTGGTTAATTCCCTCTTGATCCTACCACTATATATATATATATATATATATATATATATATATATATATATATATATATATATATATATATATATACACACACATATTTTAAAGCCAAAAAAACTCAACAAGTTTGTACGTATAAATCTATAATAGCTATTATTATCATTAATATAATATAATACAAAAAAAAAAAAAAAAAATAACAATAAACTACGTGATCGATTTGACCGATTTTAACTGAAAATTTGACTTTTGACCGGACTTTTGACCTTTGACCGACTTATTAGAAGACGGGATGGGGTGAAGACGGGCTAATCCTCAAAACGCTGCAACGGGCATCGCAATGAACGTAACGGACGTCGTTTACAACACTGTTCATTATGGAGTAATCTGACCCGTTTACCCATCAGAATGAGAACATGGCAAAGGCACGTCCCTAACTTAGACCATGTTAACCTTTTCTTCGATACGGTGACCGGGCTAATTTGCAAGATTGCCTAAGTGCGAACTTTTTTTTTTTTTGAAAAACAAGCCCCAAAATGTAGCTAGTGAGGATTGAACCCGACTCTCTAAGTATCCAACCACTAAGGCCCCGTTGGGGTTCTAAAGGTTCAAACTTAATTATGGGTGAAAAAAGTGTCATATTTATTTATTGAGTTATTACTTACATTGCATATCGCATATTGATATCCATTCCAAAAAAGTAAACCAACATGGATAATTAACAAAACATGTACCATTGTTGATGGAGGCTTCCAGTCAAATATTGACTGAGGATCACTGCCCACATCTGTTGCAAGAGGTAATCTTTTCGATGAAGGAAACAAAAGAGAAGTCTTCTTATCAAATTCATTTTTAATGCCCTCAAATAACTTATCAAAAGACGGTGTAATCGGTTGTACTTCTACAAGTGGTGAAAATACATCCATGTCATCTTTGTAATTAAAACCACGTGGAGCATGTAGTCTAGCCAATTCACCGGCCCATAGTGAGCTTCTCAATGGTGTTTCTTCACCTGCAGATTGATCGTAAGCACTAACGGATGCTGAGTTGGCAGACTCCGTAACGGAACCTGCAGGCAAGTGATTAGTAGGCAGGCTGGTGTAGGATGATGATTGCGCCATTGAATTACGGTTGTCTGATTGAGTGTCGAAATGGAAGTTTTAGGAATTTAGAATTAATGATCATGAATCATTTGATCGAGATTCGAGTGAAAAATGGAGTGCGAAAATAAACCCTAATTTACGAGAACGAAAATAAAGCTTTACTACTCCGTATATTTTTATATCTGGTAAAATTAATTTTTATTTGGAATTTTTCTAATCTCTTAAAAAATAGGAATTTTGTAATTCAAACGGACCCTTCTGTTCCTAAGTTTTTTAGTGGGAAAGAAAACAAATAAAAAGATTTGAAAACGACTAAAAACAATACTACCTCCGTCCCACCAGAAGTGTCCACTTTAACTTTTGATTGTGTTTTCATTGATATAACTTTCGTCAAATATTATATAACACCGACAAAAATATCTAAAGTCAAAGTTGAATAAGGAAAACCGAAAAAAGTTAAAGTGGACACTTCGAATGGGACGGACGGAGTATTAGACATAATTTTTCTTCTCCTTTTCTCTTCTCTCTTTAAAATATTCAGGAACACCATTTTTAAAAAACTCTCCTTTATGTTTATGTTCTTTTTTTTTTTCAAATAAAACTTGTGGAATTAAGAAATTAGGACATGTAGTTTTTTGTTTATGCATTAGACCAATTTTAATCATGCGTCAAATTTGAGGCGTTAGATGACATGGACGAACTTGACGCCCTTTGACGCTCCTAACGGCCGCCTAACGGGGCATCAAATCTGACATTGAATGACCGTTAGTCAAGATTCTGACGGGAAAAAAAAAGAACGGTGTCAGAATTTTTTTAACCAATTAGTTTTCACCATTAAACTTTATATATTATTACTTTATATATTTTATAAACTAATAATATATACCCAAATACAAGTTATATATTAGCACATCGCCCACCACAAATTTAACACTCAAATTTGACACTTTCCTTTATTTTAACTAAGGGATGGTACAAACTCCTATATATATAACGTACTAACAGTGCGTGGAAAATGCAACCTCGTTGTACTGTACCAAATAAACATCACATTCATGACATAATCTACCCCAAAGACCAATAGATGATGCACAAGTTACACAGCTAGAGTTGGTTGAAGGTTAAACTGGACTTGAACTTAATTAGCCGTTCTTGAATTCTTGGTTCAACTCCAGCTGAGCAGCAATATCACGCTGGTATGGCCTTCAAGGGATCGTACAAACTCCAATATTGTTTTGGCCGGTATACGTACTTTGCTACTGCCTATTCTCACGAACAATGAATCATAACAATCTCATTACAAGATTAACCTGCTTACATGATCAAGATGAAAGGCTTCTCTGATCTGACAAAGTCCAACCAGTCCGGATTCGTTTAGCACATTTCTTTCAACAGACTTTCAGCATATACTTGAATGAACCAAATTCAAATCATGTGAATTGTAACATCTAGAGTTTAGAAAAAACATGTGCAAATATATAGTAGTAGGATCAAGAGGGAAGTAACCAATCGGGGGAAGCGGGGGAAGCAAAATCTTTTTTTTTTCTTCGTTTTTTGAAAAAACTTTGTTCACGAACATTATAGATGGGATGAAAATATGAACATTTAATAAAGACACTTTGTGATAAATATTTTTATTTTGGCGGGAAAACGCTCGAAGAAGTAATATATAACAATTATCATGTTTTTCGAGCGTATGTTGAGATTTTAGCTATTAGGGTTTAGATATTAGGGTTCATAGGGTTTAGATATTAGGGTTTAGAAATTTAGGGTTTAGGGTTTAGATTTAGGGTTTAGATTTAGGATTTAGATTGAGTTTTTAACACGAGCAGTTTAGAGTTTAGGGTTTAGGGTTTGGTGTTTTGCGTTTATGGAATAAACCCAAAACACCAAACCCTAAACCCTAAACCCTAAACTCTAAATCGGGCTAAATTTTACTTCACAAAACATGAAGAAAAAAAAACGTTCATATTCTTCACGAACAATATTATCTTGAATGTCATTTTTGTCGATCGTTTTCCCGCCTAAATAATAACATTCATCACGAAGTGTCTTTTCTAAATGTTCATATTTTCGTGTGATCTTGATGCCGGAAAAAAAATTCAAAAAAACGAATTTTTTTTTTTTTTTTGCTTCCCCCACTCCCCCCCGATTGGTTACTTCTCCTTTGATCCTGCCCCCAAATATATATATACCACTAAATATATGGATAAACATACCATACTATTGTTTCTTGTTTCTAAATAATAGCAAAAGAGATTATTTCATTCTACAACCTCCATATTCAGAAATGAATCATAAGCATGTATTTTCATTAACTTTAAGCAAATCAAGGGTCATATCCTATACATGTTCTATCACTCTGCTGAATAAAGTCAAACCTGACTTACTTCTCTTTTGACACTACAACCCAAGACTACAACTTCAGGTACAATGCAACCAATAAAAAACCTTCTTCAGTATCAAAGGAACCTCAGCTTAAACACAAATAAAATAAGAAGAAAAAAAAAAAACAATTGCTTACATTTAAAAAGAGCAATTGGCGTTTCAAACCATTCTACTTAGATTTGCCTACAAACGGACCATCATTCTTGTAGTAAAAAAAAAAAAAAGCACTCGTATTTTTCCAAATCCCCTTACTTTTTTGGAAACTTCAAAAGCCATTTTGTGTTGATTAAATTGTTAACAATAAGATGGTCAGTTTGCAATGAAAATCCAAATACAGTGATTAAAAAGTACACTCAATATAAAAATGAAGACGCACACCGTACAGTTAATGCTCACAAAAGCTGCCGAAGTTCCTGATTCTCCTTACGTAACGATTTAACTTCCTTCATAAGCTCCGCCTGAGTTTCCAAAATTGAGCTCATTGCATTTGACATTTGCATCTACAGGAAGAACACATCATGAGTGGCAAAATATAATAAAATAATGTATAGTAAAATTACCCTATTATGATATGATCAATTCGGATTGTGTTTCATCTCTAACAGGCCAAACAAATTAAGCAAGTCCAAAGCCACTCAACGTGTTCTTTAATAATAAGGCAAAACCGGTACATTTTGATTAACTAAATACATTTTTCGTACTTATTTTAAACAGGCTAATCATATCTCATGTATTAATAATTAATAATAAAGCAGCCTAAATATTTCAACTAAAGTACATTTTTTTTACTTATATTAAAATATGTGTGTGTGCGTGTGTCTTTGGGTCAATTTTACCCGACCTGTTTCGCCCGTTAACCAACCCACCATTTTGCCACATCTAAAGCTATCCACGCATATATACAGACCTCCTGCATATGAAATTGCCTTAAGACTTCAATGTGAAGATTTCTAACATCTTCATGAATGGATTTCTGAAAAGAACCAAGAGCTTCATCAAGTGTCCCTTGAAACAGTTGAAGTGAAAAGGAAGATCCCTGCTCTGAGTTGGGCTGCAAAGGTGTTTTATGGGGCTGTGAATCCGTACCCTATAAGAAATCAACATATCAGCATATAATAGCATGTACAAGAAAACATTGTGCTGCGTAAAACAATAAAAATGACCGTACCAAATTAAGAGGGTGTTCGGATTCTTTGATTGTTAAGCAAACAAGGTAAACATATAAGGTTTTTCCATGTGCAGGCTACCCCAGAAAGGCAAATATTTTTACTCAGATGTATGCAGCCTAATGGGTTATCCCGTGACCGTTTCCGACACTCTCCCTAGCCACCCCAAATGTGTTACTAGTGAGCTTTGAACCTGGAAGCTATTATGAGGATATCAACCATTAGGCCATCTTGTGATGTTTTGAAGATTGATCATTAGATGATAGTAAATTATCATAACCACAAAATCAATTGTAGTAAACACCACATGTAGAAATAAGTGTATAGCCACATCTTTGTCCTTTGACGTGAAAATAATCAGATAATTGGTTGTAATAATCAATTGTTTTAAAAAAGTGGTTTGTGCACTAAAAAGTGTATTTTAAAGTTTTGTTGGCATGTCTTGTTATGTATCTCTTAGTGTTTATAACACATAAAACTGTATATTTACAGAAATTCATCAATAACAACAAAAACTATGTCTTGTGAGAAATGTATATAACTAAGTAAAGGGCTCTAAAGTTGGGTAAAAGAAGGGGTAACTGAGTTACTTCGGTTTTTACCCCACCTCACAGAATCAAATTAGCAGCAGATATAATATTTATATAGCCAATTATTTGACCTATCAACACTCGAACACCAAACAAAATTTTTTCCCGGAACACTATAAAACCAAAGTTCCATAAAGCAAATCTCGACCAGTTTTATAAAAGTAATCACGAGCAATTGTAAAGTGTGTGTATGACGAATATGACGAATATCTTACATTCATGGATGGAGGAATTCCAGATTCCGTGACAACCAAAGTCTCCTTCTTTGGTGAAAAGTTACTTAGATGCTCTTCTTTTGTTTCAGCTTCTGTTTTATTTACTTTTGGGGACCCCACAACACTAACCGTCCCGTCACTAAAGGATGGATTAGTGCTTATTCTCTCAGCATAACTTGAAAATCTACGAGTTTGGGTCAACGCTTGTCCAGAAGATTCCAAATTTCCTTTAATGACGGACGTAGAACCAAACGGGACATCGGAATATGTTAAAGGGCTTTCTTGAGTAAAAGAGTTATCCTTGATTCGGAAATTAAGACCCGTCTGACTTGATGGTAAACTTAGATCCTGAAGTCCAGTCATCATGGATCCCGAAGATATACTGGAAGAAGATTTCAATGTTGCAAGCCGAGAAGGTAGTGTTTCTTGCTGACGTGGACGACCGAATTTATCAGACACCCTCTCGCCGCCCCAAGCTTCTGGAGGAGTAATGGATGAAGGATCATCAGTTTTTATCGGAAAAGATATTGGCTGAGAGATGGGAGTCCGGCTTTCATCCTGTGTGAATGTTTAAACAAGTTATTAATTTAAGAAGTGGCTATATTAAATAAGTTTGATGGTTAAAATAGATGATATTGCATAAAAAAGGAATAACCTTGGATGTGATCTCTAGTTAGGGTTAACACTTTCCACCCTTAAAAAACTCAGACTACAATAGAATATCAATTATAGAGTAAACTGATCGGTTTACCCGGAATGACAACATGGCAAATGCGTGTCCCTAACTTTGACCATGTTAGCCTTTTATCCTATATGGTGACCGGAAATGAACTAATTTGCAAGATTGCCTAAAAGTGTGAACTTATTTATGGGTGAAAACAGTGTTTGTCATGAAAGTTTCGCGTATAAATTATATTTCAAGTTATTACTAACATTTCATTTCATAGTGATATCCATTATAAAAGAATAATTTAACGTGGATAACAAGCAAAAAGTATACCGTTGTTGTTGAGGGAGGCTTCCAGTCAAATATTGACTGAGGATCACTACCCACATCCGTTGCAAGAGGGAATCTTTTCGATGAAGGAAACAAAAGAGAAGTCTTCTTCTCAAATTCATTTTTGGTACCCTCAAATAACTTATCAAAAGACGGTGTAATCGGTTGTACTTCTACAAGTGGTGAAAACACTTCCATGTCATCTTTGTAATTAAAACCACGTGGTGCATGTAATCTAGCCAATCCACCGGCCCATAGTGAGCTTCTCAATGGCGTTTCTTCACCTGCAGATGGATCATAAGCACTAACGGCTGCTGAGTTGGCAGACTCCGGAGAAGGTCCCGGACGAATAGAATTCCGGGACCCGGCAGTTGAAGTGGCAGATAGGGCTGCAGAAGGAAGTGGGTCCGGCATAACAATTGAATCATCCACAGTACCACCCATTAAAGCTGTATCTGGTGTGCAATTTTTTTCATTTACATATATAGGTTTCGATCTTTGCCAACACAAACTTGTGACGGCCTACAGAAAGATAATATAATAAGAATTGCAAATTGCAAAACATAGTAAATAAAGAAAGAGAGAGAGATAAAGATTTACCTCAGAATTTGAATAAGCACGAAGAACAGTAAATGGTTGTGGTTTACCACGAACATCGTAGAATACCACTTGCCCAGTAGTTGTTCCAGCTGCCAGTGTGTATCCATCGTCTCTATATGCCACTGAAGAAAAAGGTGCTTCGTAGGGAATGCAAAATGAGGGTTTTCTTGATCCTGAGTCGAAAGTGTATAACTTTTTATCTAGTCCAACACTAGCAATCATCTGCAAACAGTCAAAAATTTACATGCAATATCTTCTTAATCCACTAAAAAACTTATTTTCTACCGTAAACAGGTTAATGCAATGTAAAGGAAACCTTATCATTGGACGGTGAAAAACTGATGCCAGCTGTTGGTGCAGAATGCTGCTTTAACCAAGAAACCTGCACGCCAGATTAAGATCATTGTAAGATTTGTGTTTATATGAAGCATTATTAATTTTCCATCTTATTATATGAACAATAATATGTTAACATAAAACATCTAAATGGTTTAGTAGGGGCCTTTAATCTTTAGAAGATTCGTTTTAAAGCTATTATTCTATTTTATCTACAGTATATCTACATATATAAAGTAGTTTGTTTATTTTTGTTGTTTCATAAAAGCAAGAAGTCGGAAAGAGAAAAATTCTCAAAATGGACATTTCAAAAGATGCACCTTTGGCTTTGGGTTGCGACCAGTTGTATCCCACAAATGAACAGATCCATCATCACCAGCAGTCACTAAAAGGTGCCTGCTAATCCGTGAATAATCAAGCACCCTCAAGACCTGAGCTTGAACCATCATACAAACATCTAGTACATCAGAACAAAAGTATATAAATTCAAAAACACACAATAAGAAATAAGAGATTATAAATGGTTTTGTGATAACTAAAAGTTAAACCAGAGACACACCTGCCCATTTGGATCCTTAAGTTCAGTAGGCCTTGCGCCAGATGAAAGGTTGTGTATAATTAGATTTCCACAAAGACTAATAGAAGCTAAATGTTCATCTCTGCAATTGTATTTTACATCAGTTATTGTGTCTGTATGACCCTTTAACCACTTTATACACCTCATCCTCTGCAAATCCCATATTCTCACAACTTGACCACTTCCACCCGAACAAATGTATCGAGATGTTTTGGTACTAAAGTTGATAGTATATATAGACTCCTGCAAGTGTTTACATCTGTGTTATATTACGTTTTCATTAGTTGTTCCCATCACAATTAAGAAAAGAGACAAGAACACATACATACATAACAAAAGACTACATATATGGATGTCGACATAACTGAAATGTAATGAAGATGATGCAAATTAAGAGAGAGCAAGCTTCTACCTTCTATCATTCAAGGTTAATAACTAAATCACTATGTTATGCAATATGTTTATTAAAGAACTTCACATGCCAATAAACACGCAAACTCGTAAATTAACCACATACTAAATACAAGATTAACTTCATTTACAGTATCAACATCAAGAGGCGTTTCAAATTATATAACCTCACCTCAATATTATCACCACTGTCAGTGCCTGCAGCAGGAATAGAACCCATACTTTGACCATTTTTTCGCCATAATGATATCTTTTTATCATCACCAGCACTTGCCACCACCAAATCTATTCACAAAATAATTACAGTAAGACATTTATTTATCAAATAAATGTAATATTTGAAATTTGTTCACAAAATTTTAATAGAATTAGAATGTATAAATTAAAACTTACTCGTATGATTCCACTTAACAGAATTAACATGAGAACCAGGTGAAGGTGTGTGAGTAAGAACACAAGGATCGCCGGGATCCATGGAAACGTCAAAAAGTTTGACGGTGTCGCCACCACTAGCGGCCAATAGCGACATTGCTGGATCCGTAAAGTTCATTTACTGAATTTAGGGTTTTGATGTGATGCCGGAGCTAACTAACTTTAATCATGAGTCGTGTGAATTGTGATTCATTATAACGTCAAACAACTTTATTTGAAAATGAATTTAAATTTAATTAAACTAATATGAGAGTGATGTGATTATGATGATGATTATATGAAATGAATGATTTTGAAAGAGAAGTGGAATGAATTTGTGTTTATTATACGGAGTAGTTTATTTTTGTTCGGAACTGAATTTGAAACCCTAAATAAAATAAAAAATAAAAAGAGAGAAAAATCTCAATTTCAAAAATGTTTTTATTTAAAAAAGAAAGTGAGGGTCGGGGCCTTTAACCTTTAACCCAAGGTTGAAGAAATCGGAACTCGGAGAGTTCTCGGCGAGACAATTTCTTAAAATTCTCGGAGAACTTGGGGAGAACTCGGCAGTTGATTTTCGTTGACTTTTGGTATAATTTTTATGATATCCGAGATTTGACCGATTTTTGGCCGAGAAACTTAATTTATCGGTCATTGATTAATTAAACCGGTCGTTGACCAATTTCAAAACGAGAACTCGGCAGAAACTCCAAAACGATTTGTCGGTAAGAACTCGGCCGATTTTTCCGATTTTTGCAACTTTGCTTGTACCTACCTCGGCAAAAGTAGCCCATCGGGTTTAATTTTTTTTCAAATAATACATACATGATTTTTGTTCAAATACTTGTAGTTTCGACTAGATGCATGCGTTTGTAAAACATATTTACCAACCAAAAACATCTTCAAAAATATGCATGCGTTTGTAAAACATATTTACCAAACAAATGCATCTTTAAAATATGTCCTTAACTTCTAGTACATCCTCTTATCTCCAACTTTTTAAGTATATACTTCATCCCCGCTGCCCACTCCGTTGTGATGATTGCAAGTTCATCGCTATATTACGAATCATGTATGCATGTTTTTATCTACGAAAAAATTCTTTGTGGAATTGGATGTAAGAATACGTCTAGGAAGTACTAATAAATGTTTAGACTAAAGCAGTTACACATACACACTTCAGCTTGATTATAGTTAAAACTAGAAAAGTGGCCCGCGCGATGCCGCGGTGCCTTTCGAGTTACATAATCATAGTTAACGTAGCGTTATGTATTTACGAAAATAAAAACGCTTTGCTACGGGTGTTTTTGAATACACGTCGTTAGTACCTAGTATACCTAATGGCATATGCATTTTTAACGTCGGGAAGATTGTGTAAAAAATGGAAACATCACCATCGATATGATGTAAGTAGTTTGGGTTGTTTATTATAAGTGTATGTATATGTATTGAAGATAGCCCGAGGTGTTTAGCGTTTTTTGAGAAGTGTCCGTTTCGCGTATATATTGTCCCGTAGGGTTCGTTAGATTTTTTCGAGTTGAACGGTGGTCTCGGAAAAATTTAACTCACATCGAGCGAGAAGATAGGACACGTTATAAATTCGGGTGGAATTAGTTTCTTTTATTTTGATAAAATTATATATTTACACTTTCTACCCCTGGAAAAGTGTAAACTTGAGGGATCGTTGTGTAAATTGAGCCGAAGTTAAGGGGCCGATTGCAATGTGAACGAAAACTCAAAACGACAATCCAAAACAAATGAAACGACAAAAATCCGGGTGTGTTTTAGTATATAAGTATAGTATAATATAATATAATATAATATAATATAATATAATATAATATAATATAATAATATAATATAAGGTTTTTTATATAGGTATAATATAATATAATGAGTATTTATATACGGGTTTTTATGATATATATATATATATATATATATATATATATATATATATATATATATATATATATATATAGTGAAAGGATTCTGAGAGAACCAAGGGTGGGAGAGAACCCATAGCACCATGTTATTTTTCACTGACATCCTTATCGTATTTCAATTCGCATCTTCAAGTTGTAGATCCATACACGCAGTATCATTCTCGAATTTGAAAAGTCAACTCGATGTTCATCATGGTCAACGAATTAATTGGATCGAATCAGGATATTTCAGATGATATGGACTGTTTTCGAGCATTCATAGCAACATTTTGAACACTTTTCATGTGTACATCAACATCTACAAGTGCCTAAATCGCAAAATTTGATTTCATGTTCTTCATGAACATCGCACATGTTCATCTTTGATTTTTCACTTTTGTTGATGTTATGGATTGCCTTCCTTCACAAAAGTTGCTACTCGTTGCACTTAGATGCTGTTTCAATATAATTTTCAACTCAATTTGATGATTCAATTCACGATGATGATAAACATGGAAGGTGAATATGGTAGATGAACTCAATCTTTGTGCAGATTGAATTCAATCTGTGCACAGATTGAACTCAATCTGCTGCAGATTGAACCAAATCTGTTTACAGATTGAACCCAATCTGTGTACAGATTGAACTCAATCTGTCACGTAAAAAAAATTTTAAATTTTTTTTTTTAATCTGCTACAGATTGAACTTCAATCTGCATACAGATTGAAGAACAGTCTGCAGATCGAAGGTGTGAGTGTGTTGGTTCTTTGGGTTCTCTCACACCCTTAGTTCTCTCCGGATCCTCACCCTATATATATATATATATATATATATATATATATATATATATATATATATATATATATATATATATATATATATATATATATATATATATATCGGTTCAACATATATAAATGCGTTACTATAAACACATGTATAACAAAATTTTATCTATATTGAAATCATTAGCAGTTTCATGATTTTTGCTTTTTCTAACATAAATGAGATTGACATTGCCGAAAAAATGAATAAATGCGAGTGATGTTGTGGTTAAATAATGTAACGCTGTTAATAAAATGATTATAAACAATGATAATAACGTTATCTATTTTGTAAGATGCATGTATTTGGTAAATATGTTTTTCAAGTGCACATGATTTTTGTCATAAATCGTATAATAGCATACTATACTAAATATAAATATTAAGTATAATCATAAGACGGGATTAGCTAACTTGTGCATGTTGCATTCCTACTCACCTGGTCCATGCACATCGCCAGGGCCGTCTCACTGATTATGAGTGTCTAGTGCAGACATAAAAATGGGCTCTTAAACGTTAATTACTTTTTATGTTAAAGTGATCTGATCCGCTTTGTGAACCAAGACTAATTCGGCCTAACACTAATTTTTTGGGTTAAATGTATATAATTATAAAGTATGTTGGGGGAGAATGAGGGTTAACATGGGATTATGCTTAATGACTATACTAATGACAACCCATAAAAATAAGTGTTTTTATGATGACATATGCACATAGCTAAAGGTGACGGTAGACATCTTAACATAAATCATCAAGTTCACTAATCCACACTTGATCTAGCAAAAGACCAAAAATCAAAAGAAAACCTAAAATGAAAAACAGGAAATACGGCTGAACCACGGTCGACCGCAGGTCAGACCGTGGAGACCTGCACCCAGATTTACGAAATCAGGGATGCACGGTCGACCCCACGGCTGACCGTGGGTCGACCGCAGAAACCTTCTGTTCGAATTTTGATCGAAAAATGTTTGACCATTTCCGGACATCTATTATTTATGAAACCTGTTCCAGCATGCTTAAGATAGTTGCCTCCTTCATTCCCAAAGGAGTTTTGGTCACTAGAACACTAATCTTGGTTAATCACGCCTAATGATAACTTAATGACGATTAAGCCTAGATTAAGGATACCACATAAGTGTTATAAGAAAGCATGTACATCTAAAATGCATCTAAACATACTTAGGATGCTCACCAAGTCCCAACCAAGAATTGCTCTTTCTTTGTACATGTGTTGGATATTAATGTATGCTTATACATTAATCTTGCAAATGCCACTTTGCAAGTAAACTTTCTTAGTCTTAGTTTAATGCTATGTTATCACCATATGCTTAATTCTAAGATTACTTAATTATCTCTTGCTAGTCATTACATGAATATTACTAGACTACTTGTT
Source organism: Rutidosis leptorrhynchoides (assembly GCF_046630445.1). Taxonomy (NCBI): domain Eukaryota; kingdom Viridiplantae; phylum Streptophyta; class Magnoliopsida; order Asterales; family Asteraceae; genus Rutidosis; species Rutidosis leptorrhynchoides. The sequence continues at coordinate 616,460,502 of NC_092334.1, read as the reverse complement.
ATTAGTATATGTGTATTATTTGACTAAGTGCTAAGTGCTAAATAATAAGTAATAAGTTAATATGCATATATATCAAACTTGTCTTGCTATTTGTTACTAGATGGAACTAGTATTTGGACTACTTCAATATATGCATGTGTTACTTGGATAAATTGTAAAATATCATAATCTAGTAAACTTAAAAGACAATGAAATATTAACACACATAGGTTTGCTTAAGTCTAAAATTTAAGTTTATAAATAAGTTTAAACTTTATTAACTTGATGTCTTGCAACATGCTTAATTGTTACTACATGCTTAATTTGTCAAGACATCATTAACACACTTAATTAATTACAAACAAGTTCAAATTTGAATACTAGCATGCTTTGTGATTAAAGTGGGTTTGTGTCATCAATGACATGTTGACCAACCAATAGAGACTTAGCAAATGTGTTAATTACAAATAAAGGATTATGACAAAACTGAGATTGCCTCAAGTGATTATCATGTCTTGTATCCAAGAATGTTAGACTTTCCACTTTGGACATGATAAGTCACTATCAAAGCAATCCATCCAAGGTAAATGGACATTTAATGCATATAGTACTTTTATATGATGTTGGTTATCTTTTGCAGTGTTAAATGAAGTAAAGCGTCCAAAGAGTGATGTCCAAAACTGATTTAAAGGACTATATAACGGATATATGTTTTGGACTGAAGCAAGTGCGGTCGACCCACGGTCGACCGTGAGTCAAGCCGCAGACAGGGCTGACCTTTTATCTCTCCATATAAATAGCAAGACTTGGAGAACTTTGAAGACTTGGACCTCTTGCATGCTACAACTCAAATTCATAAGAGAATCACAAGAACATAATACTTCTACATATGTTTGTGATTTAGCAAGAGAAGTTTTATAATCTCATAGATTATAAAAGGGGTCATTGTAAACTTGCTTTCAAATTCTTATCTTTGTGAGTTTACTTAGTGTTGTTTTAATCCTTAGAATTGTCTTAGGATTGTCATCACCGAAAAAGAGAGAGTCTTTGTACTTTGTAATTAGAGGCTTATGCTAGCTTAGCTATCATCTTCCTTAAAGGGAACTAGGGAGTTGATTAATCTCATTGGAGATTAATACTTGTCCAAGTTGAAGACAAGTTGATCTAAGTTGGAGGTAATCCTTCAAAGGGATAGAGAGATTAGGTTTGTTGTATAAGGAGAAGTACAAGGCTTTTAAATCGGATCTCCACCGAATTTGAAGAAAAGTTCTTAGTGAAGCAACAAATCTCGATTAGTGAATCGGGGAGTAGATTAAGGTGGATTAGTTAACATCCACCCGAACCACTATAAATCCTTGTGTTTATGTTCTTTACTTTACTTTCCGCATCATTACAAACATAAACACACCGCACATTAGTTTGAGTTGACTAACGTGATCAAGTATTGATATTGCTCAGTTTATACATTATTATCTCGCAATATTGGGTTCTATTTCATTGGCTTTATGATAAAGATTGAAGATTTTATGATGATTTTAGTCGAAGATAACGCTTTTTATGTCAAGGTGGTGTTTTGGTTAAGAGTTGGCGATTTTTGGTCGTTTTCAAGTGTTTTGGAGTCAAAACATCGAGTATTAAGTTCCAGGTTTGTACCCTTGCTAACGCCAATTATTAAAGTGGTTTTTCAAGTTAAAAATGGAGTAAAGGTCTCACAAGGTGCTTATATTTCAAAAGTCATATAATGAAACACTAATTTTGTTTGACCGATTGCAAGTTAAAAGAATAAACGTAATGGTGGACATGAAAAGAGATGAGATGCATCACTCGAAGCAATGAGGCGCATCACAACTTGGAAATCAATTAAAATTAAAAAAGGTATGATGCGGCGCAAGAGAAAAGTGATGCAGCGCATCACTTGGTCAGCTTTCTAATCCGTCAATTTGAATTGCGACGTATTTAGAGTGTTGCGACGTGTATTAGTGTTAACATTCTCCACCGCCCAACAGAGCAATGCGGCGCAACACAAAGCAATGCGGCGCATCGCCTTACTTGTACGAGAATTTTCATTCATCTATAAATAGAATATTTACGCATCAGTTTTAAAGGATCCGACTTTTTACGGCTGGAGCAATTTTTGGGGTGACGAATTTCTTAGCCAGGGTTACGGTTTTTTCAGCTTTTCAAGGTTATTTTGAGGTGTTTTAACACTTGGATTATTATTGTATCAAGATTTAATCATTAGCAATTTTCTTTTCTTATCTTTGATTTATATCATGATGAATTTTGATCTATCCTTGTGTTTATATGCTTTTATCATGACTATGTCTAGCTAATTTCCCTTGTATCCACCTAGATGATTGAACCTAGGTGATAGATTACTTATTTTTATGATTTCTACATAATTATAAATGTTCTTGATTGTTAGTTTTTATTACTCCCATTGATTAATCCCTCAATTGTAAGTTCCATTAATTAATTAACGACAGTTAAGTGATTGATAGACTTGCTAGGTTATGGACACATGATCCAGTATTCGTTGAATTGTATAAGGGACACCAAACTACAAGTAGACGATAACAATTGACCCATTAATCGAGTAGGTAATAGTGAAGCTAAAAAGGGACACTAATTTATCCTTCACTAACTGACATCTTGAATGATTATTATTTAATTGATTGTGTGCTTGGTTGAAAGATCCATTGTTGATTGAATTACTCGCATTGAACCTGTCACATAGGTTATTTATTAGTTAACGACAGTTAATTAACGATTAATAACTCATGCTTCAACACCTTGTGTGATCTAGACAATTATGTGAATACGTAGGGACACCGAAGTAGGAACATAATTGGTGATTGGTTTGCGTTTAGTTCTTTCAATCGTGAGGTTACATAGGGACACCGAAGTAGCCTAGGTTTATGAAAATAAAACTGGACTTAATCACATAATTTATCTATTTTAATTGAAGCAATCCGAATCCTAGGGAATTGATTCTAGTTGGATACCCTTGTCTCATCTGAATTCTTGTTTATTTACTTTGCGTTAATTAGTTTTAAATTAAAATCCCCATTTTATAACTTAAATCTCTAGAATAATTACTAGACTTTTTAATCCTAAACTCTGCTCTCCGTGGATGAATACGTAATCATATTACAGTAAGATTAGGTGTGTTTTCCGCATATCAAGTATCGTTCATATCGTATTGATCATCGAAAAAGTTTCTAAAATCATATTAAGTAACTATCCACCCCCTCTAGTTACTTACAAAGCATTTACAAAATTTTGGGCCCCTTAAATTTTTCGGGCCCTGTGCAACCACACACTTTACATATGTCCTAAGACGCCCATGTACATCGCGCTCTCCAGGAGGTTGGCCGTCTATCCTATATCTTCCCTTTCAAATAAGATCTCGGGCTTGATTCGGTTTAGTATCAAGGTGATTATTTTAACGGAAAATTCGGCAGCGACTACTCTCATTTGCCACCCACACACGCGTTAGGAAGGAACTCCTCGCGTCCATCGTGCAAAGCGTACCCGAAATGCTTTAGGTTAACTACTTGGCCCGCACAGAGTGAAAGATACCATAGGCACAACCTTGGAGAAAACTCCCCCCATAAGCATTCGAACTCGCACCTATTTTTTAAGGATGCTGGCCCAGAACTGTCACGACCCAGAAAATTTCGACTAATTTTAAATCAAACTCTCGATACGATTTAATATTTTTGACACGACAAGTAAAGTCTGTTAGGTTGAGTCTCAAAATTTTTGAACTATTTCATATGTTCAATTGACCTTCGACCAATTCCGACGATTCACGAACAGATAATTGTAAATAAATTTGTGTGTATTTAAATATATATGTATATATAAATATAATAATTTAGAAATATAACTTTAAATATTATATGTCGTTGCTATTAAAATTAATTATGTAAAATAAAATAAAAATAAGATATTATGATAATTATTATTTAAAACATATCTATATATATAAATAAAGTATATTAAATATATATTTTGTGATTTTGAATCTATTTAGTAAACGACGGTAACACTCAATTGCCATTTGATGGATGTTAAACAAGTTATATACGAACTTATGTGATTTTAAAAATAAACGGTGATCCAAAAATGAGTGATATAAATTATAGGCTTATTAGAAATGTATTTAGGAGTTATTTGTTAAATTTTAACACTTTTTATATTTTACCCGGGATCGAGTGCGGACAGATGATTTAATTTTTATTTAATAATTTTTAAGAATTAATGACCGGTTTTTATACCATAATGACTGAAATAAATAAGGATAATTACTGTAAAAATTTGGGATTTCTCCGAAAACTTTTATCCGCTGCTGATTAACAACGGACCCCGATATATTCTTCAAATTTTAAATTGTCCGGCTGCTTCACTGTGGCTAATTGGCTAATTGATGATTGAGATTCATGATTGTTAACTGATTAGTTACTATTTGATTTTGAATTACGATTACACTGTTTTTGGTTTCATCAGTACCCACTAACCTATATAATATATGAAAATAAATAATTACGTGTAAACAATCTGTTACACATCACTTTCAGTTGATTTTTTCTTGTCTTCCTAATTACATCCGTGATATTCGATTTGAGCTTATTGTTTTCTATCACTTTTCAACTCTACTAACGCTTACACTTGATTATATTGAATTGGTTGTCATATTATACTATATGTGATATTCTTTATATATCTATATATCAGATTACATGTACCCACACCCAGATAACCAATCTCTTCCTCCTCTCATCTTCCTCCTAATACAACCATTTGAACTCAGGCAATCACCATCACCATGAACCACCCGTCATCCCTACCATCATCATCAATTGAAACCTTGAAACCTTACAACCAGTACCGGTTAACACCATGAAAACCCATCATCATCATCACCTCTTTAACCACCATGATCACCACGAGTCATCACAATTCTGCAACAATCGCCACCTACCATTTTGTTTTCAAATTGTTGCACCTGTTGTCCAGTTCTGTTTAAGATCGAAAACCAACCCAGTCATCACCACAAACAAAACTTCAAACAATTCACCCACCAATGAAACCTAATATCATCAGGAAACAAACCCATATATTTTTTTGTACTGTTGATCAATGAAATCGAATCCACCATTGAAATAACCTCGCAACCATGAACAACTTTCTATTCTTTCTCTTTTTATCAAGCAACAACACTCTAAACCACCACCCATGACCACCAACAACCACCACCACTATAACCGTCGACCACCTATCTCTATTTTTCCGTTTCACGTTGCAAACCCTCACCACCTTCAGCAAATAAACCCACACCATCGAAACCATGAATTGCAGCAGCTGCTACGCCATAAATTTTCTTTTTGAAAATCGAACAACCTGCTGCAAATTCGCTGTTGTATTACTCTCAGCTCGTGTTTCTATTCCTAATTAATGTTTCTAAAATACTGCACACATTTCCTTTTCTTTTTCCTGGTGGCCGACATCTACTCAATTAATTAACCTCACTTGTTGATTAAAAGAAAAACATTTGATAATTGGCTTTGTTTGCCTGTTTTCCACTCCACTACCGTTCCAAAACTAACAAATCAAACCCTTTCAATTACTTTTGGATTGGACTAAGCATTTGGGCTGTTGATACAGCCTTGACCGAAGCCCATTATACACTTGATTTAAATTTAGTTACATGGCCCAACAAAACTTACTTAAGGAACGTTACCCGACTGATTAGATAGCAGCGTATATATATTTTTGTATGAACGAAGGAAGTACCTGGAATGATGATAATAGTTGATGAATGGTGATGATGAAGTAATGGCGAATGATGAATGATAAACGGTAATGAAAGTGATGATGATTTGATGATGATAGGTGATACTATGATCATGATTTTATGTGGGTTAAGATATTAGTGATTATGATAACAATAGATTAGATGATGATTAAATGACGATTAGTTGTTGATTATGATTGTTGATGATGATGGTGGATATGTAAAAATGATAAATGAAAAATGGAAAAGATAAAGATAATAAACAGTTCATTATAGGTTAATTAATTAATCGTACGAGTTAAATCAGAAAGATACAAGGCGGAGTAATGGTTAAGGGTGTGGGTGTTTAAGCGAGAGGTCACGGGTTCGAGCCCGGGCAGGGGCATTATTTTTAGAAAGCCTTTACTTTGAGGTAGTATTCTCTATTATTATTATTATTATTATTATTATTATTATTATTATTATTATTATTATTATTATTATTATTATTAATTATTGTTATTATTATTATTATTGTGTTAACATTTATAATATGATGAATATTATTATCATTTTTAACATCATTAAGTATTATTAGGGTATTAATATTATTATTAACAATATTAACATAGAACATTTTATTATTTTTATTATTAGTATTATCATTATTATTATTATTATTATTATTATTATTATTATTATTATTATTATTATTAACATTATCATTAATAATATAAGTATTATTATTATTATTAGTATTATTGTCATTAGCATTTTTATTTAAATTATCATTATTATTAAAAGTATCATTTTTAATGTAAATATCATTATTATTATTATTTTTATAATTATTATTTTTATTAAATTTTTTTAATGTTATTATTATTTTTATGAGTATTACTATTATTATTAATTTTATGGATATTATAATTATTATTATTATTATTATCATAATAATAATTATTATTATTTACCTTAATAATATTATTTTTAACATCATTATTATTATTATTATTATTATTATTATTATTATTATTATTATTATTATTATTATTATTATTATTATTATTATTATTATTATTATCATTTTTACTACTAGTATCATTATTATTATGATTACAACTATATTATTATTTTTATCAATATCACTATTAATATCATTAATATTATTTTATCAAATAACTATTAGATATATAAAACTATACTTAATACCTATAACTTAGCAATACTAATATTCATAATTATTTAAAATATATATAAAATGAATCTATTTAATTTATTAAGGAAACATATAAGTTATTAATATAAAATTGATATCACTAATAAATATATATACAAATTTGTTCGATTATAATTATATGTGTTAATATATATATAAATGATATATGTTCGTGAATCCGGGGCCAACCCTGCATTGTTCAGTTCCGTCGTATGCATATTTTATTACAAAATATCGTATCGTGAGTTTCATTTGCTCCCTTTTTAAATGCTTTTGCAATATATATTTTTGGGACTGAGAATACATGCGCTACTTTTATAAATGTTTGACCAAATAGACACAAGTACTTGAAACTACATTCTATGGTTGGATTATTAAACCGAATATGCCCCTTTTTAGTCTGGTAACTAAGAATTAGAGAACAGACACCCTAATTGACGCGAATCCTAAAGATAGATCTATCGGGCCCAACGAGCCCCATCCGGGTTACAGATGCTTTAGTGCTTCGATTTTATCATGTCCAATGAGAGTTCCGGAATAATGGAGATATTCTATATGCATCTTGTTAAGGTCGGTTACCAGGTGTTCAATTCATATGAATGATTTTTATACACAGGTTATGTGTATTGAATAAATGAAATCTTGTGGTCTATTAAAATATTGAAATGATTGTTATGATAAACCTATGAACTCATCAACCTTTTGGTTGACACTTTTAAGCATGTTTATTCTCATGTATGAAAGAAATCTTTCGCTGTGCATTTGCTCATTTTAAAGATATTACTTGAAGTCGTTCATGGCATATTTAGGTCAGTACCTCGCAATGGGACCAGATGTTGATGACTTCGTCCAGGTGGATTAGGACGGGCTATCACAGTTGGTATCAGAGCTTTAGTCTTAGCGAATCAGGTCTTGCATTAGTGTATCTAACTTATAGTTGTTAAGATGCATTAGTGAGTCTGGACTTCGACCGTGTCTACATGTCAAAAGTTTTGCTTATCAATTCTTGTCGGAAAAATTACTTGCTTATCATTCTTAAGTGTAGACACGTCTTACTGCATATATTGCATAGATAGTGTATAGACAAATTCATATCTTAGCGTATCTGTTACTGTAAACTTTGCCTGACAGCTTCCGAAAGTTCCTCCATAATCTACAGGATCTCCTGTACTATATATAGGTATTCTATGTAATTAGAATATCATCTGATATCCGAAAATCATTTCATATTGAAAAATCCTTTATCTGACCGTACAAGATAGAACTCGCAACTAGTTCAAGTTCCTCGGATTCCGACAGCTATTCCGATATGGATTTCCACTCGAGCTCCGAAAGCAGTGTGACCAGAATGGATCAACCAATCACTCATCATCAATTCTGGATGAATTGGGGATGGATTCGAAGTAAATTTAATCAATGGAGACGAGAAGAGCGTAATCCTTTCCATCAACCTTATTGCCCTCTTGACGAAGAACCTGAAGCACTTACCGGCGAACCAGTCCGAAACACCATTTTCACTCTCATTTCACGAATAGCTCGCAACGAATACATAATATCCACTATTCTAAACCTTATTCATCCGCTCGTTCCAACCGCCAATCATCCCGGAGTAATAGAAGAAGTCAACGAGCTTCGCGCACGAGTAGTGGCTTTAGAGAGTACGATGCACAACTTGCAGGCATTACGTACATCACCAGCACCAACAGTACCACAAGCATCATCACCGATAACACCAGTACCACTAACAACAACATCCGCATCACAAGCCTCAACACTACGCGCCTCAACTTCACAATCTGTCCCACGAGCATCAACATCATACGCACTATAGATACCAAGGAGTACCAACAACAATGAATGATGATTGATTCATAACTTCATTAGAGAAATATTCTGCGAAGAATATGTGGTTTCTAAAAGTTTTAGAGATTACTTATTCTAGTCCTAACCGAAAACCAGATGAGATTAATATTATATTAACTCATTAAATCCATGATTACATCCAAAGAAAATATATATGTATATATATTTTCATAAAGATTGTAATTAAAAGTTCTCTTGTACAAACTATTAATGATGAGAATATTTTAACGGGTAGGTAATACCCTAGAAATATTTAGATTTCACATTAATATATTACACTGTACAATCTTCAATTTTGATTCAACAGTCATTAGCTATACTCTTTACAACCACAGATATACGTATCCGTTCACCCAAGAATAACCATTTTCATTTAAATTCAATTTCATAATTCGGATTTTGACCGATCAAAATCCAAGTCAAGATTTGACAAGTGGCATAATGAAGAAAATAATGGACAAAATAAAATTGATTATTAACCAATTAATTAACTGCGTAAAATTATAAATCTATACTAACCAAATCCTAGCTAACTGTTCCTATACCCGTTATGACTATTTCCTTATTACATTTTATTGTCATTTTAATTATCGCAATTAATTATCGCAATTTTAATACTCGCAATTTTAATTATCGTCATTTAAAAACTGTTATTTATTTTACGCACTTTAAATATCGTCATTTAAATACTGTCATAATATACTAGTCTTGGTTAATCCCGAGACAATATAATATAACCTTGATTAACTAGATTATATATTGAACTATTGGACTATTGGACCACTAACATTGGACTACTAACCTTGGACAATTAAAAAGTATTAAAAGAGTAGGAAAGATTAATTATAACACATTTTGATTTAAAATATCGTTAATAAGTTACATCTTCTACAGTTAAACATTTCTTCAAGTTTGCCACTTGATTCTATCTTAAACATCATTTGTATCTTAACAATTACAATCTTCATTCAAATCCTTCGAAATTGTTGAAAACACCTCGGATTAATAATCAATGATTCAAATATGAGAATGCTAATGAAGCAGCAAAAACTATAGATGGTCTTAATGGCCAAAAGCTTGATAATAAAGAATGTTGTGTTGTGAAAGCTCAGATTTGGAACTGAAAAATGGATTGAGCAAACCCTGAAGAAGAAGACTATGGACAAATCACAAGGATTAAACCTGTACTTAAAGAATCCATATGGTTCGTATCCGATGAAATCTTTAGCGAATACCTTGATCCTTACTTATTTTAAATTCTTACGAAAAAATTTTATTCATCATCCTTGATTCTACGTATTTTAAAATTCTAAGATATCATCGTATCTTTCATTATAAATATCCTCGATATTTCTGAAAATATCTTCATAACTATTCTTGTCCGAAATTATTTATTTCATCGCGCTATCTGTGTTAAATCATAAAAGAAACTATTTAGTTTCTATCTTTCTGAAAACTTCGAGTTTAAATTATGAATGTTTTCTGGAGTAGTGTTGGGAATTGAAGCATGAGTTAAGTTAATATAATATAATGATGCCCGACTAATATGGTTATATTACAGTAAGTCATGCTAAAGTTCTAATGAAACATGATGATGGTTCACAGATCATACCGTCATCATGAACCATGTTACATAACTCTTTCATTCTACTTAATCTCTAAGCATATCACGGAAATATTCCCTTGATATTTCTGTTCTTCCGTAATTCCAACAGTTTGCTAATAAATCATGCTATTACATTTTCTTTCTGATTAGAAGATTTCTTTAAATTTCTTAAATTTCGAAAATCCACCGTGACTACGTCAAAAGTTAAATCTCTATCTCAATCTTTTGTGACAGCTTCACTCGTACGCTTCACACAATCAAATCATTTTATCTATATTAATCAATAATGATAAAACTCAATTTATCAAATCATATTCGTCATAAAAACATTCTTATCGTTAGCCATGACGATCTCGGTCAAATTTTGGGATGAAATTTCTTTAACGGGTATGTGACGACCCGGAAATTTTCGACCAAATTTAAACTTAAACTTTATATGCTTTTGATACGATAAGTAAAGTCTGTAAATGTTGAGTCTCAAAAGTTGTGAACTAGTTTCATATATTCAATTGACCTTCGACTGTTCCCGACGATTCACGAACAACTATTGTAAATAAATACATATATAAACATATTATAATTTGAAATATTATTGGAACTATTGTATGATTAAATTGTTGGAAATAAATACGTAAAATAATATGCAATGTAACGAAAACTATTATTATAAATATATATATAATTATGTGTATAAATATTACTTGTAAATATATAAATTATATTAAATCTAATTGTTTAAGAATATATAATATATTTATTTTTGTAGTTAAACATGATATTTAAAACTGTTTATATATAGAAAGAGAATATATTAAAAATAAATGATTTCGAGCTTAATTAGTAAACGTCAGTAACACTCGGTTAACAATTTGTTAGTTTTAATATAGATATAGTACATGTTCATGAAGGGTTGAGATAAAAGTTGGACTGTAAATTAATTACGAAGATTTTAGGTTTAACAAAAACATTTTTTTACCTTTCTAGTTTAAATATTAGTACTCTGTACATATTAATTGGAACAGAAAATAAATAATTATCGAACATTATTGATCAGGTTTCAAACAGGTAATGACTGAAATAAATAAATGGACTTAATTTTAAAATATGTGATTTTTCTGAATTAAATTATCAGTAACTGTTTAGCAATGGACACACCCCGTGAAAATAGTCGGTAGAGTATATCCAAAATTCATGGCTGCTACTTTAATATTACTATTCGTCACTATTGTTAATTGACTAATTGATTGATTACTGTACGAATGATTACATGTGATTGATTACTATGCATGAAAGTCGATTAAGAAATAATGTGATTGATTACTATGCATGAAAGTCGATTAAGAAACATTGTTGTTGTTTTGTCTCAAGTCAAAAGTATCAATTTCTATATACTACATATGCATATACATATGGAGACAATTATCCCATCTCCTTCTTGCATTCCCTTTCATCGGCCAACTTCACCAAGAATCACCTTAAAATCTTTCACCACCATCACCGGGTACAACCACCACAACACCATCAATCGCCATCATAAATGACCACCATCTTGTATCATCAAACACCACAGCCTCTGTTGCCACACTCTGCTGTATCTGTTAATCGAACACCAATATCGAAACCCACTTGTTTTGTTTTACCATGAACCAGGCTGCTGTACTTGTTTCCTTTTTCGGTTTCGATCAAGTAAAGACTATTGTGATACTCTTGCTCAAAAACCTGCAAACTAACGAAAACACCCTTAAGCTGCTACACTACTAACAGTACGTTTTCTATAATTATGTAATTGCAATTGTCTATGTTCTGCCCAAAAATTTAAAACCCGCTACTCCCTGTTAACAGACGAACAATCACAAAGCCAACCTAATCAATAAGATACAATCAATTTTATAAATCAACAAAAACATCAAAGTCGCAATTATGAATATAAATTCAGTGTAAACAATTCAATCGGACTAATAAGACCCCTAATATACGAATTTAATTATAAGTGAATCGAATTATGTACATAGATCAATGATTGTGTATATCAATTTAAACAAAAATTGAATTAATGATGAAGATGATGATGATAATAAGCGATGGTAATGATACGTTTAGATGATGATGATTATAAATTGAGAAGATGAGGCATGATTAATCAACACCCTCATCAAACCCATTGACAATCACCATCGAATTCCAAAATACCTGCAACCTTCTATCGATTCCTGTAATACGATAACACCATCTCTACCATCGATCATCAAACCCACCACCACTCGATAAATTGCAGCTATTCGTCCATGTTTTCTGACCAAGAACCTCAAGAAACTAACACGAACAGTGCTACTGATTTGATCATATCATTTTTACTATTTCTCCTTCGATCAATAATTTAGATCGTTGGTTTGACTATGATGGTGAACGATTTGGGGAAATAAACTAAAGGAAGATCCGAACCCTTCTTATTGATTAATGGAACATGGGCTAAATGATTTGATTATGGGCTATCATTTATGGTTGGGCTTTTGGAATTGGGCTGCTGCAATACTGTTATCATCTAAACCCAACAGCATTTTTAGGTATTATTATTATTATTATTATTATTATTATTATTATTATTATCATTATTATTATTATTATTATTATTATTATTATTATTATTACTAATACAAGTGTTATTAGATTATCATTTACTATTATTATTAGGATTATAATTACAATTACGGTTATTATTATTATTATTATTATTATTATTAGTATTATTATTGCTAATATTATTATAATCCTTAAAATTATTATTTTAGGATTATTAGTATTATGATTATCATTAATATTATTATCATAAGTGTTATTATTGTAATAATTATCATCATTAATATTAAGATTATTATTACTATTATTATTATAAGTATTATTATTAGTACTATCAATTAGGTTATTATTAGTAGTATCACTATGATTAAAACCATTATCATTAATATTAAAAATTATTATTATAGTTACTATTATTATTAGTATGATCATCAAAACAATTAATATTAGTATCATTACATAATCTAAATATTTTTAGTATTATTATTATCATAAAAAGATACAAATTTTTATTTTTTATTACTAATATTATTTTACCAAATAAAATACTATATAAGAATATATTTAATACATATCATATAACAACACTAATATTTTCATAATAAATACTAATTATTTATCTAAAGTATATGAAATAAATATAGTTAATCTAGTTATTAATGAAACATACAAGTTATTAAAATAACAATTACTAATAATACATAAAATTGTTCGATTACGATTATATGTTTTAATATATATAATTGATATAGGTTCGTGAATCCGAGGCCAACCCTGCATTATTCAGTTTTGTCATATGTATTTTTACTAAAAAATACAGTACAGTGAGTTTCATTTGCTCCCTTTTTAAATGCTTTTGCAATATATATTTTTGGGACTGAGAATACATGCGCTATTTTTATAACTGTTTTACGAAATAGATACAAGTAATTGAAACTACATTATATGGTTGAGTGGATCGAAGCCGAGTATGCCCCTTTTTAGCTTGGTAGCCTAAGAATTAGGGAACAGATCCCCTAATTGACGCGAATCCTAAAGATAGATCTATCGGGCCCAACAAGTCCCATTCTGGAATTTGGAATGCTTTAGTACTTCGATATTATCATGTCCGATGGGTGTCCTGGAATGATGGGGATATTCTATATGCATCTTATTAATGTCTGTTACCAGGTGTTCAATCCATATAAATGATTTTTGTCTCTATGCATGAGACGTATGTTTATGAGAAATGGAAATATGAAATCTTGTGATCTATTAAAATTATGAAATGATTATTTATGATAAACTAATGAACTCACCAACCTTTTAGTTGACACTTGAAAGCATGTTTATTCTCAGGTATTAAAGAAATCTTTCGCTGTGCATTTGCTCATTTTAAAGATATTACTTGGAGTCATTCATGGCATATTTCAAAAGACGTTGCATTCGAGTCATCGAGTTCATCAAGATTATTATTAAGTCAATTATAGTTGAATGTATTATGAAATGGTATGCATGCCGTCAACTTTCGATGAAAAGAAAGTTTGTCTTTTAGAAACGAATGCAATGTTTGTAAAATGTATCATATAGAGGTCAAATACCTCGCGATGTAATCATATGTTATTGTATTCGTCCTTATGGATTAGGACGGGTCGCTTCATGTGGTATCAGAGCGGTGGTCTTAGCGAACCAAGTCTTGCATTAGTGTATCTAACTGATAGTTGTTTAGATGCATTAGTGGGTCTGGACTTCGACCGTGTCTGCATGTCAAAAGTTTTGCTTATCATTTAGTGTCGAAAATTATTTGCTTATCATCCTTAAAGTCTAGACACGTCTTACTATCTCTATTGCATAGACAGTGTATAGATAAATTCATATCTTAGCGTATCTGTTATTATTACCTTTGCCTGACAGCTTCCGTAGATTCCTCCATAACGTATGGGATTTTAGTATTATATATGCATATGTAAATTATGTATTGCAGGGTACTAATCTACATCCTATAATCTATTTCTTATCGAAAATACTTCATCTGATCATACGAGATGAATCCCTCAACCAGTTCGAATTCCTCGAATTCCGATAGCTATTTTGACATGGATGTTCACCTAAGCTCCGGAAGCAGCGTCACCAGAATGAATCAATTAATCAGCCATTCCCAATTCATCTGATGAGTTCGTAGTCGACTTAATCAACAGAAACGAGAATAAGACAATTCCTTTCCACCAACCAAATTTCATTCTTGGCGATGAACCTGAAGCACTTACCGGTGAACCTGTCCGAAACACCATATTTACTCTCATTGCCAGGATATCTCACAACGGTTATATTCTATCCACAATTCTAAACTTTATTCACTCGCTCGTTCCTACCGACAATCACCCCGGTGTAATAGGAGAAATCAACGATCTTCGCACTCGAGTTGTAGCTTTAGAAAATATGGTGCAAAACTTACCAGCTTCAACACCAGTACCACCAACTACCCAAGTTTCAACATCACACGTCTCAACATCACCGGCACCAACAGTACCATCAACAATCCATACCTCAACATCTCATTCTATACCTCGAGTATAATCATCGTTCTACGTACCGTTCTACATCAATTATCTTCGTTCTTCATGGCAATTGTGTAATCTCTAAAGTCTTAGAGATTATTTATTCTAGCTCAAATTGAAAAGCAAATGAGATTAATATCATATTAACTCATTAAATCCATGATTACATCTGAAGAAAATATATATGTATATATGTTTTCATAAAGATTGTAATTAAAAATTCTTTTGTACAAACTGTTAACAGTGGAAATATTTTAACGGGTAGGTAATACCCGAGGAATATTTAGATTTCACATTAATAAGTTACATTGTACATTCTTTGAATCTGATTCAACAGTCATTTACTGTCATACTTACATCCACAAGATATACGTATCCGTTCACCGCAGAATAACCATTTTCTTTCAATTTCATATTTGGATTTTGACTTATCAGAATCCAACAAGTGGCATAATGAAGAAAACATTGGACAAAATAAAATTTGTTAGAAATAAACAAATTAACTATGAGAAATTTTGTTAAGAATCCACGCTAACAAAATTCTAGCTAACTGTTCCTAGCTAATTGTTAATTCCTTATTACATTTATTTATCGCAATTTAAATTCTTGCAATTTTATTTATTGTCATTTAATTTCTGTTATTTATTTTACGCACTTTAAATATCGGGACACGTATACAAGGTTTTGACATATCATATCGACGCATCTATATATATTATTTGGAATAACCATAGACACTCTATATGCAGTAATGTTTGAGTTAGCTATACAGGGTTGAGGTTGATTCTATAATAATATATATAGTTTGAGTTGTGATTGAGTCTGAGACATGTACACGGGTCACGATACGTATTAATTAATTCGAATATTATATATTAAACTATATATGAATTATTGGACTGTCAACTGTGGACTATCGACTGTGGACTAATAACATTAAACAATTAAAATGAATTAAAATATTGATTATAACATATGAAACTAAATAATTCTTCAAGTTTGCCACTTGATTTTATCTTAAACCTCATTTGTATCTTGACGATTACAATTTGCGTTCAAACCTTTCATGATTCTTGAAAACACCTCAATCGAGAGGATGAACTAACCACACTTCATTTACGGAGGGAAAGATCTATGCATATAGCTATGCACCTGAAAACTCTTGAAAATTGAGTAAACGTTTAATGCATAGCTGTGCTAATTCCTTTTAGCATTATTATTACCGAAAATAACTTTGCAATCTCTTTCCAAATTAGCTAATTTTGTCACAGCTCCAACAAGTCAACTCCAACTCTTCGTCCGAAACAACCTCATTATAACCTTGATATATATGCGTACTCTTTATTGTTACTGGGGAAGCTTTTATATTCCACCATATACCATCAGCGTTTAATCATCTAAAAACACAATTCTCCTAAAACCACCTCGGATTGATAACCGAAGATTCAGATATCATAGCATTAAATGCAGAGGAAAGAGAAAAATTGTAGATGGTCTAAACGGCCAAAAGTTTGATGATAAGGAAGGGAGTGTTAGGAACGCTCGATAGAAAATTTGGTACTGAAAAACTGATTGAGCAAACCATGAAGGAGACCAAGGCCAAATACCAGGACCATACCATATATTCAAAGAATCTAGGTAATTCTGAATCCGATGAAACCTTCAACGAATATATTGCTCCGTACTCATGTTAAAATCTTGCGGAAAATCTTTCTTCATCAACCATCGAACTTAGAAATCCTAAAATATCATCATAAATATCTTCGATATTTCTGAGGATATTTTCATAACTCTTCTTGTCCGAAATTAGTTATCTCTTCGTGCTATCCATATTACATCATAAAGGAAACCATTTTAGTTTCTAAATTTCTTTAAAATTCGAGTTTAAATTATGAATGATTTATAAGTATGAATGATTTATGGAGTAGTGTTAGAAATTGATGCATGAGTTAGTATAATATAATGACACTTGATCAACGTGATTATATTACAGTAAGTCATGCTGAGTTTTTAATGGGACGTGATGATTCACAGATCATAACGTTATCATGTGCCATGTTACACGACTCTTGTATTCTATTTAACCTTGACAATATCAAGAAAATATTTTCTTGATGATTCGGTCTTTTTCGGATATTCTGGTAACTTGACAAATCAAATCGTGATATCACGTTCTTTCTTGTTTAGAACATTAAGTTCATTTGAAACTCCATACTTACAAATTCTGGACTGTTACTCGCTTTAATTGAGGTCGAGAAGATAATAAAAAGGCAAAGAGCTCCAATATATAAGAGAAAATATAAAGCCCAATAACAACACGGAAGTTACAAACCGTAGATATTAATACGAATAGCAATATAAAGACACGGTATAATTAAGAATAGTATCACCCCAAGGGCGATGTAGAAGAGAACAGATTCCTCCAGTGGAATTTGAAAAAGGAGAATGATTGTTGCGATAGTAAGGATAAGGACACGAATCAGAACTGGATTAAGCATTTTCACAATCTTTTGAATGTATGAATTGAGAGAGAAAGTATAGGAATGGTGAGAATAATGGAACGGAAGAGCTTAACTTATAATGGAAATATCAGACAGAGTAATCGAGGCAGATCACCATATTTAATTATAAAAAATCTTAATTTCCTTATTCGCCAAAGAATCAAATCTTTTAGATTTCGAAGATTTTCTTTAATCCCTTGAATTCCGAAATTCAACCCTTACTACATCAAAAGATAAGACGCACCTTATTTTTTTTTATTTCAACCAAGACAACATCAAAAGCTAAGACGAATCTCTATTTCTTCATTTTACTCTTTTGTGATAGTTCCAGTTGTACTCTTCGAATAATCGAATTGTTTTATCCATATTACTCAATGATGATAAAACTCCAATTATCAGCTCGTATGTGTCATGAAAACATTTTTATTGTTAGCCATGACCACCTCACCCAAATTTCTTTAACGGGTAGGTACTGTGATGACCCAGAAATTTTCGACCAAATTTAAACTTAAACTTTATATGGTTTTGATACGGTAAGCAAAGTCTGTAAATGTTGAGTCTCAAAAGTTGTGAACTAGTTTCATATATTCAATTGACCTTCGACTGTTCCTGACGATTCACGAACAAATATTGTAAATAAATACATATATAAACATATTATAATTTGAAATATTATTGGAACTATTGTATGATTAAATTATTGGAAATTAATACGTAAAATAATATGCAATGTAATGAAAACTATTATTATAAATATATAAATATATATATAATTATGTGTATAAATATTACTTGTAAATATATAAATTATATTAAATCTAATTGTTTAAGAATATATAATATATTTATTTTTGTAGTTAAACATGATATTTAAAACTGTTTATATATAGAAAGAGAATATATTAAAAATAAATAATTTCGAGCTTAATTAGTAAATGTCAGTAACACTCGGTTGACGTTTTGTTAGTTTTAATATAGATATAGTACATGTTCATGAAGGGTTGAGATAAAAGTTGGACTGTAAATTAATTACGAAGATTTTAGGTTTAACAACAACATTTTTTTACCTTTCTAGTTTAAATATTAGTACTCCGTACATATTAATTGGAACAGAAAATAGATAATTATTGAACATTATTGATTAGGTTTCAAACATGTAATGACTGAAATAAATAAATGGACTTAATTTTAAAATATGTGATTTTTCTGAATTAAATTATCAGTAACCGTTTAGCAATGGATACACCCCGTGAAAACTGTCGGTTGAGTATATCCAAAATTCATGGCTGCTACTTTAATATTACTATTCGTCACTATTGTTAATTGTTTAATTGATTGATAAATGTACGAATGATTACATGTGATTGATTACTATGCATGAAAGTCGATTAAGAAATAATGTGATTGATTACTATGCATGAAAGTCGATTAAGAAATATTGTTGTTGTTTTGTCTCAAGTCAAAAGTATCAATTTCTATATACTACATATGCATATACATATGGAGACAATTATCCCATCTCCTTCTTGCATTCCTTTTCATCGGCCAACTTCACCAAGAATCACCTTAAAATCTTTCACCACCATCACCGGGTACAACCACCACAGCACCATCAATCGCCATCATAAATGACCACCATCTTGTATCATCAAACACCACAGCCTCTGTTGCCACACTCTGCTGTATCTATTAATCGAACACCAATATCGAAACCCACTTGTTTTGTTTTACCATGAACCAGGCTGCTGTACTTGTTTCCTTTTTTGGTTTCAATCAAGTAAAGACTATTGTGATACTCTTGCTCGACAACCTGCAAACTAACAAAAACACCCTTAAGCTGCTACACTGCTAACAGTACGTTTTCTATAATTATGTAATTACAATTGTCTATGTTCTGCCCAAAAATTTAAAACCCGCTACTCCCTGTTAACAGACGAACAATCACAAAGCCAACCTAATCAATAAGATACAATCAATTTTATAAATCAACAAAAACATCAAAGTCGCAATTATGAATAGAAATTCAGTGTAAACAATTCAATCAGATTAATAAGACCCCTAATATATGAATTTAATTATAAGTGAATCGAATTATGTACATAGATCAATGATTGTGTATATCAATTTAAACAGAAAATCTAATTAATGATGAAGAAGATGATGATAATAAGCGATGGTAATGATACGTTTAGATGATGATGATTATAAATTGAGAAGATGAGGCATGATTAATCAACACCCTCATCAAACCCATCGACAATCACCATCGAATTCCAAAATACCTGCAACCTTCTGTCGATTCCTGTAATACGATAACACCATCTCCACCATCGATCATCAAACCCACCACCACTCGATAAATTGCAGCTATTCGTCCATGTTTTCTGACCAAGAACCTCAAGAAACGAACACGAACAGTGCTACTGATTTGATCATATCATTGTTACTATTTCTCCTTCGATCAATAATTTAGATCGTCGGTTTGACTATGCTGGTGAACGATTTGGGGAAATAAACTAAAGGAAGATCCGAACCCTTCTTATTGATTAATGGAACATGGGCTAAATGATTTGATTATGGGCTGTCATTTATGGTTGGGCTTTTGGAATTAGGCTGCTGCAATACTGTTATCATCTAAACCCAACAGCATTTTTAGGTATTATTATTATTATTATTATTATTATTATTATTATTATTATTATTATTATTATTATTATTATTATTATTATTATTATTACTAATACAAGTGTTATTAGATTATCATTTACTATTATTATTAGGATTATAATTACAATTATGGTTATTATTATTATTAGTATTATTATTGCTAATATTATTATAATCCTTAAAATTATAATTTTAGGATTATTAGTATTATGATTATCATTAATATTATTATCATAATTTTAAGAATTAATGACCGGTTTTTATATCATAATAACTAAAATAAATAAAGATAATTACTGTAAAAATTTGGGATTTCTCCGAAGACTTTTATCCGCTACTGATTAACAACGGACCCCAATATATTATCCAAATTTTAAAGTGTCCGGCTGCTTCACTGTGGCTAATTGGCTAATTGATGATTGAGATTCATGATTGTTAACTAATTAGTTACTATTTACTTTTGAATTACGATTACACTATTTTTGGTTTCATCAGTACCCACTAACCTATATAATATATGAAAATAAATAATTACGTGTAAACAATATGTTACACATCACTTTCAGTTGATTTTTCCTTGTCTTCCTAATTACATCCGTGATATTCGATTTGAGCTTATTGTTTTTCATCACTTTTCAACTCCACTAACGCTTACACTTGATTATATTGAATTGGTTGTCATATTATACTATATGTGATATTCTTTATATATCTATATATAAGATTACATGTGCCCACACCCAGATAACCAATCTCTTCCTCCTCTCATCTTCCTCCTAATATAACCATTTGAACTCAGGCAATCACCATCACCATGAACCACCTGTCATCCCTACCATCATCATCAATTGAAACCTTACAACCACCACCGGTTAACACCATGAAAACCCATCATCATCATCACCTCTTTAACCACCATGATCACCATGAGTCATCACAATTCTGCAACAATTGCCACCTACCATTTTGTTTTCGAATTGTTGCACCTGTTGTCCGATTCTGTTTAAGATCAAAAACCAACCAAGTCATCACCACAAACAAAACTTCAAACCCTTCACCCACCATCGAAACCTAATATCATCAGGAAACAAACCCATATATTTTTTGTACTGTTGATCAATGAAACCGAATCCACCATTGAAATAACCTCGCAACCATGAACAACTTTCTATTCTTTCTCTTTTTATCTAGCAACAACACTCTAAACCACTACCCATGACCACCAACAACCACCACCACTATAACTGTCGACCACCTATCTCTATTTTTCTGTTTCACATTGCAAACCCTCACCACCTTCAGCAAATAAACCCACACCATCAAAACCATGAATTGCAGCAGCTGCTACGCCATAATTTTTCTGTTTGAAAATCAAACAACCTACTGCAAATTCGCTGTTGTATTACTCTTAGCTCGTGTTTCTATTCCTAATTAACGTTTCTATAATACTGCACACATTTCCTTTTCTTTTTCCTGGTGGCCGACATCTACTTAATTAATTAACCCCACTTGTTGATTAAAAGAAAAACGTTTGATAATTGGCTTTGTTTGCATGTTTGCCTGTTTTCCACTCCACCACCGTTCCAAAACTAACAAATCAAACCCTTTCATTTACTTTTGGATTGGACTGAGCATTTGGGCTGTTGATACAGCCTTGACCGAAGCCCATTATACACTTGATTTAAATTTAGTTACACGGCCCAACAAAACTTACTTAAGGAACGTTACCCAACTGATTAGATAGCAGCGTATATATATTTTTGTATGAACGAAGGAAGTACCTGGAATGATGATAATAGTTGATGAATGGTGATGATGAAGTAATGGCGAATGATGAATGATAAACGGTAATGAAAGTGATGATCATTTAATGATGATAGGTGATACTATGATCATGATTTTATGTGGGTTAAGATATTAGTGAATGTGATAATAATAGATTTGATGATGATTAAATGACGATTAGTTGTTGATTATGATCGTTGATGATGATGGTGGATATGTAAAAATGATAAATGAAAAATGGAGAAGATAAAGATAATAAACAGTTCATTATAGGTTAATTAATTAATCGTATGAGTTAAATCAGAAAGATATAAGGCGGAGTAATGGTTAAGGGTGTGGGTGTTTAAGCGAGAGGTCACGGGTCGCTTCAGGGTAGGTAATGTGACGACCCGCAAAATTTCGACTAATTTTAAACCAAACTCTCGATACGATTTTATATTTTTAACACGATAAGAAAAGTCTGTTAGGTTGAGTGCCAAAATTTTTGAACTGTTTTCATATATTCAATTAACATTCGACCATTCCCGACGATTCACGAACAACAATGTATAAGTATATATATTTATGTAATAACTTGAGACACGTTGAATGTTAAATAGTTCATACCTAACGTTTAATAAATTAGTTAAGAAGTAATTTAATACATCTTACTAATTTTGATAGTAAGCAAGTTATCACCCTCAATTAATTAATACTCCTTACTACTTGCTTTAATTAAACCGAGGTACCTATTATAGTAAAAGGTATTAACTTTTATCCAAATCATTTAAGTACTTTATTAAATTTTAAACATCTACACATAGTTATATGAAGATGATATTGTATAGTATTAAAATTTATAAACCGTGAGTGCATGATAAACAAGTAATGTAAACGACGACATCTCAACACTTTACACAACAGAATTCCAATTATAATGTTATTCCACTTTTCCCCCCCTTTTAATTATTATAGACACCACGACCCACCACCATTATTCATGATTAAAAATGACCGAATTTTGAATTGTTGCCTTTTGTTTTCTACTTTGGACAACCACTTTTTTTTTTCAAAGCCATGAACGTACTCATTGGAGTATTATTTATTATGGTATTTTACAAAGATTTGTTTCATGTTTACAAAAGCTCACATCCATAAGTGGAGATTCTTTACCATCACAATCAATTACCATTTGAAAACTTCACCTTTTATTTATATCCCGACTCTAACTTTAATAATAGTATATTACTTTTATATATGCCCACTTAGTCAATATGACAAAATCGTCGGCAGAAACAAACGAGGGTAGTTAATATATTATATATATATATATATATATATTCTATGCTTTATCTGATATAATTGTTTTCTTTTTAAAAACAACCAAAAACATAGGGACCAACCTTTTTACTCTTACTATTAAATCAATTCATGCACATGTATGATATGTACTATAGGCTTGATTATATCTATCTATTCTCATCTCTATTTCTCTGCATCGACATCTACACCAACACCAATAATTGTTTTCCTTTTCTTCTTCGCTCTCCCTCACCTTCACTTGGTTTGATTATTTAATATATGCATGCACTAACACATACAAATGGTACTAATCTTTTGTTCTTGTAAGCTGCCACGCCAACCCACCATTTAAACCAAACCCAGACCCATCACCATCGAACCCATGTTGATTAGTGTTGCTCGAACGAACATCATCATCGTCTTCGATGAAACCTATCATTAAAATATTCGACCACCTTGATCTTCATCGTGAGCCACCACAACCTCACTCTCAATCACCATCAACAAACAATTGTGAAACCACTATCATCATCATTATTTATTTCTTCTGCTCCACTTCTTCGTTTTTCTGTTTACTGTACAAAGCACCACCACCCCAATCTACTTTTACAACTATTTTATGTATCAGTTTAGCACGCACAAACCCACCAACAAACCCATTAAAACTGCTACTTGAATGTTGCTGCACTTTCGTTCCTGTTTTTTTCATACTCGAACACAGCTACACCAAACCCTACTTTATTTTCCTGCAACTGATCGAACTAGGGTCTGTCTTCCTGTCTCAGCTTAATCCCAAAACCAAACCATCATTAGTATCTATTTTGCTTGATACCTGCTACTGTTTTTCTGTTTTTCTATTATCGATCAAATATCTCAAAACCAAACCGTTTGTTCCATGCCCACTGCTAATGTTTCTCTGCAATTAACCAAGGACAATCCCAGAGCAAACACCTTCTATACTACTGCTATTATGATTGTTTCCTATTTTTATTAAATCACGAGAAGGAGGTTATACTGTAACAAGAAAGGTGCAAAAACAACTTGCTGTTTTTATTATTTAAGGAATGATATACAAAATCGAGACAATGAAGGGTGTGTTCGATGGATTCCAGCTGGTATCTTTCTGTATAGTTTGTTAATGGAATATGTAAGTGGGGTTCAGATGGGGACGTGTATTGACTTCCCAATCCAAACGATTTATTTAAAACAATTTCCCTATTTATTTACCAAACTGAATTGAGCCACAGTTTGGGTTAAGGACCAAGTTGCATTTTCTATTGGGCCGTATACCTTTGTAATGTGGGCTTGCATAAAGGGGGTTAGTGGACTGACGAGTTTCAGGTTACTGTGTTGGGCCGAAGCCCATATTTAGTTAGAAAAGAATGATATTGGAACATGATAGTGATAATATTTAAGTTATGATGATGATTATGGATGGACGAAGTATAATGATGATGGAAGTTATAGATGGTGATGAAATAATATTAGAATTAGGATGACGTTGAGATGATAAACGATTTAATGATGAGAAATGTCGAAGATTATGATCATTGATGATGATGATTAGAATATGATTATGATTTATAATTATGATTATGATTTATGATCATGATTTATAATTATGATTATGAATTATGATTATGATTTTATGTCGATAATGATCTTGATGAAGATCACCACCACCATGAAAACACTCATGCTTGATCCATTCTGTTTATGTTTACTACTCGACCGAAGTAAATAATGATGATACATTATAATTACTACTGTTGCAGTGTTATTTTCGCTTACCATCAAAGCTCTCTACCTTCAACCCTCACTATACTATTGTTTCTGTTTCTAAGACTCGTTTAAACATTTGGGTTTGGTTTAAAATGAAAACCAAACAGTTTCCTACATGTTAAATAATTAAACCTACGACGTATTACAAGAAAGTAATAGTGGAGAAATGGTTTGGTGGTGTGCTGTTCAAGCAAGAGGTCTTGAGTTCGAGCCTGGTCTGAGGCATATTTGTTTTAGGAAAAGCTTTTGAGGTTCATGAATCCGAGGCCAACCTTGCATTGTTCAGTATCGTCGTATGCATATTTTTACTACAAAATATCGTATCGTGAGTTCATTTGCTCCCTTTTACTCTTTACATTTTTGGGACTGAGAATACATGCGCTGTTTTTACAACTGCTTTATTAAATGCTTTTGAAATACATTTTGAACTGTGAATACATGAAATACTTTTATAAATGTTTGACGAGATAGACACAAGCAAAACATTCCTCGAATGAATTATTATGCAGACAGAAGTTCTGCGGATTATTATTGAATTAGTTGGACATTATAATTGCCACTAATTGTTGTGAATATTTTTCTCCTGATTATTATTGCTTGGTAACCTAAGAATTAGAATCGGGTATGGTCCTAATTCATGCGAATCCTAAAGGTAGCTACCGGGTTTAACACCCCCACCCAGAATGTTCACTAGACGAAAGAGCTAGTGGGTGTGGTGTTTAGTACTTAGAAGTTTATATATTATACAGACGAGATGTTCTATTTTTGGGGATATTATTGATGCGCATTATATGTTAAGGTCGGTTACCAAGCCAAACTATGAAAGCAAAGTGAATGTTATGTATCGAGAGAATGATTTTTATACACAGGTTATGTGTATTATTTTTGTGCACGAGATATGTGTACGGTTATTTAAAAATCGCGAGGCAACCTACGGGGGAGAAAAGGATACGAACCTACTCTGCGAAGCATTATGAAAAATGGTTTTGTACACGAGATATGTGTACTGTATTTGAATCTTGTGGTATATCAAAATGATGAATTTTTACTGTTTATGATAAACCTATGAACTCACCAACCTTTTGGTTAACACTTTAAAGCATGTTTATTCTCAGGTATTAAAGAAATCTTCTGCTGTGCAATTGCTCATATTACATGGAGTCGTTCATGGCATATAGAGGTCAGAACCTCGCAATGGGACCATCTGTTGAAGACTTCGTCCAAGTGGATTAGGACGGGTCGTTATAGGTGGTATCAGAGCGGTGGTCTTAGCTAACCAGGTCTTGCATTAGTGTGTCTAACTGATAGTTGTTTAGATGCATTAGTGAGTCTGGACTTCGACCGTGTCTGCATGTCAAAAGTTTTGCTTATCATTCATTGTCGAAAAATATCTACTTATCATTTTCAGTCTCGACACGTCTTATTGCAAATATTGCATAGATGGTGTATAGACAAATTCATATTCCATCACATTAGACCTTGTCTAACACGTTTCCTTAATTCCCTCCGTAGTCTACGGGATCTTCTGTACTATATATAGGTATTAAGTACTCTATGTAATCAGAATAACATCCGATATCAGAAAATCATTTCATATCAAAAATCCTTTATCTAACCGTGCAAGATGAATTCTGCAACCAGTTCAAGTTCCTTGGAATTCGACAGTTATTCCGATATGGATTCCCGCTCTAGCTCCGAAAGCAGTGTAACCAGAATGGAGCAACCAATCAGTCATCTTCAATTCTGGATGAATTGGGGATGGGCTCATAGTCGACTTAATCAGTGGAGGCACGAAGAAGGTAATCCTTTCCACCCACCATATTACCCTATTGGCAAATAACCTAAAGCACTTACCAGCGAACAAGTCCGAAACACCATTTTTCACCATCATTTTTCGAATATCTCACCATGATTATATACTATTTCAAATTCAAAACCTTATTCATCCGCTCGTTCCAACCATCAACCATCCCGGGTTAATGGAAAAATTCAACGAGCTTCGCGCTTGAATAATCAATTTGGTGAATATGGTACAAAACTTACCAGCTTCAACAATATCACCAGTACCACCAACAACCTAAGTTTCAACATCACACGCCTCAATATCTTATTCTGTACCTCGAGCATAATCATCGTTCTACGTATCGTTCTACATCATTTATGTTCGTTCTACCTGACAATTATATAATCTCTAAAGTTTTAGAGATTATGTATTCTAGTTCTAACAGTAAATCAAATGAGATCAATATCATACTAACTCATTAAATCCATGATTACATCTAAAAAAATATATATATCTAGGTATATTTTCATAAAGATTGTAATTAAAAATTCTTTTGTACAAACTGTTAATCGTGAAAATATTTTAACGGGTAGGTAATACCCGAGGAATATTTAGATCTCACATTAACATGTTGCACTGTACATTCTTCAATTCTGATTCAACAATCATTAACTATCCTATTTGCATCTACAAATATATGTATGCGAAGAATAACCATTTTCATTCAAATTCAATTTCATATACGAATTTCTACCGATCAGAATCCAAGTCAAGATTTGACAAGTGGCATAATGAAGAAATATAATGAATAAAATAAAATTTATTAGTAACCAATTAATTAATTATGTAAAGTTTCTTCATCATCTTCTAATCTTAAATATTTTAATTTTCAAGATTATATATTGGACTATTGGACTACTAACTTTGAACAAATAAAAAGTATTGAAAGAGTAGGAAATATTAATTATAACATTTTGAATTAAAAATATCATTAAATAAGTTACATCTTCTACAGTTAAACATCTCTTCAAGTTTGCCACTTGATTTCATCTTAAACATCCTTGTATCTTGACGATTACCATCAGCGTTTAATCATCTAAAAACACAATTCTCTTGAAACCACCTCAGATTGATAACCGATGATTCAGATATGATAGCATTAAATGCAGAGGAAACAACAAAATTATAGATGGTTTAAATGGCCAAAAGTTTGATAATAAAGAATGGAATGTTGGGAACGCTCGATAGAAAAAAATTTGGTACTGAAAAATGGATTGAGCTAAGCATGAAGGAGACCAATGACAAATACAAGGACCAAACCCTATATTCAAAGAATCCAGGTAATTCTGGATCCGATGAAATCTTTAGAGAATATCTTGCTCCAAAGTCATATTAGAATCTTGCGGAAAATTTTTCATCAACTTTCGAACTTAGAAATTCCAAAATATCATCATAAATATCTTCGATATTTCTGAGGATATTTTCATAAATATTCTTGTCCGAAATTATATATCTCTTCGTGCTTTATGTATTTCATCATATTGGAAACTTCTGTAAAATCTAAAGTATAAATTATGAATGAATTCTGGAGAAGTGTTGGGAATTGAAGCATGAGTTAGTATAATATAATGACGCTTGGCCAACATAATTATATTACAGTAAGTCATGCTGAGTTTCTAATGAAACTTGATGATTCACAGATCATAACGTCATCATATGCCATGTTACACAACTCGTTCAATCTATTCAATCTCTGAACATATCAAGAAAATATATTCTTGATAGTTCTATCCTCAGTGAATCTGGTAATGTGACAAATCAAATCTTTTATAGATTTCAAAGATTATCTCTAAATTCCTTGAATTCTGGAATTTAACAATGACTACGTTAAAAGTTAAGACGAACCTCTGTTTACTCTATTTCACTCTTTTGTGACAGCTTCATTCGTATGCTTCGCATAATCAAATCGTTTTATCTACATTACTCAATAATGATAAAACTCGATTTATCAACTCATATTCGTCATGAAAACATTTTTATTGTTAGCCATGACGACCATGCTCAAATTTCGGGACGAAATTTCTTTAACGGGTAGGTACTGTGACGACCCGCAAAATTTCGACTAATTTTAAACCAAACTCTCGATACGATTTTATATTTTTAACACGATAAGAAAAGTCTGTTAGGTTGAGTGTCAAAAATTTTGAACTGTTTTTCATATATTCAATTAACATTCGACCATTCTCGACGATTCATGAACAACAATGTATAAGTATATATATTTATGTAGTAACTTGAGACACGTTGAATGTTAAATAGTTCATACCTAACGTTTAATAAATTAGTTAAGAAGTAATTTAATACATCTTACTAATTTTGATAGTAAGCAAGTTATCACCCTCAATTAATTAATACTCCTTACTACTTGCTTTAATTAAACAGAGGTACCTATTATAGTAAAAGGTATTAACTTTTATCCAAATCATTTAAGTACTTTATTAAATTTTAAACATCTACACATAGTTATATGAAGATGATATTGTATAGTATTAAAATTTATAAACTGTGAGTGCATGATAAACAAGTAATGTAAACGAAGACATCTCAACACTTTACACAACAGAATTCCAATTATAATGTTTTTCCACTTTCTTTTTCCCCTTTTATTTATTATAGACACCACGACCCACCACCATTATTCATGATTAAAAATGACCGAATTTTGAATTGTTGCCTTTTATTTTCTACTTTGGACAACCACTTTTTTTTCAAAGCCATGAACGTACTCATTGGAGTATTATTTATTATGCTATTGTACAAAGATTTGTTTCATGTTTACAAAAGCTCACATCCATAAGTGGAGATTCTTTACCATCACAATCACTTACCATTTGAAAACTTCACCTTTTATTTATATCCCGACTCTAACTTTAATAATAGTATATTACTTTTATATATGTCCACTTAGTCAATATGACAAAATCGTCGGCAGAAACAAACGAGGGTAGTTAATATATATTATATATATTCTATGCTTTATCTGATATAATTGTTTTCTTTTTGAAAACAACCAAAAACATAGGGACCAACCTTTTTACTCTTACTATTAAATCAATTCATGCACATGTATGATATGGACTATAGGCTTGATTATATCTATCTATTCTCCTCTCTATTTCTCTGCATCGACATCTACACCAACACCAATAATTGTTTTTCTTTTCTTCTTCGCTCTCCCTCACCTTCACTTGGTTTGATTATTTAATATATACATACACTAACACATACAAATGGTACTAATCTTTTGTTCTTGTAAGCCGCCACGCCAACCTACCATTTAAACCAAACTCAGACCCATCACCATCGAACCTATGTTGATTAGTGTTGCTCGAACAAACATCATCATCGTCTTCGATGAAACCTATCATTAAAATATTCGACCACCTTGATCTTCATCATGAGCCACCACAACCTCACTCTCAATCACCATCAACAAACAATTGTGAAACCACTATCATCATCGTTATTTATTTCTTCTGCTCCACTTCTTCGTTTTTTTATTTACTGTACAAAGCACCGCCACCCCAATCTACTTTTACAACTATTTTATGTATCAGTTTAGCACGCACAAACCCACCAACAAACCCATTAAAACTGCTACTTGAATGTTGCGGCACTTTTGTTCCTGTTTCTTTTCATACTCGAACACAGCCACACCAAACCCCACTTTATTTTCCTGCAACTGATCGAACTAGGGTCTGTCTTCCTGTCTCAGCTTAATCCCAAAACCAAACCATCATTAGTATCTGTTTTACTTGATACCTGCTACTGTTTTTCTGTTTTTCTATTATCGATCAAATATCTCAAAACTAAACCGTTTGTTCCATGCCCACTGCTAATGTTTTGCTGCAATTAACCAAGGACAATCCCAAAGAAAACACCTTCTATACTACTGCTATTATGATTGTTTCCTATTTTTATTAAATCAAGAGAAGGAGGTTATACTGTAACAAGAAAGGTGCAAAAACAACTTGCCGTTTTTATTATTTAAGGAATGATATACAAAATCGAGACAATGAAGGGTGTGTTCGATGGATTCCAGCTGGTATCTTTCTGTATAGGTTGTTAATGGAATATGTAAGTGGAGGGACGTGTATTGACTTCCCAATCCAAACGATTTATTTAAAACAATTTCCCTATTTATTTACCAAACTAAATCGAGCCACTGTTTAGGTTGAGGACCAAGTTGCTTTTTCTATTGGGCTGTATACCTTTGTAATGTGGGCTTGAGTAAAGGGGGTTAGTGGACTGATGAGTTTCAGGTTACTGTGTTGGGCCGAAGCCCATATTTAGTTAGAAAAGAATGATATTGGAACATGATAGTGATAATATTTAAGTTATGATGATGATTATGGATGGACGAAGTATAATGATGATGGAAGTTATAGATGGTGATGAAATAATATTAGAATTAGGATGACGTTGAGATGATAAACGATTTGATGATGAGAAATGTCGAAGATTATGATCATTGATGATGATGATTAGAATATGATTATGATTTATAATTATGATTATGATTTATGATCATGATTTATAATTATGATTATGAATTATGTTTATGATTTTATGTCGATAATGACCTTGATGATGATCACCACCACCATGAAAACACTCATGCTCGATCCATTCTATTTATGTTTACTACTCGACCGAAGTAAATAATGATGATACATTATAATTACTACTGTTGCAGTGTTATTTCCGCTTACCATCAAAGCTCACTACCTTCAACCCTCACTATACTATCGTTTCTGATTCTAAGACTCGTTTAAACATTTGGGTTTGGTTTAAAATGAAAAGCAAACAGTTTCCTACATGTTAAATAATTAAATCTGCGAAGTATTACAAGAAAGTAATAGTGGAGAAATGGTTTGGTGGTGTGCTGTTCAAGCAAGAGGTCTTGAGTTCGAGCCCGGTCTGAGGCATATTTTTTTTAGGAAAAGCTTTTGAGGTTCATGAATCCGAGGCCAACCTTGCATTGTTCAGTATCGTCGTATGCATATTTTTACTACAAAATATCGTATCGTGAGTTCATTCGCTCCATTTTACTCTTTACATTTTTGGGACTGAGAATACATGCGCTGTTTTTACAACTGCTTTATTAAATGCTTTTGAAATATATTTTGAACTGTGAATACATGAAATACTTTTATAAATGTTTGACGAGATAGAAACATGCAAAACATTCCTCGAATGAATTATTATGCAGACAGAAGTTCTGTGGATTATTATTGAATTAGTTGGACGTTATAATTGCCACTAATTTTTGTGAATATTTTTCCCCTGATTATTATTACTTGGTAACCTAAGAATTAGAATCGGGTATGGCCCTAATTCACGCAAATCCTAAAGGTAGCTACCGGGTTTAACACCCCCACCCAGAATGTTCACTAGACGGAAGAGCTAGTGGGCGTGGTGTTTAGTACTTCGAAGTTTATATATTATACAGACAAGATGTTCTATTTTTGGGGATATTTTTGATGTCCATTATATGTTAAGGTCGGTTACCAAGCCAAGCTATGAAAGCAAAGTGAATGTTATGTATCGAGAGAATGATTTTTATACACAGGTTATGTGTATTATTTTTGTGCACGAGATATGTGTACGGTTATTTAAATATCGCAAGGCAACCTACGGGGGAGAAAATGATACGAACCTACTCTGCTAAGCATTATGAAAAATGGTTTTGTACACGAGATATGTGTACTGTATTTGAATCTTGTGGTATATCAAAATGATGAATTTTTACTGTTTATGATAAACCTATGAACTCACCAACCTTTTGGTTAACACTTCAAAGCATGTTTATTCTCAGGTATTAAAGAAATCTTCCGCTGTGCAATTGCTCATATTACATGGAGTCGTTCATGGCATATAGAGGTCAGAACCTCGCAATGGAACCATCTGTTGAAGACTTCGTCTAGGTGGATTAGGACGGGTCGTTATATGTAATTTTCTCATTACTCCTGATTAAAAATCCTAATGACATGTTAATCCACTTGATTCCAAAAATTGATCAAAAAAGCATCGATTCTTCAAACATTCCAGTATCCAAAGTCGATGCTACTCACGTTTCTTCAATTTTTTCTTCCTCAAACCTAAATTAGGGTTCTAAAAAAAAACTTCAAATCGACATCGAAATCCAAATTAATACATCTGTAAATCCACGTTCAAATATCTTACCAAATATATCTTTTAGGGTTAAAAATACTTTTTCTCCAGATTAAAAAAAATAAAAAAAAAACTGCTCAAAATATTAAACCTTCTGCGCCCCATCTTCAAACCCTAAATCATCAAATCGCCAATATAATCAAAAGATGCGATTGTGGATTAATCAAAATATCAACAGCCATCACAAGGTTTAATCACGTGAACCGTGATTGGTGATGTGAATGGCGATCAACTTGATGCGATTGCGAAGGCATTAAAAAATCAATCGCGATTACCATTTCTGTAACAACCTAACCCGTTATCCAACAGAATACGCGAATTCTTTTATCTCAGTAGGGTGCGCGGCGTGCAGCCCCTTGTGTGCACGGCGCACACAAGGCCTGACAGCCCGCTGTCCAAAATGTCCAATTTTTGTTTAAAGATCTCCCACTTTCGGACACTTTTAGACGAAACGCTTTTCACAACACATTATAATATGTAAAACTAACACGTTTCAATAATAAAACAAGTTTTACGAAACCGGGCCCACATATGCCGAAATACGAGTTTCGTACAAAATACAAGTTTCGACCAATTTAGTTTAAATTCCAAACGACACTATAGCATGATGTTTGGGGGTTAAAATACCCAAATTCTTGGTCAAACTTTGAAAGCTAAACGTCCAAAAGCTCCCCCTAACATAACAAACCGGGATCACTAGTCCAAACGAATACCCTTTCCCTTATCCACGCCAGAGCCTATAAAAAAATGTAAACAACGAGAGGGTAAGCAAAACACTTAGTGATTGCAACCACATACATACATACATATATAATGTAACTACTTACAACCATTACTCATATACCACATACGTGCTAG
This sequence comes from Rutidosis leptorrhynchoides, assembly GCF_046630445.1. NCBI lineage: Eukaryota > Viridiplantae > Streptophyta > Magnoliopsida > Asterales > Asteraceae > Rutidosis > Rutidosis leptorrhynchoides. Next base: position 616,426,051 of record NC_092334.1, on the reverse strand, counting down.
CAATAATTAGCATACTAACTCCAAGTATAAAGCTAATAACCTCAAGTACCTCAACTAGCATACACAATAGCATATACTCCAAATAATAATATGCTACACTACAATACATACACAAGTTATATGGTTAACCATAACGCTATGGTGCTACGGGCTCGTGGTTCACACCATACGTAATGATATGACGCTACCGGCTCCTTGGTTCACGCCACTACGCATTTGAGTCATACTCCTTTATAGTGCTACCGGCTCATGGTTCACACTTTCTTTATAGTACTACCGGCTCGTGGTTCACACTTTATTTTATAGTGCTACCGGCTCGTGGTTCACACTTTATTTTATAGTGCTACCGGCTCGTGGTTCACACTTTGATGCTACCGGCTCGTGGTTCACATCATGACACTCGTCACATACATGTTATGGTACTACCGGCTCGTTGGTTCATACCATAACATTCACAAATAAATACACTATATACATACGTGCATAATTATTCCACTCACCTTAACGCCTTGGTGAACGGTAACTCAAGCTCGCAACCTTCAATGTATCGCACCTATTACATTATGCACAATATTAATCATACGTTCAAGTTGGTGAACCAACTCACTCACCACTCGGGTGTCATTTGACCCATAGTGCAAATGCGATCCATTTGCACCATTAACTCTAACACTAGGTTATCTCATTTTAACACTCAATAGACCACTTAGGTCACTAAAGACTCCTTTGACCCATCTCAAGGTTAACACACCCATTTTGGGTCATCAACATACCCAAATAACACCCATTTTAGGTGTGCTAGTAATTAACTAACCAATTAGGACTCTAAACACCAATTAACACTTTGAAACCGTAGGTTAGTTATTATTGAGTCCTCATGACTCAATCTTACCCAATAACCCTCAAAATCACCATTAATGGGTTTTATGTTCATCACTAACCCAAAACCCTAACCCTTAACCAAATTAAATGAGGAAATCAAGATTAGAGTTTACCACCACAATCGCAACGTAGCTAGTGATTAGATGAACAACTTTAATACACGCGCTTTGGCCCGAAATCAACTTCTTCCTCCTTGATTTGAGCTCTCTCTCTATTAATGGGTTTCTCACTCTAAAATTGAATGGGAGAGAAGATGATGTTGGCGGTTGTGTTGAATGTGCTTCAACCACCACAAAACTGGCCAATAATGACCTAAACCCAGCCTCATGTGAAAGGACAAGAATGCCCTTCATTTAACTTTAATTAAAAGCAGGAATCTGTGCACTGCGCGGCGCGCACCTTTACACCTGCGCGGCGCGCACAGAGGTCTGGGCAGGATCCAATCTCAGTTTAGTTGCATACTACTTCCCACACTTTATGTACCATATTTACACTTCTGTACAATAATTATTCGGGTCTTACAACTCTTCCCCACTTAAATCGGAGCGCGTCCTCGCGATCCAAGCTGCATGACAAGAGGGAAGATAAACTAACACAAACTCTTCGGGCTCCCAAGTAAACTCGGAACCTTTACTATGATGCCATTGAACTTTAAAAGTTCTCACTTCTTTATTTCTCAACCTTTTCACCTTTTCATCGAGTATAGCAATCGGCTCCTCAACATACTCTAACTTGTTATTTAACTCAATCTCGTCTAATGGCACCCATGATGAATCATCCGCAAGACACTTACGGAGATGGGAAACATGAAATGTATTATGAATCCCCGCAAGCTCTTTGGGTAGTTCCAAATGATACGCAACTTCACCAACACGGGCTAAAATTTTAAATGGCCCAATAAATCTAGGAGCTAACTTTCCCCATTTTCGAAACCTAATAATACCCTTCCATGGCGAAACCTTAAGCATCACCATGTCACCTTCTTGGAACTCAATTGGTCGTCTACGCTTATCGGTATACGACTTTTGCCTATCTTGAGCCGCTTTCAAATGAGTCCGAATCATCTCAATCTTACTACATATTTGTCTCTAAAACCAAATCGGTACTCCCGATTTCCCTTTGTCCCACTTCACCCCGATAAATCGGAGTTCGACACCTACGCCCATAAAGCATCTCATAAGGTAGCATTCCAATACTAGCATGATAACTATTGTTGTACGAGAATTACACCAAGGGAAAGTGCTCATCCCAACTACCACTGAAATCGATAATACACGCCCGTAACATATCTTCTAATGTTTGATTCGTACGTTCGGTTTGACCGTCCGTTTGAGGATGGTACGCCGTACTCAATCTCAATTGTGTACCCATATCTTCATGAAACTTTTCCCAAAACTGAGATGTAAAACGAGTATCCTGATCCGAAACAATAGATATAGGAACCCCTTGTCTCGACATCACCTCCTTGATAAACAACCTTGACAAAGCCTCTGACGATATCGTTTCCCGAATGGGAAGAAACAAAACACTTTTCGTCAATCGATCAACTATCACCCAAATCGTATCAAATTGGGTTCTCACCGTCTTTGGTAACTTGGTAATGAAATCCATGGTAATGTGCTCCCATTTCCATTTCAGAATTTCTAATGGTTGTAACATACCATACAGCTTTTGATGCTCGGCCTTAACTTGCAAACATGTGACGCATTGCACAACATACTTAACAACATCACGTTTCATGCCTGGCCACCAATACTCTTTCTTCAAATCAAGATACATCTTCGTCGTGCCTAGATGAATGGAATACTTTAACTTATGCGCTTCATCAAGTAGCACTTGTCGGAAATCTCCCATTCTAGGCACCCACACTCTTCCTTGAAAAGACAACAAACCATGCGGGCCTAAGGTAATAGACTCCGTTTGCCCCACGATCCGTTCTTCATACTTGTTGTTAATAAAAGCTTCAATTTGAATTTTACCAAGCTTTACAAGAAAATTGTTAGTAATAATCATGCGTAACGATCCTACTCGTATCGCCGGATGTTGACTCTTTTGACTCAACGCATCTGTGACAACATTCGCTTTACCCGGATGGTAAAGTATCTCACAATCGTAATCTTTCTCCACATCCATCCACCTACGTTGTCGATAATTCAAATCTCGTTGGTTAAAAAGATGTTTCAAACTCTTATGATTCGAATAAATCGTACATTTGACACCATACAAGTAGTGGCGCCAAATTTTCAACGCATGCACAACCGCCGCCAATTCAAGATCGTGAGTCGGGTATCTCCTTTCATGTTCCTTTAATTGACGAGAGGCATAAGCGATGACTTTACCCCGTTGCATTAGAACACATCCGATCCCATTTAATGAGGCATCACAATAAATCGTCATATCTTCCACACCCTCCGGTAACACCAAGACCGGAGCTTGAGACAACTTCTCCTTCAACAATTAGAAAGCGATCTCTTGCTCATTTTTCCAATTAAATCTCGCGTTCTTTCTTGTCAACTTCATTAACAGAGAAGCGATCTTAGAAAAGTCTTGGATAAACCGGCGATAATAACCGGCCAATCCGAGAAAACTTCGAATTTTCGTAGGTGTAGTCGGTTGTTCCCAACTTTTTACCGTCTCTATCTTCCCCGGATCTACTTGAATACCTTCTTTGTTCACAATATGGCCAAGGAATTGAACCTCCCTTAGCCAAAATTCACACTTGGAGAGTTTAGCATACAATTTCTCCTTCCGCAACATCTTCAACACTTCACGCAAATGGCGTTCATGTTCCTTCATACTCTTAGAATAGACAATTATGTCGTCAATGAACACAATTACCAACTTGTCCAACATAGGTTGGCACACTCGGTTCATAAGATCCATTAATGCCGTCAGTGCATTCGTAAGACCAAAAGGCATAACTACAAACTCAAAATGCCCGTAACGCGTTCGAAAGGCCGTTTTCTCAATATCTTCCTCACGGACCCACATTTGGTGATAGCCGGGCCGTAAGTCAATCTTAGAAAAATACGTCGCGCCTTGGAGTTGATCAAGCAAATCGTCAATCCGAGGCAATGGATAACGATTTTTGATCGTCACTTTATTCAACTCCCGATAATCGATGCACATCCGCATGCTACCATCTTTCTTCTTCACGAATAAAACCGGAACGCCCCATGGCGAAGCACTCGGTCGGATAAAACCATTTTCAAGTAACTCTTGGGTTTGATTTAACAACTCTTGCATTTCCGTTGGTGCTAAACGATAAGGAGTTTTAGCAATGGGAGTAGCACCCGGAACCAACTCAATGCGAAACTCAACTTGTCTTTCCGCCGGAACACCCGGTAATTCATTCGAAAAAACGTCTTCGAATTCATTAACCACCGGAATTTCACGAATGGATGGTGGCTCTTCACGAGTATCAACTACATGGGCTAGAAAAGCCATGCCACCACTAGTAAGAAAACGACGTGCCCGTGCATAAGTGCATAATGTCACAAGTCTTCTTCGTTTTTCGCCATGAATAATTAACTCTCCCCCACTTGGGGTCTTTACACGAATAGACTTCTCATGGCATGAGATATCGGCTCTATAGCGATCGAGCCAATTCATACCAACAACAATATCAAACTCACCCAAAGTCATCGAAATGAGATCAATTTTAAATGTTTCGGCACCAAATACAACATTACAATCTTTACAAACATCAACCCCTAGCACCGTCTTACCATCCGCTATTTCGACTTCTACCGGATGACTTAACTTAGCTAGCGGTTTATTGAGTTTAGGCACAAATCTCGGAGACAAGAATGACAAATTAGCACCACAATCAAAAAGTATCCTTGTCGGATTAGAGTTAATCATGAAAGTACTGAGACAACTTCATTGGATTGTTTGGCTTCATCGTTAGTCATCAAGTAGTTGCTACCCTTAGACGTACCCACCGCTTTTTCTAACTTCTTCACTTGGTCACCATACAATTCGGGACACTCCGTCCTTCGATGCCCCTCCTTTTGATAATTGTAACAAGTAAGTTTGTTCGGCGCCTTGGTACAATCACGGGCCATGTGCCTTTTTGATTACAATTAAAACACGTGGGTCCATAACTCAAAGAACCACCTTTCTTCACACTATTAACACTCTCGAAACCCTTCTTGTTCTTCTTGCTTGAAAAACTCGAATGACTCGAACCTTTGAATTTTCTATTAGAGAAAGAGAAATCACTTCTTTTTGGGACTTCCGGTTCGAAACCCCGAGCCAACTCATACAACTCTTCAAAAGACTTAGCCATTCTCCGACTAATCTTACATTTCAACTCATCGTTTAAAGTGCGATAGAAATCTAACATCAACATTCGGTCATCACCAATGTACTCCGGACAAAAATGAGTCTTTGACAAAAAAGTAGACTTGAGAGTAACCAAGTCCATCGAACCTTGTCGCAAATCGCGCAACTCATCACGGATTGTGTTTAGGTCGACTTGAGTTCGATATTCACCAAAGAACTCTTTTTTAAAGTCTTCCCACGATAAGCTCATGTGATAAGGCTAAAAAGGAACATATATTTCATAGCATTATCCCCCAAGAATGACAAGTTTTTAGTTGCAATTGTTCCATTTTCAAGTAATATTTGTTTTTATTAAATAAGTGCGAAGACAAAAGGCGAAAACGAAGATTCGAAGACGAAAAGGTCCAAAAAGCTCAAATGTTCAAGATACAATTAAAAAGGTTCAAATTATTGATGAGGAACGTCTAAAAATGACAAGAGTACAAGTTACAAAACGCAAAGTACAAGATATAAAATTGTACGAAAGGACGTTCGAAAATCCGGAACCGGGGCATGAACCAACTTTCAGCGCTCGACGCAACGGTGTAAAAATTACGAGTCAACTATGCACAAGAATAAAATATAATATTTAAATAATTCATAATAAGAATAATATTAAATAATAAAAAGTTGTTAATTGAGCATAGTTCAGGGGTCGTAAATGAAAATTCAATTTTAAATTTGCCTATAAAAGGGATCTATGTAACGATGAATTGGGGAGACTTTCTCGATCATTTTTTCGATCATTTTCTTATTTTTCTATCTATCAAATATCAATATCTATATTTATAATTCTCTATCATAATGTTAATGTAATCAGATATAACAATAATCTTAATTTTAATTTTAAATTATGATAATAATAAGATTTATGATAGAGATCGTTTGAGTGTGTAAGTCGAAATTCTGTCCGTGTAACGCTACGCTATTTTTAATCATTGTAAGTTATGTTCAACCTTTTTACATTAATGTCTCGTAGCTAAGTCGTTATTATGCTTATTTAAAATGAAGTACTCATGATGTTGGGCTAATTACTAAAATTGGGTTATTGAACTTTGGACCATAATTAAGGTTTGGGCAAAAGACCGACACTTGTGGAAATTGGATTATTGACTATTAATAGATGGGGGGTATTGTCTAATTGAGTGACAACTCATTGGAGTCTGTCGAACCTATCTTCAAATTAATTAACCTAATAATTAATAATGATTATGGTTGTCCTATTTAGTGACGTTCATATGGAATCTGTTATAATCATTTAATTAATCAATTGGGTTGGGTAATTGATTATTCATTCTGATCAAGTGGATGAATTAATATTCATAAACTAATTAAAACAGGGGTGGATTACATACAGTGATAACTGGTGTAATTGTTGACAGAAGTGATAACTGCGTCACAGTTTAAATCCTTAATCAGTTGGAATATTTGACTTCGGGTATAAGGGTAATTTGACAAGGATACTTGCACTTTATATTTATGACCGATGAACTATTATGGACAAAAACCAGATAGACGTATCAAATAAACCAGGACAAAGGACAATTAACCCATGGTAATAAATTAAAATCAACACGTCAAACATCATGATTACGGAAGTTTAAATAAGCATAATTCTTTTATTGTATTTCTCCTCGTATCTTTATTTACTGTCATTTTATTACTCGCAATTTTATTTACTGTCATTTTATTTATTGTCATTATTTTACGCACTTTAATTATCGTCATTTATCTTTGCGCTTAAAATATAGAATCGACAAACCGGTCATTAAACGGTAAAACCCCCCTTTTATAATAATACTACTACTAGTACATAAATATTTTTTTGTATTTTTTACAAATATTGTGTGTAAAAATATAGCGTTAAACTTCACTAGCTCCCTGTGGAACGAACCGGACTTACTGAAAACTACACTACTCTACGATTAGGTACACTGCCTATAGTGTTGTAGCAAGGTTTAGGTATATCCCATCCGTAAATTAATAGAACTTGTGTCATATTTTGTAGTATTTCCTAGTAAAAATAATACTATTTCGTACCCTCACGCTACAACATCAAGTTTTTGGCGCCGCTGCCGGGGATCGAAAAAACGCTATATTTTTAATTTATATTTGTAAAAAAAACGATGATGAAGATTTTTTTTTTTTCTCTTTTACTATTGCCTTTAGCAGTCCCTTCAGCCCTGTGACTAGTAGTAGTGTGGTTTGGTGAAAACAGCAAAAACGATACACACCGTAATATAATATTAAAAAATGTTTGATCTTATCCTTTAGGTTATCCTTGTCACACTAGCTATCACGTGCATGTAAATGTGTAATTCGATCTATATATTTATCACCGATAAATACACCAAACCACAACTTAACACGCCATATAAAAAAAAAGTAATTTCGGGGACACTTGTCCTTTAAATATAAATTTTGTTAAAATTTTAGTAAGAGGTAAGTTTTAATTGATATCATTTCTCTTTTGTTGTAGTATTGTTCTAATTGTAATTGTAAATTAAAAATAGAAATAAAAGAGAACAAGAGTTACACTGAAATGATGTAGTGCTCTCTTTTTCCTCTTCTTTCTTTTCGTGACTAGTGGACCACACCAAAACTTAAGCATCGAACTACTCATCTAATTCTTGTGTGGCTAACATTAATTCTTGTCATTCTACAATTACGGTGTAATATATATATAAAATAATAATATTTTTTTTTACAAATCAGATTGATCTTGGCAATCACAGTATTAGGTTTTCGTAACCACGTGAAACTGTCGGTGCGGAGGGCTGAAAATATGTAGGCAAATGGGAAATTTACGGATCTAGACAATTTGACAATAATTGGCAAGGTTCCAAATGACATATAGATAAATATTTAAATATATAAGATATTCTATAGTAAAAAAAAAAAAAAAAAAAAAACGTAAAAAAAAAAAAAAGAAAAAAAAAAACGTAAAAAAAAAAAAAAAAAAATTTATTAAAAAAAAAAAATGTTTTTTTAGTTTTATTACCTTTAGATTTTTAGACTATAGTCGCAACTTTTAATATTAAGTTTAGTTTTGCCATAGTTATTTTCTTATTTTTATTTTTCGATGCCTTTTACCTATGTATCAATTATAATTCCAATTAGTGATCTCCATTTGTAGCTTTAATTTTAAGATAGTGATCGTTATAAGGTTGGATTAACCGCGTGTTTACAAACCACTCTTCGTCTTTTTCATTTTTCGACACTTTTCGACGCGCACTCTTTTTCTCTCTTATTTCTCGCCATTCTAGTTTTTAGGACTTAGAATTTTTTCTACTTCTTCTCTAAATTTCTTAAAATTACGAAAATTTATTTTAAGTGGTTAAATTGATAGACATCAAAATTTTCTGGTTCGTAGTAATAGTTGGATTTGTACGTGGACCGGGTTATTGGAGCCAAACAGTACTCAATTATATTGAGACCAAACGAATCCTGTCCCTCTGCTGCATCTTTTCGCTATTCGAAACGTGGGCAAAATCAGAAAAGTCTATTAATTGGATAACTTATTATAATTTTTCTTTCCTTTTTAAAAACTAATAGGATATTCAGTGAATGCACCGAGCAAGACGTTCGCCGCCGGTCATACGTTCACCACCTGTAACTCGATCAAGACATCTAGCAAATATTGTCGCCGTTGATTTTTCTTTAGAATCGTCATCTAGTCGAACAAGAACTCCAACTCAAATTTCCGATAATCCATCTTTTGAACCCGACTTCACAATTAAGAACCCGGAGCATATTCAAGGACAATTCCAAGATCCTGAACCACTAATTATTCCTCCTGAGCCACAAACCATTAAATCAGAATCCTCTAGTGATTCGTATTCAACAAATTCAATTATGGAAGTAACGGAACCTCTAAGTATGGAAGATCGAATGAGAGCCACACGCACGGGCCAAGGTCATGCCATTATTAAACCAGAAGTTAATGCTCCAGATTATGAAATCAAAGGACAAATTCTACACATGGTGACTAATCAATGCCAATTCAGTGGTGCGCCGAATGAAGACCCAAACGAACATCTTCGTACGTTTAATAGAATTTGTACACTATTCAAAATCCGAAAAGTGGAAGATGAGCAGATCTATCTCATGTTGTTTCCCTGGACTTTAAAGGGAGAAGCCAAAGATTGGTTAGAATCGTTACCTGAAGGGGCGATTGACACATGGGATGTTTTAGTTGAAAAATTTCTTAAACGATTCTTTCCGGCATCCAAAGCCGTGAGACTTCAAGGAGAAATTGTTACGTTCACGCAAAAGCCAAATGAAACATTATATGAGGCGTGGACAAGATTCGGAAGGATGTTGAGAGGATGTCCTCAACACGGTTTAGACACTTACCAAATAGTACAAATATTCTACCAAGGTGTCAACGTTGCTACACGAAAAGACATCGACATAACAGCCGGTGGATCCATTATGAAGAAAACCGCAACTGAAGCTTACAAAATTATTGATAACACAGCCTCCCACTCGCATGAGTGGCACCAAGAAAAAGATATCTTTCGATCATCTAAAGCGGCTAGAGCCGATTCTAGCCATGACTTTGATTCCGTTTCCGCAAAAATAGATGCTTTCGAAAGACGAATGGAAAAGATGAATAAAGATATTCACGCAATACGAATCAGTTGTGAGCAATGCGGTGGACCACACTTATTGAAAGATTGTCACATTGAACCAACGATGGAACAACGAGAGAATGTTTCCTATATGAACCAAAGGCCGGGAAATAATTATCAAAATAATTATCAACCGCCAAGGCTAAACTTAAATCGAAATCAAAACATTCTTTACAATCCAAAAGGACCCGAAAATAACTGGTATAACCAACAAGGTCCGAATAACCAACCGACTCAAAACAACACTTTCAATCAACAAAGACCTAGCTTGTATAAACCACCACAACAATCCGAAGAGAAAAAGCCAAATCTAGAAGAAATGATGGTAAAGCTAGTTGAATCTCAAACACAATTTATTACATCTCAAACCCAAACGAATGAGAGGTTTGATCAGTCATTAAGAACTCAACAAGCTTCCATTTTGAATCTAGAAAAACACGTAGGTACTCTTGCTAGCATGATGAGTGAGAGGGAACAAGGAAAGCTACCGAGTAATACTGAAGTAAATCCTCGGAATGAGAATGTTAATATGGTTTCAACGAATTCTGAAAAACCAGCATCAGAAGATGGGAAGGTTTTAGATGAGAGTAACAATGAAGAAGTTACACCACCACCACCCGAGTATGTAAAGCCAGTGGTGGCACCATACAAACCACCCATCCCGTTTCCAAGAAAAGGAGTTGAGTATGAGCAAGTGATAGGTAATAAAGATTGTGATACCTCTGGAAAGAAGAAGAAGAAAAAGAATAAGAAAGTGCAAGAAACAAAAGCCGTAAATATAAACCCGGTGAAGACAGTTCCACCAAAACCTCCACCTAGGGTAGGTGATCCGGGTGAATTTATTGTTCCTTGTCTACTTAGTGATTGTGTCATGTATGATGCACTAGCAGATTTAGGTGCAAGTGTAAGTGTTATGCCTCTTTCATTATATAAGAGATTAGGAGTAGGTAAGTTAAGTCCAACGGATATGAGTGTTCGATTCTTTGATCAAACCATTAAGCACCCAGTTGGAATTGCTGACAACCTACCCGTTCAAGTAGGCAATTTAACCTTTCTAGTCGAATTTATTGTCATTGACATAGAAGAGGACCCAAACATTCCTCTAATTTTAGGTCGACCATTCTTAGCGTCCACCGGGGCGTTCTTTGATGTAAGAAACGGTAGAATGACACTTAGTAGTGGTGACAAATCAATCACCTTTATGATTCGAAAGTCTAAATCTCCACCAACCAAGACCGTTGAACCAGAAAAAACGATTGGTAAGAACCATGTTGTTTTACCAACTCCAACGGTAGTACTTAATAATAATAAAACGCCTAAGTGTGGGGAAAATGAAGTAACACCTAATGATGACATGATAACAAAGAACCCCATTATTGATACGAAATTAAATGACCCCGTTATTAACAGTTCAATGAAGAAACTTTTTAAACGGGCTATTGATGCTAGAAGTAAGGGGAACTTTAAGTTATGTAACCGGTTAGTATCCAATCTGTCGCCTAAAGAAAGGGCGAAACTAGTTGAATTTTGGGATATTACGGAAGAAGCCGGGCACTGGCTTAAAGAAAAAGTCACAGATATGCAAGTTGATTATGGACCAAGAGAAATTAATGATGAAGTTAATCACAATTTCGACACCCCAGCTACCTAAGTGTGGGGAGATTCAAATGTTCTAAAAAGAAAATGCTATCTAGAGTTAGTTGTTCTGTTCTCGTGTAGTTCCGAGAATGGAACCCGATTAGTCTTTTCCGCTAGCAGACACTAAAGAACTAGTTTTCTCCCCCCATTCTGAATTTTTATTTTTTTTAGGTTTTATATGAAATTAATATGCTTTTAAGTTTTGTGTGATATTTAAAAACAAAATTTACTTTAATTCATTAAGTTGAAAAAATGATTTCTAAAATTCGTCGTGAGTTGAAGACTAGGTCATTAAGCCGAAATTGCTTTACCCGAGGGTGGGACGGCAAATTTTGTTATCATTATTTTTAATTTTATTGATCTAAAGTATGCCAAAAAGATATTAGACTTTATAAATTTTTGAACGTGGGGTAATATACCCAACTTCAAAAATATGTATATATATGTTTGTATTTTATATTATGTACAAAACAGGGTAGAACAACGCACTTTCAAAGACTAACATTAAGTTCAGCAATAGCTACTGATTTTGACGACAAGAAGCAAAATATCAAATGTGATGTAAAATAATATGCTTACAAACTGGGTATTTTTAATCACTTTTCTACACTAATCACCCTCATGAATTTATAATTATAGTCTGATTTCATGCAAATGAGGGCATTGCATGATCTCAAGTGTGGGGAAGGGTTATAAATTCTCTCGGGTTTGCACTTAGTTTATTTGCCAAATTTTGTGAAAATTTGAAAAATTTTCAACTAAATGAATTTAAAATCATGTTTATACATATTTATGAACGGTGAAAACTAGGTGATAATACCGAAATTATCGTTACCTCGAAAAGGACATAAATTGAGAAACAACTTAAAACGCTTGAATTCATTTAAAATGGAATAAAGGAGAATAAAAAGGCAAAGAAAGAAACTAAGTGTGGGGAGAATGTACCAAGTTATTCAATTAAAAACTATCTATCACATATTTTTGTACAAACAATTGAAAATACTTTTGTTTTGAACGATAATCAACTGTTTTATCCGATGAAAGAAAAGAAGAGATGGATCTACACGATGAATCAATTCCATCATTTGAAGGAAGTAAAGTCTTCCTAAAAAGACACGCGCTTCTTGATTTAGGTCATGAAGTTGTCGTCTAGACCAGCTGTAGGTTGACGAAAAATCTAGAAAAGTCATCACTAAAATCAGCAGGAAATCCACGGACCTCAGCATCAAACAGGGTCGCCATGTGGTCAGATTTATCCTAACCATGAGAAGGATTTATCTCGTACAATGGGGAGGCACCGTGCAAATTAGCTTGATAAGACTAATGAATCAGATCCCCAGAAAGGATAATCTCCTTAAAGATCAAAAATCAGCTTTTAAGCCTGATATTACTCAATCCTTGAGATTGACCTTAAAGATTGAGAATTCAAACTCATGGAATTCAATGATATCTAAACTCGAGCTTGAACGAGAAAATATTTTGATCAAAAATACAAACCGATTTGTTTTCTGAAAACCCATTTTCAATGCGTTCATTACCATTGAACGTAAAATCCTAGGAATTCACCTGGAATTCATTAGGTCACCTGAACAAAATCGGGTGTCAACCGTAAGAACGGTGGTTGCATAGCATGGTCGGAGACAGGACCTTGTGCCAGACCGAAAAATTATAGGATGATCTTTACTATTGCTCCTACCAAGGATAGTACTAGCATCCGACACGTTTTTAGACCATAATCAAATGCATGTCACGGGACATTGCCTTAACAGTTTCTTGTTCATCGCTTTCCTTTACAACCGGACGGTAGTTTACCGAAAGGTAATATACGGAACAAGTAAATTGGATGTGTGCTTTCCGATACCGGGATAGCAGTGGATTACACGAACCTAAAAGTTTTTAGCCAAAATATTGATCCACAAATATATTTTACAACACCGATGATGGATCAAATCAGAAAACTTGTCTAGAGTAAAATCTAGCTTGAATTTTCAAAAGATCAAATGTTTTCATAAAGATCCAATTTCCTTAAGGATCTACATTTTCATAGTCATGTGGGACTGTAAACCGCCTTTCAAATGTGCACTTTGCTTTGGAAACCGAAAGTAAATCGGCTATTTGATTGCAAGTGTCGTTGACCTAAACCCAAGGCAACTGTGGATGACACACCCACCTTTAACCATGGTTCTATTGTTAATATCATTGTTTATACTGCTCTATCAAAATCACTGATGTACAAAGTGTGAAGAATAAAGAAGTGATTCGTGTGATGTATTATATTATTTCAAGACTGTATTGCTTGAGGACAAGCAACGCTCAAGTGTGGGGATATTGATAAGGCTAAAAAGGAACATATATTTCATAGCATTATCCCCCAAGAATGACAAGTTTTTAGTTGCAATTGTTCCATTTTCAAGTAATATTTGTTTTTATTAAATAAGTGCGAAGACAAAAGGCGAAAACGAAGATTCGAAGACGAAAAGGTCCAAAAAGCTCAAATGTTCAAGATACAATTAAAAAGGTTCAAATTATTGATGAGGAACGTCTAAAAATGACAAGAGTACAAGTTACAAAACGCAAAGTACAAGATATAAAATTGTACGAAAGGACGTTCGAAAATCCGGAACCGGGGCATGAACCAACTTTCAGCGCTCGACGCAACGGTGTAAAAATTACGAGTCAACTATGCACAAGAATAAAATATAATATTTAAATAATTCATAATAAGAATAATATTAAATAATAAAAAGTTGTTAATTGAGCATAGTTCAGGGGTCGTAAATGAAAATTCAATTTTAAATTTGCCTATAAAAGGGATCTATGTAACGATGAATTGGGGAGACTTTCTCGATCATTTTTTCGATCATTTTCTTATTTTTCTATCTATCAAATATCAATATCTATATTTATAATTCTCTATCATAATGTTAATGTAATCAGATATAACAATAATCTTAATTTTAATTTTAAATTATGATAATAATAAGATTTATGATAGAGATCGTTTGAGTGTGTAAGTCGAAATTCTGTCCGTGTAACGCTACGCTATTTTTAATCATTGTAAGTTATGTTCAACCTTTTTACATTAATGTCTCGTAGCTAAGTCGTTATTATGCTTATTTAAAATGAAGTACTCATGATGTTGGGCTAATTACTAAAATTGGGTTATTGAACTTTGGACCATAATTAAGGTTTGGGCAAAAGACCGACACTTGTGGAAATTGGATTATTGACTATTAATAGATGGGGGGTATTGTCTAATTGAGTGACAACTCATTGGAGTCTGTCGAACCTATCTTCAAATTAATTAACCTAATAATTAATAATGATTATGGTTGTCCTATTTAGTGACGTTCATATGGAATCTGTTATAATCATTTAATTAATCAATTGGGTTGGGTAATTGATTATTCATTCTGATCAAGTGGATGAATTAATATTCATAAACTAATTAAAACAGGGGTGGATTACATACAGTGATAACTGGTGTAATTGTTGACAGAAGTGATAACTGCGTCACAGTTTAAATCCTTAATCAGTTGGAATATTTGACTTCGGGTATAAGGGTAATTTGACAAGGATACTTGCACTTTATATTTATGACCGATGAACTATTATGGACAAAAACCAGATAGACGTATCAAATAAACCAGGACAAAGGACAATTAACCCATGGTAATAAATTAAAATCAACACGTCAAACATCATGATTACGGAAGTTTAAATAAGCATAATTCTTTTATTGTATTTCTCCTCGTATCTTTATTTACTGTCATTTTATTACTCGCAATTTTATTTACTGTCATTTTATTTATTGTCATTATTTTACGCACTTTAATTATCGTCATTTATCTTTGCGCTTAAAATATAGAATCGACAAACCGGTCATTAAACGGTAAAACCCCCCCTTTATAATAATACTACTACTAGTACATAAATATTTTTTTGTATTTTTTACAAATATTGTGTGTAAAAATATAGCGTTAAACTTCACTAGCTCCCTGTGGAACGAACCGGACTTACTGAAAACTACACTACTCTACGATTAGGTACACTGCCTATAGTGTTGTAGCAAGGTTTAGGTATATCCCATCCGTAAATTAATAGAACTTGTGTCATATTTTGTAGTATTTCCTAGTAAAAATAATACGATTTCGTACCCTCACGCTACAACATCATCATGCATTGTTCTTCACCATACAATTGGATTTTATCGTCCCACCACAACTTCGCATCCTCATGCAACATGCTAGAACATATCTAGTCTTCTTCTCGGGAGGACATTCCGCGGTACGGAAAGCCCCCTTGATGTCGGAGATCCAACATGTACTCTTCAACGGATCCCTTACCCCATTAAACATAGGAGGTTGAGCATCCTTGAAATTTTTTTAATGGAAGTCTCGCCTTCCATATCCACCATTACCATCACCCCCCTTCGCCCCGAGGATAAATGTTTCTAGCTTCTAATGCCTCTTCGATCGCGGCATTCATTCGCTCATTGATTAACTCGGTTACTTGCCCATCAACCGATTCTTGGAAAACCTTTCGGACATCGTTGAGAAATTCCGTTTTTTCCTTTTTAAAGATGGCCTCAACCTTGGTCGTGAATTTGGAGTCCTCTCTCGTGCCTCCGTCGTTGGTATCATGTCCGTTTCTCATCTACATTCTACAAAACGGAATAGATTAAACAAAGAAATGATGGACAAGACATAAATATACCACACCGCTCCATCTTGCTCAACAATCGTCGTACATCGCTTGCTTGACACGACTTGAACCCGTAACAATGGTAGCTAGTCATTGTTACGCGATCACGTCGCATTAACTTGCTAGTACAACGTCTATCTCGCTTGATGATTGTAAACACAACACAAAACAATTAGCACAAGGTTAGTTCACATAAACCTAAGCACTAACCAATACCCGGTCCGACCCGTCTCCTACAAGTCCCGCATAAAATGCATACACTATAAAGTCTAAGTCTAGACACCTATCTCAAGTCGCCTAAATCCCTTAGATCATGCTCTGATACCACTTGTAACAACCCAACCCGTTATCTAACAGAATACGCGAATTTTTTTTTTTATCTCAGTAGGGTGCGCGGCGCACACAAGGCCTGGCAGCCCGCTGTCCAAAATGTCCAATTTTCGTTTAAAGATCTCCCACTTCCCGACACTTTTAGAAGAAACGCTTTTCACAATAGATTATAATATGTAAAACTAACACGTTTTAATAATAAAACAAGTTTTATGAAATCGGGCCCACATATGCCGAAATACGAGTTTCGTACAAAATACAAGTTTCGACCAATTTAGTTTAAATTCCAAACGACACTAGAGCATGATGTTTGGGTGTTAAACTACCCAAATTCTTGGTCAAACTTCGAAAGCTAAACGTCCAAAAGCTCCTCCTAACATAACAAAGCGGGATCACTAGTCCAAACGAATACCCTTTCCCTTGTTCACGTCGGAGCCTATAAAAAAGGTAAACAACGAGAGGGTAAGCAAAACGCTTAGTGAATGCAATAGTTATACACATACATATATAATGTACTGTAACAACCCTGATTTTTTCCGTTACTTTCGTTAACCTTCCGTTAGTTTATTTAACGGCGATTATTTAACTTTTATGCATTTACGTGTATTAAATGCGTACTTGATCTTCGGAGGGTTTTAATAATTGATATGAGTTGATATTAATTCAAATAAATATTTCGGATAATGAAATACGATAAAAACGATACGATTTTGATAACAGCTTTTTGAGCAACGAAACGCTCGAGTTTATTTTAATAATTAATTTAATTAATTATTAACTTTTTAAAATATTTAATTTATTAGGTTTTTAATAAATTAAGCGATTGGTTGCGTTTAACGATCGTGTTAGCGTTCCGGGCCTTCGGTACGACTAAACGGCACTTAAAACGGACCACGAATACGCGCTTTTGCAAAACGAGAACCCGGGAACCCCATGAGGGCCCCATTCGGCCGACCCCTCCCCCTCACCCCCTTATGTTTCAATTTTTGTAAGTTTAGGGGCTTATGTGCTAATTGTTTAAACTAGGGTTAGTATAAATAGAAGTATTAACCTAAAATTAGTAAACCCTTACACAAAAACTGCAGTCGATCCCTCCCTGGCTCCCTCCCATCGTCGACCACATCACCACCACCATACCATCAATTTTTATTTTTAGATTAAACCTCAAGAACAAACGTTGTAATTCGCGTTATCCTCTACGCGTTGATATAATTCTTTTCGCGATCAAAGGTATAATTGCATAAACCCTAATTCTTAAAATCTGAATTTTATTAAAGTTTCATAGTTATGTTGTCAATTGCTCAAGTCTATACGCGTACGTGTTAATCGTTATCGTTATTTTGATTGTTTGATGCGCTAGGGTTTAAAAACGAATTTGTATTTGTTTGATCAGAAAAATTAAGTTTTTCAAATGTTAATTATTATGTTATAATCATATTCCTTAAGAAAAACTATTGAGTTTAGGCTTTGGATTAGCTTGATTTCGTTTCCGTATGATTAAGTTATGTCGATTTGAATTATCGTTGTGTTTTTGTTGCTTGATCAGAATTCTGGTATTCATAGAAAACGAATTGGAATGTGATACCTATACCACTGGAAATATAATTTAAAAACACTCAAGTTAGACTAGGATATCATGTCGTTTGCTTATGTATAGCCCGAGTTATGCTAGAATTAGTGTAAATGAAGTTTTATACAGCACTTGCATAAAAATAACCTTGTATGATAAAATGTGTTAACTTCTGTGATTAAAGCTTTGTATATTTGAAAAATAGACAAAAATTAATTCATCTTTCATGTAGATATCATAGGCTAATTGTATCTATATCTTCGGATAATCGTATTCGAATGTGACTAACTGAAAGAGAATCGAATCTGTAAATTGAACACGGTTTTGTACTTTGTGAATTTTGTATATTGATTGAGAATGTATTGTTCTGTAAAATGAAACTTAATATGATATGTGACTTATTGTTAGTTTATGTCAATCTCTAAAACCTTATGCATTGGGCACAATAGAGCCATACTTTATGTGAATTCTGATTTGAGCTGAAAAACTGAATGTTCAACTTGCACGAATAAACTGTACCAATTGGCTAAACAAAAGTGGCTATATTTTTGATATGTGTTACTTTGATTTGTCCTTGAAATATGGCAACTGGTCTTGTATAAATTGCATGTTCCTAACTCCGGTTATAGCCATAATGAAATCAGTGCGCGGTTAGAAACTGACTTGGCAAACCACAAATGTATCCCTTCTGATTCCTGACTTTTAATTGTCGTATGAGTCCCTGGATGGACTTTTTGGAATCGATTTTAAGTCTAATTTTGATCTGGAGTTTGTCATATTTACTTGAATTTTTTACTATGAGATAATATGCTAAGTATGCTACGTGTTCATAAACTTTGTGCATAACGATAAACTGAAATTGTGAAAATGATCATTCATGACCTGAAATGTATTGTTTGACTTTGGTTTGACATGTTGACCAATATTTGACATGAACCTACTGATGTTGACTTTATTTGACTACTTTGACCAAGTTTGACTTTCGGTTTGACTTTGTTTGACTTGCATGATATAGTTGACTTTTACTTTGAAACGCGTCGAGTCGAGCAATAAGACAACGTACACTATGAAACCACACTTATATAAGATACATATATTGACCAACCTACATACGTATACTTAGGTTACATGACTCGGGTCTAAACCGTATAAGTCATTTGTCTTTCATTCCGAGCTTATTCAAAGGTGAGTCTACAATCCCGCTTTTTACATGTTTTCAGGGATGAGAATACACGCTGTTATATTTACATTTTCAATTACTTTTATATTGACATGAGTACTACACATATGCATAATGAGTTTGTTCAAAAAGCCTCTAGCTTGAATACTTTTAATACCATCGGTGTAAGCACAATTTAGATGGACGGATCCGTTAGGTTGACAACTTCACCCGCTATAAAAATAGTGGTGCATTTACTTTGAACATTAAATACATTTGAACAAGTGTATAACATTTTACTAGGTAAGGTCGGGTGTAGTGGTTTCTATACTCGGGTTAATGCTAGTATTCAGGTGCTCAGTTTATGCAAGCGATAGAATCTCGTGGTCAATGAAATTAAACTATTTTTCTGATAACTGTTTTTCAGATACTGTTACATTACTTTAAACCTGTAGATTCACCAACATTATTTGTTGACCTGTTTTTGTGTGTTGTTATTCTCAGGTCCTTAAGAGGTATGCTTCCGCTGTGTTTGCTGCATGACTGGCCGTGGAGTCAGTATTTAATTTTAAAGAACATTATCTACTTTCGCATTTAAAACTTTTATACTGTTTAAATACTGTTGGCTTGTGGTTACGATCACAACAATGTTTCTATTTTGGGATTTTTAACTTTTGTTTTTGAAAGTTATTATTTTAAATAAAATTAAATGCGATTGCTTTAAACGTCTCATATAGAGGGCGTAACTGTTAACTGTGGGACCGGAATTAACACGCCGTCAGATGGTATTTTGGCGGGGTGTTATAGTTGGTATCAGAGCTAACGGTTCGTAGGGAAACTAGGACTTGCATTAGTGTGTCTATTTTAGTCATTAGGACGCCTTGATGAGTCTAGACTACTACCGGGACTTAGTCATTACATGAGTACTTTGTGACTAACGTTATTTACTTGACTAATCTGTTTTGTTTGTGTTCTTGTACTATGAGTTAGATGTCACAGGATTCAGGAAGCAGTGACAGCGAGGCCAGTGTGGCTGAGGTGAATGCTCCAGCCCCAGCACCAGCACCTGCTCCGCATCAGATACCTAACCATCCCGTGAACCTTTATGCATTGGATTTGGTTCATACTAACTTTAACAAGGATATTGTTGATCGTGTTACCGCCTTCAGCGATATTTCTAGGACATATCCGCACCCCGATGATCTTGAGAGGATGGAGGAAAGAGTCACAGGTATAAATACTTATACGTACGAGGCTGAAGCGAGGTTCGTTGAGATGGCGAGATTGATAGCAGCCTTAACTGCCAGGGTTGCTGCGTTAGAGGCGGAATGTAATAGGCCGAGGAGTGATGGACCTGCCTTCCGTACCCGACAGAAGAGGAAGTGAAGGGTCGTTGACCATGAGCTTCTTTTCCTTTTTCATCCGCCATACTTTCTTTATATAAGACTTACCGGGTATTATAAACCAGGCTATTAGCACATTATGTTTATTGTTTGGTTTACTACTTTGGAATTTGGTTTATCACTTCCGAATTTTATTTATATTAATGGTGGATTATGCTATTGGTAACTATTATCTTTTATTGCATGCGGTAATATTCTGTATTTAGTAACTCGTATGATCATAATACTTGTGCTATGTTATACTACTACTATTGCCATTAATGTTACTACTTAGTGTTACTACTATCACTACTATCACTACATAACACCAGTACCACTACTACTACCACTAGTGTTACTACTAACACTACTAACACTACTATCACTACTTACACTACTTCTCACTACTAGCGAATCTTTTCGTACTATTAATTACTAGTCTTCAACATTCGTTGCTAGTATATTTTTAATAACTCTATTTTTCATTGATCTTACCTCGATGTATCGTTTGTGTAGAAGGAGACCATGTTTACTATGGAAACGCTCGAGGCTCAATTGGAAGAACTCGTTAACCAACGTGTGACAGAAGCTCTATTAGCTGCAGGTTTTGATTCACGATTGAGAAATACTGTCCTCGACGAGAGCGGATAAGATGGGAAAATGAACTTCTGAACCTAAGGGTCATTGGAAACGACATTGCTAGTTACACTAACCGATTTCGGGAGCTATCGTTGCTTTGCCCACATTTGGTCTCATCAGTGGAAAGAGCAATCGAGAGGTACATGTCGGGATTGCCAATGGAAGTGTTTGGTTTTGTACTTTCCCATCAACCAAAGACAATACTTGGAGTCAACAACATGGCGATAAATAGAATGAAGCAAGTGAGCCGATCGAAAGGAAAAGAGATGACTGTTACAGGAAATGAAGTTAATGCAAAAAGGAAACGATGTGAGAATTATACTGGAAATCTCGCACAGAATCGAGGTGAGAAGCAAGAGATGCCCCGTAACTTTGAGAAGGGATCTTCATCCAACACGAATTACAAGGGAAAACTACCATTGTGTGGAAGGTGCGGAAAGCACCATCGTGGGGAATGCAAAGTGCTGGCCTTTACTAAGTGTAAGAAGTTTGGTCATTTGTCAAAGGATTGCAAGGTTAATCTCAACGACAACACCAACAACAACAGCACTGCAAGCAACGCGAACAATGCTAATGGTGGTAAGAACTGTTATGGTTGTGGACAGCCGGGTCATTTCAAGAAGGACTGTCCTAAGAACAATAATGGGAATGCTCGACGAAGGGCGTTCAACTTCAATTCTGCGGAAGCTCGTGATGATCCAAAGCTAGTCAAGGGTACGTTTTCACTTGATGATCAACTTGTTTATGTTTTGTTTGATACTGGAGCTGATAGAAGCTTTATATCAAAGGATATTTGTCACAATGTTAAGAAACCTGTTTCTTTCCTAGATAACGTGTATTCCATAGAACTAGGGAATGGTAATTTGATGAGAGCTGATAAGATTTATCGTGATTGTACCCTGATGTTAGAGGGTAAGCCCTTTAGCATTAATGTGATACCTATTAAACTGGGAGGTTTTGACCTTGTGGTTGGAATGGACTGGTTAGCTGGTAACAAAGCCGAGGTGGTCTGTGACCTAAAGGCTATTCTTATTCCTATTGCTGATGGTGAACCTATGATGATTAATGGTGAAAAGAATGGCTCACAATTACATCTCATTAACTGCTTGAAAGTCCAGAAGTATGTGAGAAAGGGATGTATCGCGTTCTTGGCTCATGTAAGCCAATTTGTACCAGAAGAAAGGAGACCTGACGACGTCCCTATAGTTAAGAAATTTCTTGAAGTTTTTTTGGAGGAATTACCTGGTCTCCCACCGCATCGAGAAATTGAGTTTCAGATAGACCTAGTGCCAGGAGCAGAACCGGTGGCTCGTGTACCGTACAGACTTGCACCCCCAGAACTTCAAGATTTGTCTAGTCAATTGCAAGAATTTTTAGACAAGGGATTTATTCGACCGAGTTCTTCACCTTGGGGAGATCTGGTCCTGTTTGTTAAGAAGAAGGATGGGTCGATGAGATTGTGTATCGACTACAGAGAATTGAACAAACTAACAATCAAGAATCGGTATCCGCTACCGAGAATTGATGACTTATTTGATCAGTTGCAGGGATCCAGCTATTATTCGAAGATTGATTTGAGATCCGGGTATCATCAATTGAGAGTCAAAGAAGCTGATGTCCCGAAGACAGCGTTTAGAACACGTTATGGACATTATGAGTTTACAGTAATGTCGTTTGGTTTGACGAATGCACCAGCAGTGTTCATGGACCTCATGAACCGTGTGTGTAAGCCATACCTGGATAAATTCATCATTGTGTTCATTGATGATATATTGGTGTACTCCAAGAACAGAGAAGAGCACGAGCAGCATCTACGTTCGATACTGACTATGCTTAGAGAAGAGCAATTGTATGCAAAGTTCTCTAAGTGTGACTTTTGGTTACCAGAAGTACAATTTCTTGGCCATGTTGTAGGGGCCAATGGAATACAGGTCAATCCAGTAAAGATTGAGTCGGTTAAGAATTGGGAAACTCCAAAGACGCCAACGCAGATTAGACAATTTTTGGGTCTAGCTGGTTACTACCGGAGATTCATTGAAGGATTCTCTAAGATCGCCCGACCATTAACTGCATTGAATCATAAGGGCAAGAAGTTTGAGTGGTCAGAACCGCAAGAGACTGCATTTCAGTTGTTGAAAGAGAAGTTGACAACTGCACCAGTATTGTCTCTACCCGAGGGAAGTGTTTGTGGTTTATTGTGATGCCTCACGTCAAGGAATGGGTTGCGTACTTATGCAACAAAACAAAGTTATTGCTTATGGATCGCGTCAGTTAAAGATACACGAGCAGAACTACACTACGCACGACCTTGAGTTAGGAGCTGTTGTCTTTGCGCTTAAAATGTGGAGACACTACCTGTTTGGAACCAAGTTCACTATCTTCACTGACCATAAGAGTTTACAGCACATATTCGATCAGAAGCAGCTCAACATGAGACAACGACGTTGGATGGAACTACTTAACGATTATAACTACGAACTTCAATACCATCCGGGCAAGGCGAATGTTGTGGCAGATGCCTTGAGTAGAAAGGAGCGAGAGAAACCTCTTAGGGTTAAAGCGCTTAACATAGTTGTCCGTACGAATCTCACATCACAAATCCGCGAAGCACAACAAGAAGCCATGAAACAGGAGAATGTTGATGTTGTATTTCTCAAAGGGATGGATAAGAAGTTTGAAATCAAGGAGGACGGAACACGGTATTTTGCTAACCGAATTTGGGTACCAAAATTTGGTGGATTGAGAGAACTAGTGTTGGAGGAAGCACACAAGTCGAGATACTCAATTCATCCGGGATCAGATAAGATGTACCAAGATTTGAAGGCATTTTATTGGTGGCCGAACTTGAAAGCTAACATTGCTACTTATGTCGAGAAGTGCTTGACTTGTGCTAAAGTCAAGGCTGAGCATCAGAAGCCATCAGGATTATTAACTCAACCAGAGATTCCCCAGTGGAAGTGGGAAGGAATTTCCATGGACTTCATTACGAAACTGCCGAGAACGGCGGGAGGTCACGATACCATTTGGGTTATCGTGGATCGTCTCACTAAGTCCGCACACTTCTTACCGATAAGGGAAACTGATAAGATGGAGAAGTTGGCTCAGATCTACATCAAGGAAGTCGTTTCTAGGCATGGAGTGCCTATATCCATTATATCCGACCGTGACAGCAGATTTACTTCCAGGTTTTGGCAATCATTACAGAAAGCAATGGGAACCCGTTTAGATATGAGTACAGCATATCACCCCAGACGGATGGCCAGAGCGAACGAACTATTCAGACTTTTGAGGACATGTTGAGAGCGTGTGTCATTGATTTCGAAAACGGATGGGATAAGTATTTACCACTAGCTGAGTTCTCATACAATAACAGCTATCATGCGAGTATTAAAGTTGCACCTTTCGAAGCATTGTATGGAAGGAAGTGTAGATCTCCCGTTTGTTGGAGCGAGTTGGGAGATAGTCAGTTGACGGGTCCTGAGATTATTCAGGAGACAACTGAGAAAGTTCTACAGATTTAGGAACGATTGAGAACGGCTCGAAGTCGTCAAAAGAGTTACGTCGATGTTAGACGAAATGACATAGAGTTCCTAGTTGGACACAAAGTTATGCTTAAAGTATCACCTTGGAAGGGTGTTGTATGATTTGGGAAACGAGGTAAACTGAGTCCTAGATATGTTGGACCGTTTGAGATAACTGAAAGAGTTGGACCAGTAGCTTACAGATTGGAACTACCACAAGCACTCAGCGGTATTCATGACGTTTTCCATGTATCCAATCTAAAGAAGTGCCTAGCCGATGATAATTTGATTATTCCTTTAGAGGAACTACGTATCGACGACAAACTTCATTTCATTGAGGAACCTGTTGAAATCTTGGGCCGAGAGGTCAAACAGTTGAAGCAAAGCAGAATTCCTATCGTTAAAGTTCGGTGGAACGAGAGAAGAGGACCAGAATTCACGTGGGAGCGTGAAGACCAGATGAGGTTGAAGTATCCGCAATTGTTTCCCGAGGAAACTACTTCGGCAGACGATCACTAAAATTTCGGGACGAAATTTTCAATAACAGGTGGGTACTGTAACAACCCTGATTTTTTCCGTTACTTTCGTTAACCTTCCGTTAGTTTATTTAACGGCGATTATTTAACTTTTATGCGTTTACGTGTATTAAATGCGTACTTGATCTTCGGAGGGTTTTAATAATTGATATGGGTTGATATTAATTCAAATAAATATTTCGGATAATGAAATACGATAAAAACGATACGATTTTGATAACAGCTTTTTGAGCAACGAAACGCTCGGGTTTATTTTAATAATTAATTTAATTAATTATTAACTTTTTAAAATATTTAATTTATTGGGTTTTTAATAAATTAAGCGATTGGTTGCGTTTAACGATCGGGTTAGCGTTCCGGGCCTTCGGTACGACTAAACGGCACTTAAAACGGACCACGAATACGCGCTTTTACAAAACGAGAGCCCGGGAACCCCATGAGGGCCCCATTTGGCCAACCCCTCCCCCTCACCCCCTTATGTTTCAATTTTTGTAAGTTTAGGGGCTTATGTGCTAATTGTTTAAACTAGGGTTAGTATAAATAGAAGTATTAACCTAAAATTAGTAAACCCTTACACAAAAACTACAGTCGATCCCTCCCTGGCTCCCTCCCATCGTCGACCACATCACCACCACCATACCATCAATTTTTGATTTTTAGATTAAACCTCAAGAACAAACGTTGTAATTCGCGTTATCCTCTACGCGTTGATATTTCTTTTCGCGATCAAAGGTATAATTTCATAAACCCTAATTTTTAAAATCTGAATTTTATTAAAGTTTCATAGTTATGTTGTCAATTGCTCAAGTCTATACGTGTACGTGTTAATCGTTATCGTTATTTTGATTGTTTGATGCGCTAGGGTTTAAAAACGAATTTGTATTTGTTTGATCAGAAAAATTAAGTTTTTCAAATGTTAATTATTATGTTATAATCAGATTCCTTGAGAAAAACTATTGAGTTTAGGCTTTGGATTCGCTTGATTTCGTTTCTGTATGATTAAGTTATGTCGATTTGAATTATCGTTGTGTTTTTGTTGCTTGATCAGAAATCTGGTATTGATAGAAAATGAATTGGCATGTGAGACCTATACCACTGGAAATATAATTTAAAAACACTCAAGTTAGACTAGGATATCATGTCGTTTGCTTATGTATAGCCCGAGTTATGCTAGAATTAGTGTAAATGAAGTTTTATACAACACTTGCATGAAAATAACCTTGTATGATAAAATGTGTTAATTTCTGTGATTAAAGCTTTATATATTTGAAAAATATACAAAAATTAATTCATCTTTCATGTAGATATCATAGGCTAATTGTATCTAGATCTTCGGATAATCGTATACGAATGTGACTAACTGAAAGAGAATCGAATCTGTAAATTGAACACGGTTTTGTACTTTGTGAATTTTGTATATTGATTGAGAATGTATTCTTCTGGAAAATGAAACTTAATATGATATGTGACTTATTGTTAGTTTATGTCAATCTCTGAAACCTTATGCATTGGGCACAATAGAGCCATACTTTATGTGAATTCTGATTTGAGCTGAAAAACTGAATGTTCAACTTGCACGAATAAACTGTATCAATTGGCTAAATAAAAGTGGCTAGATTTTTGATATGTGTTACTTTAATTTGTCCTAGAACTATGTCCACTGGTCTTGTATCAATTGCATGTTCCTAACTCCGGTTATAGCCAAAATGAAATCAGTGCGCGGTCAGAAACTGACTTGGCAAACCCCAAATGTATCCCTTCTGATTCCTGACTTTTAATTGTCGTATAAGTCCCTGGCCAGACTTTTTGGAATCAATTTTAAGTCTAATTATGATTTGGAGTTTTTCATATTTACTTGAATTTTTTACTATGAGATAATGTGCTAAGTATGCTACGTGTTCATAAACTTTGTGCATAACGATAAACTGAAATTGTGAAAATGATCATTCATGACCTGAAACGTATTGTTTGACTTAGGTTTGACATGTTGACCAATATTTGACATGAACCTACTGATGTTGATTTTATTTGACTACTTTGACCAAGTTTGACTTTCAGTTTGACTTCGGTTGACTTTGTTTGACTTGCATGATATAGTTGAATTTTACTTTGAAACTCGTCGAGTCGAGCAATAAGACAACATACACTATGAAACCACACTTATATAAGATACATATATTGACCAACCTACATACGTATACTTAGGTTACATTACTCGGGTCTAAACCATACAAGTCATTTGTCTTTCATTTCGAGCTTATTCAAAGGTGAGTCTACAGTCCCGCTTTTTACATGTTTTCAGGGATGAGAATACACGCTGTTATATTTACATTTTCAATTACTTTTATATTGACATGATTTCTACACATATGCATAATGAGTTTGTTCAAAAATCCTCTAGCTTGAATACTTTTAATACCATCGGTGTAAGCACAATTTAGATGGATGGATCCGTTAGGTTGACAACCTCACCTGCTATAAAAACAGTGGTGCATTTACTTTGAACATTAAATACATTTGAACAAGTGTATAACATTTTACGAGGTAAGGTTGGGTGTAGTGGTTTCTATACTCGGGTTAATGCTAGTATTCAGGTGCTCGGTTTATGCAAGCGATAGAATCTCGTGGTCAATGAAATTAAACTATTTTTTTGATAACTGTTTTTCAGTTACTGTTACATTACTTTAAACCTGTAGATTCACCAACATTATTTGTTGACCTGTTTTTGCATGTTTTTATTCTCAGGTCCTTAAGAGGTATGCTTCCGCTGTGTTTGCTGCATGACTGGCCGTGGAGTCAGCATTTGATTTTAAAGAACAATATCTACTTTCGCATTTAAAACTTTTATACTGTTTAAATACTGTTGGCTTGTGGTTACGATCACAACAGTGTTTCTATTTTGGGATTTTTGACTTTTGTTTTTGAAAGTTATTATTTTAAATAAAATTAAATGCGATTGCTTTAAACGTCTCATATAGAGGGGGTAACTGTTAACTGTGGGACCGAAATTAACACGCCGTCAGATGGTATTTTGGCGGGGTGTTATATGTACATACTTGCAATGACTTACTCATATACCGCATACGTGCTAGCAATAATTAGCATACTAACTCCAAGTATAAAGCTAATAACCTCAAGTACCTCAACTAGCATACACAATAGCATATACGCCAAACAATAATATGCTACACTACAATACATACACAAGTTATATGGTTAACCATAACGCTATGGTACTACCGGCTCGTGGTTCACACCATACGTGATGCTATGACGCTACCGGCTCCTTGGTTCACGCCACTATGCATTTGAGTCATACTCCTTTATAGTGCTACCGGCTCGTGGTTCACACTTTATTTTATAGTGCTACCGGCTCGTGGTTCACACTTTATTTTATAGTGCTACTAGCTCGTGGTTCACACTTTGATGATACCGGCTCGTGGTTCACATCATGACACTCGTCACATACATGTTATGGTACTACCGGCTCGTTGGTTCATACCATAACATTCATAAATAAATACACTATATACATACGTGCATAATTATTCCACTCACCTTAACGCCATGGTGAACGGTAACTCGAGCTCGCAACCTTCAATGTATCGCACCTATTACATTATGCACAATATTAATCATACGTTCAAGTTGGTGAACCAACTCACTCACCACTCGGGTGTCATTTGACTCCTAGTGCAAATGCGACCCATTTGCACCATTAACTCTAACACTAGGTTATCGCATTTTAACACTCAATAGACCACTTAGGTCACCAAAGACTCCTTTGACCCATCTCAAGGTTAACACACCCATTTTGGGTCATCAACATACCCAAATAACACCCATTTTCTTAATATCTAGGTGTGCTAGTAATTAACTAACCAATTAGGATTCATAAACACCAATTAACACTTTGAAACCGTAGGTTAGTTATTATTGAGTCCTCATGACTCAATCTTACCCAAGAACCCTCAAAATCACCATTAATGGGTTTTATGTTCATCACTAACCCAAAACCCTAACCCTTAATCAAATAAAATGAGGAAATCAAGATTAGAGCTTACCACCACAATCACAACGTAGCTAGTGATTAAATGAACAACTTTAATACACGCGCTTTGGCCCGAAATCAACTTCTTCCTCCTTGATTTGAGCTCTCTCTCTCTCTCTCTTAATGGGTTTCTCACTCTAAAATTGAATGGGAGAGAAGATGATGTTGGTGGTTGTGTTGAATGTGTTTCAACCACTACAAAACTGGCCAATAATGACCTAAACCCGGCCTCATGTGAAAGGACAAGAATGCCCCTCATTTAACTTTAATTAAAAGCATGAATCTGTGCACAAGAGAAGTGCGCGGCGCGCACCATTACACCTGCGCGGCGCGCATAGAGGTCTGGGCAGGCTCTAACCTCAGTTTAATTACATACTGCTTCCCACACTTTATGTACCCTATTTACACTTCTGTACAATAATTATTCGGGTCTTACAGTTTCTCAATGCCGTTTTCATTATAGAACAGCCTTGGGTTTTGAAATTGACAATGATTACTATCGGAGATTTTTATTCAGGTTAATATTTTAGATCGACACTTAGGGTTCATCGCAAAAAAGGTTCGTTATTATAATTTAATTATTTTAATTAATTTATCTGTTAACGTTTATGGATACCAAATTTTCAATTTGTATAATGATTTTATACTCTTTTATTTCTATTTAAGTATTTGTAGACAATGAAGCATTGTTGAAGCAATTCAGTGGATTGTATCAATGATGACTGTTGACTAGATGATTAATCGATGTTTCAGCGATGAATTAAGACGATTATTCATAGATGTTTCATCCAATTGTTTTATTCAGAATAAAAATTTGAAAATATATTCCAATTGGATCAGTTATGTTGTTTTCACAAAGCTTATTATGTTGAATAGCGGATAGTGGCATTTGATTGTTAATTTGTTATTTGATTTTATTTAATTTTCATTAAGATATCATAGAGTTTTTAGTGTCTGTTGGTTCATGTAATAAGTAATCACAATCCATAGATGCTTATGCTAGAAACATGTTACTATTTTGTGGTGTTTAGTGAATGATTTTCGTTTTCTATATATGAGGATTTTGATATACCATTTTATAGAGCTGTCGTGCAAAGCACGGACTCATAATTAGTAGTTGGTTAAGTTTGGGTAAACACTAATAATTGGGAAATAGATTATTCTCGACAAGATTAAAAACGATATATTATATGTTCGAGTTTTTCGATTCTAGATATGTTTTAAATGGATGCCGAAACGGGGACTGAGGGTTGTAACTTATGTTTTAAAACAACATGTAATAACTACAGCAGTACAACAACACAGTTCGGGAATCTGTCTTTGTAGGGTTATAACTTTCAAATCGTAAATCTGTTTTTGACATATAAACTGTCTATGGAAATGTGAGGTTGTCAAGTTTCCAATGGTCATGTTAATCGGTTAAATCACATTTTGTAGGACCCGAAATCTGTTGTGAAGTGGCATAAAAAAAAGTCAAAATTTTGGGCATTACATTTTAGTGTTGCTCTATATGCGTAAATTTTGGTCAATTCATTGTTTTTTCGAGAACATAACAACAACAGCTTTCCCAGAGCACTGTTTTAGTAATGTTTAGACTATTTCAGATTGGTTAATCAAACTCGTTATATGAATGGTCATTCAACATTAATTATGTATTAATGGTTTGTATGTATAGTTTAGCACATTCGAAGCTGCCAAATGTATTTTATGAAAAGCTCTAGCTTCTTTGTAGGTGGTAAGTTACTCAACTTTTTAAAAGTGTAAACCATCATGACTTTGGTTTTTTGTCTTTAGAAATCTTTAACCATTGTTATATATATATATATATAATATATATATATATATATATATATATATATATATATATATATATATATATATATATATATATATATATATATATATATATATATATATATAGTGGTAGGATCAAGAGGGAAGTAACCAAGCGGGGGGAACCAAAAACTTTTTTTTTTTTTCGTTTTTTGAAAAAACTTTGTTCACGAACATTATAGATGGGATGAAAATATGAACATTTAGTAGAGACACTTTGTGATAAATGTTTTTATTTTGGCGGGAAAACGCTTGAAGAAGTAATATATAACAATTATCGTGTTTTTCGAGCGTATGTTGAGGTTTTAGCTATTGGGGTTTAGATATTAGGGTTTAGATATTAGGGTTTATAGGGTTTAGATATTAGGGTTTAGAAATTTAGGGTTTAGGGTTTAGGTTTAGGGTTTAGATTTAGGATTTAGATTGCGTTTTTAACACGAACGGTTTAGAGTTTACCAAACTCTAAACCCTAAATCCTAAACCCTAAACTCTAAATCGGGCTAAATTTTACTTCACAAAACATGAAGAAAAAAAACGTTCATATTCTTCACGAACAATATTATCTTGAATGTTATTTTTGTCGATCGTTTTTTCGCCTAAATAATATCATTCATCACGAAGTGTCTCTTCTAAATGTTCATATTTTTGTGTGATCTTGATGCCGGAAAAAAAATTCCAAAAAAACGAATTTTTTTTTTTGCTTCCCCCCGCTTCCCACCGATTGGTTATTTCCCCATTGATCCTGCCCCTATATATATATATATATATATATATATATATATATATATATATATATATATATATATATATATATATATATATATATATATATATATATATATATACACACACACACTTTATGTGACTGCAGATTCAAAGTTGTGGTTAATACTTATAATTGGGCAACTGTTGAGCAGCTTTATGTGATAGTCATCTTCATTTTTGCAACTTGAGTAGCTTCATCGTATGTTATACTTATAATTGGGCAATTGTTGAGCAAATATTTCGTTAATTGATATACCATTGTACGTTTCAAGTTTGTTTGATTGAGAGTCGCTGTATAACGCACGAACTCTTAAATCTAGTGTGTTATATATTTGAATGTAATGTAATATGTAATAATGTTCTTGTGATATGGTATACATTTGATGATAAATCTCATATATAAATATCTTATTCAATTAGCTTTTGTGAAATAAACGGTTTCCATTTAGGCATATTTAACACTTTAGATTATACTAGTGAAATGACTTGTAAAATCATGAGTTTGTTTAAACGAAACAATTTAATAACATGTTTTAGGTATTAAGTGAATGTAAATGCTAAAGTCATTTATTTTAATGACCCGTTCGACTAAGAAACTTGTCGCTGTTTTACAAATATATAGAGAAATGAATTTTCGCATACATATGTAACATAATTAATTTCGTAAAAAGAATCCATATTTGAATATTAATAATATAATAATTTAATTATAATTATTATATTAAAAGTAAATAATAATAATAATAATAATAATAATAATAATAATAATAAAGGTCGTTTAAAGTTAAATATTTATATTTTTAATAATAATAATAATTATTAGTAATAATAAATGTCATTCAAATTTTTTTGAAAAATTAAAATACAATCATTATATAAAAGTTGTATAATATGTTTTAAAATTTGAGTGTTCTGTAGAAGATTTTACAATTTAGGAGAGGTTAGTATTTCTTTTATAAAAAATTTCGTATTATTTTTTAATTAATTTATTATGACATCATCATTATAAAATTAAAGAGTAATTAACTTAATGATTACATCATCATTTTAAGCTTTACATACCATTTATATAATTAAAAGATTTGAAATTTAACAACCATACTAGTGAAATGACCCGTGAAATCACGGGTTTGTTTAAACGAAACAATTTAATGACATGTTTTAGGTATTAGTGAATGTAAATGATAAAGTCATTTATTTTAATAACCGTTTGACTAAGAAACTTGTCGTTATTTTTACAAATATATAGAGACATGGATTTTCGCATACATATGTAACGTAATTAATTTCGTAAAAAGAATCCATATTTGAATATTAATAATATAATAATTATAATTATAATTATTATATTAAAAGTAAATAATAATAATAATAAATTTCGCTCAAAGTTGAGTATTTATATAATAATAAGTATTAGTATTAAAAAATGCCTTTTAAATTTTTTTAGAAAATTAAAATTACAATTTATGAGATATTAGTATTTCCTTTTAGAAAAGATTTCATATATTTTTTTAATTAAATTAATATATAATTATGACATTATTATTATAAAAATTAAAGGGTAATTAACTTAATGATGACATAATCATTTTAGAGCTTTATATGACTATATAGATTCGTTGTGCAACAACTTGATAACTAGGCTTAATTATGGTAAAAACGATATCACCTATAATTGTGCTATTTACAACTGAAA
Organism: Rutidosis leptorrhynchoides; assembly: GCF_046630445.1. Lineage (NCBI taxonomy): Eukaryota > Viridiplantae > Streptophyta > Magnoliopsida > Asterales > Asteraceae > Rutidosis > Rutidosis leptorrhynchoides. The sequence continues at coordinate 616,392,385 of NC_092334.1, read as the reverse complement.
ACTCATGGATATATAATCGTGCCATTTACAACTTAATTAGTTTAAATTTGCAAAATCTTCCACATACTTCAATACGGCTTCGAGTCCAGAAAATATTCTCGGATCTGATTTAATTTTACATTTGAATTGAACAAGTTTTCGGGTCAGCTGCGCGTTGCGGCTGCGGACCCTTATTATTATTTTTTTTATATATTTAACATAATTAGCTAGCTTTCGGTTGTACAAAATTTATGTGATAAATTAATTACTTAAACGTTAAAAACCTTAACAAAATCAAAGAAGAAATATGTAGCAAATGAATAATTAAAATTTACATAATTTGAATATTCTTGTTATTTAATATTAAAGTGTGAGAGTATGACTAATAATTTGTAAAGAAAAAAAGAGAAAAAATAAATAAAAAAGAATTTAAATAAAATATTAAAAAAAGTGATCAATAAAAAATAAGAGAAATTTTGAAAAACGAATTTAAAAATAAAAGAATAGGAGTGAAGAATTGAATTAAAAATAAAAAATATTAAGGGGTGTATTATGACAACTTAAAAAAATTGAAGATTAATATGTAAGAGTAAAAAGGAAGGAAAATGTGGAAATGAGAAAGAGTAACCCTAACAAAATCAAAGAAGAAATATGTAGCAAATGAATAATTAAAATTCACATAATTTGAATATTCTTGTTATTTAATATTAAAGTGTGAGAATATGACTAATAATTTGTAAAGAAAAAAAGAGAAAAAAAATAAGTAAATAAGAATTTAAATAAAATATTAAAAAAAGTGGTCAATAAAAAATAAGAGAAATTTTGAAAAACGAATTTAAAAATAAAAGAATAGGAGTGAAGAATTGAATTAAAAATAAAAAATATTAAGGGGTGTATTATGATAACTTAAAAAAATTGGAGATTAATATGTAAGAGTAAAAAGGAAGGAAAATGTGGAAATGAGAAAGAGTAACCTGGGAATCGAACCCAGAAACCTTTCGGTTACTAAGATACGCATGTAACCACTAATCTAATCTCGCATTTGTGTCTTAATTACGATATTTAATATATAAAGGTTTAATTAAGCGATTTAAAAAATGGAATTGTAATTGAAACTTACTGTTCATATATTTTCTAATTGAATATATAGATAATTTCGGTGACGTTTGAAGGTATTTTCTCATTATCTATGTCTAAGTTTTCTCACTTTCGTGGTTATTAGGCAGTGATCCGTTTACATAAATGTTTTTTTTTTTTTTTTTTTTTTTTTTTTTTTTAAGAAACGAAGACTAATATTACTTAGGACTTTCATCAACCGCCATGAAAGACTTAACAATACATTGTAGTAATTTTTTTAGAACAACGGTAAATTTTATTAAAACCAAACAAACGACTCTTTAGCAAGAAGCTAAAAGAGCATTACAACGGGCAAGATAACCAAGTATTCCAATTTAAAGGACGATTGTCCCTATAACGAAGCCAAGAAAATGAAAAAAAAAAAAACTTAACAAGATCGACTATGTTACTTCTTTTAATACATTGTAGTAATGGTTTAAATGTTTTACTTATCTATGAATTTATTGCGTTGGTTCCAATTTTTTTTTTTTTTTTTTTTTTTTTTTTTTGGCAAAAAACAGAATTGAAATATATCAAAGACTTTTCACAAAATAATGAAAAGTCAAAAAGTACACAAAGGATTGGCATGGATATATATACTTTGCATCCACCCAATCAATCCATAAGCTTTAAAATTAACTAAAAAAGAAGTTAACTATCACTAAAACAATTGCCAATATCAAACATCATTAGAATATGCTTATTAGGGGTCTAAATGAACTTGAAAATTTGAAGTCTTTAGACTTGATCTGCACTACACTCCATTTCAATGCAAGAACCACTTTGATCATTATGCACGTAGCTAAGACGGCCCAACATGTGCAAGTCCCATTGAATACAACATCATTCCGTGCTATCTAAATTGTCCATATAAAATCTGGCCCAATTAGACTCCAAAACCCATTAAGCTTTTATTCGCATACCGCAATTCCACTCATCCACATATATTTCAACCCATGAGAATCATCCAAAATCTCCAAATCACAAACTTTGACTTGTTGCTTTGACTAAAATTATAACATTTTCTGTAGGATCCACCAACCACTTTCAAATTGCACAAACTTCATGGACTTTGTAAACTAACATTAACAATAAACTTTTCGGTTTTAATATGTTGGGCGGATAAAAATATCAAGCACATTGGGTTGGGAAAGTGTCACTCTCTAATATATTTGGTTTGTTTCAAGTGGTTACGCAGAATCGTGATCATAACTGAAGATGGATGCAAGTCATATCGATATCACTTTTGTGATTTCTAAAAAAGACGATCAATCAGAAGAAAAGGTAACTATCATGATTTTGGATCAAATTGTTGTATTTAATCAACATAATTTTTTTAGTTAACTTGGATGAATCTTGCAATCAAGGCTAAAACTTTTATCTAAAATATTATTAAACTAATCATTTGTTCAAATACTCTAATTAGCTAATCATTCAGAATTCATTCAGAACTTTGGAATCGTTTAGATTTTATGAACCGATCAACGCACAGTCATTTACTTAATCCATAAATTACGTATTAAGTGTTAGATTTTTCGTAAATGATAAAATGATCGTTAAGTAAACTTGCATGACGATGTTTGATAAATAAATAGGAAGCTTTTATTATGATACTTATGAAATTATGAATTATGAACTAGTTAAATGACCCGTAAAATCACGAGTTTGTTTAAGTAAATCATATAAATACATCAATTGTATGTGCCTATTATTTCTTACATTCTTACAAAATATAAAGAAGGGGAAATAGTTGCAATCACCTACACAAAAGTTCGTAACCCACTCGTTAGATCAACATCTTATCCTTGATCTCAGACTCCATAACTTCATAATCCATTCGTCGTAGACCCTCTTTTAATTCTTCAATGGTAAATAGTAAGTATAACACTATTGTATGCATGTATCATTTCTTACAACTGCTTTAATCCACCAAATTCTTCTTCGATAGTATTTCATCAATCACCTACACAACTCATAAGAAAAATATATTAATATATGTCAAAAATTTAAGCATTATAATTTACAATTGTAAAGATAGTAGGCAAGTTCAAATGAGTCGTTAACCCTTTTTTTTTAACGGCCGGTTAGTTGGTTAGACGCACGCACCCGCGGAAGAGGAAACCCACTCTCGAATCCCCGAAGGGGAGTTGATTTTATCTGAGGTCCAACCCACCCAGAAGGTGGAATGGTGACTCAGCATTTGTGGGAAAACCTCCTCTCCCATGGATTCGAACCTGCACCACCTGGAGTGAATACAAGCCTGCACACATAGAATGGCCACACATGGAATGAGTCGTTAACCGTACTACTCTTATTTCAACAGCTTTATTCTTGAAATGGATCCAAATATAGTACTCAAATGGGTCTTATTAAATACTACGCAGAAGCTTAAAATGAGTCCAACTATTCTACTAAGATTTAGAGTAGGTAAGTTCAAATGGGTTGAACCATATCATGTAGTGACCCGAACTTTTCCATGTTTATATATATATTAAATGAAATTGATATTTACATGATTAAGTGTTTCCAACATGTTAAGCAATCAAACTTGTTAAGACGTGATTAATTGAAATAGGTTTCATATAGACAATTGACCACCCAAGTTGACCGGTGATTCACGAACGTTAAAACTTGTAAAAACTGAATATATATATACAGTTAACATGATATTATGATAAGTAAGTATCTCATTTGGTATTTTAACAATGAGTTATATACATAAAAATGAGACTATTGAATTAAGAAACTCGAAAACGATATATATAACGATTATCGTTATAACAACGTCTTACTAAATACATATGAATCATATTAAGATATTGATACACTATATTTAAACATGATAAATGATAAGTAAACATATCATTAAATGTATTAATAATGAACTACATATCTAAAAACAAGACTACTAACTTAAAGATTTCGAAACGAGACATATATGTAACGATTATCATTGTAACGACATTTAAATATATATATATCATATTAAGATATATTAATACATCATAATATCATGATAATATAATAATTTAACATCTCATTAGATATAATAAACAATGGGTTAAAACATTTAACAAGATCGTTAACTTAAAAGTTTCAAAACAACACGTACATGTAATGACTAACGATGACTTAACGACTCAGCTAAAATGTATATACATGTAGTGTTTTAATATGTATTCATACACTTTTTAAAGACTTCATGATACATATCAAAGTACTTAATAAAAATGCTTACAATTGTATTCTCATTCAATTTCATCAACAATTCTACTAGTATGCAACCGTATTCGTACTCGTACAATACCCAGCTTCTAGAAGTATGTACTATTAGTAAATACACATAATAATGCAGCTCTTAGCAGCCCTCATTTAGTCAACAAACATGTGAAACTAACCATTTGACAACTAGTATGAAATATCTCACAAAATTACAAACTAATGGAGACTATAATGCCACCCCATATTCACGTCCATATGCATCACCACAAACACATCCATTTTGCAACTTACATGCATCAAACTACTCTCTCTCAAGTGTTCTCTCATAGTTCTAAGTGTTCTTCATCATATTCAACAAAATCTAGCTCAATCTAGTTCATAAATCCTAACATAGATCAACTTTTAAAACAACTACTCAAGTAAACTTCAAGAACACTTTCAAGTTTGCAAGTCTAATTCCAAGCTTTCTAATCCATTCCAAGAAATCATCTAGGATCAAGAAACCTTTGTTATTTACAGTAGGTTATCTCTCTAATTCAAGGTAATACTCATATTCAAACTTTGGTTCAATTTCTATAACTATAACAATCTTATTTCGAGTGGAAATCTTACTTGAACTTGTTTTCGTGTCATGATTCTACTTCAAGAACTTTCAAGCCATCCAAGAATCCTTTGAAGCTAGATCAATTTTTGTCACTTCCAGTAGGTTTACCTACTATAGTTGAGATAGTAATGATGTTCATAACATCATTCGATTCTTACATATAAAACTATCTTATTCGAAGATTTAAACTTGTAATCACTAGAACATAGTTTAGTAAATTCTAAACTTGTTCGCAAATAAAGTTAATCCTTCTAACTTGACTTTTAAAATCAACTAAACACATGTTCTATATCTATATGATATGCTAACTTAATGATTTAAAACCTGAAAACACGAAAAACACCGTAAAACCGGATATACGCCGTCGTAGTAACACCGCGGGCTGTTTTGGGTTAGTTAATTAAAAACTATGATAAACTTTGATTTAAAAGTTGTTCTTCTGGGAAAATAATTTTTATTATGAACATGAACCTATATCCAAAAATCATGGTTAAACTCAAAGTGAAAGTATGTTTTTCAAAATGGTCATCAAGACGTCGTTCTTTCGACTGAAATGACTACCTCTTATAATATTGACTTGTAACCTGTATTTCTGACTATAAACTTATACTTCTGTTTAGATATATAAACTTAAGTTCAATATGAAACCATAGCAACTTGAATCACTCAAAACGGATTTAAAACGAAGAAGTTATGGGTAAAACAAGATTGGATAATTTTGCTTGTTGTAGCTACGTGAAAATTGGTAACAAATCTATATTAATCATATCCTAGCTAACTCATATTGTATTATACATGTATTCTAATATATTATGTAATCTTGGGATACCATAGACACGTATACAAATGTTTTGACATATCATATCGACCCATGTATATATATTATTTGGAACAACCATAGACACTCTATATGCAGTAATGTTTGAGTTAGTTATACAGGATTGAGGTTGATTCCAAAAATATAAATACTTTGAGTTGTGATCTAGCCTGAGACGTGTATACACTGGGTCGTGGATTGATTCAAGATAATATATATTGATTTATTTCTGTACATCTAACTGTGGACAACTAGTTGTAGGTTACTAACGAGGACAGCTGACTTAATAAACTTAAAACAGTAAAATGTATTAAAAATGTTGTAAATATATTTTGAACATAATTTGACATATATGTACATATTTGTTATAGGTTCGTGAATCGACCAGTGGCCAAGTCTTACTTCCCGACGAAGTAAAAATCTGTGAAAGTGAGTTATAGTCCCACTTTTAAAATCTAATATTTTGGGATGAGAATACATGCAGTTTTATAAATGTTTTACGAAATAGACATAAGTTAATGAAACTACATTATATGGGTGAATGATCGAAGCCGAATATGCCCCTTTTTTCTTGGTAGCCTAAGAATTAGTAAACCGATCTACTAATTGACGCGAATCCTAAAGATAGATCTATTGGGCCTAACGAATCCCATCCAAAGTACCGGATGCTTTAGTACTTCGAATTCCTTTTTATCATGTCCGATGGATTTCCCGGAATGATAGGGGATATTCTTATATGCATCTTGTTAATATCGGTTACCAGGTGTTCACCATATGAATGATTTTTATCTCTATGTATGGGATGTATATTGAAATATGAAATCTTGTGGTCTATTATTACGATTTGATAAATATATAGGTTAAACCTATAACTCACCAACATTTTTGTTGACGTTTAAAGCATGTTTATTCTCAGGTGATTATTAAGAGCTTCCACTGTTGCATGCTATAATATGGACAAGATTTGGTGTCAGCATGCTTGTATAATATTGTTTAAAACTGCATTCGTGATTTACTTTGTTGTAACATATTAATATTGTAAACCAATATGTATTGGTAGTGTGTAAGTGTGATATTTTTAGATTATCATTTTTGGATAATCTAGGTGTTGTCCTTTTAACCTTGTCGATAAAATAAAGGTTATGGTTTATTTTAAAAATGAATGCAGTCTTTGAAAAACGTCTCATATAGAAGTCAAAACCTCCCAACGAAATCAATTAATATGGAACGTTTATTATCAATATGAACGGGACATTTCAGTTGGTATCCGAGCGTTGGTCTTAGAGAACCAGAAATTTGCATTAGTTTGTCTTATCGAGTTTGTTAGGATACATTAGTGAGTCTGGACTTCGACCGTGTTTTCTTTAAAAACGATTGTTTAACACTTTTGTTGGAAACTATATATTATTAACATGTAAATATTATGTGATATATTAACCTCTTAATGTGTTTGATATTGTGTGATAGATGTCTACCACTAGTACAAATCCCATCGACTCACCTAATAATAATGAAGAGTCGAATATATTTTGGGAAGATTTACAAATTCCCGAAGAGGAACCGAAAGAGGAGGAACCGGAAGAGGAGGAACCGGAAGAAGAGGAACCGGAAGAGGAGGAACCGGAAGAGGAGGAACCGGAAGAAGAAGAGGTTCCGGAGGAAGAAATATTGATACCTACAGTAAATCGATTAAATAAAAGAAAATCCTCAACCAACGGACCAAAGTCAATAATGGTCAATGGTGTTTCCACCGAGGAAACAAAATATTGGGAAGATTACCAATTTTCCGATGAATCGGATCCCGATGAGAATTTCGATGATGTTATAGAAATTACTTCGACCCAAATTAATAAAGCAAAATAAAATAATAAGGGAAAAGGTATAAAAATAGAGAAACCTGATTCCAACCCCGATGAACTTTATATGTATCGTCAACATCTGTATTTCCTAAAATGTAGCAATAACCCGGGAACCTCTAAACCATCAGGTTTTTCTAAACCATTGTGGAAAAACGACGGCTCGTATTAGAGGAACACCATATATCCCTAGAAAATTAGGAAAACGAAGCAAGTCCGAAGAAGAAGAAACCACTGATTCAGATTAGAGGGTTGTAATCATGTTGTGTATTATATGTATTGTAGTGTGCTTGTACTTTTATGTTCTATGTAAAAAATTGCTTGTATTGTTTGTTAATTATCTTTTACGAATCTAATCCTTGTCTATTTTACAGTATAAAAACACAAAATGGATGTTAAGGGTAGACAACCGAATATTTTAGAAGACCTACCAGAGGATATGATTGATGAAATCTTGTCTAGAGTCGGTCAGAATTCATCAGCACAATTAGTTATGGCGAAATTAACTTGTCAAACATTTGAAAGACTTTTCAGAAATGCCTTAGTTTATAAAAGGCTTTCCTTTGATAGGTGGGGTATATCACATTGGGGAGACCGTAAGTTACGCTGTGTTTTCTTTAAAGCGTTAAATGCGGGGAACCCAAATGCAATTTTACGCTACGGGTTAAGAACCTATTTTGACTCAACATATCCCAACATAGGATTTCGTGAGTTAGAAAGAGCTTCTAACATGCAGCATAAAAAAACATGTTATGCTTACGGGTTAGTGATGTTCGCTTCTTACCAAAGTGAGAAAAAGAACATCGGATTACAACTTTTAAATAAAACCTTCCCACAAGTGACGGATTCAGTAGTTGGGGTGAGAAACAAGGTTTTTAGATTATTACGGGGCTGTTGGACATTACGAAACCCTCGTCCTTTTGACGATATTACAACATGCTGCCTAACCAATGGTCATAACGGTTATTTGCCACAAGACCAAGGATGGGAAGTCGTCTTAGTAAAATCAGAATGCATGACTTGTTTCTGGACTTATGAATTACGTGTCTTTATTTCTTTTATTGAACGACTTGTGTATTAACAAGAATTGCCTTTATAGCTGCCGAGTAGCAAAGTTATTATGTGATATATTTCATCCTATATGTATAATAGCGGTATTGTAAGTTTGTAAAATATTGTATAAAATTTGAACGCGAAATATTATTATAATCAGTTTTTTCATATAGAATTGTAGTAGTTGAATTGTATATTAGCTACTAAGTATGAACTTAATGAGTAGGTACTACCCGAATTAAAACTATAAAATGCTAATATGAAGAAAAAGCTTTTATAAATGAGTTCATACTATGCTACGAAATACTATTGACTACTCTTAAAATTCTATATGATTAACTTAATTCTTTTGGGCTATTTTTGAAGGAAATGGCACCGACGACTCGTCAGAATTTGAACATGAGCGAGGAAGACTTTCGTGTTTTCCTTGCAACAAACATAGCCGCAGTACAGGCTGCGATGCAAAATAACAATAACTCTGGATCTAGCAGTGGAACTAATTCCACAAGAAATCGTGTAGGATGCTCCTACAAAGAATTCACTGCCTGCAAACCTTTGGAATTTGATGGAACCGAAGGACCAATTGGATTGAAATGGTGGACCGAGAAAGTCGAATCGGTGTTTGCCATAAGTAAGTGTACTGAAGAGGACAAAGTTAAGTACGCTACGCATACCTTCACAGGTACTGCGTTAACGTGGTGGAACACCTATCTTGAACAGGTAGGACAAAATGTTGCTTACGTACTACCGTAGTCCGCATTCAAGCAATTGATGAACGAGCAGTACCGTCCTAGAAACGAAGTCAATAAGCTCAAGGTAGAACTTAGAGAGTTACGAACACAAGGGTTCGACATTACCACATATGAACGATGATTCACAGAGTTGTTCCTATTGTGTCTGGGAGCGTTCGAAGATGAAGAAGAGAAGATCGACGCGTTTTAAAAGGGTTACCAGTAAGGATTCAAGAAGATGTGAGTTCACACGAGCCCGCTTCCATACAAAAAGCAAGTCGAATGGCTCATAAACTCATAAATCAGATTGAGGGAAGAATTAAAGAGCAGATGACCGAAGAAGCCAACACGAAACAACTTAAGAGGAAGTGGGAGGAAAACGGTGACAAGAGTCACCAGTACAACAACAATAACAATTACAACCACAATCGCAACAACTATCCCAACAACCGCAACAATAATCGCAACAATAACCGCAATCCTAACAATAACTACAACAATTGTCCCAACAACGACAACAACTACAACAACCATTTCAACAACAATAATAATCCCAACAACAACTTCAATAACAACAACGGCAACAAAAACCAAAAACAGCCATGTCATAGGTGTGAAGAAAATCACCCGGGGTTTTGCACGACATTTTGCAACAGGTGTAAAAGAAATGGTCATAGCGCGACAAAGTGTGAGGTCTACGGACCAAAGTTTAACAGAACTAAAGGAACAAATAGTGTCGGAACAAGTAATGCAAGAACGAATAGTGTCGGAGCAAGTTATACCAACGCTGTTTGTTATAAATGTGGAAAACCAGGCCACATTATTAGAAATTTCCCGAATCAGGGGAATACTAATGGGCAGGGCCGCAGAAGAGTTTTCAATATTAATGCGGCAGAAGCACAGGAAGACCCGGAGCTTGTTACGGGTACGTTTCTTATTGACGATAAATCTGCTTATGTTTTATTTGATTCGGATGTGGATAGAAGCTATATGAGTAAAGATTTTTGTGCTAAATTAAGTTGCCCATTGACGCCTTTGGATAGTAAATTTTTACTCGGATTAGCAAACGGTAAGTTAATTTCAGCAGATAATATATGTCGAGATAGAGAAATTAAACTGGGGGATGAAACGTTTAAAATTGATTTAATACCAGTCGAGTTAGGGAGTTTTGATGTAATAATTGGCATGGACTGGTTGAAAAAGGTGAGAGCAGAGGTCGTTTGTTACAAAAATGCGATTCGCATTATGCGTGAAAAAGGAAAACCTTTAATGGTGTACGGAGAGAAGAACAATGTGAAATTAAATCTTATTAGTAGTTTGAAGGCGCAAAAACTAATAAGAAAAGGTTGTTACGTCATTCTAGCACACATCGAGGAAGTTAAACCTGAAGAAAAGAACATCAGTGATGTTCCCGCCGCAAAAGAATTTCCCGATGTATTTCTGAAAGAATTACCGGGATTACCCCCACATCGATCCGTTGAATTTCAAATAGACCTTGTACCAGGAGCTGCACCAATAGCTCGTGCTCCATACATACTCGCACCCAGCGAAATGAAAGAATTACAAAGTCAGTTACAGGAACTTTTAGACCGTGTATTCATTCGACCAAGCACATCACCGTGGGGAGCTCCTATTTTGTTTGTCAAGAAGAAGGATGGTACATTTAGGTTGTGTATCGACTACCGAGAGTTAAACAAACTTACAATCAAGAACCGCTACCCACTACCGAGAATCGATGACTTATTTGATCAACTACAAGGCTCGTCGGTTTATTTGAAGATTGATTTACGTTCTGGGTATCATCAAATACGGGTGAAGGAGCCAAAGACTGCTTTTAGGACGCGTTAACTGAAATGTCCCGTTCATATTGATTATAAACGTTCCATATTAATTGATTTCGTCGCGAGGTTTTGACCTCTATATGAGACGTTTTTCAAAGACAGCATTCATTTTTAAAACAACCATAACCTTTATTTTATCGATAAAGGTTTAAAAAGCATTACGTAGATTATCAAGTAATGATAATCTAAAATATACCGTTTACACACGACCATTACATAATGGTTTACAACAAGAATATATTACATCAAAAAATAAGTTTCTTGAATGCAGTTTTTACATAATATCATACAAGAATGGACTCCAAATCTTGTCCTTATTTTAGTATGCAACAGCGGAAGCTCTTAATAATCACCTGAGAATAAACATGCTTAAAACGTCAACAAAAATGTTGGTGAGTTATAGGTTTAACCTATATATTATCAAATCATAATAATAGACCACAAGATTTCATATTTCAATATACATCCCATACATAGAGATAAAATTCATTCATATGGTGAACACTTGGTAACCGAAATTAACAAGATGCATATAAGAATATCCCCTATCATTCCGGGAAATCCTTCGGACATGATAAAAAAGAATTCGAAGTACTAAAGCATCTGGTACTTTGGATGGGGTTCGTTAAGCCCAATAGATCTATCTGTAGGATACGCGTCAATTAGTAGATCGGTTTACTAATTCTTAGGTTACCAAGCAAAAGGGGCATATTCGGCTTCAATCATTCACCCATATAATGTAGTTTAAATTACTTGTGTCTATTTCGTAAAACATTTCCCAAAATATTAGATTTTAAAAGTGGGACTATAACTCACTTTCACAGATTTTTACTTCGTCGAGAAGTAAGACTTGGCCACTGGTCGATTCACGAACCTATAACAAATATGTACATATATATCAAAGTATGTTCAAAATATATTTACGACACTTTTAATACATTTTGATGTTTTATGTTTATTAAGTCAGCTGTCCTCGTTAGTAACCTACAACTAGTTGTCCATAATTAGATGTACAGAAAATAAATTGATATATATTATCTTGACCCAATCCATGACCCAGTGTATACACGTCTCAGGCTAGATCACAACTTAAAGTATATATATTTTTGGAATCAACCTCAATCCTGTATAGCTAACTCCAACATTACTGCATATAAAGTGTCTATGGTTGTTCCAAATAATATATATAGATGGGTCGATATGATATGTCAAAACATTTGCATACGTGCCTTTGGTATCCCAAGATTACATAATATATTAGAATATATGTATTATACAATATAAGTTAGCTAGGATATGATTTGTATAGATTTGTTACTAATTTTCACGTAGCTACAACAAGTAAAAATATCCAATCTTGTTTTACCCATAACTTCTTCGTTTTAAATCCGTTTTGAGTGATTCAAGTTGCTATGGTTTCATATTGAACTTAAGTTTATGAATCTAAACAGAAAAAGTATAAGTTTATAGTCGGAAATACAGGTTACAAGTAGTTTTTTGTAAAGGTAGTCATTTCAGTCGAAAAAACGACGTCTAGATGACCATTTTGGAAAACATACTTGCACTTTGAGTTTAACCATGATTTTTGGATATAGTTTCATGTCCATAAGAAAAATCATTTTCCCAGAAGAACAACTTCTAAATCAAATTTTATCATAGTTTTTAATTAACTAACCCAAAACAGCCCGCGGTGTTACTATGACGGCGTATATCCAGTTTTACGGTGTTTTTCGTGTTTTCAGGTTTTAAATCATTAAGTTAGCATATCATATAGATATAGAAAATGTGTCTAGTTGATTTTAAAAGTCAAGTTAGAAGGATTAACTTTTGTTTGCGAACAAGTTTAGAATTAACTAAACTATGTTCTAGTGATTACAAGTTTAAACCTTCGAACAAGGTAGTTTTATATATACGAATCGAATGATGTTATGAACATCATTACTACCTCGGGTTTTGTGGATAAACCTACTAAAAATGAGAAAAATAGATCTAGCTTCAAAGGATCCTTGGATGGCTTGTGTAATGACCCGGATTTTTCCGCTAATATATATAAAATTAATATTTACATAATTAAATGTTTCCAACATGTTAAGAAATCAAACTCATTAAGATTTGGTTATTTGAAATGAATTTTATACAAATGTTTGAACACCCAGTCTGTCTGACGATTCACGAACGTCATAACTCGAAATAATTATATAATGATGTATATACGGATATATATATACTTATGATTTGATGAAATGATATTTAAGTATCTCATTACATATAATAACAATTGTTTATATACATAAAATGAGATTACTAACTTAAAGACTTCAAGACTATATACATATATACGTAACGATTATCGTTGTAATAACGTCTTAATATTTATATATCGTATTAAGATATATTAACACACTATGTTATCATGATAATATAACAATTTAACATCCCATTAGATATAATAACAATGGGATTAATTACATTTAACAAGGTCGTTAACCTAAAGGTTTCGAAACAACACTTACATGTAACGACTAACGATGACTTAACGACTCAGTTAAATATATATACATGTAATGTATTATGATGTATTTATACACTTTTGAAAGACTTCAATACACATATCAAAGTACTTCTAGTTAACAAAAATGCTTACAATTACATTCTCATTCATTTTCATCAAAAATTCTACTCGTACATGTATGGTATTGTACTCGTATAATACGCAGCTTCTAGATGTATTTACTATTCATCTATACTAATAAAAATCTGCTCCTTAGCAGCCTTAAATGATTAAGGATCATGTGGGAACCATCATTTGTCAACTTGCATGAATTATTTAGCAAGAAAACAAACTTAAGTATCTTTTTTTCTTTATAAAATGTAAAAAAAACGTATTCATGAATGCACACCATTTCTTCACTTCATTTTCTCATACTTACACTCCAATTTCTCTCTCAAAATACTCCTAACATCATACTTGATCATCTCCAAGCATTTTCACCATCTTTTAGCTTCAATTACAAGCTTTAATCATCATAAAAACAACCATCTTTCAAGAACACTTCAAGAATCATATCAAGTCTTCATGACTACTTCCAAGCTTTCTAATCCATTCCAACTCATCATCTAGATCAAGAAACCTTTGTTATTTACAGTAGGTTATCTTTCTTATTCAAGGTAATATTCATATTCAAACTTTGATTCAATTTCTATAACTATAACAATCTTATTTCAAGTGGAAATCTTACTTGAACTTGTTTTCGTGTCATGATTCTACTTCAAGAACTTTCAAGCCATCCAAGGATCCTTTGAAGCTAGATCTATTTTTCTCATTTCCAGTAGGTTTATCCAGAAAACTTGAGGTAGTAATGATGTTCATAACATCATTTGATTCATCCATATAACACTATCTTATTCGAAGAGCTAAACTTGTAATCACTAGAACATAGTTTAGTTAATTCTAAACTTGTTCGCAAACAAAGTTAATCCTTCTAACTTAACTTTTAAAATCAATTAAACACATGTTCTATATCTATATGATATGCTAACTTAATGATTTAAAACCTGGAAACACGAAGAACGCCGTAAAACCGGATATACGCCGTCGTAGTACAACCGGGGGCTGTTTTGGTTTGGATAATTAAAAACTATGAAAAACTTTGATTTAAAAGCTATACTTCTGGGAAAATGATTTTTTATTATGAATATGAAACTATATCCAAAAATCATGGTTAAACTCAAAGTGAAAGTATGTTTTTCAAAATAGTCATCAAGATGTCGTTCTTTCGACGGAAATGACTACCTCTTTCAAAAACGACTTGTAACTTATATTTCCGACTATAAACCTATACTTTTTCTGTTTAGTTTCATAAAGTTAAGTTCAATATGAAACCGTAGCCGCTTAAATCACTCAAAACGGATTTGAAACGAAGAAATGACGGGTAGCTACGTGAAAATTTGTAAGAAATCTATTCCAACCATAACTTAATCAACTTATATTGTATATTATGTAATCTTGAGATACCATAGACACGTATACAATGTTTCGACATATTATGTCGACCCATCTATATATATATTGCGGAACAACCATAGACACTCTATATGCAAATGTTGGAGTTAGCTATACAGGGTTGAGGTTGATTCCAAAATATATATATATATATATATATATAGTTTGAGTTGTGATCAATACTGAGATATGTATACACTGTTTCGTGGATTGATTCAAGATATTTATTAAGTTATTCATGTACGACAAATTATGGACTACTAACATTGGACTGCTAACTGGACAACTAAAATCATTAACACGTAATAAAGAAAATATTGTGTGATGACCCGAAAATTTTTGACTTATTTAAACCAATTCTCTATACGATTTATTATTTTAACACGTTAAACAAAGTCTGTTAGATTGAGTCTCAAAATTTTAGAACTGTTTCATATATACAATTACCTTTGACTACTCTCGACGATTCATGAACAATTATATGTATGTATATATATATGTACAAGTAAAAACGAATTTTCTACAGTAAAACCCTATTTGCTACAGTAAAAATTACTTTGCTACAGTAAAATACTATTTGATACAGTAAAACACTATTTGCTACAGTGAAACCGTATTTTGCTACAGTGCTACAGTAAATCACTATTTGACGTCGACGAACTAGCAAACAAAAACGGAAAAGGCGGCCATGCGATCGCATGGCAAAAACACTGAAAACTCATGCGATCGCATGAGCTACAGTAAATCGAAAAGTATTATAAATACGCCAGATTCCTGCACGAACTCTTCACACTTTAATTTTCTTTAATCAATTTTTATATTTATAATTATAATTATAATTTTAATTTAAGTTTAATAATAATAAAGTATATTCGAGGGTGTTTTAATTCGGGTTTCAAACCGCTTTAAGCTAAGGAAATATTGGGTATTGTTCGGGGTATTGTTCTTGAATCCAAGGCCAACCATACAGTCGTCTACCATCATTACGTCTACGCAATTTGCCTACAATATTGAATCGCAATATTGAACTGTGAGTTATAGTCTCCCTTTTTAAATACTTTAAATATTTTTGGGCTGAGAATACATGCAATTTATTTTAAACGCGATAAGACACAAGTACATACTAAATTCTACACTGAGTTAAACCGAAAATCCCTTAGCTTTGGTAACTAGTAGCTGCCAGTACATAGGATATGGACTGGTGGGCGCGAATAATTGTATATGGATCCATAGGGCTTGACATCCCCGTCCGAGCTAGAGCACTAGCCTTTTAACGGACGTATGTTATTTGAGTTTAAGACACGTTGGTTTGCGTGTATTAAAACGAATGGGGTAATTATCACTATAGCGTTAAGTTTAGTTACCAGGGTGCTCTGTTACGTAGAATCTATTGATAAAATTTTGATGAAATCTTGTGGTCTATCTTTATATATGTTTATGACTCGAGCAATTAAACCTATAACTCACCAACATTCGTGTTGACTTTTTAGCATGTTTTATTCTCAGGTCCTTAGAATGCTTCCGCTGTGATGTGCTTGTTGCCTGCATGGAGTCTCTCATGCTTTGTACAAAGTTTATTGCATTCAAAATAAAACTGCATTGTGTAATAAATAATTGGACTGTGAAGTCAACCTGTAAATTAAAGACTTATGTATTTTGGGGTTTTGCTTATACCTAAGTACTCGCCCACATGTTTATAACTTTCTATGTTTAGAAAGTCACTTATTTTAATGAATGCAATATTTTATAAAAACGTATCATATAGAGGTCAAAACCTCACTGTGGAATCAATGATTAACGTGCTGCGTCAATAGCGATTTTGACGGGTCGTTACAATTGGTATCCGAGTTTGAGGTCATAGGGAACCAGAAATTACATTAGTGTGTTTAACTGGTAATTGTTAGGATGCATTAGTGAGTCTGGACTATGACCATATATGTTTTTACTGATTTTTGCTTATTATTTGGTCAAAAACATTATATGTGATATATTTATATGCTAACGTAATTGTTGTTTCAATTATGTGATAGATGACTTCCTCTAATCCTATCATTTTGTATGACTCGGAATCGGACACTGAATCTATTCTATCCACAACTGAAAAGGGCGTTCCAATACCTATTAAAGAAGAAATTGTGTTAGCCGGGGAATCTCAACTCCCGGTAAACCCAGAGGAGGTTCCAGCTCTACCCAGCTTTAGTTTTCCGGAGCCACAGTATCGTTGGCATGGACCCATGATCCCTGGAGTAAACGAGGATCGTCCATTTCTAAACAAATATGGACATTGGTCCAGATATACCGCCGATGGGCGGGTTGTGCCGATTACGCCTGGCAGATTTCGGTTCATGACCACCGGTACATATTCTCGCAGTTCGTCATCATATTCTCCTACACATGACTCAGACAGTTCGTCATCAGACGAGATCAGTAAGGAGGAGGATTTTTCTAATGAAATAAAAGAGATCACTAAGGAGAAATTCCAACTTGCTATAGATAATAAAAACAACCACAATAATAAAAAGTCCTTAATTATTAAAAAGGAACATGACCATTCGATCCGTAACCACCCTTATTGTATTAAACCCACTGAGGCAACGGGTACCTCAAAACCCCAACCAAAAATAAAATACACTGCCAGAATGTCTGTCGGACCATGTGCACACAAACAATTGGCAGAGAGAACCAAATGGGAAGAAGTTTCTGATAGTTCCGAATAAACGACCTCGCAACCATAAATCTTCCATGCGCTATTTTATTGCTTATGTGTGCTACTCTATCTTGTTATGTAAAATAAGCATATGTAAAATATCAGTATTGTATGTTATTGTATTATTTTGGTTTATTAATAATAAATTCATGGAATGATTATTTGTATTATTACTATTTATTATTATTATTATTACATAATAATGTAGTAACTCGCTATAATTTTTCATAGTGAAATATTATTAGGATTTTAGTAGTTAATTCCTTGTACTAGCTATTATGTATGAACTTAACGGGTAGGTAATACCCTAGAAATAATTATAAAATACTAATAAGAAGAAAAGGCTTTTATAATAATTGGTTCATATTATTAATATGCTACGATTAACTATTGACAACTCATTTTACCTATAATATTCTATATGATTAAATTATATCTGTTGTGTTTATTGAAGAAACATGTCTCAAATGTCGGATGCTGAGTTTGAGCAACTAGTCGAGAAACGTGTGAATGAAAGAATTGCTGCAACCGAGGTAGCAAAAGCAACAGCCGAAGCAGCAGCCAAAGCAGCAGCCGTAAACACAAATTCACGAAACGGATGCTCATACAAAACTTTTCAAGGATGCAAACCACAAACGTTTAGTGGAACTGAGGGACCAGTCGGTCTAACCCGATGGTTTGAAAAGATGGAGTTCGTTTTCAAAATCAGTAATTGTGCAAACGGAGACAAGTCAAAGTATGCTTCGTGCACGTTGCAAGATGGTGCACTTACTTGGTGGAACAATTATGCTAAAGCAGAAGGAATAGATACGGCATATGATATCTATTGGGAAGAACTGAAAAAGATGCTAATCGAGGAGTCCTGTCCTCGAAACGAGATCAGAAAAATGGAATCTGAGTTACGTAATCTGAAGGTTATCGGTGCGAATGTCAATAACTATGAAAAGCGTTTCATGGAACTAGCCTTGTTGTGTCCCGAATTGGTGCCAAATGAGAAACGAAAGATAGAAATGTATATTGACGGTTTATCGATCAATATCAAAGGAAATGTTACATCGTCCAAACCGAATACGATGCAGGAAGCCATGACAATGGCACACCAACTCATGGACCAGATCACAGAGAGTTCGATTAAGGCACCAATTACCGAAGTCAAGACAACTGAAGGAAAGAGGAAATGGGAAGACTATAAGGGCAAAAGTACTCACCTGAAGAAACAAGAAACTTTTAAAGGTAAACAAGATGGGGCAACTGCAAGTCCAAACTATAAGGGACCCCATCCGTTCTGCAAAAGATGTTACACACATCATGCAGGTTATTGCCAAGTGGTCTGTGATAAGTGCAACAAGAAAGGACATGTGGCGAAAGATTGTTATGCCACCGTTTCTGAAGTAAAGACAAAACTGACCGATGTCAAGAAATGTTTTGGATGCGGGAAGTCTGGTCACTTTATAAATCAATGCCCTGATAAGGAGAAGAACAAAGAACCCGCACGTGGGAGGGCATTTAATGTTAGTACCAGTGAAGCACGTGAGGATCCTAATCTTGTCACGGGTACGTTTACCGTTAATAATCAACTAGCTTCTATTATGTTTGATACGGGTGCTGATAGAAGTTATATGTGTAAAGACTTTAGTTCTAAACTAAAATGTGCATCATTACCTCTAGACGATAAATATACTATAGAATTAGCTAATGGTAAACTGATAAAAGCCGATAAAATTTGCCATGGTTGCGAAATGAATCTCGCGGGTGAAACCTTCAAAATCGATTTGATACCCGTAGAATTAGGAAGTTTTGACGTAATCGTTGGCATGGACTGGATGTCCAAAACAAGAGCGGAAGTTGTTTGTGCTGAGAAAGCAATCCGCATCCCTCGTAAGGATGAAACGTCATTAATGATTTATGGGGAGAAGAGCATCTCAAAGCTGAACTTTATCAGCTGTATGAAGGCCCAGAAACTTATAAGAAAAGGTTGTTATGCTATTCTGGCACACGTAAAGAAGATCGATACTGAAGAAAGAAGCATTAATGACATGCCGGTTGTAAGAGAATATCCCGGAGTATTTCCAGAAGAATTACTGGGGCTACCTCCACACAGATGTGTAGAATTCCAGATTGATCTCATACCAGGAGCTGCACCTGTAGCCCGATCTCCATATAGACTTGCACCTTCAAAAATGCAAGAATTACAAGACCAGTTGCAAGAATTATCGGACCGTGGATTTATTCGTCCTAGTTTTTCACCTTGGGGTGCTCCTATTCTGTTCATCAAGAAGAAGGATGGATCTATGAGAATGTGCATAGATTACCGAGAATTAAACAAATTAACGATCAAGAATCGGTACCCATTACCGAGGATTGATGATTTGTTTGATCAATTGCAAGGATCAAGTGTTTATTCTAAGATTGATCTACGCTCCAGATATCATCAGCTGAGAGTGAAGGAAGAAGATGTTCCTAAAACCGCGTTCAGAACCCGTTACGGTCACTATGAGTTTCTAGTCATGCCTTTTGGATTAACTAATGCTCCAGCAGTATTCATGGATCTGATGAATCGCATCTGTAGACCGTATTTAGACAAATTTGTCATTGTTTTTATTGACGACATATTGATTTACTCGAAGAACAAGGAAGAACATGAGCAACACTTAAGACTGGTACTGGAGATACTCAAGAAAGAAGAATTGTACGCAAAATTTTCGAAGTGTGATTTCTGGTTACAAGAAGTACAATTTTTGGGCCATGTTGTCAGTAAACATGGAATTAAAGTTGACCCCGCCAAGATCGAAGCCATTAGTAAATGGGAAACCCCGAAGACTCCAACACAAATTCGCCAATTCTTAGGTCGCGCTGGTTACTACCGAAGATTCATTCAAGATTTCTCTAGAATCGCCAAACCCTTAACTGCATTGACTCAAAAGGGAAAGAAGTATGATTGGTCCACGGAACAGGAATCCTCATTCCAGTTATTAAAGAAGAAGTTAACGTCTGCACCCATTTTGTCATTACCGGAAGGAAATGATGATTTCGTGATCTATTGTGACGCTTCGTGCCAAGGTTTAGGATGTGTATTAATGCAACGCACAAAAGTTATCGCATATGCCTCACGACAACTAAAAATTCATGAAAAGAACTATACGACGCACGATTTAGAACTTGGAGCAGTAGTTTTTGCACTCAAAATATGGAGACACTATCTATATGGCACCAAGTGTACAGTGTACACCGACCATAAGAGTCTTCAGCATATTTTTGATCAAAAACAACTCAATATGAGGCAACGTCTGTAGTGACCCGAACTTTTCCATGTTTATATATATTAATTGAGATTGATATTTACATGATTAAATGTTTCCAACATGTTAAGCAATCAAACTTGTTAAGACTTGATTAAGTGAAATATGTTTCATATAGACAATTGACCACCCAAGTTGACCGGTGATTCACGAACGTTAAAACTTGTAAAAACTATATGATGACATATATATATGGATATATATATAGTTAACATGATACTATGATAAGTAAACATATCATTAAGTATATTAACAATGAACTACATATGTAAAAACAAGACTACTAACTTTATGATTTTTAAACGAGACATATATGTAACGATTATCGTTGTAAAGACATTTAATGTATATATATCATATTAAGAGATATTCATACATGATAATATCATGATAATATAATAATTTAAAATCTCATTTGATATTATAAACATTGGGTTAACAACATTTAACAAGATCGTTAACCTAAAGGTTTCAAAACAACACTTACATGTAACGACTAACGATGACTTAACGACTCAGTTAAAATGTATATACATGTAGTGTTTTAATATGTATTTATACACTTTTGAAAGACTTCAATACACTTATCAAAATACTTCTACTTAACAAAAATGCTTACAATTACATCCTCGTTCAGTTTCATCAACAATTCTACTCGTATGCACCCGTATTCGTACTCGTACAATACACAGCTTTTAGATGTATGTACTATTGGTATATACACTCCAATGATCAGCTCTTAGCAGCCCATGTGAGTCACCTAACACATGTGGGAACCATCATTTGGCAACTAGCAGGAAATATCTCATAAAATTACAAAAATATGAGTAATCATTCATGACTTATTTACATGAAAACAAAATTACATATCCTTTATATCTAATCCATACACCAATGACCAAAAACACCTACAAACACTTTCATTCTTCAATTTTCTTCATCTAATTGATCTCTCTCAAGTTCTATCTTCAAGTTCTAAGTGTTCTTCATAAATTCCAAAAGTTCTAGTTTCATAAAATCAAGAATACTTTCAAGTTTGCTAGCTCACTTCCAATCTTGTAAGGTGATCATCCAACCTCAAGAAATCTTTGTTTCTTACAGTAGGTTATCATTCTAGTACAAGGTAATAATCATATTCAAACTTTGGTTCAATTTCTATAACTATAACAATCTTATTTCAAGTGATGATCTTACTTGAACTTGTTTTCGTGTCATGATTCTGCTTCAAGAACTTCGAGCCATCCAAGGATCCGTTGAAGCTAAATCCATTTTTCTCTTTTCCAGTAGGTTTATCCAAGGAACTTAAGGTAGTAATGATGTTCATAACATCATTCGATTCATACATATAAAGCTATCTTATTCGAAGGTTTAAACTTGTAATCACTAGAACATAGTTTAGTTAATTCTAAACTTGTTCGCAAATAAAAGTTAATCCTTCTAACTTGACTTTTAAAATCAACTAAACACATGTTCTATATCTATATTATATTCTAACTTAATGATTTAAAACCTGGAAACACGAAAAACACCATAAAATCGGATTTACGCCGTCGTAGTAACACCGCGGGCTGTTTTGGGTTAGTTAATTAAAAACTATGATAAACTTTGATTTAAAAGTTGTTATTCTGGGAAAATGATTTTTATTATGAACATGAAACTATTTCCAAAAATTATGGTTAAACTCAAAGTGGAAGTATGTTTTCTAAAATGGTCATCTAGACGTCGTTCTTTCGACTGAAATGACTACCTTTACAAAAATGACTTGTAACTTATTTTTCCGACTATAAACCTATACTTTTTCTGTTTAGATTCATAAAATAGAGTTCAATATGAAACCATAGCAATTTAATTCACTCAAAACGGATTTAAAATGAAGAAGTTATGGGTAAAACAAGATTGAATAATTTTTCTCATTTTAGCTACGTGAAAATTGGTAACAAATCTATTCCAACCATAACTTAATCAACTTGTATTGTATATTATGTAATCTTGAGATACCATAGACACGTATACAATGTTTCGACCTATCATGTCGACACATCTATATATATTTCGGAACAACCATAGACACTCTATATGTGAATGTTGGAGTTAGCTATACAGGGTTGAGGTTGATTCCAAAATATATATAGTTTGAGTTGTGATCAATACTGAGATACGTATACACTGGGTCGTGGATTGATTCAAGATAATATTTATCGATTTATTTCTGTACCTGTGGACAACTAGTTGTAGGTTACTAACGAGGACAGCTGACTTAATAAACTTAAAACATCAAAATATATTAAAAGTGTTGTAAATATATTTTGAACATACTTTGATATATATGTATATATTGTTATAGGTTCGTGAATGAACCAGTGGCCAAGTCTTACTTCTCGACGAAGTAAAAATCTGTGAAAGTGAGTTATAGTCCCACTTTTAAAATCTAATATTTTTGGGATGAGAATACATGCAGGTTTTATAAATGATTTACAAAATAGACACAAGTACGTGAAACTACATTCTATGGTTGAATTATCGAAATCGAATATGCCCCTTTTTATTAAGTCTGGTAATCTAAGAATTAGGGAACAGACACCCTAATTGACGCGAATCCTAAAGATAGATCTATTGGGCCTAACAAACCCCATCCAAAGTACCGGATGCTTTAGTACTTCGAAATTGATATCATATCCGAAGGGTGTCCCGGAATGATGGGGATATTCTTATATATATGCATCTTGTTAATGTCGGTTACCAGGTGTTCACCATATGAATGATTTTTATCTCTATGTATGGGATGTGTATTGAAATATGAAATCTTGTGGTCTATTATTATGATTTGATATATATAGGTTAAACCTATAACTCACCAACATTTTTGTTGACGTTTTAAGCATGTTTATTCTCAGGTGATTATTAAGAGCTTCCGCTGTCGCATACTTAAATAAGGACGAGATTTGGAGTCCATGCTTGTATGATATTGTGTAAAAACTGCATTCAAGAAACTTATTTTGTTGTAACATATTTGTATTGTAAACCATTATGTAATGGTCGTGTGTAAACAGGATATTTTAGATTATCATTATTTGATAATCTACGTAAAACTTTTTAAAACCTTTATCTATGAAATAAAGGTTATGGTTTGTTTTAAAAATGAATGCAGTCTTTGAAAAACGTCTCATATAGAGGTCAAAACCTCGCAACGAAATCAATTAATATGGAACGTTTTTAATCAATAAGAACGGGACATTTCAGTTGGTATCCGAGCGTTGGTCTTAGAGAATCAGAATTTTGCATTAGTGTGTCTTATCGAGTTTGTTAGGATGCATTAGTGAGTCTGGACTTCGACCGTGTTTACTTGAAAAATGATTGCTTAACAAATTTTGTTGGAAACTATATATTTTTAACATGTGAATGTTATGTGATATATTAATCTCTTAACGCGTTTGATATTATGTGATAGATGTCTACCTCTAGCACAAGTCCCATTGACTCACCTAATAATAACGAAGAGTCGAATATATATTGGACTGATTCACAAGTTCCTGAAGAGGAACCGGAAGAAGAACCAGAACTGGAAGAAGAATCAGAACCGGAAGAGGAGGAACCGGAGGAGGAAATAGAACCGGTGGGGGAAATAATAAAACGGTTAAGTAAAAGAAAATCCTCAACCAATCGACCAAGGTTAATTATGGTCAATGGTGTTTCCGCCAAGGAAGCAAAATATTGGGAGGATTACCAATTCTTCGATGAATCGGATTCCGACGAGAATTCCGATGATGTTATAGAAATTACCCCAACTGAATTTAAAAAGGCAAAAGAAAATAATAAGGGAAAGGGCATAAAAATAGAGAAATCTAATTCCAACCCCGATGAACTTTATATGTATCGTCAACCCCCGAAGCCCTTAAGTTGTAACAATGACCCGGGAACCTCTAAACCACCAGGTTTTTCTAAACCGTTGTGGAAAACGACAGCTCGTATTAGGGGAACATCATATATCCCTAGAAACTTGGCAAAACGAACCAAAACCGAAGAAGAAGAAACGAGCGAGTCAGAATAAGATAGTTGTATTCGTGTGGTGTAATATATGTAATGTGCTTATGCTTTATGATATATGTAAAAATTGCTTGTATTAATAAGTATTTTTTTTATGAATCTAACTCTTGTCTATTTTACAGTATAAAAACACAAAATGGATAGACAACCCAATATTTTAAGAGACCTACCCGGAGACATGATTGATGAAATCTTGTCTAGAGTCGGTCAGAATTCTTCGGCACAACTATTTACGGCGAAATTAGTTTGTAAGACATTCGAAGAACGTTCCAAGAATGTCTTGGTTTATAAGAGACTTTCGTTTGAAAGATGGGGGATATCACATAGGGAAACCCATAAGTTACGATGTGTTTACTTTGACGCATATATTGCGGGGAACCCAAATGCTATTTTACGCAACGGGTTAAGAAATTATTTTGACTCAGCGTATCCGAATATAGGACTTCATGATTTAGAAAAAGCGGCTAACATGCAACATAAAGAAGCATGCTATGCTTACGGGTTAGTAATGTTCGCTTCTCACCAAAGTGAGAAAAAGAACATCGGGCTACAACTATTAAACAAAACGTTCCCACAAGTGACGGACGTAATTGGGGTAAGAAATGAGGTTTTTAGGTTATTACGAGACTGTTGGTCATTATGTAACCCTCGTCCCTTTGACGACGCTACAACACGCTGTCTTATCAATGGCCATAACAGTTATGTTCCACAAGACCAAGGATGGGAAGTAGTCCTAGTAAAACCAGAATGCATGACTTGTTTCTGGATGTATGAATTACGTGTCTTTATTGCCTTTGCTGAACGACTTGTGAACTAGCTAGAATTATCTTCACAACTATATCTTGTATCAAAGTTATTGTGTGCTATATTTCATGCTTTATGTAAAATAAGCGGTATTGTAAGTTTGTAAAATATTGTATAAAAGTTTGAACGCGAAATATTATTATAATCAATTTTTCATATAGAATTGTAGTAGTTGAATTGTATATTAGCTACTAAGTATGAACTTAACGGGTAGGTACTACCCGAATTTAAACTTATAAAATGCTAATATGAAGAAAAAGCTTTTATAAATGAGTTCATATTATGCTACGAAATACTATTAACTACTCATAATATTCTGTATGATTAACTTGTTCCATTTGACTATTTTGAAGGAAATGGCACCGACTACTCGACACACCGTGAATATGAATGAAGAGGAATTCCGTACTTTTCTAGCTTCAAACATAGCCGCAGTACAGGCTGCGCTACATGCCAACAATAACCTTGGATCTAGCAGTACAGGAAATCGTGTAGGATGCACCTACAAAGAATTCACTGCCTGCAAACCTTTGGAATTTGATGGAACCGAAGGACCGATCGAATTGAAACGGTGGACCGATAAGGTTGAATCGGTGTTTGCCATAAGTAAGTGTACTGAAGAGGACAAAGTGAAGTACGCTACGCATACCTTCACAGGTTCTGCGTTAACATGGTGGAATACCTATCTAGAGCAAGTGGGACAAGATGATGCTTATGCACTACCGTGGTCAGCATTCAAGCACTTGATGAACGAGAAGTACCGTCCCAGAACCGAGGTCAATAAGCTCAAGACAGAACTTAGAGGGTTACGTGAAATGTCCCGTTCATATTGATTAAAAACGTTCCATATTAATTGATTTCGTTGCGAGGTTTTGACCTCTATATGAGACGTTTTTCAAAGACTGCATTCATTTTTAAAACAAACCATAACCTTTATTTCATAAATAAAGGTCTAAAAAGCTTTACGTAGATTATCAAATAATGATAATCTAAAATATCCTGTTTACACACGACCATTACATAATGGTTTACAATACAAATATGTTACATCGAAATCAGTTTCTTGAATGCAGTTTTTACACAATATCATACAAACATGGACTCCAAATCTTGTCCTTATTTTAGTATGCAACAGCGGAAGCTCTTAATATTCACCTGAGAATAAACATGCTTTAAACGTCAACAAAAATGTTGGTGAGTTATAGGTTTAACCTATATATATCAAATCGTAACAATAGACCACAAGATTTCATATTTCAATACACATCCCATACATAGAGATAAAAATCATTCATATGGTGAACACCTGGTAACCGACATTAACAAGATGCATATATATGAATATCCCCATCATTCCGGGACACCCTTCGGATATGATATAAATTTCGAAGTACTAAAGCATCCGGTACTTTGGATGGGGTTTGTTAGGCCCAATAGATCTATCTTTTGGATTCGCGTCAATTAGGGTGTCTGTTCCCTAATTCTTAGATTACCAGACTTAATAAAAAGGGGCATATTCGATTTCGATAATTCAACCATAGAATGTAGTTTCACGTACTTGTGTCTATTTTGTAAATCATTTATAAAACCTGCATGTATTCTCATCCCAAAAATATTAGATTTTAAAAGTGGGACTATAACTCACTTTCACAGATTTTTACTTCGTCGGGAAGTAAGACTTGGCCACTGGTTGATTCACGAACCTATAACAATATATACATATATATCAAAGTATGTTCAAAATATATTTACAACACTTTTAATATATTTTGATGTTTTAAGTTTATTAAGTCAGCTGTCCTCGTTAGTAACCTATAACTAGTTGTCCACAGTTAGATATACAGAAATAAATCGATAAATAATATCTTGAATCAATCCACGACCCAGTGTATACGTATCTCAGTATTGATCACAACTCAAACTATACATATTTTGGAATCAACCTCAACCCTGTATAGCTAACTCCAACATTCACATATAGAGTGTCTATGGTTGTTCCGAAATATATATAGATGTGTCGACATGATAGGTCGAAACATTGTATACGTGTCTATGGTATCTCAAGATTACATAATATACAATACTAGTTGATTAAGTTATGGTTGGAATATATTTGTTACCAATTTTCACGTAGCTAAAATGAGAAAAATTATCCAATCTTGTTTTACCCATAACTTCTTCATTTTAAATCCGTTTTGAGTGAATCAAATTGCTATGGTTTCATATTGAACTCTATTTTATGAATCTAAACAGAAAAAGTATAGGTTTATAGTCGGAAAAATAAGTTACAAGTCGTTTTTGTAAAGGTAGTCATTTCAGTCGAAAGAACGACGTCTAGATGACCATTTTAGAAAACATACTTCCACTTTGAGTTTAACCATAATTTTTGGATATAGTTTCATGTTCATAATAAAAATCATTTTCTCAGAATAACAACTTTTAAATCAAAGTTTATCATAGTTTTTAATTAACTAACCCAAAACAGCCCGCGGTGTTACTACGACGGCGTAAATCCGGTTTTACGGTGTTTTTCGTGTTTCCAGGTTTTAAATCATTAAGTTAGCATATCATATAGATATAGAACATGTGTTTAGTTTATTTTAAAAGTCAAGTTAGAAGGATTAACTTTTGTTGGCGAACAAGTTTAGAATTAACTAAACTATGTTCTAGTGATTACAAGTTTAAACCTTCGAATAAGATAGCTTTATATGTATGAATCGAATGATGTTATGACATCATTACTACCTTAAGTTCCTTGGATAAACCTACTGGAAAAGATAAAAATGGATCTAGCTTCAATGGATCCTTGGATGGCTCGAAGTTCTTGAAGCAGAATCATGACACGAAAACAAGTTCAAGTAAGATCATCACTTAAAATAAGATTGTTATAGTTATAGAAATTGAACCAAAGTTTGAATATGATTATTACCTTGTATTAGAATGATAACCTACTATAAGAAACAAAGATTTCTTGAGGTTGGATGATCACCTTACAAGATTGGAAGTGAGCTAGCAAACTTGAAAGTATTCTTGATTTTATGAAACTAGAACTTTTGGAATTTATGAAGAACACTTAGAACTTGAAGATAGAACTTGAGAGAGATCAATTAGATGAAGAAAATTGAAGAATGAAAGTGTTTGTAGGTGTTTTTGGTCGTTGGTGTATGGATTAGATATAAAGGATATGTTATTTTGTTTTCATGTAAATAAGTCATGAATGATTACTCATATTTTTGTAATTTTATGAGATATTTCATGCTAGTTGCCAAATGATGGTTCCCACATGTTTTAGGTGACTCACATGGGCTGCTAAGAGCTGATCATTGGAGTGTATATACCAATAGTACATACATCTAAAAGCTGTGTATTGTACGAGTACGAATACGGGTGCATACGAGTAGAATTGTTGATGAAACTGAACGAGGATGTAATTGTAAGCATTTTTGTTAAGTAGAAGTATTTTGATAAGTGTATTGAAGTCTTTCAAAAGTGTATAAATACATATTAAAACACTACATGTATATACATTTTAACTGAGTCGTTAAGTCATCGTTAGTCGTTACATGTAAGTGTTGTTTTGAAACCTTTAGGTTAACGATCTTGTTAAATGTTGTTAACCCAATGTTTATAATATCAAATGAGATTTTAAATTATTATATTATCATGATATTATCATGTATGAATATCTCTTAATATGATATATATACATTAAATGTCTTTACAACGATAATCGTTACATATATGTCTCGTTTAAAAATCATTAAGTTAGTAGTCTTGTTTTTACATATGTAGTTCATTGTTAATATACTTAATGATATGTTTACTTATCATAGTATCATGTTAACTATATATATATCCATATATATGTCATCATATAGTTTTTACAAGTTTTAACGTTCGTGAATCACCGGTCAACTTGGGTGGTCAATTGTCTATATGAAACATATTTCAATTAATCAAGTCTTAACAAGTTTGATTGCTTAACATGTTGGAAACATTTAATCATGTAAATATCAATCTCAATTAATATATATATACATGGAAAAGTTCGGGTCACTACAGTACCTACCCGTTAAATAAATTTCGTCCCGAAATTTTAAGCTGTTGAAGGTGTTGATGAATCTTCTGGAAATAGATGCGGGTATTTCTTCTTCATTTGATCTTCATGCTCCCAGGTAAACTTGGGTCCTCTACGAGCATTCCATCGAACCTTAACAATTGGTATCTTGTTTTGCTTAAGTCTTTTAACCTCACGATCCATTATTTCGACGGGTTCTTCGATGAATTGAAGTTTTTCGTTGATTTGGATTTCATCTAACGGAATAGTGAGATCTTCTTTAGAAAAACATTTCTTCAAATTCGAGACGTGGAAAGTGTTATGTACAGCCGCGAGTTGTTGAGGTAACTCAAGTCGGTAAGCTACTGGTCCGACACGATCAATAATCTTGAATGGTCCAATATACCTTGGATTTAATTTCCCTCGTTTACCAAATCGTACAACGCCTTTCCAAGGTGCAACTTTAAGCATGACCATCTCTCCAATTTCAAATTCTATATCTTTTCTTTTAATGTCAGCGTAGCTCTTTTGTCGACTTTGGGCAGTTTTCAAACGTTGTTGAATTTGGATGATCTTCTCGGTAGTTTCTTGTATAATCTCCGGACCCGTAATCTGTCTATCCCCCACCTCACTCCAACAAATCGGAGACCTGCACTTTCTACCATAAAGTGCTTCAAACGGCGCCATCTCAATGCTTGAATGGTAGCTGTTGTTGTAGGAAAATTCTGCTAACGGTAGATGTCGATCCCAACTGTTTCCGAAATCAATAACACATGCTCGTAGCATGTCTTCAAGTGTTTGTATCGTCCTTTCGCTCTGCCCATCAGTTTTTGGATGATAGGCAGTACTCATGTCTAGACGAGTTCCTAATGCTTGCTGTAATGTCTGCCAGAATCTTGAAATAAATCTGCCATCCCTATCAGAGATAATAGAGATTGGTATTCCATGTCTGGAGATGACTTCCTTCAAATACAGTCATGCTAACTTCTCCATCTTGTCATCTTCTCTTATTGGTAGGAAGTGTGCGGATTTGGTGAGACGATCAACTATTACCCAAATAGTATCAAAACCACTTGCAGTCCTTGGCAATTTAGTGATGAAATCCATGGTAATGTTTTCCCATTTCCATTCCGGGATTTCGGGTTGTTGAAGTAGACCTGATGGTTTCTGATGCTCAGCTTTAACCTTAGAACACGTCAAACATTCTCCTACGTATTTAGCAACATCGGCTTTCATACCCGGCCACTAAAAATGTTTCTTGAGATCCTTGTACATCTTCCCCGTTCCAGGATGTATTGAGTATCTGGTTTTATGAGCTTCTCTAAGTACCATTTCTCTCATATCTCCAAATTTTGGTACCCAAATCCTTTCAGCCCTATACCGGGTTCCGTCTTCCCGAATATTAAGATGCTTCTCCGATCCTTTGGGTATTTCATCCTTTAAATTTCCCTCTTTTAAAACTCCTTGTTGCGCCTCCTTTATTTGAGTAGTAAGGTTATTATGAATCATTATATTCATAGATTTTACTCGAATGGGTTCTCTGTCCTTCCTGCTCAAGGCATCGGCTACCACATTTGCCTTCCCTGGGTGGTAACGAATCTCAAAGTCGTAATCATTCAATAATTCAATCCACCTACGCTGCCTCATATTCAGTTGTTTCTGATTAAATATGTGTTGAAGACTTTTGTGGTCGGTATATATAATACTTTTGACCCCATATAAGTAGTGCCTCCAAGTCTTTAATGCAAAAACAACCGCGCCTAATTCCAAATCATGCGTCGTATAATTTTGTTCGTGAATCTTCAATTGTCTAGACGCATAAGCAATCACCTTCGTTCGTTGCATTAATACACAACCGAGACCTTGCTTTGATGCATCACAATAAATCACAAAATCATCATTCCCTTCAGGCAATGACAATATAGGTGCCGTAGTTAGCTTTTTCTTCAATAACTGAAACGCTTTCTCTTGTTCATCATTACATTCAAATTTCTTCCCTTTATGCGTTAATGCAGTCAAGGGTTTTGCTATTCTGGAAAAGTCTTGGATGAACCTTCTGTAGTAACCAGCTAGTCCTAAAAACTGGCGTATGTGTTTCGGAGTTTTCGGGGTTTCCCACTTTTCA
The DNA here is from genome assembly GCF_046630445.1 of Rutidosis leptorrhynchoides. Classification (NCBI taxonomy): domain Eukaryota; kingdom Viridiplantae; phylum Streptophyta; class Magnoliopsida; order Asterales; family Asteraceae; genus Rutidosis; species Rutidosis leptorrhynchoides. The sequence continues at coordinate 616,360,127 of NC_092334.1, read as the reverse complement.
ACAGTTTCTATCTTTGCCGGATCCACCTTAATACCTTCTTTGTTCACTATGTGACCGAGGAATTGAACTTCTTCCAACCAAAATGCACACTTTGAAAACTTAGCGTACAATTCTTCCTTTCTCAATACTTCTAACACCTTTCTCAAATGTTCACCGTGTTCTTGGTCATTCTTTGAGTAAATAAGTATGTCATCAATGAAAACAATGACAAACTTGTCAAGGTATGGTCCACACACTCGGTTCATAAGGTCCATGAACACAGCTGATGCATTAGTTAAACCAAACGGCATGACCATAAACTCGTAATGACCATAACGTGTTCTGAAAGCAGTCTTTGGAATATCATATTCTTTCACCCGCATTTGATGATACCCGGAACGTAAGTCAATCTTTGAATAAACAGACGAGCCTTGTAGTTGATTAAATAAGTCGTCGATTCTTGGTAGTGGGTAGCGGTTCTTGATGGTAAGTTTGTTCAACTCTCGGTAGTTGATACACAACCTGAATGTACCATCTTTCTTCTTGACAAACAAAACAGGAGCTCCCCACGGTGATGTGCTTGGTCGAATGAAACCACGCTCTAAAAGTTCTTGTAATTGGCTTTGCAGTTCTTTCATCTCGCTGGGTGCGAGTCTGTAAGGAGCACGAGCTATTGGTGCAGCTCCTGGTACAAGATCTATTTGAAATTCAACGGATCGATGTGGGGGTAATCCCGGTAATTCTTTCGGAAATACATCGGGAAATTCTTTTGCAATGGGAACATCATTGATGCTCTTTTCTTCAGTTTGTACTTTCTCGACGTGTGCTAGAACAGCATAGCAACCTTTTCTTATTAGTTTTTGTGCCTTCAAATTACTAATAAGATGTAGCTTCGTGTTGCCCTTTTCTTCGTACACCATTAAGGGTTTTCCTTTTTCTCGTATAATGCGAATTGCATTTTTGTAACAAACGATCTCTGCTTTCACTTCTTTCAACCAGTCCATACCGATTATCACATCAAAACTCCCTAACTCTACTGGTATTAAATCAATCTTAAATGTTTCGCTAACCAGTTTAATTTCTCGATTCCGACATATATTATCTGCTGAAATTAATTTACCATTTGCTAATTCGAGTAAAAATTTACTATCCAAAGGCGTCAATGGGCAACTTAATTTAGCACAAAAATCTCTACTCATATAGCTTCTATCTGCACCCGAATCAAATAAAACGTAAGCAGATTTATTGTCAATAAGAAACGTACCCGTAACAAGCTCCGGGTCTTCCTGTGCCTCTGCCGCATTAATATTGAAAACTCTTCCGCGGCCTTGTCCATTCGTGTTCTCCTGGTTCGGGCAATTTCTAATAATGTGGCCCGGTTTTCCACATTTATAACAAACTACATTGGCATAGCTTGCTCCGACACTACTTGCTCCGCCATTACTCGTTTCGACACCATTTGTTCCTTTCGTTCTATTAACCCCTGGTCCGTAGACCTCACACTTCGCCGCGCTATGACCATTTCTTTTACACTTGTTGCAAAATTTAGTGCAGAACCCCGAGTGATACTTTTCACACCTTTGGCATAGCTGCTTCTGATTGTTGTTGTTGCGGTTATTATTGTTGTTGGGATGATTGTTGTAGTTGCTGTTGTTGTTGTTATTGTTGTTGTTGTTGGGCCGTTTGTTGTAGTTGCGATTGATGTTGCGATTGTTGGGATAATTGTTGCGATTGCTGTTGTTGTTGTATTGGTGATTCTTATCACCATTTTCCTCCCACTTTCTTTTGACTTGCTTCACATTGGCCTCTTCAGCAGTCTGTTCTTTAATTCTTTCTTCAATCTGGTTCACTAGTTTGTGAGCCATTCTACATGCCTGTTGTATGGAGGCGGGCTCGTGTGAACTTATATCTTCTTGGATTCTTTCCGGTAATCCTTTCACAAACGCGTCGATCTTCTCTTCCTCATCTTCGAATGCTCCCGGACACAATAGGCACAATTCTGTGAATCGTCTTTCATACGTGGTAATATAAAATCCTTGGGTTCGTAACCCTCTAAGTTCTGTCTTGAGCTTATTGACCTCGGTTCTGGGACGGTACTTCTCGTTCATCAAGTGCTTGAATACTGACCACGGTAGTGCGTACGCATCGTCTTGTCCCACTTGCTCTAGATAGGTATTCCACCATGTTAACGCAGAACCTGTGAAGGTATGCGTAGCATACTTCACTTTGTCCTCTTCAGCACACTTACTTATGGCAAACACCGATTCGACCTTCTCGGTCCACCGTTTCAATCCGATCGGTCCTTCGGTTCCATCAAATTCCAAAGGTTTGCAGGCAGTGAATTCTTTGTAGGTGCATCCGACACGATTTCCTGTACTGCTAGATCCAAGGTTATTATTGGTATGTAGCGCAGCCTGTACTGCGGCTATGTTTGAAGCTAGAAAAGTACGGAATTCCTCTTCATTCATATTCACTGTGTGTCGAGTAGTCGGTGCCATTTCCTTCAAAATAGTCAAATGGAACAAGTTAATCATACAGAATATTAAGAGTAGTTAATAGTATTTCGTAGCATAATATGAACTCATTTATAAAAGCTTTTTCTTCATATTAGCGTTTTATAAGTTTAAATTCGGGTAGTACCTACCCGTTAAGTTCATACTTAGTAGCTAATATACAATTCAACTACTACAATTCTATATGAAAAACTGATTATAATAATATTTCGCGTTCAAACTTTTATACAATATTTTACAAACTTACAATACCGCTTATTTTACATAAAGCATGAAATATAGCACACAATAACTTTGATACAAGATAGTTGTGAAGATAATTCTAGCTAGTACACAAGTCGTTCAGCAAAGGCAATAAAGACACGTAATTCATACGTCCAGAAACAAGTCATGCATTCTGGTTTTACTAGGACTACTTCCCATCCTTGGTCTTGTGCAACATAACCGTTATGGCCGTTGATAAGACAGCGTGTTGTAACGTCGTCAAAGGGACGAGGGTTACGTAATGTCCAACAGTCCCGTAACAATCTAAAAACCTCATTTCTTACCCCAATTACCGACTCCGTCACTTGTGGGAACGTTTTGTTTAATAGTTGTAGCCCGATGTTCTTGTTCTCACTTTGGTGAGAAGCGAACATTACTAATCCGTAAGCATAACATGCTTCTTTATGTTGCATGTTAGCCACTTTTTCTAAATCACGAAGTCCAATATTCGGATATATTGAGTCAAAATAATTTCTTAACCCATTGCGTAAAATAGCATTTGGGTTCCCCGCAATATATGCATCAAAGTAAACACATCGTAACTTATGGATTTCCCAATGTGATATCCCCCATCTTCCGAACGAAAGCCTTTTATAAACCAATGCATTCTTGGAATGTTTTTCGAATGTCTTACAAACTGATCTCGCCTTAAATAGTTGTGCCGAAGAATTCTGACCGACTCTAGACAAGATTTCATCAATCATGTCTCCGGGTAGGTCTCTTAAAATATTGGGTTGTCTATCCATTTTGTGTTTTTATACTGTAAAATAGACAAGAGTTAGATTAATAAAAAAAAAAAATACTTATTAATACAAGCAATTTTTACATATATCATAAAGCATAAGCACACTATATTACATATATTACACCACACGAATACAACTATCTTATTCCGACTCGCTTGTTTCTTCTTCTTCGGTTTTGGTTCGTTTTGCCAAGTTTCTAGGGATATATGATGTTCCCCTAATACGAGCCGTCGTGATCCACATTGGTTTAGAAAAACCTGGTGGTTTAGAGGTTCCCGGGTCATTGTTACAACTTAAGGACTTCGGGGGTTGACGATACATATAAAGTTCATCGGGGTTGGAATTAGATTTCTCTATTTTTATGCCCTTTCCCTTATTATTTTCTTTTGCCTTTTTAAATTCAGTTGGGGTAATTTCTATAACATCATCGGAATTCTCGTCGGAATCCGATTCATCGGAGAATTGGTAATCCTCCCAATATTTTGCTTCCTTGGCGGAAACACCATTGACCATAATTAACCTTGGTCGGTTGGTTGAGGATTTTCTTTTACTTAACCGTTTTATTATTTCCCCCACCGGTTCTATTTCTTCATCCGGTTCCGATTCTTCTTCCGGTTCCGATTCTTCTTCCGGTTCCGACTCTTCTTCCGGTTCCTCTTCGGGAACTTGTGAATCAGTCCACGAATCATTCCAATTTACATTTGACTCTTCATTATTATTAGGTGAGTCGATGGGACTTGTTCTAGAGGTAGACATCTATCACATAATATCAAACGCGTTAAGAGATTAATATATCACATAATATTCACATGTTAAAAATATATAGTTTCCAACAAAATTTGTTAAGCAATCATTTTTCAAGTAAACACGGTCGAAGTCCAGACTCACTAATGCATCCTAACAAACTCGATAAGACACACTAATGCAAAATTCTGGTTCTCTAAGACCAACGCTCGGATACCAACTGAAATGTCCCGTTCTTATTGATTAAAAACGTTCCATATTAATTGATTTCGTTGCGAGGTTTTGACCTCTATATGAGACGTTTTTCAAAGACTGCATTCATTTTTAAAACAAACCATAACCTTTATTTCATAAATAAAGGTCTAAAAAGCTTTACGTAGATTATCAAATAATGATAATCTAAAATATCCTGTTTACACACGACCATTACATAATGGTTTACAATACAAATATGTTACATCGAAATCAGTTTCTTGAATGCAGTTTTTACACAATATCATACAAACATGGACTCCAAATCTTGTCCTTATTTTAGTATGCAACAACGGAAGCTCTTAGTATTCACCTGAGAATAAACATGCTTTAAACGTCAACAAAAAAGTCGGTGAGTTATAGGTTTAACCTATATATATCAAATCGTAACAATAGACCACAAGATTTCATATTTCAATACACATCCCATACATAGAGATAAAAATCATTCATATGGTGAACACCTGGTAACCGACATTAACAAGATGCATATATAAGAATATCCCCATCATTCCGGGACACCCTTCGGATATGATATAAATTTCAAAGTACTAAAGCATCCGGTACTTTGGATGGGGTTTGTTAGGCCCAATAGATCTATCTTTAGGATTCGCGTCAATTAGGGTGTCTGTTCCCTAATTCTTAGATTACCAGACTTAATAAAAAGGGGCATATTCGATTTCGATAATTCAACCATAGAATGTAGTTTCACGTACTTGTGTCTATTTTGTAAATCATTTATAAAACCTGCATGTATTCTCATCCCAAAAATATTAGATTTTAAAAGTGGGACTATAACTCACTTTCACAGATTTTTTACTTCGTCGGGAAGTAAGACTTGGCCACTGGTTGATTCACGAACCTATAACAATATATACATATATATATCAAAGTATGTTCAAAATATATTTACAACACTTTTAATATATTTTGATGTTTTAAGTTTATTAAGTCAGTTGTCCTCGTTAGTAACCTACAAATAGTTGTCCACAGTTAGATGTACAGAAATAAATCGATAAATAATATCTTGAATCAATCCACGACCCAGTGTATACGTATCTCAGTATTGATCACAACTCAAACTATACATATTTTGGAATCAACCTCAACCCTGTATAGCTAACTCCAACATTCACATATAGAGTGTCTATGGTTGTTCCGAAATATATATAGATGTGTCGACATGATAGGTCGAAACATTGTATACGTGTCTATGGTATCTCAAGATTACATAATATACAATACAAGTTGATTAAGTTATGGTTGGAATATATTTGTTACCAATTTTCACGTAGCTAAAATGAGAAAAATTATCCAATCTTGTTTTACCCATAACTTCTTCATTTTAAATCCGTTTTGAGTGAATCAAATTGCTATGGTTTCATATTGAACTCTATTTTATGAATCTAAACAGAAAAAGTATAGGTTTATAGTCGGAAAAATAAGTTACAAGTCGTTTTTGTAAAGGTAGTCATTTCAGTCGAAAGAACGACGTCTAGATGACCATTTTAGAAAACATACTTCCACTTTGAGTTTAACCATAATTTTTGGATATAGTTTCATGTTCATAATAAAAATCATTTTCTCAGAATAACAACTTTTAAATCAAAGTTTATCATAGTTTTTAATTAACTAACCCAAAACAACCCGCGGTGTTACTACGACGGCGTAAATCCGGTTTTACGGTGTTTTTCGTGTTTCCAGGTTTTAAATCATTAAGTTAGCATATCATATAGATATAGAACATGTGTTTAGTTTATTTTAAAAGTCAAGTTAGAAGGATTAACTTTTATTTGCGAACAAGTTTAGAATTAACTAAACTATGTTCTAGTGATTACAAGTTTAAACCTTCGAATAAGATAGCTTTATATGTATGAATCGAATGATGTTATGACATCATTACTACCTTAAGTTCCTTGGATAAACCTACTGGAAAAGAGAAAAATGGATCTAGCTTCAATGGATCCTTGGATGGCTCGAAGTTCTTGAAGCAGAATCATGACACGAAAACAAGTTCAAGTAAGATCATCACTTAAAATAAGATTGTTATAGTTATAGAAATTGAACCAAAGTTTGAATATGATTATTACCTTGTATTAGAATGATAACCTACTGTAAGAAACAAAGATTTCTTGAGGTTGGATGATCACCTTACAAGATTGGAAGTGAGCTAGCAAACTTGAAAGTATTCTTGATTTTATGAAACTAGAACTTTTGGAATTTATGAAGAACACTTAGAACTTGAAGATAGAACTTGAGAGAGATCAATTAGATGAAGAAAATTGAAGAATGAAAGTGTTTGTAGGTGTTTTTGGTCGTTGGTGTATGGATTAGATATAAAGGATATGTTATTTTGTTTTCATGTAAATAAGTCATGAATGATTACTCATATTTTTGTAATTTTATGAGATATTTCATGCTAGTTGCCAAATGATGGTTCCCACATGTTTTAGGTGACTCACATGGGCTGCTAAGAGCTGATCATTGGAGTGTATATACCAATAGTACATACATCTAAAAGCTGTGTATTGTACGAGTACGAATACGGGTGCATACGAGTAGAATTGTTGATGAAACTGAACGAGGATGTAATTGTAAGCTTTTTTTGTTAAGTAGAAGTATTTTGATAAGTGTATTGAAGTCTTTCAAAAGTGTATAAATACATATTAAAACGCTACATGTATATACATTTTAACTGAGTCGTTAAGTCATCGTTAGTCGTTACATGTAAGTGTTGTTTTGAAACCTTTAGGTTAACGATCTTGTTAAATGTTGTTAACCCAATGTTTATAATATCAAATGAGATTTTAAATTATTATATTATCATGATATTATCATGTATGAATATCTCTTAATATGATATATATACATTAAATGTCTTTACAACGATAATCGTTACATATATGTCTCGTTTAAAAATCATTAAGTTAGTAGTCTTGTTTTTACATATGTAGTTCATTGTTAATATACTTAATGATATGTTTACTTATCATAGTATCATGTTAACTATATATATATCCATATATATGTCATCATATAGTTTTTACAAGTTTTAACGTTCGTGAATCACCGGTCAACTTGGGTGGTCAATTGTCTATATGAAACATATTTCAATTAATCAAGTCTTAACAAGTTTGATTGCTTAACATGTTGGAAACATTTAATCATGTAAATATCAATCTCAATTAATATATATATACATGGAAAAGTTCGGGTCACTACATTACGAACCCAAGGATTTGATATTACCACGTACGAAAGACGATTCACAGAATTGTGTCTATTGTGTCCGGGAGCGTTTGAAGATGAGGAAGAGAAGATCGACGCGTTTGTGAAAGGGTTACCAGAAAGAATCCAAGAAGATATAAGTTCACACGAGCCCGCCTCCATACAACAGGCATGTAGAATGGCTCACAAACTAGTGAACCAGATTGAGGAAAGAATTAAAGAACAGACGGCTGCAGAGGCCAATGTGAAGCAAGTCAAAAGAAAGTTGGAGGAAAACGGTGATAAGAATCACCAATACAACAACAACAGCAATTACAACAATAATCGCAACAATTATCCCAACAATCGCAACATCAATCGCAACTACAACAAATGGCCCAACAACAACAACAACAACAACAACAGCAACTACAACAATCATCCCAACAACAATAACAACCGCAACAACAACAACAATCAGAAGCAGCTATGCCAAAGGTGTGAAAAGTATCACTCGGGGTTCTGCACCAAATTTTGCAACAAGTGTAAAAGAAATGGTCATAGCGCGGCGAAGTGTGAGGTCTACGGACCAGGGGTTAACAGAACGAAAGGAACAAATGGTGTCGGAACTAGTAATGGCGGAGCAAGTAGTGTCGGAGTAAGTTATGCCAATGTAGTTTGTTATAAATGTTGAAAACCGGGCCACATTATTAGAAATTGCCCGAACCAGGAGAACACGAATGGACAAGGCCGCGGAAGAGTTTTCAATATTAATGCGGCAGAGGTACAGGAAGACCCGGAGCTTGTTACGGGTACGTTTCTTATTGACAATAAATCTGCTTACGTTTTATTTAATTTGGGTGCGGATAGAAGCTATATGAGTAGAGATTTTTGTGCTAAATTAAGTTGTCCATTGACGCCGTTGGATAGTAAATTTTTACTCAAATTAGCAAACGGTAAATTAATTTCAGCAGATAATATATGCCGGAATCGAGAAATTAAACTGGGTAGCGAAATATTTAAGATTGATTTGATACCAGTAGAGTTAGGGAGTTTTGATGTAATAGTTGGCATGGACTGGCTGAAGAAGGTGAAAGCAGAGATCGTATGTTATAAAAATGCAATTCGCATTGTACGAGAAGAAGGAGAACCCTTAATGGTGTACGGAGAAAAGGGCAACATGAAGCTACATCTTATTAGTAATTTGAAGGCACAAAAACTAATAAGAAAAGGTTGCTATGCTGTTCTAGCACACATCGAGAAAGTACAAACTGAAGAAAAGAGCATCAATGATGTTCCCGTCGCAAAAGAATTTCCCGATGTATTTCCGAAAGAATTACCGGGACTACCTCCACATCGATCTGTTGAATTTCAAATAGATCTTGTACCAGGAGCTGCACCAATAGCTCGTGCTCCTTATAGACTCGCACCCAGCGAGATGAAAGAACTGCAAAGCCAACTGCAAGAACTATTAGAACGTGGTTTCATTCGACCAAGCACATCACCATGAGGAGCTCCTGTTTTGTTTGTCAAGAAGAAGGATGGTACATTTAGGTTGTGTATTGACTACAGAGAGTTGAACAAACTTACCATCAAAAACCGTTATCCACTGCCGAGAATTGACGACTTATTTGATCAACTACAAGGCTCGTCGGTTTATTCGAAGATCGATTTACGTTCTGGATATCATCAAATGCGAGTAAAGGAGGATGATATTCCAAAAACTGCTTTTAGGACGCGTTATGGTCATTACGAGTTTATGGTTATGCCGTTTGGATTGACTAACGCACCAGCTGTGTTCATGGACCTTATGAACCGAGTGTGTGGGCCATATCTTGACAAGTTTGTCATTGTTTTCATCGATGACATACTTATTTACTCAAAGAATGATCAAGAGCACGAAGAACATTTGAGAAAAGTGCTAGAAGTATTGAGGAAAGAAAAACTGTACGCTAATTTTTCAAAGTGTGCATTTTGGTTGGAAGAAGTTCAATTCCTCGGTCACATAGTGAACAAAGAAGGTATCCAGGTGGACCCGGCAAAGATCGAAACCGTTGAATAGTGGGAAACCCCAAAAACTCCGAAGCATATACGTCAATTTTTAGGATTGGCTGGTTACTACAGAAGATTCATCCAAGATTTCTCCAAAATAGCAAAACCCTTGACTGCATTAACGCATAAAGGGAAGAAATTTAAATGGAAGGATGAACAAGAAAAGGCGTTTCAATTATTGAAGAAAAAGCTAACTACGGCACCTATATTGTCATTGCCTGAAGGGAATGATGATTTTGTGATTTATTGTGACGCATCAAAGCAAGGTCTCGGTTGTGTATTAATGCAACGGACAAAGGTGATTGCTTATGCGTCTAGACAATTGAAGATTCACGAGCAAAATTATACGACGCATGATTTGGAATTAGGCGCGGTTGTTTTTGCATTAAAGACTTGGAGGCACTACTTATATGGGGTCAAAAGTATTATATATACCGACCACAAAAGTCTTCAACACATATTTAATCAGAAACAACTGAATATGAGGCAGCGTAGGTGGATTGAATTGTTGAATGATTACGACTTTGAGATTCGTTACCACCCGGGGAAGGCAAATGTGGTAGCCGACGCCTTGAGCAGAAAGGACAGAGAACCCATTTGAGTAAAATCTATGAATATAATGATTCACAATAACTTTACTACTCAAATAAAGGAGGCGCAACAAGGATTTTTAAAAGAGGGAAATTTAAAGGATGAAATACCCAAAGGATAGGAGAAGCATCTTAATATTCAGGAAGACGGAACCCGGTATAGGGCTGAAAGAATTTGGGTACCAAAATTTGGAGATATGAGAGAAATGGTACTTAGAGAAGCTCATAAAACCAGATACTCAATACATCCTGGAACGGGGAAGATGTACAAGGATCTTAAGAAACATTTTTGGTGGCCAGGTATGAAAGCCAATATTGCTAAATACGTAGGAGAATGTTTGACGTGTTCTAAGGTCAAAGCTGAGCATCAGAAACCATCAGGTCTACTTCAACAACCCGAAATCCCGGAATGGAAATGGGAAAACATTACCATGGATTTCATCACTAAATTGCCAAGGACTGCAAGTGGTTTTGATACTATTTGGGTAATAGTTGATCGTCTCACCAAATCAGCACACTTCCTGCCAATAAGAGAAGATGACAAGATGGAGAAGTTAGCACGACTGTATTCGAAGGAAGTCGTCTCCAGACATGGAATACCAATCTCTATTATCTCTGATAGGGATGGTAGATTTATTTCAAGATTCTGGCAGACATTACAGCAAACATTAGGAACTCGTCTAGACATGAGTACTGCCTATCATCCACAAACTGATGGGCAGAGCGAAAGGACGATACAAACGCTTGAAGACATGCTACGAGCATGTGTTATTGATTTCGGAAACAGTTGGGATCGACATCTACCGTTAGCAGAATTTTCCTACAACAACAGCTACCATTCAAGCATTGAGATGGCGCCGTTTGAAGCACTTTATGGTAGAAAGTGCAGGTCTCTGATTTGTTGGAGTGAAGTGGGGGATAGACAGATTACGGGTTCGGAGATTATACAAGAAACTACCGAGAAGATCATCCAAATTCAACAACGGTTGAAAACCGCCCAAAGTCGACAAAAGAGCTACGCTGACATTAAAAGAAAAGATATAGAATTTGAAATTGGAGAGATGGTCATGCTTAAAGTTGCACCTTGGAAAGGCGTTGTTCGATTTGGTAAACGAGGGAAATTAAATCCAAGGTATATTGGACCATTCAAGATTATTGATCGTGTCGGACCAGTAGCTTACCGACTTGAGTTACCTCAACAACTCGCGGCTGTACATAACACTTTCTGTAGCGACCCGACCAAATCATGCTTGACGGCGCCGTCTACTTAGGTCCCGTTACGTGGTCATAAGTCTTTAAAACAACGTTTGACCAAAAGATATGTCGCATTCATTTCAAATGTAAAGATTGTTCAAAGTTAACAAGAATAGTTCCACCACAAGTTACGTTACAAAGTTATAAGTACAAATGAAACTTATGCGACACAATTTAAAAGTAGCCAAAAGACGCTCCATGTATGCATATATACTCGACATCCAATGCAAGTATCAAAATAATGAGCGGAAGCATGTAACATGTATCGTTCAAGGACCTGAGAAAAACATAGAAATCTGTCAACGAAAACGTTGGTGAAATCATAGGTTTGAATAAGTAAGTACAAGTGAACCACAAGTTTTGCAACAATGAGATAGTAGTAATACATTCCAAAAGTTTGTTTCACGAGCACCCAATTATCAATGCTTAACATTCCTTCCATAGAACCCCATCACCTTAGTGCTAGAACATACACTGTTTCTCGAAAATATATTTCATTCGTAAACGGTAGCGAACCGTTTGAATGAGGGTTTGTCAAACCCATATGGATCCATACAACATAAGTTCTCGCTTACACCCGGCAAGTGTAACTAATGATAATCGAATTGAGGATTTTTGTTCTAAACTCGTATGTAGAATGTTTGTTTTCCTGTACTTGTGTTCACTTAGTTAAAAAGGAACGTTTATGTTTTCTCATCCCAAATGTAAGTTTCAAAAGAGTAAAAGTGGGACTATGATCTCACCTTGAGTGCACGAGTAGTAAAGTACTTCAACAAGTAAACGTGTGCAAAGAACAATGCTAGTCTTGACCTAAACAATAGGTTGTATCAATAACGGTAAACACGATAGGTCAAAGATGTTCAATTAGTCCTATGGCTCGTTAAGACTCGATCATAATAGCATGTGAATCAAATTGTCATGTTTCATGCAAAGTACAAGTATAAAAGCATGTTAGAATGATTGCACAGACATTTGGTTAAGTTTGATTAAAAGTCAACTTGGTCGGCTCAAAGTCAACAAAAAGTCAACACGTTTGGGTCGGGTCCCAAACTATTTTTCTGAGGTTTTTAATCATATATGAGCATGTTAGAACAAGTTACATGTGAATCGGAGGTCCATAGCATAGCAAACATTTTTCGTAAAACGATCAGCGAAGACAGAGCCTGTAAGTGTATCTGGACGGCGTCCAGATTTTCTGGACGGCGTCCAGCTTTGAAGGCTGGGACGGGGTCCAAAGATCTGGACGGCGTCCAGCTTTGTAATCTGGGACGGCATCCAAGGATATGGACGGCGTCCAGATTGGTATTCCAGTCTGATGCAGTAAGTTTCTAAGTACACGAACCAAAAACCAAATAAACACAATTTATGATCCGCAAACAATCAAGTCAAGTATTTTATACCGTTGGGAAGGTAATTTGACAAGGGAGACAACTAAACACATTTCATCAATCAATCTACCTATCATAACAACCAAAACTGCATCTAATGCTCAACATTTACATGAATGATATGCCGTTTCGAAGGTAATCAAACATACAATCCAACTAAACACTTACCAACAATAATCCATGGCATTCAATGCATCAAAAGTTCATTTTAAGGTTCATCAAACCCTAATTAAGAATCACAAAATCAATAATCATGTTAACGCAAGGTTTCCATATCATCCAACATACCAAAACGAAACTAACGATGCTAGTAACACTTTTAACACAATGGGTTTAACATCTAACAACATTTAATTAATCAAAATCAAAGATTAAACTAACCCATTTTAAGTGTTCATGCTAGTTACACCAAATAACGAAATCGAGCATACAAATTACATATACGACATCACAATGAGCCATAGACACTAATTAACACACTTTTAAGTCAAGAACACTAAGATTATGAAATTTAGAGTTTTTAGAAATGTTACCCAAACGAGATGAAGTTGGTACCAAAATGGAGAGGATGAAGAGAGGATCACGAATATGTAATTTATTTTGTTGTAAGCCTCCTAGATCGGATTTAGATGATGATTGAATGAATTTGGTAAATGGGTGTGTGTTCTTGCTAGAGAGAAAGAGAGAGATGGAGATGATAATTAATGGGTGAAAGGGGTTTGACCCTTTGACCTAGTCAAGGGTTTGATCCCTTGTCAAGTTTAGTCCCTCAACTTTCGTTCGGGTGCGTGAATTACCTAAACGAGATAATTTAAAACGCGTATTAACGGGAGATGTTATAAACATATAACGGAGTTTAAATTAGTATAACGGAAAAGTAAATGGAAAAAGGCGGGATGTTACATTACCTACTCCTTAAAAGAAATTTCGTCCCGAAATTTAAGTAGGCGTAGTAGTCGTTGTTTCTTCCTCGAGATCTTGCGTTTCCGAATTCACGAATAGATGAGGATACTTTCTTTGCATTTGATCTTGTCTTTCTCAAGTAAACTCGGGTCCCCTTTTGGCGTTCCAACGGACTTTAACAATCGGGATTCGGCTTTGTTTCAATGTCTTGACGGAGGTGTCCACAATTTCAACCGGTTCTTCCACAAAATGAAGTTTGTCATCAATAGTAAGTTCCTCGAGAGGGATGACGATATCGGGTTCGGCAAGACACTTTTTTTTCAAGTTAGATACATGGAAAGTAGGATGAACGGAGTTCAATTGAGGTGGAAGATCTAAACGATAAGCAACGGTTCCAATACGCTCCAAGATTTCGAAAGGACCAATATACCTTGGATTCAGCTTCCCGCGTTTCCCAAAATAGATTACACCTTTCCAAGGCGCGACTTTTAACATTACTCGGTCACCGACTTGAAATTCAAGATCGTTGCGTCGTTTGTCGGTATAGCTCTTTTGACGACTTCGGGCCGTCCTAAGCCTATCTCGGATTTGAACGATTTTCTCGGTGGTTTCGTGAATGAGTTCGGGTCCGGTGATTTGCACGTCGCCTACCTCGGCCCAACAAAGAGGTGAACGACATTTTCGGCCATATAGCGCTTCAAAAGGTGCGGCCTTTATACTCGCGTGATAACTATTGTTGTAAGAGAACTCGGCGAGGGGTAAGTGCTTGTCCCAAGCTTTTCCGAAATCAACCACGCAAGCTCGTAACATGTCCTCTAAGGTTTGAATTGTACGTTCGCTTTGTCCATCGGTTTGAGGATGATATGCGGTGCTCATGTCTAAACGCGTTCCCAACGCTTCTTGTAATGTACGCCAAAATCTAGAAACGAAACGGCCATCTCGGTCGGAGATAATCGATAAAGGTACACCGTGTCGGGCTACGATCTCTTTAATGTAAAGTTGTGCAAGTTTCTCCATTTTGTCCGTTTCTTTCATGGCAAGGAAGTGTGCGGATTTGGTGAGACGGTCAACAATAACCCAAATGGTATCATAACCGCCCGTCGTTTTTGGTAGCTTGGTGATAAAATCCATCGTTATCCTTTCCCACTTCCATTGCGGGATCTCGGGTTGTTGAAGTAATCCGGACGGTCTTTGGTGTTCGGCTTTGACTTTGGAACATGTCAAGCACTTGGAAACATAAGTAGCTACGTCCCTTTTGATGTTCGGCCACCAATATAGTTGTTTAAGGTCGTGGTACATCTTATTGGCACCGGGGTGAATCGAGTATCGTGACTTATGGGCTTCATCTAAAATAAGGCTTCGTAGGTCCCATAACTAGGCACCCAAATTCTTCCGGCGAAATATCGGAGTCCGGTTTCTTTAACTTCGAATCGAGAGGTGAGGACGTTCAAGTGTTCGAGAGAGATGTTTTCATCCTTGAGAGCCTCATCTTGGGCTACCCGAATTTGGCTATTAAGGTTTGTGTGGATGGTGATGTTTAAGGCTCGGACACGAAGAGGCACCGCTCTTTCTTTTCGACTTAAGGCATCGGCTACTACATTTGCCTTCCCGGGATGGTAACGAAGCTCGCAATCGTAATCGTTTAAGGTTTCAATCCACCTTCGTTGTCTCATGTTTAGTTGCTTTTGATTGAAAATGTGTTGGAGACTTTTGTGGTCGGTAAAGATAGTACTCTTGGTTCCATAAAGATAGTGTCTCCACATTTTAAGTGCAAAGACAACGGCTCCGAGTTCGAGATCATGCGTCGTGTAGTTTTGTTCATGAATTTTGAGTTGTCGAGAAGCATAAGCAATGACTTTCGTTCGTTGCATCAATACACACCCAAAACTAAAATGTCCCGTTCTTATTGATTAAAAACGTTCCATATTAATTGATTTCGTTGCGAGGTTTTGACCTCTATATGAGACGTTTTTCAAAGACTGCATTCATTTTTAAAACAAACCATAACATTTATTTCATAAATAAAGGTTTAAAAAGCTTTACGTAGATTATCAAATAATGATAATCTAAAATATCCTGTTTAGACACGACCATTACATAATGGTTTACAATACAAATATGTTAGATCGAAATCAGTTTCTTGAATGCAGTTTTTACACAATATCATACAAACATGGACTCCAAATCTTGTCCTTATTTTAGTATGCAACAGCGGAAGCTCTTAATATTCACCTGAGAATAAACATGCTTTAAACGTCAACAAAAATGTTGGTGAGTTATAGGTTTAACCTATATATATCAAATCGTAACAATAGACCACAAGATTTCATATTTCAATACACATCCCATACATAGAGATAAAAATCATTCATATGGTGAACACCTGGTAACCGACATTAACAAGATGCATATATAAGAATATCCCCATCATTCCGGGACACCCTTCGGATATGATATAAATTTCGAAGTACTAAAGCATCCGGTACTTTGGATGGGGCTTGTTGGGCCCGATAGATCTATCTTTAGGATTCGCGTCAATTAGGGTGTCTGTTCCCTAATTCTTAGATTACCAGACTTAATATAAAGGGGCATATTCGATTTCGATAATTCAACCATAGAATGTAGTTTCACGTACTTGTGTCTATTTTGTAAATCATTTATAAAACCTGCATGTATTCTCATCCCAAAAATATTAGATTTTAAAAGTGGGACTATAACTCACTTTCACAGATTTTTTACTTCGTCGGGAAGTAAGACTTGGCCACTGGTTGATTCACGAACCTATAACAATATATACATATATATCAAAGTATGTTCAAAATATATTTACAACACTTTTAATATATTTTGATGTTTTAAGTTTATTAAGTCAGGTGTCCTCGTTAGTAACCTACAACTAGTTGTCCACAATTAGATGTACAGAAATAAATTGATAAATATTATCTTGAATCAATCCACGACCCAGTGTATACGTATCTCAGTATTGATCACAACTCAAACTATATATATTTTGGAATCAACCTCAACCCTGTATAGCTAACTCCAACATTCACATATAGAGTGTCTATGGTTGTTCCGAAATATATATAGATGTGTCGACATGATAGGTCGAAACATTGTATATGTGTCTATGGTATCTCAAGATTACATAATATACAATACAAGTTGATTAAGTTATGGTTGGAATAGATTTGTTACCAATTTTCACGTAGCTAAAATGAGAAAAATTATCCAATCTTGTTTTACCCATAACTTCTTCATTTTAAATCCGTTTTGAGTGAATCCAATTGCTATGTTTTCATATTGAACTCTATTTTATGAATCTAAACAGAAAAAGTATAGGTTTATAGTCGGAAAAATAAGTTACAAGTCATTTTTGTAAAGGTAGTCATTTCAGTCGAAAGAACGACGTCTAGATGACCATTTTAGAAAACATACTTCCACTTTGAGTTTAACCATAATTTTTGAATATAGTTTCATGTTCATAGTAAAAATCATCTTCTCAGAATAACAACTTTGAAATCAAAGTTTATCATAGTTTTTAATTAACTAACCCAAAACAGCCCGCGGTGTTACTACGACGGCGTAAATCCGGTTTTACGGTATTTTTTGTGTTTCCAGGTTTTAAATCATTAAGTTAGCATATCATATAGATATAGAATATGTGTTTAGTTGATTTTAAAAGTCAAGTTAGAAGGATTAACTTTTATTTGCGAACAAGTTTAGAATTAACTAAACTATGTTCTAGTGATTACAAGTTTAAACCTTCGAATAAGATAGCTTTATATGTATGAATCGAATGATGTTATGAACATCATTACTACCTTAAGTTCCTTGGATAAACCTACTGGAAAAGAGAAAAATGGATCTAGCTTCAACGGATCCTTGGATGGCTCGAAGTTCTTGAAGCAGAATCATGACACGAAAACAAGTTCAAGTAAGATCATCACTTAAAATAAGATTGTTATAGTTATAGGAATTGAACCAAAGTTTGAATATGATTATTACCTTGTATTAGAATGATAACCTACTGTAAGAAACAAAGATTTCTTGAGGTTGGATGATCACCTTACAAGATTGGAAGTGAGCTAGCAAACTTGAAAGTATTCTTGATTTTATGTAACTAGAACTTGTAAAATATATGAAGAACACTTAGAACTTGAAGATAGAACTTGAGAGAGATCAATTAGATGAAGAAAATTGAAGAATGAAAGTGTTTGTAGGTGTTTTTGGTCGTTGGTGTATGGATTAGATATAAAGGATATGTAATTTTGTTTTCATGTAAATAAGTCATGAATGATTACTCATATTTTTGTAATTTTATGAGATATTTCATGCTAGTTGCCAAATGATGGTTCCCACATGTGTTAGGTGACTCACATGGGCTGCTAAGAGCTGATCATTGGAGTATATATACCAATAGTACATACATCTAAAAGCTGTGTATTGTACGAGTACGAATACGGGTGCATACGAGTAAAATTGTTGATGAAACTGAACGAGGATGTAATTGTAAGCATTTTTGTTAAGTAGAAGTATTTTGATAAGTGTCTTGAAGTCTTTCAAAAGTGTATGAATACATATTAAAACACTACATGTATATACATTTTAACTGAGTCGTTAAGTCATCGTTAGTCGTTACATGTAAATGTTGTTTTGAAACCTTTAGGTTAACGATCTTGTTGAATGTTGTTAACCCATTGTTTATTATAACAAATGAGATGTTAAATTATTATATTATCATGATATTATGATATATAATATATCTTAGTATGATGTATATATAGTTAAATGTCGTTACAACGATAATCGTTACATATATGTCTCGTTTCGAAATCATTAAGTTAGTAGTCTTATTTTTACATATGTATTTCATTGTTAATACACTTAATAATATATTTACTTATCATTTAACATAATTAACCAAGTGTATCAATATCTTAATATGATTCATATGTACCTAGTAAGACGTTGTTATAACGATAATCGTTATATATATCGTTTTCGAGTTTCTTAAATTAATAGTCTCATTTTTATGTATATAACTCATTGTTAAAATACATAATGAGATACATACTTATAATAAAAACATGTTAACTATATATATAACCATATATATGTCATTGTATAGTTTTTACAAGTTTTAACGTTCGTGAATCACCGGTCAACTTGGGTGGTCAATTGTCTATATGAAACATATTTCAATTAATCAAGTCTTAACAAGTTTGATTTCTTAACATGTTGGAAACATTTAATCATGTAAATATCAATCTCAATTAATATATATAAACATGGAAAAGTTCGGGTCACTACAGTACCTACCCGTTAAATAAATTTCGTCCCGAAATTTTAAGCTGTTGAAGGTGTTGACGAATATTCTGGAAATAGATGCGGGTATTTCTTCTTCATCTGATCTTCACGCTCCCAGGTGAACTCGGGTCCTCTACGAGCATTCCATCGAACCTTAACAATTGGTATCTTGTTTTGCTTAAGTCTTTTAACCTCACGATCCATTATTTCGACGGGTTCTTCGATGAATTGAAGTTTTTCGTTGATTTGGATTTCATCTAACGGAATAGTGAGATCTTCTTTAGCAAAACATTTCTTCAAATTCGAGACGTGGAAAGTGTTATGTACAGCCACGAGTTGTTGAGGTAACTCAAGTCGGTAAGCTACTGGTCCGACACGATCAATAATCTTGAATGGTCCAATATACCTTGGATTTAATTTCCCTCGTTTA
Source organism: Rutidosis leptorrhynchoides (assembly GCF_046630445.1). Classification (NCBI taxonomy): domain Eukaryota; kingdom Viridiplantae; phylum Streptophyta; class Magnoliopsida; order Asterales; family Asteraceae; genus Rutidosis; species Rutidosis leptorrhynchoides. The sequence goes on along the minus strand of NC_092334.1, from coordinate 616,340,495 downwards.
CCAAATCGAACAACGCCTTTCCAAGGTGCAACTTTAAGCATGACCATCTCTCCAATTTCAAATTCTATATCTTTTCTTTTAATGTCAGCGTAGCTCTTTTGTCGACTTTGGGCGGTTTTCAACCGTTGTTGAATTTGGATGATCTTCTCGGTAGTTTCTTGTATAATCTCTGGACCCGTAATCTGTCTATCCCCCACTTCACTCCAACAAATCGGAGACCTGCACTTTCTACCATAAAGTGCTTCAAACGGCGCCATCTCAATGCTTGAATGGTAGCTGTTGTTGTAGGAAAATTCTGCTAACGGTAGATGTCGATCCCAACTGTTTCCGAAATCAATAACACATGCTCGTAGCATGTCTTCAAGCGTTTGTATCGTCCTTTCGCTCTGCCCATCAGTTTGTGGATGATAGGCAGTACTCATGTCTAGACGAGTTCCTAATGCTTGCTGTAATGTCTGCCAGAATCTTGAAATAAATCTGCCATCCCTATCAGAGATAATAGAGATTGGTATTCCATGTCTGGAGATGACTTCCTTCAAATACAGTCGTGCTAACTTCTCCATCTTGTCATCTTCTCTTATTGGCAGGAAATGTGCTGATTTGGTGAGACGATCAACTATTACCCAAATAGTATCAAAACCACTTGCAGTCCTTGGCAATTTAGTGATGAAATCCATGGTAATGTTTTCCCATTTCCATTCCGGGATTTCGGGTTGTTGAACTAGACCTGATGGTTTCTGATGCTCAGCTTTTACCTTAGAACACGTCAAACATTCTCCTACATATTTAGCAACATCAGCTTTCATACCCGGCCACCAAAAATGTTTCTTAAGATCCTTGTACATCTTCCCCGTTCCAGGATGTATTGAGTATCTGGTTTTATGAGCTTCTCTAAGTACCATTTCTCTCATATCTCCAAATTTTGGTACCCAAATCCTTTCAGCCCTATACCGGGTTCCGTCTTCCCGAATATTAAGATGCTTCTTCGATCCTTTGGGTATTTCATCCTTTAAATTTCCCTCTTTTAAAACTCCTTGTTGCGCCTCCTTTATTTGAGTAGTAAGGTTATTATGAATCATTATATTCATAGATTTTACTCGAATGGGTTCTCTGTCCTTCCTGCTCAAGGCATCGGCTACCACATTTGCCTTCCCCGGGTGATAACGAATCTCAAAGTCGTAATCATTCAATAATTCAATCCACCTACGCTGCCTCATATTCAGTTGTTTCTGATTAAATATGTGTTGAAGACTTTTGTGGTCGGTATATATAATACTTTTGACCCCATATAAGTAGTGCCTCCAAGTCTTTAATGCAAAAACAACCGCGCCTAATTCCAAATCATGCGTCGTATAATTTTGTTCATGAATCTTCAATTGTCTAGACGCATAAGCAATCACCTTCGTTCGTTGCATTAATACACAACCGAGACCTTGCTTTGATACGTCACAATAAATCACAAAATCATCATTCCCTTCAGGCAATGACAATATAGGTGCCGTAGTTAGCTTTTTCTTCAATAACTGAAACGCTTTCTCTTGTTCATCATTCCATTCAAATTTCTTCCCTTTATGCGTTAATGCAGTCAAGGGTTTTGCTATTCTGGAAAAGTCTTGGATGAACCTTCTGTAGTAACCAGCTAGTCCTAAAAACTGGCGTATGTGTTTCGGAGTTTTCGGGGTTTCCCACTTTTCAACAGTTTCTATCTTTGCCGGATCTACCTTAATACCTTCTTTGTTCACTATGTGACCGAGGAATTGAACTTCTTCCAACCAAAATGCACACTTTGAAAATTTAGCGTACAATTCTTCCTTCCTCAATACTTCTAACACCTTTCTCAAATGTTCACCGTGTTCTTGGTCATTCTTTGAGTAAATAAGTATGTCATCAATGAAAACAATGACAAACTTGTCAAGGTATGGTCCACACACTCGGTTCATAAGGTCCATGAACACAGCTGGTGCATTAGTTAAACCAAATGACATGACCATAAACTCGTAATGACCGTAACGTGTTCTGAAAGCAGTCTTTGGAATATCATCTTCTTTCACCCGCATTTGATGATACCCGGAACGTAAGTCAATCTTTGAATAAACAGACGAGCCTTGTAGTTGATCAAATAAGTCGTCGATTCTCGGTAGTGGGTAGCGGTTCTTGATGGTAAGTTTGTTCAACTCTCGGTAGTCGATACACAACCTGAATGTACCATCTTTCTTCTTGACAAACAAAACAGGAGCTCCCCACGGTGACGTGCTTGGTCGAATGAAACCATGCTCTAAAAGTTCTTGTAATTGGCTTTGAAGTTCTTTCATCTCGCTGGGTGCGAGTCTGTAAGGAGCACGAGCTATTGGTGCAGCTCCTGGTACAAGATCTATTTGAAATTCAACGGATCGATGTGGGGGTAATCCCGGTAATTCTTTCGGAAATACATCGGGAAATTCTTTTGCGACGGGAACATCATTGATGCTCTTTTCTTTAGTTTGTACTTTCTCGACGTGTGCTAGAACAGCATAGCTGATAATGCTAAAAACGAACATATATTTCATAGCATTATTCCCCAAGAAAGACAAGATTTTAGTTGGTATTGTTCGATTTACAAGCAATATTCGTTTAAAAATTAAAAAATGAAGACAAAAGGCAGATTCGACAAATTGAAGACAAAAAGGTCCAAAGAGCTAAAAAGTACAAGATACAACTAAAAAGGTTCAAAATATTGATGAGGAACGTCTCAAAATGACAAGAGTACAAGTTACAAGACGCAAAGTACACGATATAAAATAATACGCGAAGACGTCCGAAAATCCGGAACCGGGACCTGAGCCAAGAAGAAACGCCCGACGCAACGGACCAAAAATATCTAGTCTACTATGCACAAGAATATAATATAATATATATATAATTATATATAATTATATATTATATATATTATTATTATTATATTACGTCGGCAAGAAGAAAACAAAGCAATTTGGCTGGATCCAGGGTGGCCATGCGACTCGCATGGCCAGAGGCACAAATCCATGCGAGTCGCATGGAGTGAAAATGTTGGTCAGGTCCTATATAAAGCCAGTTTTCTGCCGAGTTTAATACACAAAATTTTAATCTCTCTCAATATATACGATATATATATATATAATTTATATTTTAATTTTAATTTTAATTTTAATTCTAATAATAAGGGTATGTTAGCGAATGTTGTAAGGGTGTAAGTCGAAATTCTGTCCGTGTAACGCTACGCTATTTTTAATCATTGTAAGTTATGTTCAACCTTTTTATATTAATGTCTCGTAGCTAAGTTATTATTATGCTTATTTAAAACGAAGTAATCATGATGTTGGGCTAATTACTAAAATTGGGTAATTGGGCTTTGTACCATAATTGGGGTTTGGACAAAAGAACGACACTTGTGGAAATTAGACTATGGGCTATTAATGGGCTTTATATTTGTTTAACTAAATGAAAGTTTGTTAATGTTAATATAAAGATTTACAATTGGGCGTCCCTATAAATTACCATATACACTCGATCGGACACGATGGGCGGGGTATTTATATGTACGAATAATCGTTCATTTAACCGGACGCGGGAATGGATTAATAGTCACTAGAATAATTAAAACAGGGGTGAAATTACATTCAAGGGTAATTGGTGTAATTGTTAACAAAGTAGTAAAACCTTGGTTTACACACAGTCGATAACCTGGTGTATTCATTAAACAAAGTATTAAAACCTTGTTACAATTCGAATCCCCAATTAGTTGGAATATTTATCTTCGGGTATAATAATAATTTGACAAGGACACTTGCAATTTATATTTATGACTGATGGACTGTTATGGACAAAAACCAGACGGACATATTAAATAATCCAGGACAAAGGACAATTAACCCATGGGCATAAAACTAAAATCAACACGTCAAACATCATGATTACGGAAGTTTAAATAAGCATAATTCTTTTATTTCATATTTAATTTCCTTTATTTTATATTTAATTGCACTTCTAATTATCGCACTTTTATTTATTGTTATTTTATTTTATCGCATTTTTATTATTCGCAATTTCATTATCGTTATTTACTTTACGCTTTAATTTTAGTCTTGTATTTATATTTTACATTAGGTTTTAACTGCGACTAAAGTTTTAAAATCGACAAACCGGTCATTAAACGGTAAAAACCCCCCTTTATAACAATAATATTACTTATATATATATTTGTATTTTTATAAAAGTAAACTAATATAGCGTTGAGCTTTGTTCAAAGATTTCCCTGTGGAACGAACCGGACTTACTAAAAACTACACTACTGTACGATTAGGTACACTGCCTATAAGTGTTGTAGCAAGGTTTAAGTATATCCATTCTATAAATAAATAAATATCTTGTGTAAAATTGTATCGTATTTAATAGTTTTTCCTAGTAAAATAATAACTATTTTATATACACCTCGCATAACATCAAGTATTTTTGGCGCCGCTGCCGGGGACATTCGCCGAAGCGAAACGCCATATTTTTAATTTTTAAGTTATAATTAGTTTTGGTAAAATTTATATTTTTAAAAAAATTAAAAAATATATAAAAAGAAAAAAGCTTTTAAAATCGAAAAAAAAAATATTTTAAGTATATTTTTAAGTTTTTCTTTTATTTTTACAAAATTATAAAGTATTTTAAGTTTATTTTTAAGTTTTTATTTTAATTATATATATATATTTTATTTAAATTTAAAACAGAAAAAAAGAAAATAAAATATTAAATATTACGTGACCTGTCATTTGAACCAGTCCAATTGAACCAGTTCAGGGTATCCATGCGACTCGCATGACCCACCCCCTTATTTCATGCGACTCGCATGAGGGGTTTGACCAGGCCACATCCAAACCCTAATTCCGCATTTATTACGTATATTATTTAATTATTATTATTTAAAACCCTAAAACTATTATTATTATTATAATTAAAGTTTTTAATTTATTTAGTTATTTTTACTTTTGTTTAAGTTTTATTATTTATTTACTTAATACTATAATATAAAAAAAAAATATAAAAATAATATTTTTATAAAATCTAATATTTTTATAACTTTTTATAACTTTTAATATTTTGTCCCTTTTTAATCGTTGTAGCGTAACTTTTGTATTTTTAGCTCATATTTAATTTTAAACTTAGTTTTTGCTATAGTTATTTTTACTCCTAGATTTTTAGGCTTTGCCGTAGAATTCCTTAAGTGCTTTTTCTTTAGACTAAGATTTAGGTGCTTTAGAATTTTGCGACGCCTTTTTAAGTTTTAGTTTCTTTTTAAGTTATTTCCATTTGGGATTTAGTTTCTCCTGTAAGCTTTAATATTTTTAGACCTTTTACTATGTACCAATTATCATTCCAATTAATAATTTCAATTTGCGATTATAATTTTAAGTTAGTTGTAGTAATAAGGTTAGGTTAGTTAAGTATTTTTAAGTTTTTATAAGTTTCTTTTATTTTTCCGTCACCTTTTATTTTTCAACCATTTTTCTTTTTCGACCTTTTGCGACGAACTCTTTTTCTCTCTTATTTCTCGCTATTCTAGTTTTAGGACTTAGAATTTTTTTTCTACTTCTTATCTAAATTTCTTAAAATTACGAAAATTTATTTTGAGTGGTTAAATTAATAGACATCAAAATTTTCTGGTTCGTAGTAATAGTTGGATTTGTACGTGGACCGGGTTATTGGAGCCAAACAGTCCTCAATTATATTGAGACCAAACGAATCCTGCCCCTCTGCTGCATCTTTTGGCTATTCGAAACGTGGGCAAAATCAGAAAAGTCTATTGATTGGATAACTTATTATAATTTTTCTTTCCTTTTTAAAACTAATAGGATATTCAGTGAATGCACCGAGCAAGACGTTCATCACCTTTTGTACGTTCACCACCTGTAACTCGATCAAGACATCGTTTAACAAATATAACCGCCGTTGATTTTTCTTTAGAATCGTCATCCAGTCAACCAAGTACTTCAGTTCAAATTTCCGATAATCCATTTTTTGAACCCAACCTCACAATTGAGAATCCGGAAAATATTCAGGAACGGTTCGTAGATCCTGAACCACTAAATTTTCCTCCGGAACCACCAATCATTCAAACAGAGATTGTTGAGGAACGAACCATTAAAACAGAATCATCTAGTGATACCGATTCAACAAATTCAATTATGGAGAATCTGGAACCTTTAAGTATGGAAGACCGAATGAGAGCTAAACGCACTGGCCAAGGTCACGCAATTACTCATCCAGACATTAATGCGCCAGATTATGAAATCAAAGGACAAATTTTACACATGGTGACTAATCAATGCCAATTTAGTGGTGCGCCGAAGGAAGATCCAAATGAACATCTACGTACCTTTAATAGGATCTGCACACTATTTAAAATCCGAGAAGTGGAGGATGAACAGATATATCTCATGTTATTTCCCTGGACTTTAAAGGGAGAAGCCAAAGATTGGTTGGAATCGTTACCTGAAGGGGCGATCGATACATGGGATGTTTTAGTTGACAAATTTCTTAAACAATTCTTTCCTGCATCTAAAGCCGTAAGACTTCAAGCAGAAATTGTTACGTTCACACAAAAGCCAAATGAAACTCTATATGAGGCGTGGACAAGATATGGAAAGTTGTTAAGAGGATGTCCGCAACATGGTTTAGACACCTGTCAAATAGTACAAATATTCTACCAAGGATGCGACATCACTACAAGAAAAGACATAGATATAGCAGCTGGTGGTTCTATTATGAAGAAAACCGAAACTGATGCTTACAAAATTATTGATAACACTGCTTCCCACTCGCATGAGTGGCACCAAGAAAAAGACATCATTAGATCATCTAAAGCAGCTAGAGCCGATTCTAGCCATGACTTAGATTCCATTTCGGCAAAGATAGATGCTTTCGAGAGACGAATGGAAAAGATGACTAAGGATATTCACTCTATACGAATTAGTTGTGAGCAGTGTGGAGGACCACATTTGACAAAAGATTGTCTCAGTATTGAATTAACAATGGAACAAAGAGAGAATATTTCATACATAAACCAAAGGCCTGGAAATAATTATCAGAATAATTATCAACCGCCAAGACCGATTTACAATCAAAACCAGAATTATAACCGAAATATTCCATACAATAACCAACAAGGTCCTAGCAATCAACAAGTATCCAATAATACTTACAATTAGCAAAGACCGAATTTTCAAAACAAACCACCACAACAAACCGATGATAAAAAGCCGAATTTAGAAGATATGATGACAAAGCTAGTTGAAACTCAAACGCAGTTTTTCACATCTCAAAAACAAACAAATGAACAAAATGCTCAAGCATTTAGAAATCAACAAGCTTCTATTCAAAATCTGGAACAAGAAGTAAGTAACCTAGCAAGGTTAATAGGTGAAAGAAAACCGGGAAGTTTACCTAGTGATACAAATGCTAACCCCCGGAATGAAACAGCTAAAGCTATTACCACAAGAAGTGGTACAACACTTAAACCACCTGAAATACCAGTAACTTCTGATGAAACTATTCCTACTCCACAAGAACCACAACCTGATCAAGATAAGGAAAAAGAACCGGTAGTTGAAAAGGTTAATGAAGATAACACAGTTAAGGATAAACCTTATGTTAAACCATACCAACCACCACTTCCTTACCCGAGTAAAATGAAGAAAGAAAAACTTGAAGTCGAGCAATCCAAATTCTTGGATATGTTTAAACAGATAAATGTAAATCTTCCTTTCATTGATGTGATTTCAGGAATGCCAAGGTATGCTAAATTCTTGAAAGATCTAATCACAAATAGAAAGAAAATGGAAGAACTCTCGGCTGTTACTATGAATGCTAATTGTTCAGCAGTGCTGTTGAATAAAATACCAGAAAAATTATCTGATCCAGGAAGTTTCACAATTCCATGTTTTCTGGGTAGTCTTAGTTCAATAGAAGCATTGGCAGACTTAGGTGCTAGTATAAATCTAATGCCGTATTCACTATACGCTAAACTAGACCTTGGAGAATTAAAACCAACCAGAATAAGCATACAACTAGCCGATAGATCAATAAAATATCCTAGAGGGATAATGGAAAACATGCTAGTTAAAGTTGGTACTTTAGTATTTCCAGTAGATTTTGTTGTTTTGGACATGGAAGAAGATTCTCAAGTTCCTCTCATATTAGGAAGACCATTCTTAAACACGGCTAAAGCAATGATAGACGTGTTCGGTAAGAAACTGACCCTAAGTATAGAGAATGAGAGTGTTACCTTTTCAGTTGATAGAGCAATGCAACAACCACAATCTGCAGATGATACATGTTATTATATTCAAACTATAGATGCACATGCAGAATTATTAGAAGAATTTCCAGAATTACAAGGAACAGGAGAATGTTCTTTAGGAGAAGGTAATGAACCAATTGATGAAGCTGAAATATTAGCTACACTTATAGCTAATGGATATGAACCAACAACAGAAGAAATTCAAATGCTAAAAGAAGAAGACAGATATCGATATAAATCATCGATAGAAGAACCTCCGAAATTAGAGTTAAAGCCACTTCCAAACCATTTGGAATACGCTTATTTACATGGTGAATCTGAATTACCTGTAATAATATCGTCTTCTCTTACTGAAAATGAGAAATCACAACTCATTTCTGTGTTGAAAGCTCATAAACCAGCCATTGCATGGAAGATTCATGATATTAAAGGAATAAGTCCTTCGTATTGCACACATAAAATCCTTATGGAAGAAGGTCATAAAACGTATGTGCAACGCCAACGAAGACTAAATCCTAATATGCAAGATGTAGTTAAGAAAGAGATTATTAAACTGCTAGATGCAGGTTTAATTTATCCAATCTCTGATAGTCCATGGGTAAGCCCAGTTCAATGCGTACCTAAGAAGGGTGGCATGACTGTCATCACAAATGAGAAAAATGAGCTTATTCCTACTAGGACTGTAACAGGATGGCGTGTATGTATTGATTATAGAAAATTAAATGACGCCACCAGAAAAGATCACTTTCCCTTACCTTTCATAGATCAAATGTTGGAAAGATTAGCCGGAAATAGTTACTATTGTTTTCTAGATGGATTTTCCGGATATTTTCAAATTCCAATAGCACCCGAAGATCAAGAGAAAACCACATTTACGTGCCCTTATGGTACTTTTGCTTACAAAAGAATGCCATTTGGACTTTGTAACGCCCCTGCAACCTTTCAAAGGTGTATGATGGCGATTTTTCACGATATGATAGAAGAATGCATGGAAGTATTCATGGATGACTTTTCAGTCTTCGGTGATACATTTAAATCATGTCTAGTTAATCTGGAACGAATGCTAATTAGATGCGAAAAATCAAATCTAGTACTTAATTGGGAGAAATGCCATTTCATGGTTAAAGAAGGCATCGTTCTTGGACATAAAATTTCAAAAGAAGGAATTGAAGTGGATAGAGCTAAAGTAGATGTAATTGCTAAACTTCCACATCCCACCAATGTTAGAGGAGTTAGGAGTTTTCTAGGGCATGCCGGTTTTTACCGACGTTTCATAAAAGATTTTTCTAAAATTGCCACTCCTATGAATAAACTCCTAGAAAAGGATGCGCCATTCATCTTTTCAGATGAATGTATCAAATCTTTTAATATTCTTAAAGAAAAACTCACTAATGCACCGATCATGATAACACCAAATTGGAATCTACCATTTGAACTAATGTGCGATGCAAGTGATTTTGCAATGGGAGCCGTTTTAGGACAAAGGATTGAAAAACGATTTCAACCTATATATTATGCTAGTAAGACGTTACAAGGAGCACAAACGAACTATACAACTACTGAAAAAGAACTCCTTGCTATTGTCTTTGCTTTTGACAAATTTCGATCATATCTCGTTCTAGCAAAAACGGTGGTCTATACCGACCATTCTGCTCTTAGATACCTATTTTCAAAACAAGATGCTAAACCAAGATTAATCCGTTGGATCTTACTCTTACAAGAGTTTGATATTGAAATCCGAGATAAAAGAGGAGCAGAAAATCTCGCCGCTGATCATCTTTCTCGTCTTGAAAATCCCGAATTAGAAGTTCTAAATGAATCAGCCATACAAGACAACTTTCCTGATGAATATCTATTGAAGATAGATTATAAAGAAATCCCATGGTTTGCAGACTATGCAAACTACTTAGTTTGTGGATTCCTTGAAAAAGGATTATCGTACCAAAGACGAAAGAAATTCTTCAGTGATATAAAACACTATTTCTGGGAAGATCCACATCTGTTTAAAAGTTGTCCCGATGGAATAATACGCCGATGTGTATTTGGAGATGAAGCTAGTAAAATTTTAAACCATTGTCACACAGGACCAACAGGAGGGCATTATGGGCCTCAACTAACAGCAAGAAAAGTTTATGAAGCTGGATTCTATTGGCCTACAATTTACAAAGACGCACACCTTCTTTGCAAATCCTGTGATGCATGTCAAAGGGCCGGAAAAATAAGTCAACGTGATGAAATGCCACAAAATGTCATCCAAGTATGTGAAGTATTTGACATTTGGGGTATTGACTTTATGGGTCCATTTCCAAAATCTCATAATAATCTATATATACTCGTAGCCATTGATTATGTATCTAAATGGGCGGAAGCACAAGCTCTCCCAACTAACGATGCACGAGTTGTAGTCAACTTTTTAAAACGTCTTTTTGCAAGGTTTGGAACACCGAAAGCTTTAATAAGTGATCGGGGTACTCATTTCTGTAATAATCAACTTGAGAAAGTTCTTAAAAGATATGGAGTAACTCATAAAATCTCCACCGCATATCATCCACAAACAAGTGGACAAGTTGAAAATACCAACCGAGCTTTAAAACGTATTCTAGAGAAAACCGTAGGAACAAATCCGAAGGAATGGTCCATTAAATTGGAAGATGCACTCTGGGCTTTTAGAACAGCCTACAAAACTCCAATTGGAACCACACCTTTTAGACTTGTTTATGGAAAAGCATGTCATCTTCCAGTAGAAATTGAACACAAAGCATTTTGGGCTTTGAAGACATGTAATCTTGATTTACATGAAGCCGGACGTCTACGATTAAGTCAACTAAACGAATTAGAAGAATTAAGACATGAAGCATACGAAAATTCGTTAATCTATAAAGAAAGAACGAAGAAATGGCATGATAAAAGAATCAGAAGTTCAAAAGAATTTAAAGAAGGAGACAGAGTTCTTCTTTTCAATTCACGATTCAAGCTATTTCCTGGAAAATTGAAATCAAGATGGTCTGGACCATTCATAGTCAAAAGAGTTTTCCCATACGGAACGATAGAATTGATAAATTCAAATGGGATTGAATTTAAAGTTAATGGTCACAGAGTTAAACATTACATACATGGTCCGATGGAAGTCGACAACGAAGTTAATCACAATTTCGACACCACAGCTAACTAAGTGTGGGGAGAATCAAGTCTTTAAAGGATAATATGTATTTCTGTTAGAGTTAGATTGTCTGTTTTCGTGTAGTTCTCGAAAATGGAACACGTATGGTCTTTCCCTAGCAGACCCTAAAGAACTAGTCTTCTCCCCCCATTCTGAATTTTTATTTTTTTTAGGTTTTTACAAAATGAAGACTGCCTGTGAACTAAACCATGGTCTAATGCTACACGCTTTGATCACTAAACGTAATAATGACATACTACCGAGCGAATTAGTATCAGTAATCAGAGAAAGAATGGACGGAGTTAGAAAAGGATCCAGATGCGAAGATAATAAGTTACAATTTGGTAAAGGAAAATCAAAATCCGCAGCGAAAAGAAGAGCACGACACCTAGAACGATGTCACAAATGCGTAAAATGGTCACATGGAGGTAAATGTTCAAATAATCAAACCTATTCAAATACCGAATTTGTTACTTTATGCAGAGACGGACCGTTCATATGTTTAGAAGAAAAGACAATGAATGCTCGAGGTTACGCCTATGCAGCCATGGAAAACCAATTAAACCGACTATCTTATGAATATAATAGATCATATAACTAAGAAATCTATTTCACAGGTATGTCTGTACAGTTTTTATTTTTATTTTTATTTTTAACCTTTTGATAATAAACGCTAATTTGTTCGCTAAAAAGTATTAAATTGGTATTGAATAAAATTAGGTTTGGCGACCGAAATTATTGATATCGTTCAAAAATTTATTACATCACTGCGAAATTTAACGTTTATTCTTAAGGTATAAATATCTTTAATCAATCAACCCAAAATATTTCAAAAATTCGTCATGAGTTAAATTAGGTCTTGGAACCGAAATTACTTTACCGAAAAGAGGGGCGCATATTTTTGATAATATTTGATTGATTAAAGTGGGATAAAAAGACAAAAAGATTTTTAAATTTATTTTTACCATGTTTTTAAAATTAATATTTAAATCTTAAGTTAATATTGTAAACTTTGTAAAAACAATATATTTAAAATTGTAAATATTTGAAAAATTAATATAAGTTTGGTGTGAATTTATAATATAAATTTTTAAAATAAGTTTGGTGTGAATTTATAATATGAATTTATAAATTAAGTCTGGTGTGAATTTTTAAAATATGAATTTTTAATTTTATGCATTTCAAATTTTAAGTTTGGTGTGATTTTTTTTATATTAATTTTGAATTTTATAATTGTGTGAATTTAAAAAAAAAATTTACTCTATCTCATTAAGTTAAAAATATGATTTTTAAAATTCGTCGTAAGTTGAAGACTAGGTCTTTGAACCGAAATTGCTTTACCCAAGGGAGGGACGAGAACTTTTATTATCATTATTTTTAATCTTATTGATTTAAAGTATGCAAAAAAAATTAAAAAAATCCAAAAATCTAAGCTTTTAAAACAATCGCTTGAAAATGACAAAATTTTAAAATTTTGTCGAGGGGCGGACTAGGGCATCGTCCCGAAACGACCTCGTCCTAAAAAGAAACAAAATTTTTAAAATTTCATTTATTTATGTTTTAAAAGCTTAAGGTTTTAATAATAAAAAAAAAAAAAAAAAAATATACCTGGAAAATACCCCCATGCGAGTCGCATGGGGATGGGCAGGAAACCATGCGACTCGCATGGATACAAAAAACTGGACAGGATCAAAATTCCAGTCGACCTGCTTCTTTCTCACAATAAACACACATACACAAACACGAAAACCTCCCAAACTCTCTCAATTTTTCACCAATTTTCACCAAATTTCTTGCAAAAATTTCACAATAATCATGCCTAGATTCAGTAGTCTCAACCCCTTCAGGAGAAAGGTAAAGATTTCACCCCTAATCTCTTTAAATTCGAATTTTTGTGTTCTTGAGCTAGAAATTTTATATTTTGATTTTGTTAAATTTAGGTGTAAATAGAGCTAAATTGTTGTTATATTATGCATGTATATCCTAGATAGAAGCTATTTAACATGAATTGAAGCTAAAAACTTCAAATTTTTAAGAATCTAGGGTTTGTGTTCTTGAGCAATTTGGGGCTTTTTGATATAAACAGGTTATGGCCGATTTTTGTCATGAATTGTTGCTAAATTAAGTAGTGTAACATGTTTAGGTAGTTAATTGATCCAAACTTTGAGCCTAAACATGTTTTTGAGAATTAAAGTGGACTTTTTAAGTCTAAAAATTCATGAACTTAGATAATTTGATATAAAGGCCATTTGAAACTTGTTTCATTGCTAGTAGTGATTATTTTGGCATGTTATTTGAGATAAATGTTTATGAACTTGATGTACATTTTTCGTATATGTTTATTTGACAAAGTGTAGACTTGACAAAAATATGAAAATGAGCACTAGTTTGATTTGAATGCCATGTAACAAGTGTTTAATTGCTATAATGATTATTGTTGACATGTTTAAGAGTTTAAATGTGATAAAACATTGTACACATTTTCGTATGTAAAAGTGTAGAATTGTTATTGTTAAGAAAATGTGTATAAAATGTGTTATGAATTGAACATGTCATCATAATTGTTTCAAGTTATTATTTTGCTAACACTAATGCATATTTGGATGCACAATTTTTGTGTTTAATGTGTTTTACAGAGAGCCGATACTGGAGGTTCAGGAGCATCATCGTCCAGGCAACCAGAGCCCGAACCGGAAATGTTTCATGAACAAGAACAACATATGCAACAAGAAGAAGAAGAACAGGAGGAGCAACATATTCCATATCACGATCAAGATCAATTATTCATGAATCAGTTTCGTCAATTCGCTCCACATCAAAGGATTCTGAGCTTAGACATTAATGAAGATCAGTTACACCCAAATCTGAGATTTGATCGATGTTGGATAGAGTATCCAGATTATCAAAAGAACATGCACATTCTCTACTTTAAGGTTGTTGAAATGCCAAGGGCAATTGACTGGGTACCTTTGGAAACAGTTAACCTTGCCGAACCGATTCGGGAATTATTGGTGCAAAGGTATGGTAATTCTCAGTTTAACGATTGGATGCGCCTATTTTCCATTCGTAGAACCATATATAGGGAATGGTGTATAGAATTACTTAGTACTATTAAGTTAAACAGTGATGTTAGGAGGATAGATGATAGAAGCTTTATTAGATTTCTGTTAGGTGGACGCATGTACAGAATGTCCATGATAGATTTAGCCAGGGCCTTACAGATTTACACCCCTGCTGAACTTTTGAGCCCCGACTGTAATAGCCTGATTGCCCAAGGAGAAAGGGTAGATAGGGAATTTGATATTAACGCCATCTGGAGGCGTATGTCCCACTTTAATGAATTTCACGCCAGTGGAAATCATACATACTTAGATATAGACAGAGCTGAACTCCGGGTGATTCATAGATTCTTAGCAAACACAATTACACAAAGGGGAAGAAATAAGGAGAAATTGACCGTAAACGATTTGTTCTACCTCAAGTGTATTAGAGACCCGAGGAGTTTCGTTAACATTCCCTATTGTGTTGGTTATTATCTCGCTAATGTAGTTTCGGGGATGAAATCGGGGAGTATTATAGGTGGTGGTATTTTCATTACTCTCATTGGAGAGTATTTAGGTGTAGATAAGCACCAAGGGGGTCCAATGAACGAAATAGAGGACGGAGGTGAAACTATAAGTTCAAACCTTTATCACGGTGCAAGGGTATTATTGATGAGACGTGGTCGGGTATATCGATACGAGGGACCTCAGCGACAGGTAGAAAGAGGTTCGGATGATGAAATGGAAGAGGCGAACAACATTATAGGAGTTGTTCGGGAGACTGCTCTTGATTTAGGCGTTCGAATGGAGGATGAATACATGACGAACTATGATAGGCATATGCAGTACGAGGCATGGCAACGTCGGAATGACTACGAGCATTCCCGGCAACAAGAGCATGGCCGATGGGATTATCATCAGCGCCAAATTATAAGCCAGTTGCAGCCTGGCGAGATGTATTATCCGACCCGACCCGCATACTATCCCGCACATCAGCCAGAAATGAGACCACCCTATGATTCATATGATTATGACGCAGCATACCAGTTCACCTATAATCAGCCATGGAACCCGGACGCGAACATGAATTGGGATCCATATCCTAATTTTCCTCCTAACCCACCTCCTGATCAGTAGAGATAAGTGGTAATTTTTATTTTTATTTTAAACACTTAACATTTTATTACGTTTATGTAATGTTTGATATTTTATTATTATTGTGTACTAATATTTTTCTTATAGTTTGAAAGTGGGATGCCAAAGTTCCATTTCAAATTGCATGTATGATTATATTTGTATTGTATGTATTCTATTTTATGCACAAAACAGGGTAAAACAACGCATTTTCAAAGACTGGCATTAAGTTCAGCAAAAGCAACAAATTTTGACGACAAGATGAAAAATATATGTGAAATAGCAACAAGACGGAATGAACAAATGATGTGCACCATTTATCATTCAGCAAACAAACGCCAATATATTTGGAAACTTTGGTAAAAATTTAATCATTTTCACACAAATCACCCTCAATAATTTAAATTGTTACTGATTTCTTGCAAATGAGGGCATTGCAAGATCTTAAGTGTGGGAAGGGGTTAAATTCTTTCGGATTTTAAAATTTTTATATTAAACACTTGGTTACCATTAAAAATACTAGTAAAACAGTAGTTGTATTAGAATCTAGTGCTCTCTGATAAAAAAGAACAGCCCTAGTCTTATATACTGACTACCCAATTCTAGTAAAATTTTTCAATTAAATGAATTCAAATCATGTTTATACATATTTATGAACGATAAAACTAGGTTTTAACACCGAAATTATTGTTACCTCGGAAAGGACATAAATTGAGAAACAAACTAAAATGTTAAAATTCATTTAAAATGGAATAGAGAACGATAAAAAGGAAAATAAAAGCCAAGTGTGGGAAAATTTACCAAGTTATTTTAAACATATGCCACATATATCTGTAACAAATAACTGAAAATACTTTTGCTTTGAACTAAACTAAACTGTTTTACCCGATGAAAGAAAAGAAGAGATGGATCTACACGATGAATCAATTCCATCATTAAAAGGAAGTAAAGTCTTCCGAAAAAGACACGCGCTTCTTGATTTAGGTCATGAAGTTGTCGTTCAGACCAGCTGTAGGTTGACGAAAAATCTAGAAAAGTCATCACTAAAATCAGCAGGAAATCCACGGACCTCAGCATTAAACAGGGTCGCCAAGTGGTCAGATTTATCCTAACCATGAGAAGGATTTATCTCGTACAATGGGGAGGCACCATGCAAATTAGCTGGATAAGACTAATGAATCAGATTCCCAGAAAGGATAATCTCCTTAAAGATTAAAAATCAGCTTTTAAGACTGATATTACTCAATCCTAGAGATTGACCTTAAAGATTGAGAATTACAAACTCATGGAATTCAATGATATCTAAACTCGAGCTTGAACGAGAAAATATTTTGATCAAAAATACAAACCGATTTGTTTTCTGAAAACCCATTTTCAATACGTTCATTACCATTGAACGTAAAATCCTAGGAATTCACCTGGAATTCATTAGGTCACCTGAACTAAATCGGGTGTCAACCGTAAGAACGGTGGTTGCATAGTGGTCAAAGACAGGACCTTGTGCCAGACCGAAAAATTATAAGGGTGAGCTTTTACTATTGCTCCTACCAAGGATAGTAATTGCGTCCGACACGTTATAGACCATAATCAAAAGCATGTCACGGGACATTGCCTTAACAGTTGCTTGTTCAACGCTTTCCTTTACAACCGGACGGTAGTTTGCCGAAAGGTAATATACGGAACAAGTAAACTGGACGTGTTGCTTTCCTAATACAAGGTTAGCAAGTGGGTGATACAAAACCGCAAGTTTTGAGCTAAAATTTTCAAATCTGAAACCCACCAAACCCACAAAAATATTTTGCAAACACCGGTAAAGGGTTATTCCGGAAAACTTATCTAGGGTAAAAACTAGATTTAATTTTCAAAAGATCAAATGTTTTCATAAAGATCCAATTTCCTTAATGGATCTAAATTTTTATAGTCATGTGGGACTGTAAACCATATCGTTACTACCATTGTTCATACCGCCGTATAGAAATCACTGATGTACAAAGTATGAAGAATAAAGAAGTGATTCTAGTATTTCAAGACAATATTGCTTGAGGACAAGCAACGCTCAAGTGTGGGAATATTTGATAATGCTAAAAACGAACATATATTTCATAGCATTATTCCCCAAGAAAGACAAGATTTTAGTTGGTATTGTTCGATTTACAAGCAATATTCGTTTAAAAATTAAAAAATGAAGACAAAAGGCAGATTCGACAAATTGAAGACAAAAAGGTCCAAAGAGCTAAAAAGTACAAGATACAACTAAAAAGGTTCAAAATATTGATGAGGAACGTCTCAAAATGACAAGAGTACAAGTTACAAGACGCAAAGTACACGATATAAAATAATACGCGAAGACGTCCGAAAATCCGGAACCGGGACCTGAGCCAAGAAGAAACGCCCGACGCAACGGACCAAAAATATCTAGTCTACTATGAACAAGAATATAATATAATATATATATAATTATATATAATTATATATTATATATATTATTATTATTATATTACGTCGGCAAGAAGAAAACAAAGCAATTTGGCTGGATCCAGGGTGGCCATGCGACTCGCATGGCTAGAGGCACAAATCCATGCGAGTCGCATGGAGTGAAAATGTTGGTCAGGTCCTATATAAAGCCAGTTTTCTGCCGAGTTTAATACACAAAATTTTAATCTCTCTCAATATATACGATATATATATATAATTTATATTTTAATTTTAATTTTAATTTTAATTCTAATAATAAGGGTATGTTAGCGAATGTTGTAAGGGTGTAAGTCGAAATTCTGTCCGTGTAACGCTACGCTATTTTTAATCATTGTAAGTTATGTTCAACCTTTTTATATTAATGTCTCGTAGCTAAGTTATTATTATGCTTATTTAAAACGAAGTAATCATGATGTTGGGCTAATTACTAAAATTGGGTAATTGGGCTTTGTACCATAATTGGGGTTTGGACAAAAGAACGACACTTGTGGAAATTAGACTATGGGCTATTAATGGGCTTTATATTTGTTTAACTAAATGAAAGTTTGTTAATGTTAATATAAAGATTTACAATTGGGCGTCCCTATAAATTACCATATACACTCGATCGGACACGATGGGCGGGGTATTTATATGTACGAATAATCGTTCATTTAACCGGACACGGGAATGGATTAATAGTCACTAGAATAATTAAAACAGGGGTGAAATTACATTCAAGGGTAATTGGTGTAATTGTTAACAAAGTAGTAAAACCTTGGTTTACACACAGTCGATAACCTGGTGTATTCATTAAACAAAGTATTAAAACCTTGTTACAATTCGAATCCCCAATTAGTTGGAATATTTATCTTCGGGTATAATAATAATTTGACAAGGACACTTGCAATTTATATTTATGACTGATGGACTGTTATGGACAAAAACCAGACGGACATATTAAATAATCCAGGACAAAGGACAATTAACCCATGGGCATAAAACTAAAATCAACACGTCAAACATCATGATTACGGAAGTTTAAATAAGCATAATTCTTTTATTTCATATTTAATTTCCTTTATTTTATATTTAATTGCACTTCTAATTATCGCACTTTTATTTATTGTTATTTTATTTTATCGCATTTTTATTATTCGCAATTTCATTATCGTTATTTACTTTACGCTTTAATTTTAGTCTTGTATTTATATTTTACATTAGGTTTTAACTGCGACTAAAGTTTTAAAATCAACAAACCGGTCATTAAACGGTAAAAACCCCCCTTTATAACAATAATATTACTTATATATATATTTGTATTTTTATAAAAGTAAACTAATATAGCGTTGAGCTTTGTTCAAAGATTTCCCTGTGGAACGAACCGGACTTACTAAAAACTACACTACTGTACGATTAGGTACACTGCCTATAAGTGTTGTAGCAAGGTTTAAGTATATCCATTCTATAAATAAATAAATATCTTGTGTAAAATTGTATCGTATTTAATAGTTTTTCCTAGTAAAATAATAACTATTTTATATACACCTCGCATAACATCAAGTATTTTTGGCGCCGCTGCCGGGGACATTCGCCGAAGCGAAACGCCATATTTTTAATTTTTAAGTTATAATTAGTTTTGGTAAAATTTATATTTTTAAAAAAATTAAAAAATATATAAAAAGAAAAAAGCTTTTAAAATCGAAAAAAAAAATATTTTAAGTATATTTTTAAGTTTTTCTTTTATTTTTACAAAATTATAAAGTATTTTAAGTTTATTTTTAAGTTTTTATTTTAATTATATATATATATATTTTATTTAAATTTAAAACAGAAAAAAAAGAAAATAAAATATTAAATATTACGTGACCTGTCATTTGAACCAGTCCAATTGAACCAGTTCAGGGTATCCATGCGACTCGCATGACCCACCCCCTTATTTCATGCGACTCGCATGAGGGGTTTGACCAGGCCACATCCAAACCCTAATTCCGCATTTATTACGTATATTATTTAATTATTATTATTTAAAACCCTAAAACTATTATTATTATTATAATTAAAGTTTTTAATTTATTTAGTTATTTTTACTTTTGTTTAAGTTTTATTATTTATTTACTTAATACTATAATATAAAAAAAAAAAATATAAAAATAATATTTTTATAAAATCTAATATTTTTATAACTTTTTATAACTTTTAATATTTTGTCCCTTTTTAATCGTTGTAGCAACCTTTTCTTATTAGTTTTTGTGCCTTCAAATTACTAATAAGATGTAGCTTCGTGTTGCCCTTTTCTCCGTACACCATTAAGGGTTTTCCTTTTTCTCGTATAATGCGAATTGCATTTTTGTAACAAACAATCTCTGCTTTCACTTCTTTCAACCAGTCCATACCGATTATCACATCAAAACTCCCTAACTCTACTGGTATCAAGTCAATCTTAAATGTTTCACTAACCAGTTTAATTTCTCGATTCCGACATATATTATCTGCTGAAATTAATTTACCATTTGCTAATTCGAGTAAAAATTTACTATCCAAAGGCGTCAATGGACAACTTAATTTAGCACAAAAATCTCTACTCATATAGCTTTTATCCGCACCCGAATCAAATAAAACGTAAGCAGATTTATTGTCAATAAGAAACGTACCCGTAACAAGCTCCGGGTCTTCCTGTGCCTCTGCCACATTAATATTGAAAACTCTTCTGCGGCCTTGTCCATTCGTGTTCTCCTGGTTCGGGCAATTTCTAATAATGTGGCCCGGTTTTCCACATTTATAACAAACTACATTGGCATAACTTGCTCCGACACTACTTGCTCCGCCATTACTCGTTCCGACACCATTTGTTCCTTTCGTTCTATTAACCCCTGGTCCGTAGACCTCACACTTCGCCGCGCTATGACCATTTCTTTTACACTTGTTGCAAAATTTGGTGCAGAACCCCGAGTGATACTTTTCACACCTTTGGCATAGCTGCTTCTGATTGTTGTTGTTGTTGCGGTTATTATTGTTGTTGGGATGATTGTTGTAGTAGTTGTTGTTGTTGTTGTTGTTGTTGTTGTTGTTGTTGTTGTTGTTGTTGTTGTTGTTGTTGGGCCGTTTGTTGTAGTTGCGATTGATGTTGCGATTGTTGGGATAATTGTTGCGATTATTGTTGTAATTACTGTTGTTGTTGTATTGGTGATTCTTATCACCGTTTTCCTCCCACTTTCTTTTGACTTGCTTCACATTGGCCTCTTCAGCAGTCTGTTCTTTAATTCTTTCTTCAATCTGGTTCACTAGTTTGTGAGCCATTCTACATGCCTGTTGTATGGAGGCGGGCTCGTGTGAACTTATATCTTCTTGGATTCTTTCCGGTAATCCTTTCATAAACGCGTCGATCTTCTCTTCCTCGTCTTCGAATGCTCCCGGACACAATAGGCACAATTCTGTGAATCGTCTTTCGTACGTGGTAATATTAAATCCTTGGGTTCGTAACCCTCTAAGTTCTGTCTTGAGCTTATTGAACTCGGTTCTGGGACGGTACTTCTCGTTCATCAAGTGCTTGAATGCTGACCACGGTAGTGCGTACGCATCGTCTTGTCCCACTTGCTCTAGATAGGTATTCCACCATGTTAACGCAGAACCTGTGAAGGTATGCGTAGCGTACTTCACTTTGTCCTCTTCAGTACACTTACTTATGGCAAACACCGATTCGACCTTCTCGGTCCACCGTTTCAATCCGATCGGTCCTTCAGTTCCATCAAATTCCAAGGGTTTGCAGGCAGTGAATTCTTTGTAGGTGCATCCTACACGATTTTCTGTACTGCTAGATCCAAGGTTATTGTTGGTATGTAGCGCAGCCTGTACTGCGGCTATGTTTGAAGCTAGAAAAGTACGGAATTCCTCTTCATTCATATTCACGGTGTGTCGAGTAGTCGGTGCCATTTCCTTCAAAATATTCAAATGGAACAAGTTAATCATACAGAATATTAAGAGTAGTTAATAGTATTTCGTAGCATAATATGAACTCATTTATAAAAGCTTTTTCTTCATATTAGCGTTTTATAAGTTTAAATTCGGGTAGTACCTACCCGTTAAGTTCATACTTAGTAGCTAATATACAATTCAACTACTACAATTCTATATGAAAAACTGATTATAATAATATTTCGCGTTCAAACTTTTATACAATATTTTACAAACTTACAATACCGCTTATTTTACATAAAGCATGAAATATAGCACGCAATAACTTTGATACAAGATAGTTGTGAAGATAATTCTAGCTAGTACACAAGTCGTTCAGCAAAGGTAATAAAGACACGTAATTCATACGTCCAGAAACAAGTCATGCATTCTGGTTTTACCAGGATTACTTCCCATCCTTGGTCTTGTGGAACATAACCGTTATGGCCATTGATAAGATAGCGTGTTGTAACGTCGTCAAAAGGACGAGGGTTACGTAATGTCCAACAGTCCCGTAACAATCTAAAAACCTAATTTCTTACCCCAATTACCGACTCCGTCACTTGTGGAAACGTTTTGTTTAATAGTTGTAGCCCGATGTTCTTGTTCTCACTTTGGTGAGAAGCGAACATTACTAATCCATAAGCATAACATGCTTCTTTATGTTGCATGTTAGCCGCTTTTTCTAAATCACGAAGTCCAATATTCGGATATATTGAGTCAAAATAATTTCTTAACCCGTTGCGTAAAATAGCATTTGGGTTCCCCGCAATATATGCATCAAAGTAAACACATCGTAACTTATGGGTTTCCCAATGTGATATCCCCCATCTTTCAAATGAAAGTCTCTTATAAACCAAGACATTCTTGGAACGTTCTTCGAATGTCTTACAAACTGATCTCGCCTTAAATAGTTGTGCCGAGGAATTCTGACCGACTCTAGACAAGATTTCATCAATCATGTCTCCGGGTAGGTCTCTTAAAATATTGGGTTGTCTATCCATTTTGTGTTTTTAAACTGTAAAATAGACAAGAGTTAGATTCAT
Source organism: Rutidosis leptorrhynchoides (assembly GCF_046630445.1). NCBI lineage: Eukaryota > Viridiplantae > Streptophyta > Magnoliopsida > Asterales > Asteraceae > Rutidosis > Rutidosis leptorrhynchoides. The sequence goes on along the minus strand of NC_092334.1, from coordinate 616,317,407 downwards.
AAAAAAAATACTTATTAATACAAGCAATTTTTACATATATCATAAAGCATAAGCACACTATATTACATATATTACACCACACGAATACAACTATCTTATTCCGACTCGCTCGTTTCTTCTTCTTCGGTTTTGGTTCGTTTTGCCAAGTTTCTAGGGATATATGATGTTCCCCTAATACTAACTGTCGTTGTCCACATTGGTTTAGAAAAACCTGGTGGTTTAGAGGTTCCCGGGTCATTGTTACAAATTAAGGACTTCGGGGGTTGACGATACATATAAAGTTCATCGGGGTTGGAATTAGATTTCTCTATTTTTATGCCCTTTCCCTTATTATTTTCTTTTGCCTTTTTAAATTCAGTTGGGGTAATTTCTATAACATCATTGGAATTCTCGTCGGAATCCGATTCATCGGAGAATTGGTAATCCTCCCAATATTTTGCTTCCTTGGCGGAAACACCATTGACCATAATTAACCTTGGTCGGTTGGTTGAGGATTTTCTTTTACTTAACCGTTTTATTATTTCTCCCACCGGTTCTATTTCTTCATCCGGTTCCGATTCTTCTTCCGGTTCCGATTCTTCTTCCGGTTCCGACTCTTCTTCCGGTTCCTCTTCGGGAACTTGTGAATCAGTCCACGAATCATTCCAATTTACATTTGACTCTTCATTATTATTAGGTGAGTCAATGGGACTTGTTCTAGAGGTAGACATCTATCACATAATGTCAAACACGTTAAGAGATTAATATATCACATAATATTCATATGTTAAAAATATATAGTTTCCAACAAAAATGTTAAGCAATCATTTTTTAAAGAAAACACGGTCGAAGTCCAGACTCACTAATGCATCCTAACAAACTCGATAAGACACACTAATGCAAATTTTCTGGTTCTCTAAGACCAACGCTCGGATACCAACTGAAATGTCCCGTTCTTATTGATTAAAAACGTTCCATATTAATTGATTTCGTTGCGAGGTTTTGACCTCTATATGAGACGTTTTTCAAAGACTGCATTCATTTTTAAAACAAACCATAACCTTTATTTCATAAATAAAGGTTTAAAAAGCTTTACGTAGATTATCAAATAATGATAATCTAAAATATCCTGTTTACACACGACCATTACATAATGGTTTACAATACAAACATGTTACATCGAAATCAGTTTCTTGAATGCAGTTTTTACACAATATCATACAAACATGGACTCCAAATCTTGTCCTTATTTTAGTATGCAACAGCGGAAGCTCTTAATATTCACCTGAGAATAAACATGCTTTAAACGTCAACAAAAATGTTGGTGAGTTATAGGTTTAACCTATATATATCAAATCGTAACAATAGACCACAAGATTTCATATTTCAATACACATCCCATACATAGAGATAAAAATCATTCATATGGTGAACACCTGGTAACCGACATTAACAAGATGCATATATAAGAATATCCCCATCATTCCGGGACACCCTTCGGATATGATATAAATTTCGAAGTACTAAAGCATCCGGTACTTTGGATGGGGCTTGTTGGGCCCGATAGATCTATCTTTAGGATTCGCGTCAATTAGGGTGTCTGTTCCCTAATTCTTAGATTACCAGACTTAATATAAAGGGGCATATTCAATTTCGATAATTCAACCATAGAATGTAGTTTCAAGTACTTGTGTCTATTTTGTAAATTATTTATAAAACCTGCATGTATTCTCATCCCAAAAATATTAGATTTTAAAAGTGGGACTATAACTCACTTTCACAGATTTTTACTTCGTCGGGAAGTAAGACTTGGCCACTGGTTGATTCAAGAACCTATAACAATATATACATATATATCAAAGTATGTTCAAAATATATTTACAACACTTTTAATATATTTTGATGTTTTAAGTTTATTAAGTCAGGTGTCCTCGTTAGTAACCTACAACTAGTTGTCCACAATTAGATGTACAGAAATAAATCGATAAATATTATCTTGAATCAATCCACGACCCAGTGTATACGTTTCTCAGTATTGATCACAACTCAAACTATATATATTTTGGAATAAACCTCAACCCTGTATAGCTAACTCCAACATTCACATATAGAGTGTCTATGGTTGTTCCGAAATATATATAGATGTGTCGACATGATAGGTCGAAACATTGTATACGTGTCTATGGTATCTCAAGATTACATAATATACAATACAAGTTGATTAAGTTATGGTTGGAATAGATTTGTTACCAATCTTCACGTAGCTAAAATGAGAAAAATTATCCAATCTTGTTTTACCCATAACTTCTTCATTTTAAATCCATTTTGAGTGAATCCAATTGCTATGGTTTCATATTGAACTCTATTTTATGAATCTAAACAGAAAAAGTATAGGTTTATAGTCGGAAAAATAAGTTACAAGTCGTTTTTGTAAAGGTAGTCATTTCAGTCGAAAGAACGACGTCTAGATGACCATTTTAGAAAACATACTTCCACTTTGAGTTTAACCATAATTTTTGAATATAGTTTCATGTTCATAATAAAAATCATCTTCTCAGAATAACAACTTTTAAATCAAAGTTTATCATAGTTTTTAATTAACTAACCCAAAACAGCCCGCGGTGTTACTACGACGGCGTAAATCCGGTTTTACGGTGTTTTTCGTGTTTCCAGGTTTTAAATCATTAAGTTAGCATATCATATAGATATAGAACATGTGTTTAGTTGATTTTAAAAGTCAAGTTAGAAGGATTAACTTTTGTTTGCGAACAAGTTTAGAATTAACTAAACTATGTTCTAGTGATTACAAGTTTAAACCTTCGAATAAGATAGCTTTATATGTATGAATCGAATGATGTTATGAACATCATTACTACCTTAAGTTCCTTGGATAAACCTACTGGAAAAGAGAAAAATGGATCTAGCTTCAACGGATCCTTGGATGGCTCGAAGTTCTTGAAGCAGAATCATGACACGAAAACAAGTTCAAGTAAGATCATCACTTGAAATAAGATTGTTATAGTTATAGAAATTGAACCAAAGTTTGAATATGATTATTACCTTGTATTAGAATGATAACCTACTGTAATAAACAAAGATTTCTTGAGGTTGGATGATCACCTTACAAGATTGGAAGTGAGCTAGCAAACTTGAAAGTATTCTTGATTTTATGTAACTAGAACTTGTAAAATATATGAAGAACACTTAGAACTTGAAGATAGAACTTGAGAGAGATCAATTAGATGAAGAAAATTGAAGAATGAAAGTGTTTGTAGGTGTTTTTGGTCGTTGGTGTATGGATTTGATATAAAGGATATGTAATTTTGTTTTCATGTAAATAAGTCATGAATGATTACTCATATTTTTGTAATTTTATGAGATATTTCATGCTAGTTGCCAAATGATGGTTCCCACATGTGTTAGGTGACTCACATGGGCTACTAAGAGCTGATCATTGGAGTGTATATACCAATAGTACATACATCTAAAAGCTGTGTATTGTACGAGTACGAATACGGGTGCATACGAGTAAAATTGTTGATGAAACTGAACGAGGATGTAATTGTAAGCATTTTTGTTAAGTAGAAGTATTTTGATAAGTGTCTTGAAGTCTTTCAAAAGTGTATGAATACATATTAAAACACTACATGTATATACATTTTAACTGAGTCGTTAAGTCATCGTTAGTCGTTACATGTAAATGTTGTTTTGAAACCTTTAGGTTAACGATCTTGTTGAATGTTGTTAACCCATTGTTTATTATAACAAATGAGATGTTAAATTATTATATTATCATGATATTATGATATATAATATATCTTAGTATGATGTATATACAGTTAAATGTCGTTACAACGATAATCGTTACATATATGTCTCGTTTCGAAATCATTAAGTTAGTAGTCTTATTTTTACATATGTATTTCATTGTTAATACACTTAATAATATATTTACTTATCATTTAACATAATTAACCAAGTGTATCAATATCTTAATATGATTCATATGTACCTAGTAAGACGTTGTTATAACGATAATCGTTATATATATCGTTTTCGAGTTTCTTAAATTAATAGTCTCATTTTTATGTATATAACTCATTGTTAAAATACATAATGAGATACATACTTATAATAAAAACATGTTAACTATATATATAACCATATATATGTCATTGTATAGTTTTTACAAGTTTTAACGTTCGTGAATCACCGGTCAACTTGGGTGGTCAATTGTCTATATGAAACATATTTCAATTAATCAAGTCTTAACAAGTATGATTGCTTAACATGTTGGAAACATTTAATCATGTAAATATCAATCTCAATTAATATATATAAACATGGAAAAGTTCGGGTCACTACAAAAACCATGTTTCGAGGCATCACAATATACAACAAAGTAATCATTGCCTTCGGGAAGTGACAAGATAGGAGCGGTGGTTAGCTTCGTTTTCAAAATTTGGAATGCGGATTCATGTTCGGTCGCCCAAATGAATTTCTTTCCCTTGTGAGTTAATGCGGTTAGAGGACGTGCAACCAAAGAGAAGTTTTCGATGAATCTACGATAGTACCCGGCGAGACCCAAGAATTGACGAATGTGAGTAGGCGTAGTAGGAGTCTCCCATTTACTAATGGCTTCGATTTTCGTGGGATCGACTTAAATACCTTGATCACTTACAACATGACCAAGAAATTGAACTTCCTTTAACCAAAATTCACACTTGGAGAATTTGGCGTAAAGTCGTTCTTGTCTCAAGAGTTCAAGCACAAGTCGGAGGTGTTGTTCGTGCTCTTCTTCGTTTTTAGAATAGATCAATATGTCATCGATGAACACAATAACGAATTTATCGAGATACGGTTTGCACACGCGGTTCATAAGATCCATGAACACCGCCGGTGCATTAGTGAGACCAAATGGCATGACAAGGAATTCATAACTACCATAACGAGTCCGGAAAGCGGTTTAGGAGACATCTTCCCCCTTAACCCTTAATTGATGATAACCCGAGCGGAGATCGATTTTCGAATATACACAAGACCCTTGTAATTGATCAAAGAGGTCATCGATGTGAGGAAGAGGATATCGGTTCTTAACCGTCAATTTGTTTAGTTCACGATAGTCAATGCACATTCGTAGGGATCCATCTTTATTTTTAACAAACAAAATCGGAGCGCCCCATGGTGAATGGCTAGGTTGGATAAAACCACGGTCAAGTAGTTCTTGGATTTGACTTTGCAATTCTTGCATTTCGGATGGAGCAAGTCTATACGGTGCACGTGCTACGGGTGCGGCTCCCGGAATAAGATCGATTTGGAATTCAACCGGTCGATGAGGTGGAAGACCCGGCAATTCGTCGGGAAATACATCGGAATAGTCACTAACAATTGGCACATCATCGATGTGCTTCTCATCGGACTCGACTTTCTTAACGTGGGCAAGGATCGCAAAACAACCCTTACGGAGTAGTTTTCTAACTTTAATACACGAAACGAGGTTGAGTCTGGTGCAACTCTTATCGCCATAAACAATTAAAGGTTCACCATTCTCGATAGGAATTCGGATTGCGCTAAGATCACAAAGGATGTGAGATTTCGTTTTGACTAACCAATTCATACCGATTATTACATCAAAGCTTCCTAGTTCCATGGGTATCAAATCAATTTCAAATTCCTTACCCAAAATGTTTAACGTACACCCCCGGTAATATGTGTCGGCACTTAATAGTTTTCCGTTGGCCACTTCAATAGTATAAGTGGTATCTAGTGGACGTGGTGGAGTATTAAAAGAATGAGTCAAAGTCTTGGATACAAAGCATTTATCGGCACCCGAATCGAATAAGCAAGAGACATAAGAATTGTTGAGAAGAAACGTACCCGTGACTAGTTCAGTGTCATCTCGGGCTTCCTCGGTGTTGATGTTGAAAGCTCGGCCGCGCGTGTTGGGGTTATCTTTCTTCTTTGGGCATGCATTCCTATAATGACCCGTTTGGCCACATTCATAACAAGTGCCCGTCTTTGGTGCATTGGGCCATTTTCGAGCGACGGGAGTGGCACTTTTACAATCGTTAGCCTTATGACCAATTCCTTGGCACCGATGGCAAATTAGCTTACTACATTCGCCAAAGTGATGTTTGTTGCATTTGTTGCAAAGAGGTAGATTTCCGGCATAACCCTTCTTGCCGTCGGAGGTGAAAGATTTCTTGGCAAAGTTGTTGTTGCTTGATTGGGGAGCTTCCCATTTTCTTTTGTTGTTACCCGACTTGTCCTCGGCTTTAGGTGCCGGAACTACGATTTCGTCAACCGTTTCTATCAATTTGCGGGCCATGTTCAAAGCTTCTTGATGATTAGTGGGTTTGGATGACATTACTCCGTGTTTGATACTCTTTGGAAGACCATCCATGTAAAGTTCAACCCTTAAAGCTTCGGGGTTCACAAGATTTGGGCACATCAAGGCTAGTTCGGAAAATCATTGATTATAAGCCTTGAGATCATTTCCGATCGCCTTTAAAGTTCTTATCTCTTGTTCGAGCCTTCGGGTTTCTTCACGAGGGAAATATTCGACAATCATCTTTTCCCTCAAGTCGGCCCAAGAGAGGGCGTGAGCTTCATCGGTACCCACCGATTGTACATAAGTATTCCACCATGTAAGAGCGACACCGGCGAAGGTGTGAGTGGAGTATTTGACCTTGTCTTGGTCCCGACAACCGCTTATGCTAAAGACGGCTTCCGTTTGCTCAAACCATCGGGTGAGCACGACCGGTCCCCCGGTTCCATCAAAAGTGTGAGGTTTGCACCCCATGAAGGATTTGTAGGAGCACCCTTCATTTGAGTTACCGGCTCCATTGTTGTTGTTGTTGTTGTTGTGGTTGTTGTTATTGTTATTGTTGTTGGAAGAGTGACCGGCCATGGCCGCATCCACGGCGGTGGCTATCATTCGTTGTAGAGCTTGTTCGGGAGTTTCGGGAGGAGCGCGTCGACGAGCCATTGTTCCTTCAAGACACAAGAATATCGTTGGTTAGTATTCTCAATAATACCAACCGTGATATGGAATAAGGTTAAAGATAAAATTTCCTTAACCCGCCTTAAATTCTTTATGTCATAATGTCGGAACGTCCATGTGAACCACCGTAATATAATCCCGGAAATTAGATTACCCTGATTCACATGTGCATTTAACACTACTTCATAAAGTCAAGGTGGCGTGTCAATCAAATTTAACAACGTGATATCAAGATCGAATAAGAGTTAGATGTGATAGGAGAGTTCGAGTATAATGCACAAATAGTCAAGTAGTTCCTACTTCAGTCTATATGCCGGTTGTAGTCTAGATTCACTAATGTACCCTATGACTCGGGGTCGACACCAATGAACTCTAAATCCCTACAACCAACGCTCTGATACCATCTGTAGCGACCCGACCAAATCATGCTTGACGGTGCCGTCTACTTAGGTCCCGTTACGTGGTCATAAGTCTTTAAAACAACGTTTGACCAAAAGATATGTCGCATTCATTTCAAATGTAAAGATTGTTCAAAGTTTACAAGAATAGTTCCACCACAAGTTACGTTACAAAGTTATAAGTACAAATGAAACTTATGCGACACAATTTAAAAGTAGCCAAAAGACGCTCCATGTATGCATATATACTCGACATCCAATGCAAGTATCAAAATAATGAGCGGAAGCATGTAACATGTATCGTTCAAGGACCTGAGAAAAACATAGAAATCTGTCAACGAAAACGTTGGTGAAATCATAGGTTTGAATAAGTAAGTACAAGTGAACCACAAGTTTTGCAACAATGAGATAGTAGTAATACATTCCAAAAGTTTGTTTCACGAGCACCCAATTATCAATGCTTAACATTCCTTCCATAGAACCCCATCACCTTAGTGCTAGAACATACACTGTTTCTCGAAAATATATTTCATTCGTAAACGGTAGCGAACCGTTTGAATGAGGGTTTGTCAAACCCATATGGATCCATACAACATAAGTTCTCGCTTACACCCGGCAAGTGTAACTAATGATAATCGAATTGAGGATTTTTGTTCTAAACTCGTATGTAGAATGTTTGTTTTCCTGTACTTGTGTTCACTTAGTTAAAAAGGAACGTTTATGTTTTCTCATCCCAAATGTAAGTTTCAAAAGAGTAAAAGTGGGACTATGATCTCACCTTGAGTGCACGAGTAGTAAAGTACTTCAACAAGTAAACGTGTGCAAAGAACAATGCTAGTCTTGACCTAAACAATAGGTTGTATCAATAACGGTAAACACGATAGGTCAAAGATGTTCAATTAGTCCTATGGCTCGTTAAGACTCGATCATAATAGCATGTGAATCAAATTGTCATGTTTCATGCAAAGTACAAGTATAAAAGCATGTTAGAATGATTGCACAGACATTTGGTTAAGTTTGATTAAAAGTCAACTTGGTCGGGTCAAAGTCAACAAAAAAGTCAACAAGTTCGGGTCGGGTCCCGAACTATTTTTCTGAGATTTTTAATCATATATGAGCATGTTAGAACAAGTTACATGTGAATCGGAGGTCCATAGCATAGCAAACATTTTTCGTAAAACGATCAGCGAAGACAGAGCCTGTCAGTGTATCTGGACGGCGTCCAGATTTTCTGGATGGCGTCCAGCTTTGAAGGCTGGGACGGCGTCCAAAGATCTGGACGGCGTCCAGCTTTGTAATCTGGGACGGCGTCCAAGGATATGGACGGCGTCCAGATTGGTATTCCAGTCTGATGCAGTAAGTTTCTAAGTACACGAACCAAAAACCAAATAAACACAATTTATGATCCGCAAACAATCAAGTCAAGTATTTTATACCGTTGGGAAGGTAATTTGACGAGGGAGACAACTAAACACATTTCATCAATCAATCTACCTATCATAACAACCAAAACCGCATCTAATGCTCAACATTAATCGCATACAAGTTCATAAATGCAATTCAATGATTCGGGCAACCAATTTACATGAATGATATGCCGTTTCGAAGGTAATCAAACATACAATCCAACTAAACACTTACCAACAATAATCCATGGCATTCAATGTATCAAAAGTTCATTTTAAGGTTCATCAAACCCTAATTAAGAATCACAAAATCAATAATCATGTTAACGCAAGGTTTCCATATCATCCAACATACCAAAACGAAACTAACGATGCTAGTAACACTTTTAACACAATGGGTTTAACATCTAACAACATTTAATCAATCAAAATCAAAGATTAAACTAACCCATTTTAAGTGTTCATGCTAGTTACACCAAATAACGAAATCGTGCATACAAATTACATATACGACATCACAATGAGCCATAGACACTAATTAACACACTTTTAAGTCAAGAACACTAAGATTATGAAATTTAGAGTTTTTAGAAATGTTACCCAAACGAGATGAAGTTGGTACCAAAATGGAGAGGATGAAGAGAGGATCACGAATATGTAATTTATTTTGTTGTAAGCCTCCTAGATCGGATTTAGATGATGATTGAATGAATTTGGTAAATGGGTGTGTGTTCTTGCTAGAGAGAAAGAGAGAGATGGAGATGATAATGAATGGGTGAAAGGGGTTTGACCCTTTGACCTAGTCAAGGGTTTGATCCCTTGTCAAGTTTAGTCCCTCAACTTTCGTTCGGGTGCGTGAATTACCTAAACGAGATAATTTAAAACGCGTATTAACGGGAGATGTTATAAACATATAACGGAGTTTAAATTAGTATAACGGAAAAGTAAATGGAAAAAGGCGGGATGTTACATTACCTACTCCTTAAAAGAAATTTCGTCCCGAAATTTAAGTAGGCGCAGTAGTCGTTGTTTCTTCCTCGAGATCTTGCGTTTCCGAATTCACGAATAGATGAGGATACTTTCTTTGCATTTGATCTTGTCTTTCCCAAGTAAACTCAGGTCCCCTTTTGGCGTTCCAACGGACTTTAACAATCGGGATTCGGCTTTGTTTCAATGTCTTGACGGAGGTGTCCACAATTTCAACCGGTTCTTCCACAAAATGAAGTTTGTCATCAATAGTGAGTTCCTCGAGAGGGATGACGATATCGGGTTCGGCAAGACACTTTTTTTTCAAGTTAGATACATGGAAAGTAGGATGAACGGAGTTCAATTGAGGTGGAAGATCTAAACGATAAGCAACGGTTCCAATACGCTCCAAGATTTCGAAAGGACCAATATACCTTGGATTCAGCTTCCCGCGTTTCCCAAAACGGATTACACCTTTCCAAGGCGCGACTTTTAACATTACTCGGTCACCGACTTGAAATTCAAGATCGTTGCGTCGTTTGTCGGTATAGCTCTTTTGAAGACTTCGGGCCGTCCTAAGCCTATCTCGGATTTGAACGATTTTCTCGGTGGTTTCGTGAATGAGTTCGGGTCCGGTGATTTGCACATCGCCTACCTCGGCCCAACAAAGAGGTGAATGAAATTTTCGGCCATATAGCGCTTCAAAAGGTGCGGCCTTTATACTCGCGTGATAACTATTGTTGTAAGAGAACTCGGCGAGGGGTAAGTGCTTGTCCCAAGCTTTTCCGAAATCAACCACGCAAGCTCGTAACATGTCCTCTAAGGTTTGAATTGTACGTTCGCTTTGTCCATCGGTTTGAGGATGATATGCGGTGCTCATGTCTAAACGCGTTCCCAACGCTTCTTGTAATGTACGCCAAAATCTAGAAACGAAACGGCCATCTCGGTCGGAGATAATCGATAAAGGTACACCGTGTCGGGCTACGATCTCTTTAATGTAAAGTTGTGCAAGTTTCTCCATTTTGTCCGTTTCTTTCATGGCAAGGAAGTGTGCGGATTTGGTGAGACGGTCAACAATAACCCAAATGGTATCATAACCGCCCGTCGTTTTTGGTAGCTTGGTGATAAAATCCATCGTTATCCTTTCCCACTTCCATTGCGGGATCTCGGGTTGTTGAAGTAATCCGGACGGTCTTTGGTGTTCGGCTTTGACTTTGGAACATGTCAAGCACTTGGAAACATAAGTAGCTACGTCCCTTTTGATGTTCGGCCACCAATATAGTTGTTTAAGGTCGTGGTACATCTTATTGGCACCTGGGGTGAATCGAGTATCGTGACTTATGGGCTTCATCTAAAATAAGGCTTCGTAGGTCCCCATAACTAGGCACCCAAATTTTTCCGGCGAAATATCGGAGTCCGGTTTCTTTAACTTCGAATCGAGAGGTGAGGACGTTCAAGTGTTCGAGAGAGATGTTTTCATCCTTGAGAGCCTCATCTTGGGCTACCCGAATTTGGCTATTAAGGTTTGTGTGGATGGTGATGTTTAAGGCTCGGACACGAAGAGGCACCGCTCTTTCTTTTCGACTTAAGGCATCGGATACTACATTTGCCTTCCCGGGATGGTAACAAAGCTCGCAATCGTAATCGTTTAAGGTTTCAATCCACCTTCGTTGTCTCATGTTTAGTTGCTTTTGATCGAAAATGTGTTGGAGACTTTTGTGGTCGGTAAAGATAGTACTCTTGGTTCCATAAAGATAGTGTCTCCACATTTTAAGTGCAAAGACAACGGCTCCGAGTTCGAGATCATGCGTCGTGTAGTTTTGTTCATGAATTTTGAGTTGTCGAGAAGCATAAGCAATGACTTTCGTTCGATGCATCAATACACACTCAAAACTGAAATGTCCCGTTCTTATTGATTAAAAACATTCCATATTAATTGATTTCGTTGCGAGGTTTTGACCTCTATATGAGACGTTTTTCAAAGACTGCATTCATTTTTAAAACAAACCATAACCTTTATTTCATAAATAAAGGTTTAAAAAGCTTTACGTAGATTATCAAATAATGATAATCTAAAATATCCTGTTTACACACGACCATTACATAATGGTTTACAATACAAATATGTTACATCGAAATCAGTTTCTTGAATGCAGTTTTTACACAATATCATACAAACATGGACTCCAAATCTTGTCCTTATTTTAGTATGCAACAGCGGAAGCTCTTAATATTCACCTGAGAATAAACATGCTTTAAACGTCAACAAAAATGTTGGTGAGTTATAGGTTTAACCTATATATATCAAATCGTAACAATAGACCACAAGATTTCATATTTCAATACACATCCCATACATAGAGATAAAAATCATTCATATGGTGAACACCTGGTAACCGACATTAACAAGATGCATATATAAGAATATCCCCATCATTCCGGGACACCCTTCGGATATGATATAAATTTCGAAGTACTAAAGCATCCGGTACTTTGGATGGGGCTTGTTGGGCCCGATAGATCTATCTTCAGGATTCGCGTCAATTAGGGTGTCTGTTCCCTAATTCTTAGATTACCAGACTTAATATAAAGGGGCATATTCGATTTTGATAATTCAACCATAGAATGTAGTTTCACGTACTTGTGTCTATTTTGTAAATCATTTATAAAACCTGCATGTATTCTCATCCCAAAAATATTAGATTTTAAAAGTGGGACTATAACTCACTTTCACAGATTTTTACTTCATCGGGAAGTAAGACTTGGCCACTGGTTGATTCACGAACCTATAACAATATATACATATATATCAAAGTATGTTCAAAATATATTTACAACACTTTTAATATATTTTGATGTTTTAAGTTTATTAAGTCAGGTGTCCTCGTTAGTAACCTACAACTAGTTGTCCACAATTAGATGTACAGAAATAAATCGATAAATATTATCTTGAATCAATCCACGACCCAGTGTATACGTATCTCAGTATTGATCACAACTCAAACTATATATATTTTGGAATCAACCTCAACCCTGTATAGCTAACTCCAACATTCACATATAGAGTGTCTATGGTTGTTCCGAAATATATATAGATGTGTCGACATGATAGGTCGAAACATTGTATACGTGTCTATGGTATCTCAAGATTACATAATATACAATACAAGTTGATTAAGTTATGGTTGGAATAGATTTGTTACCAATTTTCACGTAGCTAAAATGAGAAAAATTATCCAATCTTGTTTTACCCATAACTTCTTCATTTTAAATCCGTTTTGAGTGAATCCAATTGCTATGGTTTCATATTGAACTCTATTTTATGAATCTAAACAGAAAAAGTATAGGTTTATAGTCGGAAAAATAAGTTACAAGTCGTTTTTGTAAAGGTAGTCATTTCAGTCGAAAGAACGACGTCTAGATGACCATTTTAGAAAACATACTTCCACTTTGAGTTTAACCATAATTTTTGAATATAGTTTCATGTTCATAATAAAAATCATCTTCTCAGAATAACAACTTTTAAATCAAAGTTTATCATAGTTTTTAATTAACTAACCCAAAACAGCCCGCGGTGTTACTACGACGGCGTAAATCCGGTTTTACGGTGTTTTTCGTGTTTCCAGGTTTTAAATCATTAAGTTAGCATATCATATAGATATAGAACATGTGTTTAGTTGATTTTAAAAGTCAAGTTAGAAGGATTAACTTTTGTTTGCGAACAAGTTTAGAATTAACTAAACTATGTTCTAGTGATTACAAGTTTAAACCTTCGAATAAGATAGCTTTATATGTATGAATCGAATGATGTTATGAACATCATTACTACCTTAAGTTCCTTGGATAAACCTACTGGAAAAGAGAAAAATGGATCTAGCTTCAACGGATCCTTGGATGGCTCGAAGTTCTTGAAGCAGAATCATGACACGAAAACAAGTTCAAGTAAGATCATCACTTGAAATAAGATTGTTATAGTTATAGAAATTGAACCAAAGTTTGAATATGATTATTACCTTGTATTAGAATGATAACCTACTGTAAGAAACAAAGATTTCTTGAGGTTGGATGATCACCTTACAAGATTGGAAGTGAGCTAGCAAACTTGAAAGTATTCTTGATTTTATGTAACTAGAACTTGTAAAATATATGAAGAACACTTAGAACTTGAAGATAGAACTTGAGAGAGATCAATTAGATGAAGAAAATTGAAGAATGAAAGTGTTTGTAGGTGTTTTTGGTCGTTGGTGTATGGATTTGATATAAAGGATATGTAATTTTGTTTTCATGTAAATAAGTCATGAATGATTACTCATATTTTTGTAATTTTATGAGATATTTCATGCTAGTTGCCAAATGATGGTTCCCACATGTGTTAGGTGACTCACATGGGCTACTAAGAGCTGATCATTGGAGTGTATATACCAATAGTACATACATCTAAAAGCTGTGTATTGTACGAGTACGAATACGGGTGCATACGAGTAAAATTGTTGATGAAACTGAACGAGGATGTAATTGTAAGCATTTTTGTTAAGTAGAAGTATTTTGATAAGTGTCTTGAAGTCTTTCAAAAGTGTATGAATACATATTAAAACACTACATGTATATACATTTTAACTGAGTCGTTAAGTCATCGTTAGTCGTTACATGTAAATGTTGTTTTGAAACCTTTAGGTTAACGATCTTGTTGAATGTTGTTAACCCATTGTTTATTATAACAAATGAGATGTTAAATTATTATATTATCATGATATTATGATATATAATATATCTTAGTATGATGTATATACAGTTAAATGTCGTTACAACGATAATCGTTACATATATGTCTCGTTTCGAAATCATTAAGTTAGTAGTCTTATTTTTACATATGTATTTCATTGTTAATACACTTAATAATATATTTACTTATCATTTAACATAATTAACCAAGTGTATCAATATCTTAATATGATTCATATGTACCTAGTAAGACGTTGTTATAACGATAATCGTTATATATATCGTTTTCGAGTTTCTTAAATTAATAGTCTCATTTTTATGTATATAACTCATTGTTAAAATACATAATGAGATACATACTTATAATAAAAACATGTTAACTATATATATAACCATATATATGTCATTGTATAGTTTTTACAAGTTTTAACGTTCGTGAATCACCGGTCAACTTGGGTGGTCAATTGTCTATATGAAACATATTTCAATTAATCAAGTCTTAACAAGTATGATTGCTTAACATGTTGGAAACATTTAATCATGTAAATATCAATCTCAATTAATATATATAAACATGGAAAAGTTCGGGTCACTACAAAAACCATGTTTCGAGGCATCACAATATACAACAAAGTAATCATTGCCTTCGGGAAGTGACAAGATAGGAGCGGTGGTTAGCTTCGTTTTCAAAATTTGGAATGCGGATTCATGTTCGGTCGCCCAAATGAATTTCTTTCCCTTGTGAGTTAATGCGGTTAGAGGACGTGCAACCAAAGAGAAGTTTTCGATGAATCTACGATAGTACCTGGCGAGACCCAAGAATTGACGAATGTGAGTAGGCGTAGTAGGAGTCTCCCATTTACTAATGGCTTCGATTTTCGTGGGATCGACTTAAATACCTTGATCACTTACAACATGACCAAGAAATTGAACTTCCTTTAACCAAAATTCACACTTGGAGAATTTGGCGTAAAGTCGTTCTTGTCTCAAGAGTTCAAGCACAAGTCGGAGGTGTTGTTCGTGCTCTTCTTCGTTTTTAGAATAGATCAATATGTCATCGATGAACACAATAACGAATTTATCGAGATACGGTTTGCACACGCGGTTCATAAGATCCATGAACACCGCCGGTGCATTAGTGAGACCAAATGGCATGACAAGGAATTCATAACTACCATAACGAGTCCGGAAAGCGGTTTAGGAGACATCTTCCCCCTTAACCCTTAATTGATGATAACCCGAGCGGAGATCGATTTTCGAATATACACAAGACCCTTGTAATTGATCAAAGAGGTCATCGATGTGAGGAAGAGGATATCGGTTCTTAACCGTCAATTTGTTTAGTTCACGATAGTCAATGCACATTCGTAGGGATCCATCTTTATTTTTAACAAACAAAATCGGAGCGCCCCATGGTGAATGGCTAGGTTGGATAAAACCACGGTCAAGTAGTTCTTGGATTTGACTTTGCAATTCTTGCATTTCGGATGGAGCAAGTCTATACGGTGCACGTGCTACGGGTGCGGCTCCCGGAATAAGATCGATTTGGAATTCAACCGGTCGATGAGGTGGAAGACCCGGCAATTCGTCGGGAAATACATCGGAATAGTCACTAACAATTGGCACATCATCGATGTGCTTCTCATCGGACTCGACTTTCTTAACGTGGGCAAGGATCGCAAAACAACCCTTACGGAGTAGTTTTCTAACTTTAATACACGAAACGAGGTTGAGTCTGGTGCAACTCTTATCACCATAAACAATCAAAGGTTCACCATTCTCGATAGGAATTCGGATTGCGTTAAGATGACAAAGGATGTGAGATTTCGTTTTGACTAACCAATTCATACCGATTATTACATCAAAGCTTCCTAGTTCCATGGGTATCAAATCAATTTCAAATTCCTTACCCAAAATGTTTAACGTACACCCCCGGTAATATGTGTCGGCACTTAATAGTTTTCCGTTGGCCACTTCAATAGTATAAGTGGTATCTAGTGGACGTGGTGGAGTATTAAAAGAATGAGTCAAAGTCTTGGATACAAAGCATTTATCGGCACCCGAATCGAATAAGCAAGAGACATAAGAATTGTTGAGAAGAAACGTACCCGTGACTAGTTCAGTGTCATCTCGGGCTTCCTCGGTGTTGATGTTGAAAGCTCGGCCGCGCGTGTTGGGGTTATCTTTCTTCTTTGGGCATGCATTCCTATAATGACCCGTTTGGCCACATTCGTAACAAGTGCCCGTCTTTGGTGCATTGGGCCATTTTCGAGCGACGGGAGTGGCACTTTTACAATCGTTAGCCTTATGACCAATTCCATGGCACCGATGGCAAATTAGCTTACTACATTCGCCAAAGTGATGTTTGTTGCATTTGTTGCAACGAGGTAGATTTCCGGCATAACCCTTCTTGCCGTCGGAGGTGAAAGATTTCTTGGCATAGTTGTTGTTGCTTGATTGGGGAGCTTCCCATTTTCTTTTGTTGTTACCCGACTTGTCCTTGGCTTTAGGTGCCGGAACTACGATTTCGTCAACCGTTTCTATCAATTTGCGGGCCATGTTCAAAGCTTCTTGATGATTAGTGGGTTTGGATGACATTACTCCGTGTTTGATACTCTTTGGAAGACCATCCATGTAAAGTTCAACCCTTAAAGCTTCGGGGTTCACAAGATTTGGGCACATCAAGGCTAGTTCGGAAAATCGTTGATTATAAGCCTTGAGATCATTTCCGATCGCCTTTAAAGTTCTTAGCTCTTGTTCGAGCCTTCGGGTTTCTTCACGAGGGAAATATTCGACAATCATCTTTTCCCTCAAGTCGGCCCAAGAGAGGGCGTGAGCTTCATCGGTACCCACCGATTGTACATAAGTATTCCACCATGTAAGAGCGACACCGGCGAAGGTGTGAGTGGAGTATTTGACCTTGTCTTGGTCCCGACAACCGCTTATGCTAAAGACGGCTTCCGTTTGCTCAAACCATCGGGTGAGCACGACCGGTCCCCCGGTTCCATCAAAAGTGTGAGGTTTGCACCCCATGAAGGATTTGTAGGAGCACCCTTCGTTTGAGTTACCGGCTCCATTGTTGTTGTTGTTGTGGTTGTTGTTATTGTTATTGTTGTTGGAAGAGTGACCGGCCATGGCCGCATCCACGGCGGTGGCTATCATTCGTTGTAGAGCTTGTTCGGGAGTTTCGGGAGGAGCGCGTCGACGAGCCATTGTTCCTTCAAGACACAAGAATTTCGTTGGTTAGTATTCTCAATAATACCAACCGTGATATGGAATAAGGTTAAAGATAAAATTTCCTTAACCCGCCTTAAATTCTTTATGTCATAATGTCGGAACGTCCATGTGAACCACCGTAATATAATCCCGGAAATTATATTACCCTGATTCACATGTGCATTTAACACTACTTCATAAAGTCAAGGTGGCGTGTCAATCAAATTTAACAACGTGATATCAAGATCGAATAAGAGTTAGATGTGATAGGAGAGTTCGAGTATAATGCACAAATAGTCAAGTAGTTCCTACTTCAGTCTATATGCCGGTTGTAGTCTAGATTCACTAATGTACCCTATGACTCGGGGTCGACACCAATGAACTCTAAATCCCTACAAGCAACGCTCTGATACCATCTGTAGCGACCCGACCAAATCATGCTTGACGGCGCCGTCTACTTAGGTCCCGTTACGTGGTCATAAGTCTTTAAAACAACGTTTGACCAAAAGATATGTCGCATTCATTTCAAATGTAAAGATTGTTCAAAGTTTACAAGAATAGTTCCACCACAAGTTACGTTACAAAGTTATAAGTACAAATGAAACTTATGCGACACAATTTAAAAGTAGCCAAAAGACGCTCCATGTATGCATATATACTCGACATCCAATGCAAGTATCAAAATAATGAGCGGAAGCATGTAACATGTATCGTTCAAGGACCTGAGAAAAACATAGAAATCTGTCAACGAAAACGTTGGTGAAATCATAGGTTTGAATAAGTAAGTACAAGTGAACCACAAGTTTTGCAACAATGAGATAGTAGTAATACATTCCAAAAGTTTGTTTCACGAGCACCCAATTATCAATGCTTAACATTCCTTCCATAGAACCCCATCACCTTAGTGCTAGAACATACACTGTTTCTCGAAAATATATTTCATTCGTAAACGGTAGCGAACCGTTTGAATGAGGGTTTGTCAAACCCATATGGATCCATACAACATAAGTTCTCGCTTACACCCGGCAAGTGTAACTAATGATAATCGAATTGAGGATTTTTGTTCTAAACTCGTATGTAGAATGTTTGTTTTCCTGTACTTGTGTTCACTTAGTTAAAAAGGAACGTTTATGTTTTCTCATCCCAAATGTAAGTTTCAAAAGAGTAAAAGTGGGACTATGATCTCACCTTGAGTGCACGAGTAGTAAAGTACTTCAACAAGTAAACGTGTGCAAAGAACAATGCTAGTCTTGACCTAAACAATAGGTTGTATCAATAACGGTAAACACGATAGGTCAAAGATGTTCAATTAGTCCTATGGCTCGTTAAGACTCGATCATAATAGCATGTGAATCAAATTGTCATGTTTCATGCAAAGTACAAGTATAAAAGCATGTTAGAATGATTGCACAGACATTTGGTTAAGTTTGATTAAAAGTCAACTTGGTCGGGTCAAAGTCAACAAAAAAGTCAACAAGTTCGGGTCGGGTCCCGAACTATTTTTCTGAGATTTTTAATCATATATGAGCATGTTAGAACAAGTTACATGTGAATCGGAGGTCCATAGCATAGCAAACATTTTTCGTAAAACGATCAGCGAAGACAGAGCCTGTCAGTGTATCTGGACGGCGTCCAGATTTTCTGGATGGCGTCCAGCTTTGAAGGCTGGGACGGCGTCCAAAGATCTGGACGGCGTCCAGCTTTGTAATCTGGGACGGCGTCCAAGGATATGGACGGCGTCCAGATTGGTATTCCAGTCTGATGCAGTAAGTTTCTAAGTACACGAACCAAAAACCAAATAAACACAATTTATGATCCGCAAACAATCAAGTCAAGTATTTTATACCGTTGGGAAGGTAATTTGACGAGGGAGACAACTAAACACATTTCATCAATCAATCTACCTATCATAACAACCAAAACCGCATCTAATGCTCAACATTAATCGCATACAAGTTCATAAATGCAATTCAATGATTCGGGCAACCAATTTACATGAATGATATGCCGTTTTGAAGGTAATCAAACATACAATCCAACTAAACACTTACCAACAATAATCCATGGCATTCAATGTATCAAAAGTTCATTTTAAGGTTCATCAAACCCTAATTAAGAATCACAAAATCAATAATCATGTTAACGCAAGGTTTCCATATCATCCAACATACCAAAACGAAACTAACGATGCTAGTAACACTTTTAACACAATGGGTTTAACATCTAACAACATTTAATCAATCAAAATCAAAGATTAAACTAACCCATTTTAAGTGTTCATGCTAGTTACACCAAATAACGAAATCGTGCATACAAATTACATATACGACATCACAATGAGCCATAGACACTAATTAACACACTTTTAAGTCAAGAACGCTAAGATTATGAAATTTAGAGTTTTTAGAAATGTTACCCAAACGAGATGAAGTTGGTACCAAAATGGAGAGGATGAAGAGAGGATCACGAATATGTAATTTATTTTGTTGTAAGCCTCCTAGATCGGATTTAGATGATGATTGAATGAATTTGGTAAATGGGTGTGTGTTCTTGCTAGAGAGAAAGAGAGAGATGGAGATGATAATGAATGGGTGAAAGGGGTTTGACCCTTTGACCTAGTCAAGGGTTTGATCCCTTGTCAAGTTTAGTCCCTCAACTTTCGTTCGGGTGCGTGAATTACCTAAACGAGATAATTTAAAACGCGTATTAACGGGAGATGTTATAAACATATAACGGAGTTTAAATTAGTATAACGGAAAAGTAAATGGAAAAAGGCGGGATGTTACACTTTCCACGTCTCGAATTTGAAGAAATGTTTTGCTAAAGAAGATCTCACTATTCCGTTAGATGAAATCCAAATCAACGAAAAACTTCAATTCATCGAAGAACCCGTCGAAATAATGGATCGTGAGGTTAAAAGACTTAAGCAAAACAAGATACCAATTGTTAAGGTTCGATGGAATGCTCGTAGAGGACCCGAGTTCACCTGGGAGCGTGAAGATCAGATGAAGAAGAAATACCCGCATCTATTTCCAGAAGATTCGTCAACACCTTCAACAGCTTAAAATTTTGGGACGAAATTTATTTAACGGGTAGGTACTGTAGTGACCCGAACTTTTCCATGTTTATATATATTAATTGAG
The DNA here is from genome assembly GCF_046630445.1 of Rutidosis leptorrhynchoides. Taxonomy (NCBI): domain Eukaryota; kingdom Viridiplantae; phylum Streptophyta; class Magnoliopsida; order Asterales; family Asteraceae; genus Rutidosis; species Rutidosis leptorrhynchoides. The sequence continues at coordinate 616,296,574 of NC_092334.1, read as the reverse complement.
ATTGATATTTACATGATTAAATGTTTCCAACATGTTAAGCAATCAAACTTGTTAAGACTTGATTAAGTGAAATATGTTTCACATAGACAATTGACCACCCAAGTTGACCGGTGATTCACGAACGTTAAAACTTGTAAAAACTATATGATGACATATATATATGGATATATATATACAGTTAACATGATACTATGATAAGTAAACATATCATTAAGTATATTAACAATGAACTACATATGTAAAAACAAGACTACTAACTTTATGATTTTTAAACGAGACATATATGTAACGATTATCGTTGTAAAGACATTTAATGTATATATATCATATTAAGAGATATTCATACATGATAATATCATGATAATATAATAATTTAAAATCTCATTTGATATTATAAACATTGGGTTAACAACATTTAACAAGATCGTTAACCTAAAGGTTTCAAAACAACACTTACATGTAACGACTAACGATGACTTAACGACTCAGTTAAAATGTATATACATGTAGTGTTTTAATATGTATTTATACACTTTTGAAAGACTTCAATACACTTATCAAAATACTTCTACTTAACAAAAATGCTTACAATTACATCCTCGTTCAGTTTCATCAACAATTCTACTCGTATGCACCCGTATTCGTACTCGTACAATACACAGCTTTTAGATGTATGTACTATTGGTATATACACTCCAATGATCAGCTCTTAGCAGCCCATGTGAGTCACCTAACACATGTGGGAACCATCATTTGGCAACTAGCATGAAATATCTCATAAAATTACAAAAATATGAGTAATCATTCATGACTTATTTACATGAAAACAAAATTACATATCCTTTATATCTAATCCATACACCAACGACTAAAAACACCTACAAAAACTTTCATTCTTCAATTTTCTTCATCTAATTGATCTCTCTCAAGTTCTATCTTCAAGTTCTAAGTGTTCTTCATAAATTCCAAAAGTTCTAGTTTCATAAAATCAAGAATACTTTCAAGTTTGCTAGCTCACTTCCAATCTTGTAAGGTGATCAACCAACCTCAAGAAATCTTTGTTTCTTACAGTAGGTTATCATTCTAGTACAAGGTAATAATCATATTCAAACTTTGGTTCAATTTCTATAACTATAACAATCTTATTTCAAGTGATGATCTTACTTGAACTTGTTTTCGTGTCATGATTCTGCTTCAAGAACTTCGAGCCATTCAAGGATCCGTTGAAGCTAAATCCATTTTTCTCTTTTCTAGTAGGTTTATCCAAGGAACTTAAGGTAGTAATGATGTTCATAACATCATTCGATTCATACATATAAAGCTATCTTATTCGAAGGTTTAAACTTGTAATCACTAGAACATAGTTTAGTTAATTCTAAACTTGTTCGCAAATAAAAGTTAATCCTTCTAACTTGACTTTTAAAATCAACTAAACACATGTTCTATATCTATATTATATTCTAACTTAATGATTTAAAACCTGAAAACACGAAAAACACCGTAAAATCGGATTTACGCCGTCGTAGTAACACCGCGGGCTGTTTTGGGTTAGTTAATTAAAAACTATGATAAACTTTGATTTAAAAGTTGTTATTCTGGGAAAATGATTTTTATTATGAACATGAAACTATTTCCAAAAATTATGGTTAAACTCAAAGTGGAAGTATGTTTTCTAAAATGGTCATCTAGACGTCGTTCTTTCGACTGAAATGACTACCTTTACAAAAATGACTTGTAACTTATTTTTCCGTCTATAAACCTATACTTTTTCTGTTTAGATTCATAAAATAGAGTTCAATATGAAACCATAGCAATTTGATTCACTCAAAACGGATTTAAAATGAAGAAGTTATGGGTAAAACAAGATTGGATAATTTTTCTCATTTTAGCTACGTGAAAATTGGTAACAAATCTATTCCAACCATAACTTAATCAACTTGTATTGTATATTATGTAATCTTGAGATACCATAGACACGTATACAATGTTTCGACCTATCATGTCGACACATCTATATATATTTCGGAACAACCATAGACACTCTATATGTGAATGTTGGAGTTAGCTATACAGGGTTGAGGTTGATTCCAAAATATATATAGTTTGAGTTGTGATCAATACTGAGATACGTATACACTGGGTCGTGGATTGATTCAAGATAATATTTATCGATTTATTTCTGTACATCTAACTGTGGACAACTAGTTGTAGGTTACTAACGAGGACAGCTGACTTAATAAACTTAAAACATCAAAATATATTAAAAGTGTTGTAAATATATTTTGAACATACTTTGATATATATGTATATATTGTTATAGGTTCGTGAATGAACCAGTGGCCAAGTCTTACTTCCCGACGAAGTAAAAATCTGTGAAAGTGAGTTATAGTCCCACTTTTAAAATCTAATATTTTTGGGATGAGAATACATGCAGGTTTTATAAATGATTTACAAAATAGACACAAGTACGTGAAACTACATTCTATGGTTGAATTATCGAAATCGAATATGCCCCTTTTTATTAAGTCTGGTAATCTAAGAATTAGGGAACAGACACCCTAATTGACGCGAATCCTAAAGATAGATCTATTGGGCCTAACAAACCCCATCCAAAGTACCGGATGCTTTAGTACTTCGAAATTGATATCATATCCGAAGGGTGTCCCGGAATGATGGGGATATTATTATATATATGCATCTTGTTAATGTCGGTTACCAGGTGTTCACCATATGAATGATTTTTATCTCTATGTATGGGATGTGTATTGAAATATGAAATCTTGTGGTCTATTATTATGATTTGATATATATAGGTTAAACCTATAACTCACAAACATTTTTGTTGAAGTTTTAAGCATGTTTATTCTCAGGTGATTATTAAGAGCTTCCGCTGTCGCATACTTAAATAAGGACGAGATTTGGAGTCCATGCTTGTATGATATTGTGTAAAAACTGCATTCAAGAAACTTATTTTGTTGTAACATATTTGTATTGTAAACCATTATGTAATGGTCGTGTGTAAACAGGATATTTTAGATTATCATTATTTGATAATCTACGTAAAGCTTTTTAAAACCTTTATCTATGAAATAAAGGTTATGGTTTGTTTTAAAAATGAATGCAGTCTTTGAAAAACGTCTCATATAGAGGTCAAAACCTCGCAACGAAATCAATTAATATGGAACGTTTTTAATCAATAAGAACGGGACATTTCAACGTCGCTGGGTAGAGTTGTTAAACGATTACGATTGTGAAATCCGTTACCACCCTGGAAAGGCTAATGTTGTAGCTGATGCCCTAAGTCGAAAAGAAAGAGTAAAACATCTTAGGGTCCGAGCATTGAATATTACAATTCGTACTGATCTCACAAAGCAAATTCAAGCAGCACAGTTAGAAGCTTTAAAAGAAGAAAACGAAAAAGGCGAAATAAGCAAAGGGTTAGAAAAACAACTTGAAGAAAAAGCCGATGGAACCCTGTATTTTGCTGGTAGGATATGGGTACCAAAACATGGTAACCTAAGGCAACTAGTACTGGATGAAGCACACAAAACGAGGTACTCAATTCACCCAGGAAACAGAAAAATGTACCACGATCTCAAGAAGTTTTATTGGTGGCCTAATATGAAAACAGAAATTGCTACTTATGTAAGCAAATGTTTAACGTGTGCAAAGGTCAAAGCTGAGCACCAAAAGCCGTCAGGATTACTACAACAACCAGAAATTCCACATTGGAAATGGGAAAGAATAACTATGGATTTCATTACGAAATTGTCAAGGACTACAAGTAGTCATGATACTATTTGGGTGATAGTTGATCGTCTAACTAAATCAGCTCACTTTCTACCAATAAAGGAGACAGACAGTATGGAGAAATTAGCACGCCTATATTTGAAGGAAGTAGTTTCCAGGCATGGTGTACCCATCTCTATCATATCTGATCGCGACACCCGATTCACATCACGTTTCTGGCAGTCATTACAAAAAGCATTGGGAACTCGATTAGATATGAGCACCGCTTATCACCCACAGACAGATGGTCAAAGTGAAAGAACAATACAAACATTGGAAGACATTTTACGGGCATGCATGATTGACTTTGGAACCAGTTGGGATCGACACTTACCGTTGGCAGAATTTTCATACAATAACAGCTATCATACGAGCATCAACGCAGCGCCATTTGAAGCACTTTACGGTAGAAAGTGCAGATCTCCTATCTGTTGGAGTGAAGTAGGAGAAAGATAACTTACTGTACCAGAAATTATTCATGAAACCACCGAAAAGATCATTCAAATACAACAGCGATTGAAAACGGCCATGAGTCGCCAAAAGAGTTATGCTGATGTAAGAAGAAAACCGCTAGAATTTCAAGTAGGCGACAAAGTCATGTTGAAAGTGTCACCCTGGAAAGGCGTAGTACGATTCGGTAAACGAGGAAAGTTAAGTCCTAGGTACGTAGGACCCTTTGAAATCACCGAAAGAATTGGAGCAGTTGCTTATCGATTAAAGCTACCGCAAGAACTTAGTAGTGTTCACGACACATTTCACGTGTCAAATTTGAAGAAATGTTTAGTTGAAGAGGATGTCGTAATTCCTCTTGACGAAATACGAATCAATGATAAACTCCATTTTGTCGAAGAACCTGTTGAAATCATGGACCGTGAGGTCAAACAATTAAAACAAAGCAAAATACCGATAGTTAGAGTTCGTTGGAACGCTAGACGAGGACCCGAGTTTACTTGGGAAAGTGAAGATCAAATGAAGCAAAAGTATCCACATTTGTTCACTAATATCGCTCATAAAACAGGTACTACTCAAAATTTCGGGACGAAATTTTCTTTAACGGGGAGGTACTGTGATGACCCGAAATTTTTTGACTTATTTAAACCAATTCTCTATACGATTTATTATTTTAACACGTTAAACAAAGTCTGTTAGATTGAGTCTCAAAATTTTAGAACTGTTTCATATATACAATTACCTTTGACTACTCTCGACGATTCATGAACAATTATATGTATGTATATATATATGTACAAGTAAAAACGAATTTTCTACAGTAAAACCCTATTTGCTACAGTAAAAATTACTTTGCTACAGTAAAATACTATTTGCTACAGTAAAACACTATTTGCTACAGTGAAACCGTATTTTGCTACAGTGCTACAGTGATTTGCTACAGTGAACACTATTTTCTACAGTAAATCGCTATTTGACGTCGACGAACTAGCAAACAAAAACGGAAAAGGCGGCCATGCGATCGCATGGCAAAAACACTGAAAACTCATGCGATCGCATAAGCTACAGTAAATCGAAAAGTATTATAAATACGCCAGATTCCTGCACGAACTCTTCACACTTTAATTTTCTTTAATCAATTTTTATATTTATAATTATAATTATAATTTTAATTTAAGTTTAATAATAATAAAGTATATTCGAGGGTGTTTTAATTCGGGTTTCAAACCGCTTTAAGCTAAGGAAATATTGGGTATTGTTCGGGGTATTGTTCTTGAATCCAAGGCCAACCATACAGTCGTCTACCATCATTACGTCTACGCAATTTGCCTACAATATTGAATCGCAATATTGAACTGTGAGTTATAGTCTCCCTTTTTAAATACTTTAAATATTTTTGGGCTGAGAATACATGCAATTTATTTTAAACGCGATAAGACACAAGTACATACTAAATTCTACACTGAGTTAAACCTAAAATCCCTTAGCTTTGGTAACTAGTAGCTGCCAGTACATAGGATATGGACTGGTGGGCGCGAATAATTGTATATGGATCCATAGGGCTTGACATCCCCGTCCGAGCTAGAGCACTAGCCTTTTAACGGACGTATGTTATTTGAGTTTAAGACACGTTGGTTTGCGTGTATTAAAATGAATGGGGTAATTATCACTATAGCGTTAAGTTTAGTTACCAGGGTGCTCTGTTACGTAGAATCTATTGATAAAATTTTGATGAAATCTTGTGGTCTATCTTTATATATGTTTATGACTCGAGCAATTAAACCTATAACTCACCAACATTCGTGTTGACTTTTGTGACGATCGCTCCAAATCCATATGGACAATACGTCATTCATTGATTTCATTGCGAGGTATTTGACCTCTATATGATACACTTTGTAAACATTGCATTCTTTTGAAAAGGCACACCATAAATGAATATTTAAATCAAAGGTTTTCGACATCTGATGATTTCTACATATAGACAATCACCGTAAATAATAGTTTACAATAGTACTTCTGTTGACAATGCAGTCAAAATAAGATACATGGTGATGATTTAGTGAATGCAACGTTTCCTTGAAAAGTATGTCATGTAAGACTCCATGCACATAGCTTGTCTAACATATAAGCAACAGCGGAAGACTTCTAGTAAACCTGAGAATAAACATGCTAACAAGTGTCAACACAAAGGTTGGTGAGTTCATAGTTTTATTGTTTCGTATAATCTGTATGTAAAGTTGAATCACAAGTTTTCAGTTGTTTCATCCAGAAACGTTTATTAAAATATTCTACGAAATTGAGCACCCTGGTAACTAAACTTAACGTATATATAATTTGTACCCTTTGTATAATCATCTTAATAAATACACGCAAACCAACGTGTACGCTTCTCAAATAGCATACGTCCGTTAAGAGGCTAGTGCTCTAGCTCAGACGGGGATATCAAGCCCTATGGATCCATATACTACTACTCGCGCCCACCAGTTCTTATAACTGGCAGTTAACAGTTACCAAAGCTAAGGGATTTTCGGTTCAAACTCAGTGTAGAATTTAGTATGTACTTGTATCCATTGCGTTTAAAATAAAGTGCATGTATTCTCAGCCCAAAAATATATATTGCAAAAGCAATTAAAAAGGGATCAATGAAACTCACGCATATAAATCTAGTATTTTCAGTATTTATAAACAGTCGCATGTATTCTCAGCCCAAAAATATATTGAGTAAAAGGGATCATATGAAACTCACCTTAGCAGCACATAAGGTCATTCACCGAAATGTGACCGAAACCCGAAATGCAAAATAATCGTAGATCTCAACGTATCAATATTGTGATTCAATATTGTAGAAAGGACGTAGACGCAACGGAGATGATAAACATTAGTTTGACTCACGAGCAATACCCTCGAACAATACCCATAACCTCCATAACTATAACCCATAATTTCTGTAGCTAAAACCCATTTGAAAACTTATTTTGAAATCACCCGAGCATATTCCTGTCGTAGTATTTTATGTATATATGTAGTAATAATAATACTACTAATTATAATAAGATTACTAATAGTAATATTAATAACCTTAATATTAATAATAATAATAACATAAATAATAATATACAAAGTAGATAGATAGATGGATATTTGCGTTTGATAAAAGAGGAAGTGAGAAGGGATCATATACTCCCGAGAAATGTATCATGCATGTGTTTTTGTAAATTATCGACATATGATCATATATATATATGAATATTATAATAATATAATAATATAAATATAATATAATAAAGTAATAATAATATATTAAATAAAAAAAGATAGGAAACGTGCATAAATAGTAAAGCCGCCATCACTTTTTATGTCGACAAACATTACGCGTTTCGCGTAGATAGGTACGCGGTCCGCGTATGGTGTCTTCACGAAAGTTGTATATTTTTGAGTTACGGACGTCTGGACACCGGAATCACCCTTTTTTGAGTTAGTATGATTTAGTTATGATTTTTCTCGTGCAAGTGCGCAGGTTTAGTGATTTCCATCATTTTAACTTGAAATCTTGAGATAAAATGTTGTAGTCTGTTAGTGCTCATTAGAAACCTTTATTTTATCTTTATTTTCATTTTCATATCATTGAAAATCCATAAAAACATTTTAACAATCAAATTCTATTATATCGAAAAACGTGTCCATACTAAATCGAATAACTATAGTTCTCTAAAACTAATTACATTCACATCTTTTTATCGAAACGTTATAATAATTAAAAATCTATTATTTCGAAGAATGCTTTCATATATTTGAACTAAATCGAATAAATATAATTTAGTTTTCCAGAATTAGTTATATTCAAATTCATTCTTTAAAAGGTTTCATCTATGTCGTAAAACATTTTCAATATTAAGAAAACTAAATAATTAACTTTATCAAGAGACGCGAGACCATCATTGTGTTGAAAGTTAATCTCTACTAACCTTTGTCCAGTAATCGTTAATTGAAATATTTGTTCTTACTTGTAGGTCACTTTACCATTTATTCCGAATATCGTTAAAAAGGAAAGGTTTCCTAAATCAAAGTGGACCTCTCAATAGAGACTCACGATCATACAATGTATCTGATAAATCAATCATTTGATATTATCTTTTAATTTCGTTGATAATTATATTAAACCTGTATCGAAACAAATACGTTCGTGTAAAGTATTATACGTCTAATACTTTGTTAACGTTTTCAAGTTATAATATATACACATATACATATATAATCATGTCCGTTCATATAATGGTTCGTGAATTATTGGAATTTGGTCGAGGTTAAATGAATGTATGAACATAGTTTAAAATTATTGAGATTCAACTTAACAAACTTTGCTTATCGTGTCGGAATAATATAAAGATTAAAGTTTAAATTTGGTCAGAAATTTCCGGGTCATCACAGTACCTACCCGTTAAAGAAATTTCGTCCCGAAATTTGAGTGAGGTCGTCATGACTAACAATAAAAATGTTTTCATGCCGTATATGTGTTGATAAATAGAGTTTTATCACTGTTAAATAATATGGATAAAACAATCCAATTACTCGAAGCGTATGAGGGAAGTTATCGTAATAAAGTGAAATGAAAGAATAGAGATTCGTCTTAGCTTTTGACGTAGTTACGATTGATTTCCGGAATTTAAGGAATAGAAAATCTTCATAATATAAATAAAATTTGATTCTTCGGAATTTGCGGAAATTAGGATTTTATTTGATTAAATGCGTAATCCGCCTTGATTGTTATGTCTGATATTTCGCTATAAATTGACCTCTTCCGTTTCATTTATTTTCACCACTCCTATAATCTTCTTTCATTTATTTTCACCACTCCTATAATCTTCTTTCTTATTTCATACATCCCAATAGATTGTGAAAATGCTTAATCCAGTTCTGATTCTTGATATTTTCCTGGCTATCGTATCCTTCATTCTTCTTTTTCATCTGCCACCAGAGGAAGTTATTTTCTTCTACTATTACCTTGGAGTTATAGTGTTTTTCATTCTCCCGTGTCTTTATATTGCTATACGCATTGATATACACGGTTTGTAATTTCGGGGTTGTTATCGGGCTTTATATTCTCCATTATATTTCGGAGCTTCATGCTTTCGTTTTCTCTTCCCGACCTTAAGTCAAGCGGATAATGGTCTAGAATTCGTAGGTATGAAGTTTCAGATGAACATAACTAATGTTCTAAGAAAAAAATGGTAATAGCACAATCTGACTTGTCAAATTACCAGAATACCTCGAAAAAGACCGAATCATTAAGAAAATATTTTCTTGATATTTTTAGAGATTATATAGAATGAAAGAGTTATGTAACATGGTTCATGATGAGGGTATGATCTGTGAATCTTTATCACGTTCCATTAGAAACTCAGCATGACTTACTGTAACATAATCACGTTGATCAAGTGTCATTATATTATACTAACTCATGCTTCAATTCCCAACATTACTTAATCACGTTGATCAAGTGTCATTATATTATACTAACTCATGCTTCAATTCCCAACATTACTTCAAACATCCATTTTTCGAATTTTTCAGAATTTTTGAAACTAAAATAGTTTCTTTTATGTTATAACACAGATAGCGCAAAGAGATGAATGATTTCAAATAAGAATGGTTATGAAAATATCTTCAAAAATATCGAGGATATTTATAATGAAAGATATGATAATATCTTAGAATATTTAAGATAATGATGATGATGAAGAATATCGTCCGCAAAGGTTTTAGAGTAAGGAGCAAGATATTTACTAAGGATTTCAGCAGACACTGAATCATTTGGATTCTTTGAAGGCAGGTTCAGTTTTTGTGATTTATCCACAGCCTCCTTCATACTTTGCTCAATCTGTTTTCCAGTTTCAAACCTTCTCTTTTTCTGAACTTCGCCACCATACCATTCTTTATCATCAAACTTTTGACTGTTAAAGTCGTTTACAATTTTTGCTGCTTCATCAGCATTGTTCCAATTTCAAAGAACTATTTCATAGTTTGGGATGTTTTTCAGAAACTTCACCTTCGAAGTATGTAAGTCTAGAAGATAGATGTTATCTATATATAACTGTTGTCGTAGAAAATGCAGCAGATTCAAAATACTGATTGCTAATTCCCGGTAGTTGGTATGGCAATTACCGTTATGAGATGTGGATGAGTACATGATAGGGTTTCAATGAGTATAAGGATTTTTCAGAAGGTCAAGGATCAATGAAGTTGTTGGTAAATTTACTGCTAATGTGGTGGAACATAAAAGGTTCCCCGGTAAAAAAAAATGTATATGTCAAGGTTATAATAAAACTAATCTGAAAAGTCAAAATTGGCTGGTTGGAAGTGGGGTAAAACTGGATACTTTGAAAAGAAATTGCAAGGTTATTTTCGGTAAAAACAACGCTAAAGGATCTTGCACAGTTTTGAAGTCAAAGTATAGATTTGAAAGATGTAGAGATCTAAGAATGATGTCACCGGTTCAGAGTTATGACTTGGATTCTGATCCGTCAATATCAGAATATGTAATTGAATTTGTATGGAAACGATTATATATCGCTGTGAGCATGGTTAATAATTTTTTTGAATCAAAGTTGAAGAATGTACAGTATAACATATTAATTGTGAACTTATATATTTCTCGAGAATTACCTACCCGTTAAAGATTTCACAAGTAATATTTTATACAAAAGAATTTTCATTACAGTCTTTATGAAAATATATGTATGTATATTTCTTCAGATGTAATACGGATTTAATGAGTTAATATCATATTAAGCTCATTTGATTTTCGGCTTGACTTATAAATGATTAATCTCTAAAACATTAAAGATTACATAATCTTTGCGGAGTTTTTCACTAATGAAATCAACACTTCATTATTTTTTTCTTATTGATATTCCTCAGTGAAGGATGTTGGTGTTCGTGGAATTTTTTTTTGTGAACCTTACAAGGCACAGATGATGTTTTCTGGAAAGTTTCGAGTATATCGAAATTGGAAATGTAAAATCAATTATGTAATTGATTAATACACTTGGTTTATTATGAAATGGAATTCATTAAGTTGAAACAGAGATTGTAGTTAACAATGGTTAAGTTGTTAAGGAAGGATGTACATCATTGCATATTAGTAATATGAACTAACCGAGTAGTACCTACCAGTTAAGATTCACACGTAATAGCTTAGTACGAAAAGATTTATTTTGATTTCAAAATTCATATATATTAAATATACATAAAATTTCTTCAGGGGAAATGAGTTAATACTTCATCGGTTATTGTTGCTAGTATTTCTTGGTAACTACGGTGCTTATGACATTGATGCTCGTGGGACAGATTGTGAAGTTGAGGTTTGCGATGCGGATGTTGTTGGTGGTGGTAATGGTACTGTTGATGTTGTTGTTGGTGGTACTGTTGATGCCGGTGATGCTGCTGGTGCTTGTAACCTTTGCACCATATTCTCTAAAGCCACTACCAGAGCGTGAAGCTCGTTGACTTCTTCTACTACACCGAGATGATTTGCGGTTCGGACGAGCGGATGAATAAGATCCAGAATTTGAGATAGTATATTATCGTGACGAGATACTCTGGAAATGAGAGTGAAAATGGTGTCTCGAACAGGTTCGCCGGTAAGTGCTTCAGGTTCTTCGCCAAGAGGGCAATGTGGTGGATGGAAGAGATTGCCTTCTTCTTGTCTCCAATAATTAAGTAGGCTACAAACCCATCCCCAATTCATCCAGAATAGATGATGGCTAATTGGTTGATCCATTCTGGTTACACTGTCTTCGGAATTCAGGTGAATATCCATATCGGAATAGCTGTCAGAGTTTGAACTAGATACGGGATCCATCTTGTATAATTAGGGAGATGATTTTTGATATAAATTAGATTATAGAATTTAGTTTGGTATTCTTCAATACATAATTTACATATGTATATATAATACCAAATTCCATAAATCACGGAGAAATTTTCGGAAGATATCAGGAAAAGTTTACAGTAACAGATACGCTAAGATATGAATTTTTGTCTATACACTATTTATGCAATAAATGCAGGAAAACGTGTCTAGACTTAAGAATGATAAGCATGTAATTTCCGACAAGAAATGATAAGCAAAACTTTTAACATGCAGACACGGTCGAAGTCCAGACTTACTAATGCATCTTAACAACTATCAGTTAGACACATTCATGCAAGACCTGGTTCACTAGGACCAACGCTCTGATACCAACTGTGACGATCGCTCCAAATCCATATGGACAATACGTCATTCATTGATTTCATTGCGAGGTATTTGACCTCTATATGATACACTTTGTAAACATTGCATTCTTTTGAAAAGGCACACCATAAATGAATATTTAAATCAAAGGTTTTCGACATCTGATGATTTCTACATATAGACAATCACCGTAAATAATAGTTTACAATAGTACTTCCGTTGACAATGCAGTCAAAATAAGATACATGGTGATGATTTAGTGAATGCAACGTTTCCTTGAAAAGTATGTCATGTAAGACTCCATGCACATAGCTTGTCTAACATATAAGCAACAGCGGAAGACTTCTAGTAAACCTGAGAATAAACATGCTAACAAGTGTCAACACAAAGGTTGGTGAGTTCATAGTTTTATTGTTTCGTATAATCTGTATGTAAAGGTGAATCACAAGTTTTTAGTTGTTTCATCCAGAAACGTTTATCAAAATATTCTACGAAATTGAGCACCCTGGTAACTAAACTTAACGTATATATAATTTGTACCCTTTGTATAATCATCTTAATAAATACACGCAAACCAACGTGTACGCTTCTCAAATAGCATACGTCCGTTAAGAGGCTAGTGCTCTAGCTCGGACGGGGATATCAAGCCCTATGGATCCATATACTACTACTCGCGCCCACCAGTTCTTATAACTGGCAGTTAACAGTTACCAAAGCTAAGGGATTTTCGGTTCAAACTCAGTGTAGAATTTAGTATGTACTTGTATCCATTGCGTTTAAAATAAAGTGCATGTATTCTCAGCCCAAAAATATATATTGCAAAAGCAATTAAAAAGGGATCAATGAAACTCACGCATATAAATCTAGTATTTTCAGTATTTATAAACAGTCGCATGTATTCTCAGCCCAAAAATATATTGAGTAAAAGGGATCATATGAAACTCACCTTAGCAGCACATAAGGTCATTCACCGAAATGTGACCGAAACCCGAAATGCAAAATAATCGTAGATCTCAACGTATCAATATTGTGATTCAATATTGTAGAAAGGACGTAGACGCAACGGAGATGATAAACATTAGTTTGACTCACGAGCAATACCCTCGAACAATACCCATAACCTCCATAACTATAACCCATAATTTCTGTAGCTAAAACCCATTTGAAAACTTATTTTGAAATCACCCGAGCATATTCCCGTCGTAGTATTTTATGTATATATGTAGTAATAATAATACTACTAATTATAATAAGATTACTAATAGTAATATTAATAACCTTAATATTAATAATAATAATAACATAAATAATAATATACAAAGTAGATAGATAGATGGATATTTGCGTTTGATAAAAGAGGAAGTGAGAAGGGATCATATACTCCCGAGAAATGTATCATGCATGTGTTTTTGTAAATTATCGACATATGATCATATATATATATGAATATTATAATAATATAATAATATAAATATAATATAATAAAGTAATAATAATAATATATTAAATAAAAAAAGATAGGAAACGTGCATAAATAGTAAAGCCGCAATCACTTTTTATGTCGACAAACATTACGCGTTTCGCGTAGATAGGTACGCGGTCCGCATATGGTGTCTTCACGAAAGTTGTATATTTTTGAGTTACGGACGTCTGGACACCGGAATCACCCTTTTTGAGTTAGTATGATTTAGTTATGATTTTTCTCGTGCAAGTGCGCAGGTTTAGTGATTTCCATCATTTTAAATTGAAATCTTGAGATAAAATGTTGTAGTCTGTTAGTGCTCATTAGAAACCTTTATTTTATCTTTATTTTCATTCTCATATCATTGAAAATCCATAAAAACATTTTAACAATCAAATTTGATTATATCGAAAAATGTGTCCATACTAAATCGAATAACTATAGCTCTCTAAAACTAATTACATTCACATCTTTTTATCGAAACGTTATAATAATTAAAAATCTATTATTTCGAAGAATGCTTTCATATATTTGAACTAAATCGAATAAATATAATTTAGTTTTCCAGAATTAGTTATATTCAAATTCATTCTTTAAAAGGTTTCATCTATGTCGTAAAACGTTTTCAATATTAAGAAAACTAAATAATTAACTTTATCAAGAGATGCGAGACCATCATTGTGTTGAAAGTTAATCTCTACTAACCTTTGTCCAGTAATCGTTAATTGAAATATTTGTTCTTACTTGTAGGTCACTTTACCATTTATTCCGAATATCGTTAAAAAGGAAAGGTTTCCTAAATCAAAGTGGACCTCTCAATAAAGACTCACGATCATACAATGTATCTGATAAATCAATCATTTGATATTATCTTTTAATTTCGTTGATAATTATATTAAACCTGTATCGAAACAAATACGTTCGTGTAAAGTATTATACGTCTAATACTTTGTTAACGTTTTCAAGTTATAATATATACACATATACATATATAATCATGTCCGTTCATATAATGGTTCGTGAATTATTGGAATTTGGTCGAGGTTAAATGAATGTATGAACATAGTTTAAAATTATTGAGATTCAACTTAACAAACTTTGCTTATCGTGTTTGAATAATATAAAGATTAAAGTTTAAATTTGGTCAGAAATTTACGGGTCATCACAACTTTTTAGCATGTTTTATTCTCAGGTCCTTAGAATGCTTCCGCTGTGATGTGCTTGTTGCCTGCATGGAGTCTCTCATGCTTTGTACAAAGTTTATTGCATTCAAAATAAAACTGCGTTGTGTAATAAATAATTGGACTGTGAAGTCAACCTGTAAATTAAAGACTTATGTATTTTGGGGTTTTGCTTATACCTAAGTACTCGCCCACATGTTTATAACTTTCTATGTTTAGAAAGTCACTTATTTTAATGAATGCAATATTTTATAAAAACGTATCATATAGAGGTCAAAACCTCACTGTGGAATCAATGATTAACGTGCTGCGTCAATAGCGATTTTGAAGGGTCGTTACATATTGTGAATATATTTTGATCATATTTTAATATATGTATATATTGTTATAGGTTCATAAATCAACCCATGGCCAAGTCTAATTCTCGACGAATTAGTAATCTGTGAAAGTGAGTTATAGTCCCATTTTTACTATCTAAATTATTTTGGGATGAGAATACATGCAAATTTATAAATGTTTTACAAAATAAGCACAAGTTCATGAAACTACATTCTACGACTATTTTGTTATACCGGATATCTGTACTTATTATTATGCTTGGTAACCTAAGAATTAGTGAAAAACACTAATTGACGCGAATCCTAAAGGTAGATCTACGGGCACCAACCACCCCCATTTTCGAATAGTGGAAATGCTTTAGTACTTCGAAGGGTTCTTGTCATACATTTGAATAGTGGAATGTATGATCCCAGATATCTTAAGCGCTCTATGTTAAGGTCGGTTACCAGGCGACTCATCGTATGAATGATTTTTGCAGTTGTAATGATCTTGCGCATTTAATTAAATGAAATCTTGTGGCTTATTAAATGTTATGATTATTATATAGAAATTAAACCTATGACTCACCAACATTTTTGTTGACGTTTTAAGCATGTTTATTCTTAGGTGAATATTAAAAATGCTTCCGCTGTCGTATGCCAACCCAAGGCCAAGATTTGGAGTAGGCATAATTGTTTACATTGTTTAAACTTGCATTCGGAGTATTTGTTGTAATATATTTGATCATATTGTAATGGGTTGTGTAAAAACTTATTTATTTGAGGAGATTGTCTTTGATAGACAATCTAAATTATGTCATTAAGACCTTTATTCAATAATAAAGGTTATAGTTATTTTTAAAAACGAATGTAAGATTTGAAAAACGTCTCATATAGAGGTCAAAACCTCACAAAGAAACTAATTAATATGAAACGTTTATAATTAATATGAATGGGGCATTTCAGTTGGTATCAGAGCGTTGGTCTTAGAGAATCAGAAAATTTTTCATTAGTGTGTCTAACTGATTTTTGATTAGTGAGTCTGGACTTCGACCGTAATTATTTTAAAAATGATTGCTTAATATAATTGTTGGAAACATAAGATTATTAACATATAAATATTATAAGATATATCATTCTCTTAACGTACCTGCTATTATGTGATAGATGACTTCATTCAATCATATAAGCATCTCTAGTGATTCAGATTTCATTTACTTATCAAGTGATTCGGAGGCTGAGTTAAAGCGTACGACTTATGAACCAACGGAAAAGTTAACTTTTGGTGCTACCATTAAAGTGAAAAATTGTTGGGAAAATTGAGAAGATTCACAATTGCCAGTAGAGGTCCCAGAAGAGGATCCAGAAGAAGATCCCGAAGAGGAACCCGAAGAAGAGGATCCTGAAGAAGTTGTGGAAATTACCAAACCATAACATGATTTGGGAAAATCTTTGGCTGTTATACCCGTCCCAAACCCGATGAACCTATTATGACCCAAAATGTTTGTGATCATCCACCTGAACCACCTAAGAGACCAGTTTATAAAATGACCGCTCGTATAATGACTGTTGGTTTTGCCCCCAAACAATTAGCCGAAAGAACCAATTGGGAGGAATTGAAAAAAGAACTATCCAAACGAAAATCCAAACGTTTGGCCGAGAAAGAAACAACGTCAACATCTAAGAAATCTCGCCGTTCTTGAACCATCGGCAGCTATCCTGTATTCCATGCATTGTATAATATGTATTATACTGTGTGTTTAAGTTTGTAAGAAAATCCGCAATGTAATTTTCCTTATGATTGTATAATAATAAGAATAAGCATGGAAGGTTTATTATTATTATTACAACTTATTATTACGTAGTAACGTAATAAATTACCATAGTTTTTCATATTAGAATTTTAGTAGTTAATTTGTGTGTTAGCTGCTAAGTATGAACATTATTATAGTTATAAAACGCTAATATGAAGAAAAAGCTTTTATAATAATAAGTTCATATTAAGCTACAAAATACTTTTTGGCTACTTCTAAAATTCTATATGATTAACTCAGTCGGCTATTTTTGAAGGAAATGGCTCCTCCAGCTACTAGACAACAACAATTGAACACAGAAGAACTTCAAGCTTTCGCTGCAAATATGGCTGCAGTGGTGAATGCAATGAACAACAATAACCAATCGGGTTCCAGCAGTGGAGGAAACAATGGCAACCGGGTAGGATGTTCCTACAAAGCTTTTATGGCCTGCAAACCCAATGATTTTGAAGGAACTGAAGGACCCGCTGGACTAAAGCGGTGGACAGAGAAGGTTGAAGCCGTGTTCGCAATCAGCAACTGCGCAGAAGAGGATAAAGTTAAGTATGCCACACATTCTTTCAGGGGTACTGCTTTGACATGGTGGAATACCTACATGGATTACGTAGGACAGAATACCGCCTACGCACTTCCATGGTCCGCTTTCAAGCACATGATGACGGAAGAGTACCGTCCCAGAACCGAAATCAACAAGATCAAGACAGAGCTTAAAGCACTGACAACCCAAGGGTTAGATGTCACTACCTACGAGCGACGTTTCAATGAACTGGCTTTAATGTGTCCTGTCGCATTTGAGGACGAAGAAGTAAAAATTGAAGCATTCATAAAAGGGTTGCCGGAACGAATCCAAGAGCATGTAGGTGCTAACGATCCTGCAACAATGCAGAAAGCGAGCCGTATAGCCCACAAATTGATAGGCCAAATTACAGGAAGGATAAAGAAAGAAGCGGCCGAGGAGGCCATTATGAAACAGGGAAAAAGAAAGTGGGAGGAAAGCAGTGATCAGGGTCACCAGTACAACAACAACAATCAAAACAACAACTACAACAACAATCGCAACCACCCCAACAACAACAATAATAGCAACAACAACCGCAACAATAACCGCAATAACCATCCCAATAATAATAACAACAACAACAATCTCAATCACAACAATAACAACAACAAACGACTCCACAACAATAACCCTAACAACAACAACAACAACAACAACAACAACAACAACAACAACGACAATAAAAGGCAAAGAACTATATGCCCCAGGTGTGATACGTTTCATCCGGAATGGTTTTGTAGAGAATTATGTACCAAGTGTAATAGGAATGGCCATATTGCGGCAAAGTGTGAAGTCTACGGACCAAATAGAAACAAAGGAGTAAATAATGTCGGAACAAATAATAACGGCGTTGTTTGCTATGGATGTGGAAAACCGGGCCATACCATAAACCAGTGTAGGAATGGAAATAGGCAAGGCCATGGGAGAGCCTTCAACATTAATGGGGAGAAAGCACAGGAAGACCCAGAGCTTGTTACGGGTACGTTTCTTATCAACAATACACCTGCTTATGTTTTATTTGATTCGGGTGCCGATAGAAGTTATATGAGTAGAGAATTTTGTGCCAAATTAAATTGCCCGTTAACGCCTTTGGATAAAAAGTGTATAGTTGAAGTAGCAAACGGTAAACTAATTAAGGTTGATAAAATTTGCCGAAATCGAAAAATTAGTTTAGTTAGCGAAACGTTTGCAATTGATTTAATACCGGTGGAATTGGGAAGCTTCGACGTAATTATTGGAATGGACTGAATGTCCAAGGTGAAAGCCGAAGTTGTTTGTTATGGGAAGGCGATTCGCATTCCGAGAGAAAACAGGTTACCCTTAATGGTGTACGGAGAAAAGGGTAATGCCAAATTAAATCTTATTAGTAGTTTGAAGGCGCGCAAACTAATAAGAAAAGGTTGCTATGCCATACTAGCACACGTCGAGAAGGTTGAAAAAGAAGAAAAGAAAATCGATGACGTTCCTGTTGCAAGAGAATTTCCTGAGGTGTTTCCGGACGAATTACCGGGACTACCTCCACACCGATCCGTTGAATTTCAAATAGATCTTGTACCAGGAGCAGCACCAATAGCTCGTGCTCCATATAGACTTGCGCCCACCGAAATGAAAGAATTACAAAGTCAGTTACAAGAATTATTAGAACGTGGTTTTATCCGACCGAGTACGTCACCATGGGGAGCTCCAATTTTATTCGTTAAAAAGAAAGATGGGTCTTTTCGCATGTGTATCGATTACCGTGAGCTGAACAAAGTAACCATAAAAAATCAATACCCTTTACCCCGAATCGATGACCTATTTGATCAACTCCAAGGTTCGAGCGTATACTCCAAAATTGACTTAAGGTCGGGTTATCATCAACTGAGGGTTAAAGAAGCCGATATACCAAAAACAGCCTTCAGAACTCGTTATGGCCATTACGAATTCATGGTTATGCCATTCGGTTTAACCAATGCACCCGCAGTTTTCATGGACCTCATGCACCGAGTATGTAGTCCATATTTAGATAAGTTTGTTATTGTCTTTATTGACGATATCCTTATCTATTCGAAGAATAACCAAGAACACGAACAACACTTGAGACTTGTGTTAGAGTTGTTAAGAAAAGAACAACTTTATGCTAAGTTCTCTAAATGTGCTTTTTGGTTAAATGAAGTACAATTTCTTGGCCACGTAGTCAGTAGTAATGGAATCAAAGTTGATCCCGCCAAGATTGAAGCCATCAAAAATTGGGAGACCCCAAAAACTCCAATGCAAATACGTCAATTTTTGGGTTTAGCCGGTTACTATAGGAGGTTTATTCAAGATTTCTCCCGAGTAGCCAAACCTTTAACCGCATTGACACACAAGGGGAAGAAGTATGAATGAACTTCCGAACAAGAGGGTGCCTTCCAATTGTTGAAAAAGAAGTTGACTACGGCACCTATTTTATCGTTACCTGACGGAATGGAAGATTTTGTTATCTACTGCGACACATCAAGAATGGGTTTTGGGTGTGTTCTTATGCAACGGAAGAAGGTGATTGCATATGATTCTCGACAACTCAAAATTCATGAACAAAACTACACCACACATGATCTAGAATTGGGCGCCGTTGTTTTTGCATTAAAGATGTGGAGACATTATCTATACGGGGTCAAGTTTATTGTATACACCGACCACAAAAGTCTCCAACATATTTTAAATCAAAAGCAACTAAATATGAGGCAGCGTAGATGGGTTGAGTTGCTAAATGATTATGATTGTGAAATCCGTTACCATCTGGGGAAAGCGAATGTGGTAGCCGATGCCTTGAGTCGAAAGGAAAGAGAACCTATTCGAGTAAAAGCTCTGAACATGATTATTCATACTAATCTTACTACTCGAATAAAAGAGGCACAACATGAGGTTTTGAAGGAGGAAATTTTTGGAAAGGAAATACCCAAAGGATTAGAAAAACAGCTTAATATTCGGGAAGACGAAACCAGGTATTTAGCTGAAAGAATTTGGGTACCAAAGAATGGGGATTTGAGGAAAGTGGTACTAGATGAAGCACATAAAACCAGATATTCAATACATCCCGGAGCGGGGAAAATGTACCAAGACCTTAAGAGAAACTTTTGGTGGCCAGGAATGAAGGCCGATATAGCTACATATGTAGGAGCATGTTTGACTTGTTCTAAAGTCAAAGCTGAACATCAGAAACCATCGGGTCTACTCCAATAACCTGAAATCCCAGAATGGAAATGGGAAAACATTACCATGGATTTCATTGCTAAGTTACCGAGAACCGCAGGTGGTTATGATATGATTTGGGTAATAGTCGATCGTCTTACTAAGTCAGCACACTTTTTGCCAATAAAAGAAGAGGATGGTATAGAGAAATTAGCACGATTATACCTGAAAGAAGAAGTTTCTAGACATGGTATACCAATCTCTATTATCTCTGATCGTGATAGCAGATTTGCTTCCAGATTCTGGCAGGCATTACACGAAGCGTTGGGAACTCGTCAAGATTTAAGTACTGCCTATCATCCACAAACTGATGGGCAGAGTGAAAGGATGATTCAGACACTCGAAGACATGCTACGAGCGTGTGTTATTGATTTTGGAAGCAGTTGGTATTGACATATACCGTTAGCTGAGTTTTCCTACAACAACAGCTATCATTCTAGTATTGAGGCGGCACCATTCGAGGCACTTTATGGGAGGAAGTGCAGGTCTCCGATTTGTTGGAGTGATGTGGGGGGAAAAACAGATTACAGGTCTGGAAATTATCCAGGAAACTACCGACAAGGTCATTCAGATTCAGCAATGATTGAAAACAGCCCGGAGTCGGCAAAAGAGCTACGCGGATGTTAGAAGGAAACCTTTTGAGTTTGAGGAGGGTGATATGGTTATGCTTAAGGTATCACCTTGGAAAGGGGTTATTCGTTTTGAAAAGCGAGGGAAATTGAGCCCAAGATACATTGGGCCATTCAAGATCGAAAAACGCATTGGGCCGGTGGCCTATCGACTTGAACTACCTCCACAATTAGAAAAGATTCACAACACCTTTCATGTTTCGAACCTGAAGAAATGTGTGACGATCGCTCCAAATCCATATGGACGAACACGTCATTCATCAATTTCATTGCGAGGTATTTGACCTCTATATGATACGTTTTGTAAACATTGCATTCTTTTGAAAAGGCACACCATAAATGAATATTTTAATCAAAGGTTTTGGACATCTGATGATTTCTACGTATAGACAATCACCGTAATAATAGTTTACAATAGTACTTCCATTGACAATGCAGTCAAAATAAGATACATGGTGATGATTTAGTGAATGCAACGTTTCCTCGAAAAAAAATGCCATGTAAGACTCCATGCACATAGCTTGTATAACATATAAGCAAACAGCGGAAGACTTCTAGGAAACCTGAGAATAAACATGCTAATAAGTGTCAACACAAAGGTTGGTGAGTTCATAGTTTTATTGTTTCATATAATCTGTATATAAAAGTGGATCACAAGATTTCAGTTGTTTCATCCAGAAACGTTTATCAAAATATTCTACAAAATTGAGCACCCTGGTAACTAAACTTAACGTATATATAATTTATACCCTTTGTATAATTATCTTAATAATACACGCAAACCAACGTGTACGCTTCTCAAATAGCATACGTCCGTTAAAAGGCTAGTGCTCTAGCTCGGACGGGGATATACTACTACTCGCGCCCACCAGTTCTTATAACTGGCAGTTACTAGTTACCAAAGCTAAGTGATTTTCGGTTCAAACTCAGTGTATAATTTAGTATGTACTTGTATCCATTATGTTTAAAATAAAGTGCATGTATTCTCAGCCCAAAAATATATATTGCAAAAGCATTTAAAAAGGGAGCAAATGAAACTCACCTTAGCAGCACATAAAGTTGTTCATCATAATGTGACCAAAAATCGAATTACCAAATAATCGTAGATCTCAACCTAGAGAACATATGTTGGTCAATAAATGTCTATCAAGCTAGTTCAGGTCATAGTGTATCACAATCCTAATGCTTGAGATCAACATACAAAAGTTATCCAAAGTCGTTTCCAAAGAGTCAATTTTGACAGTTGTTTAACAAAGCGAGACGTACCTTATATAAGGGTTCATTTACTCGGTTGGTAATATTCAAAAATCCAATTTATAAATCTCGTAAACAAGTTGTTTAAATCTTAATTGCAGATTCAAAAGCAATTTCAATTAATGTCAATCATAATTCAGTTGATCATATCTTTTAATCCGTTCATCGAGATTATTCGATATCTAAATGAAAAGTTATTGATTTTTTGTCAGCTTTCCAAAAACATGTATATCATATACCTTTTACCAGTAATATATGTATTTAATTCATGATTCATTATAACTGTTTAATGACGAAATTTAGCATACAAGCATATATAAATATATATACTCGAGCACTAGACATGGATACACAATTAATATATAAAAGATAAGATATGAATGCTTACGTATCAATATTGTGATTTAATATTGCAGGAAAGTACGTAGACGCAACGAAGATGATAAACACTAGGTTTGACTTGCGAACAGTACCCATGAACATTACCCATAACCTCCATAGCTATAACCCATAATTTCCTTAGCTTTATCCCGTATGAAAACCCATTTTGAAAGTGACACGCTCATGACCTCGTCGTAGTATTTTATGTATAATACTAATTATAACGATATTTAAAAATACTAATAATAATAAAAGATTAATAATAATAATATTAATCTTAATAATAATAATAATAATAATAATAATAATAATAATAATAATAATAATAATAATAATAATAATAATAATAATAATAATAATAATAATAATAATTAAATAACATAAATACGGAGTAATATATGATCAGAAGAGGAAATGTGCCACAAATGAACCAAAACGTCGAAATTTATAGACTTTGGCCTGTCCCCCTTAGCCATGCGATCGCATGGAAGTTGTGAGGGGAAACCATGCGATCGCATGGTCCCTTTTTACAGGTCACATTCGTTTGTTTTTATCTTCGTCGGCATATTTAAATATATTATATATAATATATATAATTTAAATTAATTAATTATATATTATATTATATTCTCATGTATAGGTGACTTGTAATTTTTATTTCGATAAGTCGTACGTCGTCACTCGACTTATGTCCCAGTTCCGATTTTTCGAGTGTCCCTTCGTACGCTGAGAAAACTTGTAATTTACATTTTGGGACACGTACCTTAGTCAAAATATAGCCTTAAATTATCCCTAAATTATATCACTTGAAATATAACTTATACATTTGAGTGTTTTGGTCATTTACTTCTATAAATCATCGTCTCGCTATTTGTTAAAATACATTTTAAAATAGTGTTTTACTGTAGCAAATAGTGATTTACCGAAAACACTGTAGCTTTTCGGGTACTGTAGCAATTCGAAAATACTGTAGCAAATTAGTGTTTTACTGGTTCATCTTAAACGTTTTAGTTAACTTATCTAAATATCAATAAGATAATCAAACCAATAAGGTTAATGCACAGTATCATTTTCATAACACTTTGTTACGTTTTCAAGTTATAGCATATGTATCTATTTACATATAATTGTTCGCGAATCGTTGAGAACAATCGAAGGGTAATTGAATAGTTCAAAATTTTGAGATTCAACTTCATAGACTTTGCTTATCGTGTCGGAAACGTTAAAGATTAAGTTTAAATTTGGTCAGAAATTTTCGGGTCATCACAGTACCTCCCTGTTAAAGAAATTTCGTCCCGAAATTTGAGTGAGGTCGTCATGACTAACAATAAAAATGTTTTCATGTCGAATATGAGTTGATATATAGAATTTTTATCATCGTTGAATAATATGGATAAAACAATCCAATTACTCGAAGCGTATGAGGGAAGTTATCGTAATAGAGTGAAATGGAGAATAGAGATTTGTCTTAACTCTTGACGTAGTAACAATTGATTTCCGGAATTTAAGGAATAGAAAATCTTCATAATCTAAATAAGATTTGATTCTTCGGAATTTGCGAAAATTAGGATTTTCTTTGATTAAATGCGTAATCTGCCTCGATTGCTATGCCTGATATTTCGCTATAAATTGACCTCTTCCGTTTCATTTATTTTCACCACTCCTATAATCTTCTTCCTTATTTAATACTTCTTAATAGATTGTGAAAAATGCTTCAACCAGTTCTGATTCTTGATATACTCCTAACTTTCATATCTATCATTCTTCTTTTTCATCTACCACCAGAGGAAGTTATTTTCTTCTACCATTACCTTGGGGTTATAGTATTTTTCATCCTCCTGTGTCTTTATATTGCTATACGCATTGATATACACGGTATGTAATTTCGGGGTTGTTATTGGGCTTTATATTTTCCATTATATTTCGGAGCTTCATGCTTTCGTTTTCTTTTCCCGACTTTAAGTTAAGTGAATAATGGTCCAGAATTCGTAGGTATGGATTTTGAAATGAACATAGTTAATGTTCTAAGAAATAAATTGTAATGGCACGATCTTGATTTGTCAAATTACCAGAATATCTGGAAAAGACCGAATCATCAAGAAATATATTTTCTTGATATATTTGAAGATTATATGGAATGAAAGAGTTATGTAGCATGGTTCATGATGAGGGTGGGATATGTGAACCTTTATCACGTTCCATTAGAAACCCAGCATAACTTACTATAATATAATCACGTTGATCAAGTGTCATTATATTATACTAATTCATGCTTCAGTTCCCAACACTACTTCAGAACATTCATATTTTAAACTTGAAGGTTTCAGAATTTAGAAATTAAAATAGTTTCTTTTATGATGTAACACAGATAGCGAGAAGAGATGAATAATTTCTGATAAGAATAGTTATGAAGATACCTCCAGAAATATTGAGGATATTTATAATAAAAGGTACGATGATATCTTAGAATATTTAAGATAAGATGATGATGAAGAATATTGTCCGCAAAGGTTTTAGAGTAAGGAGCAAGGTATTCGTTAAGGACTTCAGCATACACTGAATCATTTGTATTCTTTGAAGGTAGATTTCGTCCTTGTGATTTGTTCACAGCCTCCTTCATGGTTTGCTCAATCCATTTTTCAGTATCAAACTTTCTCTTTTTCTCAGCTTTACCACCATACTGTTCTTTATCATCAAACTTTTGACTGTTAAGGTCGTTTACAGTTTTTGCTGCTTCATCAACATTGTTCCAATTTCGGAGAACTAGTTTCGTAGTTTGGGATATTTTTCAGAAACTTCACATTCGGAGTATGTAAGTCTAGAAGATAGACATTATATGTATATATATAATTGTTGGCATAGAATTGCTGCGAAATTCGAAATACTGATTGCTAATTCCCGGTAGTTGGTATGGCAATTACCGTTACAAGATGTGGATGAGTACATGATAGGATTTCAATGAGTATAAGGATTTTTTAAAAGATCAAGGATCAATGAGGTTGTTGGTAAATTTACTGCTAATGTAGTGGAACATGAAAGGTTCCCCAGTAACAAGAACGTATATGTCAAGGTTATAATAAGGCTAATCTGAAAAGTCGAAGTTGACTGGTTGGAAGTGTGGTAAAACTGGATACTTTGAAAAGGGATTGCAAGATTATTTTCGGTAAAAACAACGCTAAAGGATCTTGCACAGTTTTGAAGTTAAAGTATAGTTTTGTAGAGATCTAAGAATGATGTCATCGGTTCAGAGTTATTACTTGGATTCTGATCCGTCAATATCAGAATATGTAATTGAATTTGTATGAAATGATTGTGTATCACTTGTGAAGATAGTGAGTATAGTTAATGATTTTTGAATCAAAGTTGAAGAATGTACAGTGTAACATATTAATTGTGAACTTATATATTTCCCCGGGTATTACCTACCCGTTAAAGATTTCACAAGTAATATTTTGTACAAAAGAATTTTTATTTCCGTCTTTATGAAAATATATGTATGTATATTTTCTTCAGATGTAATACAGATTTAATGAGTTAATATCATATTAAACTCATTTGATTTTCGGCTTGAATTAGAAATGAATAATCTCTAAAACATTAGAGATTACATAATCTTCGCGAATGAAATCAATACTTCATTATTTATTCTTATTCCTTGGTGAAGGATGTTGATGCTCGGGGATTTTTTTTTTTTTTTTTTTTTTGTGAACCTTACAAGGTACAGATTATGTTTTCTGGATAGTTTCGAGTACATCGAAAATGAAAATGTAAAATCAATTATGTAATTGAATGATACACTTGGTTTATTAGGAAATGGAATTCATTGAGTTGAAACATAGATTGTAGTTAACGATGGTTAGGTTGTTAACGAAGGATGTACATCATAGCATATTAGTAATATGAACTAATCGAGTAGTATCTACCCTTTTTCAATTCATACCTAATAGCTTAGTACGAAAAGATTTATGATGGTTTTAAAATTTATATATATAAGATATACATATAAATTCTTTAGAGGAATTGAGTTATTACTTCATAACTCATTGATACAATATACTTGTTGGTTATTGTGGTGTCGATATCGTCAGTGGTTATGGAGCTGGTGGAGCTTGTGGTGTTACAGGTGTGGTTGGTGTTGGTGATACTACTTGGTATCTACGGTGCGTATGACGTTGATATTCGAGGTACAGATCGTGATGTTGAGGCGTGTGATGGTGGTGTTGTTGTTGCTGTCGGTACTGCTTGTGGTACCTGTGTAGTATATGTGAGCCTAGCTTCCAAATCGAACACTGTCACCTCCAGGGTTTCTACTTTACACTCGAGTTTATGAATTTGTTCTACCCATTCTTCCGTAAGGGTTGTCAATTCTTGATATTTAGTTCGAAGTCTCCTAACTTCTTCCAATAATCCTATCTGATTAGAATTCGGGAGTAGAGGACGAATACTATCTTTAACTACATCGAGTCGACCTTCGAGGCGGAAAATCCTTGCGAAAAGAGTGAAAACGGTGTTGCAAACAGGTTCGCCGGTAAGTGGATCGAGTACTCCGACGTTAGGCGGTAAGTTCGGCTCATGATATGGAGTACCTTCTTCATTTCTCCATAGGGTAAGTATTTCGCGAACCCATCCCCATTTTCTAAAGAATTCACGGTAGTTGATCGGTTGGTGCGCTCCCGTCACGCTATCTTCGGAGCTGGAGGAACTTGGTCTATTCGAAGAGGCCATCTTACGTGATCACAGAAAGTTATGAAATGATTCTCGATATGAATTGAGGGTTGAATACTGGATGATATCTCTGTCTTCTCGCATACGTATACATATAGTAAAAAGATTCCGTAATTACGGAGGGAAATTCGAAAAGCGCCAAATAAGATCCACTGTAGTAGATATGATAGAATATGATTTGTCTATACACCGTGTATGCAATAAATGTAAAAACACATGTCAAGACTTAAGATTGATAAACAGGTAATTTCTGACAAGAAATGATAAGCAAAACTTTTTGACATGCAGACAAAGTCGAAGTCCAGACTTACTAATGCATTCTAACAACTATCAGTTAGACACACTCATGCAAGACCTGGTTCACTAGGACCAACACTCTGATACCAACTGTGACGATCGCTCCAAATCCATATGGACGAACACGTCATTCATCGATTTCATTGCGAGGTATTTGACCTCTATATGATACGTTTTGTAAACATTGCATTCTTTTGAAAAGGCACACCATAAATGAATATTTTAATCAAAGGTTTTGGACATCTGATGATTTCTACATATAGACAATCACCGTAATAATAGTTTACAATAGTACTTCCGTTGACAATGCAGTCAAAATAAGATACATGGTGATGATTTAGTGAATGCAACGTTTCCTCGAAAAAATATGCCATGTAAGACTCCATGCACATAGCTTGTATAACATATAAAAAAACAGCGGAAGACTTCTAGGAAACCTGAGAATAAACATGCTAACAAGTGTCAACACAAAGGTTGGTGAGTTCATAGTTTTATTGTTTCGTATAATCTGTATATAAAAGTGGATCACAAGATTTCAGTTGTTTCATCCAGAAACGTTTATCAAAATATTCTACAAAATTGAGCACCCTGGTAACTAAACTTAACGTATATATAATTTATACCCTTTGTATAATCATCTTAATAATACATGCAAACCAACGTGTACGCTTCTCAAGTAGCATACGTCAGTTAAAAGGCTAGTGCTCTAGCTCGGACGGGGATATCAAGCCCTATGGATCCATATACTACTACTCGCGCCCACCAGTTCTTATAACTGGCAGTTACTAGTTACCAAAGCTAAGAGATTTTCGGTTCAAACTCAGTGTAGAACTTAGTATGTACTTGTATTCATTGTGTTTAAAATAAAGTGCATGTATTCTCAGCCCAAAAATATATATTGCAAAAGCATTTAAAAAGGGAGCAAATGAAACTCACCTTAGCAGCACATAAAGTTGTTCATCATAATGTGACCGAAACTCGAATTACTAAATAATTGTAGATCTCAACCTAGAGAACATATGTTGGTCAATAAATGTCTATCAATATAGTTCAGGTCATAGTGTATCACAATCCTAATGCTCGAGATCAACATACAAAAGTTATCCAAAGTCGTTTCCAAAAAGTCAATTTTGACAGTTGTTTAACAAAATGAGACGTACCTTATATAAGGGTTCATTTACTCGGTTGGTAATATTCAAAAATCTAATTTATAAATCTCGTAAACAAGTTGTTTAAATCTTAATTGCAGATTCAAAAGCAATTTCAATTAACGTCAATCATAATTCAGTTGATCATATCTTTTAATCCATTCATCGAGATTATTCGATATCTAAATGAAAAGTTATTGATTTTTCGTCAGCTTTCCAAAAACATGTATATCATATACCTTTTACCAGTAATATATGTATTTAATTCGTGATTCATTATAACTGTTTAATGACGAAATTTAGCATACAAGCATATATAAATATATATACTCGAGCACTAGACATGGATACACAATTAATATATAAAAGATAAGATATGAATGCTTACGTATCAATATTGTGATTTAATATTGCAGGAAAGTACGTAGATGCAACGAAGATGATAAACACTAGGTTTGACTTGCGAACAGTACCCATGAACATTACCCATAACCTCCATAGCTATAACCCATAATTTCCTTAGCTTTATCCCGTATGAAAACCCATTTTGAAAGAGACACGCTCATGACCTCGTCGTAGTATTTTATGTATAATACTATTCCAAATTTCGGGACGAAATTTAATTTAACGGGTGTATAATGCAATGACCCGGATTTTTCCGCTAATATATATAAAATTAATATTTACATAATTAAATGTTTCCAACATGTTAAGAAATCAAACTCATTAAGATTTGGTTATTTGAAATGAATTTTATACAAATGTTTGAACACCCAGTCTGTCTGACGATTCACGAACGTCATAACTCGAAATAATTATATAATGATGTATATATGGATATATATATACTTATGATTTGATGAAATGATATTTAAGTATCTCATTACATATAATAACAATTGGTTATATACATAAAATGAGATTACTAACTTAAAGACTTCAAGACTATATACATATATACGTAACGATTATCGTTGTAATAATGTCTTAATATTTATCTATCGTATTAAGATATTTTAATACACTATGTTATCATGATAATATAACAATTTAACATCCCATTAGATATAATAACAATGGGATTAATTACATTTAACAAGGTCGTTAACCTAAAGGTTTCGAAACGACACTTACATGTAACGACTAACGATGACTTAACGACTCAGTTAAATATATATATATATATATGTAATGTATTATGATGTATTTATACACTTTTGAAAGACTTCAAGACACATATCAAAGTACTTCTAGTGAACAAAAAAGCTTACAATTACATTCTCATTCATTTTCATCAAAAATTCTACTCGTACATGTATGGTATTGTACTCGTATAATACGCAGCTTCTAGATGTATTTACTATTCATCTATACTAATAAAAATCTGCTCCTTAGCAGCCTTAAATGATTAAGGATCATGTGGGAACCATCATTTGTCAACTTGCATGAATTATTTAGCAAGAAAATAAACTTAAGTATCTTTTTTTATTTATAAAATGTAAAAAAATGTATTCATGAATGCACACCATTTCTTCACTCCATTTTCTCATACTTACACTCCAATTTCTCTCTCAAAATACTCCTAACATCATACTTGATCATCTCCAAGCATTTTCACCATCTTTTAGCTTCAATTACAAGCTTTAATCATCAAAAAAACAACCATCTTTCAAGAACACTTCAAGAATCATATCAAGTCTTCATGACTACTTCCAAGCTTTCTAATCCATTCTAACTCATCATCTAAGATCAAGAAACCTTTGTTATTTACAGTAGGTTATTTTTCTTATTCAAGGTAATATTCATATTCAAACTTTGATTGAATTTCTATAACTATAACAATCTTATTTCAAGTGAAAATCTTACTTGAACTTGTTTTCGTGTCATGATTCAACTTTAAGAACTTTCAAGCCATCCAAGGATCCTTTGAAGCTAGATCTATTTTTTTCATTTCCAGTAGGTTTATCCAGAAAACTTGAGGTAGTAATGATGTTCATAACATCATTCGATTCATCCATATAAAACTATCTTATTCGAAGAGCTAAACTTGTAATCACTAGAACATAGTTTAGTTAATTCTAAACTTGTTTGCAAACAAATTTAATCCTTCTAACTTAAATCAATTAAACATATGTTCTATATCTATATGATATGCTAACTTAATGATTTAAAACCTGGAAACACGAAGAACACCGTAAAACCGGATATACGCCGTCGTAGTACAACCGGGGGCTGTTTTGGTTTGGATAATTAAAAACTATGAAAAACTTTGATTTAAAAGCTATACTTCTTTGAAAATGATTTTTCTTATGAATATGAAACTATATCCAAAAATCATGGTTAAACTCAAAGTGAAAGTATGTTTTTCAAAATAGTCATCAAGATGTCGTTCTTTCGACGGAAATGACTACCTCTTTCAAAAACGACTTGTAACTTATATTTCCTACTATAAACCTATACGTTTTCTGTTTAGTTTCATAAAGTTAAGTTCAATATGAAACCGTAGCCACTTAAATCACTCAAAACGGATTTGAAACGAAGAAATTACGGGTAAAACAAAATTGGTAAAAACTACTCATTTTAGCTACGTGAAAATTTGTAAGAAATCTATTCCAACCATAACTTAATCAACTTATATTGTATATTATGTAATCTTGAGATACCATAGACACGTATACAATGTTTCGACCTATTATGTCGACCCATCTATATATATATTGCGGAACAACCATAGACACTCTATATGCAAATGTTGGAGTTAACTATAGAGGGTTGAGGTTGATTCCAAAATATATATATAGTTTTAGTTGTGATCAATACTGAGATATGTATACACTGGGTCGTGGATTGATTCAAGATATATATTAAGTTATTCATGTATGACAAATTATGGACTACTAACATTGGACTGCTAACTGGACAACTAAAATCATCAACACGTAATAAAGAAAATATTGTGAATATATTTCGATCATATTTTAATATATGTATATATTGTTATAGGTTCATAAATCAACCCGTGGCCAAGTCTAATTCTCGAAGAATTAGTAATCTGTGAAAGTGAATTATAGTCCCATTTTTACTATCTAAATTATTTTGGGATGAGAATACATGCAAATTTATAAATGTTTTACAAAATAAGTACAGGTTCATGAAACTACATTCTACGACTGTTTTGTTATACCGGATATCTGTACTTATTATTATTATGCTTGGTAACCTAAGAATTAGTGAAAAACACTAATTGACGCGAATCCTAAAGGTAGATCTATGGGCACCAACCACCCCCATTTTCGAATAGTGGAAATGCTTTAGTACTTCGAAGGGTTCTTGTCATACATTTGAATAGTGGAATGTATGATGCCAGGTATCTTAAGCGCTCTATGTTAAGGTCGGTTACCAGGAGACTCATCGTATGAATGATTTTTGCAGTTGTAATGATCCTGCGCATTTAATTAAATGAAATCTTGTGGCTTATTAAATGTTATGATTATTATATAGAAATTAAACCTATGACTCACCAACATTTTTGTTGACGTTTTAAGCATGTTTATTCTCGGGTGAATATTAAAAACGCTTCCGCTGTCGTATGCCAACCCAAGGTCAAGATTTGGAGTCGGCATAATTGTTTATATTGTTTAAACTTGCATTCGGAGTATTTGTTGTAATATATTTGATCATATTGTAATGGGTTGTGTAAAAACTTATTTATTTGAGGAGATTGTCTTTGATAGACAATCTAAATTATGTCATTAAGACCTTTATTCAATAATAAAGGTTATGGTTGTTTTTAAAAACGAATGCAAGATTTGAAAAACGCCTCATATAGAGGTCAAAACCTCGCAAAGAAACCAATTAATATGAAACGTTTATAATTAATATGAACGGGGCATTTCAGCTTGAAAGTTCTTGAATCAAAATCATGACACGAAAACAAGTTCAAGTAAGATTTTCACTCGAAATAAGATTGTTAAAGTTATAGAAATTGAATTAAAGTTTGAATATGAGTATTACCTTGTATTAGAAAGATATCTTACTGTAAATAAGAAAGATTTCTTGAGATTGGATGATCACTCAAAGTGGATTTGCAAGATTGGAAGCAATCTAGCAAACTTGGAAGTGTTGTTGGTGTGTTCTTGAGTAGTTGTTTTGTATCTTGGTTTATGTATGGATTTATGAACTAGATTGAGCTAGATTTTGTTGAAGATGATGAAGAACACTTAGAACAAAGGAAGAACACTTGAGAGAGAGTAGTTTGATGCATGTAAGTTGAAAAATGAAAGTGTTTGTGTGTACTCTCATTCACGTGAAATTTGATGTATCATATAGGCTCCATTAGTTTGTTATTTTGTGAGATATTTCATGCTAGATATTAAATGATGGTTTCCACAATGTTAGGTGACTCACATGGGCTGATAAGAGCTGATTATTGGAGTGTATATACCAATAGTAAATACATTTAGAAGTTGTGTATTGTACGAGTACAAATACGAGTGCATACGAGTAGAATTGTTGATGAAAATGAATGAGGATGTAATCGTAAGCATTTTTGTTAAGTAGAAGTACTTTGATAAGTGTCTTGAAGTCTTTCAAAAGTGTATGAATACATATTAAAACACTACATGTATATACATTTTAACAGAGTCGTTAAGTCATCGTTAGTCGTTACATGTAAGTATTGTTTTGAAACCTTTAGGTTAACGATCTTGTTAAATGTTGTTAACCCATTGTTTATTATATCAAATGAGATGCTAAGTTATTATATTATCATGATAACATGATGTATTAATATATCTTAATATGATATATATACAGTTAAATATTGTTACCACGATAATCGTTACATATATGTCTAGTTTCGAAATCATTAAGTTAGTTTTCTTGTTTTTACATATGTAGTTCATTGTTAATACACTTAATGACATGTTTACTTATCATTTCATGATTAAACATAGTGTATCAATATTTTATTATGATTCATATGTATTTAGTAAGACGTTGTTATAACGATAATCGTTATATATATCGTTTTCGAGTTTCTTAATTCAATAGTCTCATTTTTATGTATATACTCATTGTTAAAATACCTAATGAGATACTTACTTATCATAATATCATGTTAACTATATATGTAACCATATATATGTCATCATATAGTTTTTACAAGTTTTAACGTTCGTGAATCACCGGTCAACTTGGGTGGTCAATTGTCTATATGAAACCTATTTCAATTAATCACGTCTTAACAAGTTTGATTGCTTAACATGTTGGAAACACTTAATCATGTAATTATAAAATTCAATTAATATAAATAAACATGGAAAAGTTCGGGTCACTACACCCATCGCCTTTGTGTAATTATATATAGTACAATTAATTTTAAACTACTTATGAAATAATTTAATTGCGTTATTCAATTTAGAGTTCTCAAAGGTCATATACTTTTTTTCCCGATGTATGTCATATACCCAAAAAAATACTAATGTATGTCACATACTTTTAAAAAAAGTGTATCGATGTAAACAAAAAGTAACCTATTACTGACTAAACATGTCATCTTTTGTTTACATCGATACACTTTTTGAAAGTATGTGCTCTACATTAGTATTTTTTTGGGTATATAGTTTACATTGGAACAAAAAAAAAACTTTTTTTGAAGCCCAATCTACAAAATCGATCAAGGATGATTCTCTTAACAAATTGACTCCTTAGTGAATCATAACATCAAACGAATTTCACATATCATCAGAACTGATAATCAACAACAAATTCATAGAGTTTGATCTCGAGTTCATCATTCACCGAAAATCATGCCCGATTTGAGCACCAGATCATCTGAGAGGTTATAGAGAAATGTAAAAATACAGATGTGATCGAAATCTCTTCGTGAAACTATCTGTAAATTTACAGCTCTTAAATCGAAGAAATTGAAATGTCTCATTCATATTGATTATAAACGTTCCATATTAATTGATTTCGTTGCGAGGTTTTGACCTCTGTATGAGACGTTTTTCAAAGACTGCATTCGTTTTTAAAATAAACCATAACCTTTATTTTATCGACAAGGTTAAAAGGACATCACCTCGATTATCCAGAAATGATAATCTAAAAATATCACACTTACACGCTACCAGTACATATTGGTTTACAATATTAATATGTTACAACAAAGTAAATCTCGAATGCAGTTTTAAACAATATTATACAAACATGCTGACACCAAATCTTGTCCATATTTTAGCAAGCAACAGCGAAAGCTCTTAATAATCACCTGAGAATAAACATGCTTTAAACGTCAACAAAAATGTTGGTGAGTTATAGGTTTAACCTATATATTTATCAAATCGTAATAATAGACCACAAGATTTCATATTTCAATATATATCCCATACATAGAGATAAAAATCATTCATATGGTGAACACCTGGTAACCGACATTAATAAGATGCATATAGAATATCCCCATCATTCCGGGACACCCATCGGACATGATAATTTTGAAGTACTAAAG
Source organism: Rutidosis leptorrhynchoides (assembly GCF_046630445.1). NCBI lineage: Eukaryota > Viridiplantae > Streptophyta > Magnoliopsida > Asterales > Asteraceae > Rutidosis > Rutidosis leptorrhynchoides. Next base: position 616,260,605 of record NC_092334.1, on the reverse strand, counting down.
CATTCCAAATTCCAGAATGGGGCTTGTTGGGCCCGATAGATCTATCTTTAGGATTCGCGTCAATTTGGGGGTCTGTTCCCAAATTCTTAGGCTACCAAGCTAAAAAGGGGCATATTCAGCTTTGATCATTCACCCATATAATGTAGTTTCATTTACTTGTGTCTATTTCGTAAAATATTTATAAAATTGCATGTATTCTCATCCCAAAATATTAGATTTTAAAAGTGGGACTATAACTCACTTTCACAGATTTTTACTTCGTCGGGAAGTAAGACTTGGCCACTGGTCGATTCACGAACCTACAACAAATATGTACATATATATCAAAGTATGTTCAAAATATATTTACAACATTTTTAATACGTTTTAATGTTTTAAGTTTATTAAGTCAGCTGTCCTCGTTAGTAACCTACAACTAGTTGTCCACAGTTAGATGTACAGAAATAAAGCAATATATATTATCTCGAATCAATCCACGACCTCGTGTATACAAGCCTCAGGCTAGATCACAACTCAAAGTATATATAATATTTTGGAATCAACCTCAACCCTGTATAGCTAACTCCAACATTACTGCATATAGAGTGTCTATGGTTGTTCCGAAATATATATATAGATGGGTCGATATGATATGTCAAAACATTGTATTCGTGTCTATGGTATCCCAAGATTACATAATATATTAGAATACATGAATAATACAATATGAGTTAGCTAGGATATGATTAATATAGATTTGTTACCAATTTTCACGTAGTTACAACAAGAAAAATTATCCAATCTTGTTTTACCCATAACTTCTTCGTTTTAAATTCGTTTTGAGTGATTCAAGTTGCTATGGTTTCATATTGAACTTAAGTTTATATATCTAAACAGAAAAAGTATAAGTTTATAGTCGGAAATATAGATTACAAGTCATTTTTGTAAAGGTAGTCATTTCAGTCGAAAGAGCGACGTCTAGATGACCATTTTGGAAAACATACTTCCACTTTGAGTTTAACCATGATTTTTGGATATAGTTTCATATTCATAAGAAAAATCATTTTCCCAGAAGAACAACTTTTAAATCAAAGTTTATCATAGTTTTTAATTAACTAACCCAAAACAGCCCGAGGTGTTACTACGACGGCGTATATCCGGTTTTACGGTGTTTTTCGTGTTTTCAGGTTTTAAATCATTAAGTTAGCATATCATATAGATATAGAACATGTGTCTAGTTGATTTTAAAAGTCATGTTAGAAGGATTAACTTTTGTTTGCGAACAAGTTTAGAATTAACTAAACTATGTTCTAGTGATTACAAGTTTAAACCTTCGAATAAGGTAGTTTTATATATACGAATTGAATGATGTTATGAACATCATTACTACCTCAGGTTTTGTGGATAAACCTACTGGAAATGAGAAAAATAGATCTAGCTTCAAAGGATCCTTGGATGGCTTGAAAGTTCTTGAAGCAAAATCATGACACGAAAACAAGTTCAAGTAAGATTTCCACTCGAGATAAGATTGTTAAAGTTATAGAAATTGAATCAAAGTTTGAATATGAGTATTACCTTATATTAGAAAGATATCTTACTATAAATAATAAAGATTTCTTGAGGTTGGATGATCACTCAAAGTGGATTTGCAAGATTGGAAGTAAGCTAGCAAACTTGGAAGTGTTGTTGGTGTGTTCTTGAGTAGTTGTTTTATAACTTGGTTTATGTATGGATTTATGAACTAGATTGAGCTAGATTTTGATGAAGATGATGAAGAACACTTGGAACAAAGGAAGAACACTTGAGAGAGAGTAATTTTATGCATGAAAATTGAAATCAAAATGTGTTTGTGGTGTGCCTAGTTCACGTGAAGTATGGAGTCAATATCAGCTCCATAAGTTTGTTGTTTTGTTAGATATTTCTTGCTAGATGTTAAATGATGGTTTCCACATGTGTTAGGTGACTCACATGGGATACTAAGAGCTGATCATTGGAGTGTATATACCAATAGTAAATACATTTAGAAGATGTGTATTGTACGAGTACAAATACGAGTGCATACGAGTAGAATTGTTGATGAAAATGAATGAGGATGTAATTTTAAGCATTTTTGTTAAGTAGAAGTACTTTGATAAGTGTCTTGAAGTCTTTCAAAAATGTATGAATACATATTAAAACACTGTAGTGACCCGAACTTTTCCATGTTTATATATATTAATTGAGATTGATATTTACATGATTAAATGTTTCCATCATGTTAAGCAATCAAACTTGTTAAGACTTGATTAATTGAAATAGGTTTCATATAGACAATTGACCACCCAAGTTGACCGGTGATTCACGAACGTTAAAACTTGTAAAAACTATACGATGGCACATATATGGTTATATATATAGTTAACATGATTTTATTATAAGTATGTATCTCATTAGGTATTTTAACAATGAGTTATATACATAAAAATGAGACTATTAATTTAAGAAACTCAAAAACGATATATATAACGATTATCGTTATAACAACATCTTACTAGGTACATATGAATCATATTAAGATATTGATACACTTGGTAAATTATGTTAAATGATAAGTAAATATATTATTAAGTGTATTAACAATGAAATACATATGTAAAAATAAGACTACTAACTTAATGATTTCGAAACGAGACATATATGTAACGATTATCGTTGTAACGACATTTAACTGTATATATATCATACTAAGATATATTATATATCATAATATCATGATAATATAACAAGATATATCATGATAATATAACAATTTAACATCTCATTTGTTATAATAAACAATGGGTTAACAACATTCAACAAGATCGTTAACCTAAAGGTTTCAAAACAACATTTACATGTAACGACTAACGATGACTTAACGACTCAGTTAAAATGTATATACATGTAGTGTTTTAATATGTATTCATACACTTTTGAAAGACTTCAAGACACTTATCAAAATACTTCTACTTAACAAAAATGCTTACAATTACATCCTCGTTCAGTTTCATCAACAATTCTACTCGTATGCACCCGTATTCGTACTCGTACAATACACAGCTTTTAGATGTATGTACTATTGGTATATACACTCCAATGATCAGCTCTTAGCAGCCCATGTGAGTCACCTAACACATGTGGGAACCATCATTTGGCAACTAGCATGAAATATCTCATAAAATTACAAAAATATGAGTAATCATTCATGACTTATTTACATGAAAACAAAATTACATATCCTTTATATCTAATCCATACACCAACGACCAAAAACACCTACAAACACTTTCATTCTTTAATTTTCTTCATCTAATTGATCTCTCTCAAGTTCTATCTTCAAGTTCTAAGTGTTCTTCATAAATTCCAAAAGTTCTAGTTTCATAAGATCAAGAATACTTCCAAGATTGCAAGTTTACTTCCAAGTTTTCTAAATCCATTCCAAGTAATCATCCAAGATCAAGAAACCTTTGTTACTTACAGTAGGTTATCTTTCTAATACAAGGTAATAATCATATTTAAACTTTAATTCAATTTCTATAACTATAACAATCTTATTTCGAGTGGAAATCTTACTTGAAATTGTTTTTGTGTCATGATTCTGCTTCAAGAACTTTCAAGCCATCCAAGGATCCTTTGAAGCTAGATCTATTTTTCTCATTTCCAGTAGGTTTATCCAAGGAACTTGAGGTAGTAATGATGTTCATAACATCATTCGATTCACACATATAAAGCTATCTTATTCGAAGGTTTAAACTTGTAATCACTAGAACATAGTTTAGTTAATTCTAAACTTGTTCGCAAATAAAAGTTAATCCTTCTAACTTGACTTTTAAAATCAACTAAACACATGTCCTATATCTATATGATATGCTAACTTAATGATTTAAAACCTGGAAACACGAAAAACACCGTAAAATCGGATTTACGCCGTCGTAGTAACACCGCGGGCTGTTTTGGGTTAGTTAATTAAAAACTATGATAAACTTTGATTTAAAAGTTGTTATTCTGGGAAAATTATTTTTATTATGAACATGAAACTATATCCAAAAATTATGTTTAAACTCAAAGTGGAAGTATGTTTTCTAAAATGGTCATCTAGACGTCGTTCTTTCGACTGAAATGACTACCTTTACAAAAACGACTTGTAACTTATTTTTCTGACTATAAACCTATACTTTTTCAGTTTAGATTAATAAAATAGAGTTCAATATGAAACCATAGCAATTTGATTCACTCAAAACGGATTTAAAATGAAGAAGTTATGGGTAAAACAAGATTGGATAATTTTTCTCATTTTAGCTACGTGAAAATTGGTAACAAATCTATTCCAACCATAACTTAATCAACTTGTATTGTATATTATGTAATCTTGAGATACCATAGACACGTATACAATGTTTCGACCTATCATGTCGACACATCTATATATATTTCGGAACAATCATAGACACTCTACATGTGAATGTTGGAGTTAGCTATACAGGGTTGAGGTTGATTCCAAAATATATATAGTTTGAGTTGTGATCAATACTGAGATACGTATACACTGGGTCGTGGATTGATTCAAGATAATATTTATCGATTTATTTCTGTACATCTAACTGTGGACAACTAGTTGTAGGTTACTAACGAGGACAACTGACTTAATAAACTTAAAACATCAAAATATATTAAAAGTGTTGTAAATATATTTTGAACATACTTTGATATATATATGTATATATTGTTATAGGTTCGTGAATCAACCAGTGGCCAAGTCTTACTTCCCGACGAAGTAAAAAATCTGTGAAAGTGAGTTATAGTCCCACTTTTAAAATCTAATATTTTTGGGATGAGAATACATGCAGGTTTTATAAATGATTTACAAAATAGACACAAGTACGTGAAACTACATTCTATGGTTGAATTATCAAAATCGAATATGCCCCTTTTTATTAAGTCTGGTAATCTAAGAATTAGGGAACAGACACCCTAATTGACGCGAATCCTAAAGATAGATCTATTGGGCCTAACAAACCCCATCCAAAGTACCAGATGCTTTAGTACTTTGAAATTTATATCATATTCGAAGGGTGTCCCGGAATGATTGGGATATTCTTATATATGCATCTTGTTAATGTCGGTTACCAGGTGTTCACCATATGAATGATTTTTATCTCTATGTATGGGATGTGTATTGAAATATGAAATCTTGTGGTCTATTGTTACGATTTGATATATATAGGTTAAACCTATAACTCACCGACTTTTTTGTTGACGTTTAAAGCATGTTTATTCTCAGGTGAATACTAAGAGCTTTCGCTATTGCATACTAAAATAAGGACAAGATTTGGAGTCCATGTTTGTATGATATTGTGTAAAAACTGCATTCAAGAAACTGATTTCGATATAACATATTTGTATTGTAAACCATTATGTAATGGTCGTGTGTAAACAGGATATTTTAGATTATCATTATTTGATAATCTACGTAAAGATTTTTAAACCTTTATTTATGAAATAAAGGTTAGGGTTTGTTTTAAAAATGAATGCAGTCTTTGAAAAACGTCTCATATAGAGGTCAAAACCTCGAAACGAAATCAATTAATATGGAACGTTTTTAATCAATAAGAACGGAACATTTCAGTTGGTATCAGAGCGTTGGTCTTAGAGAACCAGAATTTTGCATTAGTGTGTCTTATCGAGTTTGTTAGGATGCATTAGTGAGTCTGGACTTCGACCGTGTTTACTTGAAAAATGATTGTTTAACAAATTTTGTTGGAAACTATATATTTTTAACATGTGAATATTATGTGATATATTAATCTCTTAACGTGTTTGATATTATATGATAGATGTCTACCTCTAGAACAAGTCCCATTGACTCACCTAATAATAATGAAGAGTCAAATGTAAATTGGAATGATTCGTGGTCTGATTCACAAGTTCCCGAAGAGGAACCGGAAGAAGAGTCGAAACCGGAAGAAGAGTCGGAACCGGAAGAAGAATCGGAACCGGAAGAAGAATCGGAATCGGTGGGGGAAATAATAAAACGGTTAAGTAAAAGAAAATCCCCAACCAACCGACCAAGGTTAATTATGGTCAATGGTGTTTCCGCCAAGGAAGCAAAATATTGGGAGGATTACCAATTCTCTGACGAATCGGATTCCGACGAGAATTCCGATGATGTTATAGAAATTACCCCAACTGAATTTAAAAAGGCAAAAGAAAATAATAAGGGAAAGGGCATAAAAATAGAGAAATCTAATTCCAACCCCGATGAACTTTATATGTATCGTCAACCCCTGAAGTCCTTAAGTTGTAACAATGACCCGGGAACCTCTAAACCACCAGGTTTTTCTAAACCAATGTGGAAAACGACGGCTCGTATTAGGGGAACATCATATATCCCTAGAAACTTGGCAAAACGAACCAAAACCGAAGAAGAAGAAACAAGCGAGTCGGAATAAGATAGTTGTATTCGTGTGGTGTAATATATGTAATATAGTGTGCTTATGCTTTATGATATATGTAAAAACTGCTTGTATTAATAAGTTTTTTTTTTATGAATCTAACTCTTGTCTATTTTACAGTATAAACACACAAAATGGATAGACAACTCAATATTTTAAGAGACCTACCCGGAGACATGATTGATGAAATCTTGTCTAGAGTCGGTCAGAATTCTTCGGCACAACTATTTAAGGCGAGATCAGTTTGTAAGACATTCGAAGAACGTTCCAAGAATGCCTTGGTTTATAAAAGGCTTTCGTTCGAAAGATGGGGGATATCACATTGGGAAATCCATAAGTTACGATGTGTTTACTTTGACGCATATATTGCGGGGAACCCAAATGCTATTTTACGCAATGGGTTAAGAAATTATTTTGACTCAATATATCCGAATATTGGACTTCGTGATTTAGAAAAAGCGGCTAACATGCAACATAAAGAAGCATGTTATGCTTACGGATTAGTAATGTTCGCTTCTCACCAAAGTGAGAACAAGAACATCGGGCTACAACTATTAAACAAAACGTTCCCACAAGTGACGGAGTCGGTAATTAGGGTAAGAAATGAGGTTTTTAGATTGTTACGGGACTGTTGGACATTACGTAACCCTCGTCCCTTTGACGACGTTACAACACGCTGTCTTATCAACAGCCATAACGGTTATGTTCCACAAGACCAAGGATGGGAAGTAATCCTAGTAAAACCAGAATGCATGACTTGTTTCTAGACGTATGAATTACGTGTCTTTATTTCCTTTGCTGAACGACTTGTGTACTAGCTAGAATTATCTTCACAACCATCTTGTATCAAATTTATTGTGTGCTATATTTCATGCTATATGTAAAATAAGCGGTATTGTAAGTTTGTAAAATATTGTGTAAAAGTTTGAACGCGAAATATTATTATAATCAGTTTTTCATATAGAATTGTAGTAGTTGAATTGTATATTAGCTACTAAGTATGAACTTAACGGGTAGGTACTACCCGAATTTAAACTTATAAAACGCTAATATGAAGAAAAAGCTTTTATAAATGAGTTCATATTATGCTACGAAATACTATTAACTACTCTTAATATTCTGTATGATTAACTTGTTCCATTTGACTATTTTGAAGGAAATGGCACCGACTACTCGACACACCGTGAATATGAATGAAGAGGAATTCCGTACTTTTCTAGCTTCAAACATAGCCGCAGTACAGGCTGCGCTACATACCAACAATAACCTTGGATCTAGCAGTACAGGAAATCGTGTAGGATGCACCTACAAAGAATTCACTGCCTGCAAACCTTTGGAATTTGATGGAACCGAAGGACCGATCGGATTGAAACGGTGGACCGAGAAGGTCGAATCGGTGTTTGCCATAAGTAAGTGTACTGAAGAGGACAAAGTGAAGTACGCTACGCATACCTTCACAGGTTCTGCGTTAACATGGTGGAATACCTATCTAGAGCAAGTGGGACAAGACGATGCGTACGCACTACCGTGGTCAGCATTCAAGCACTTGATGAACGAGAAGTACCGTCCCAGAACCGAGGTCAATAAGCTCAAGACAGAACTTAGAGGGTTACGAACCCAAGGATTTGATATTACCACGTACGAAAGACGATTCACAGAATTGTGCCTATTGTGTCCGGGAGCGTTCGAAGATGAGGAAGAGAAGATCGACGCGTTTGTGAAAGGATTACCGGAAAGAATCCAAGAAGATATAAGTTCACACGAGCCCGCCTCAATACAACAGGCATGTAGAATGGCTCACAAACTAGTGAACTAGGTTGAGGAAAGAATTAAAGAACAGACGGCTGAAGAGGTCAATGTGAAGCAAGTCAAAAGAAAGTGGGAGGAAAACGGTGATAAGAATCACCAATACAACAACAACAGCAATTACAATAATAATCGCAACAATTATCCCAACATTCGCAACATCAATCGCAACTACAACAAATGGCTCAACAACAACAACAACAACAACAACAACAACAACAACAACAACAACAACAACAACAACAACAACAACAACAACAACAACAACAACAACAACAACAACAACAACAACAACAACAACAACAACAGCAACTACAACAATCATCCCAACAACAATAACAACCGCAACAACAACAACAATCAGAAGCAGCTATGCCAAAGGTGTGAAAAGTATCACTCGGGGTTCTGTACCAAATTTTGCAACAAGTGTAAAAGAAATGGTCATAGCGCGGCGAAGTGTGAGGTCTACGGACCAGGGGTTAACAGAACGAAAGGAACAAATGGTGTCGGAACGAGTAATGGCGGAGCAAGTAGTGTCGGAGCAAGTTATGCCAATGTAGTTTGTTATAAATGTGGAAAACCGGGCCACATTATTAGAAATTGCCCGAACCAGGAGAACACGAATGGACAAGGCCGCGGAAGAGTTTTCAATATTAATGTGGCAGAGGCACAGGAAGACCCGGAGCTTGTTACGGGTACGTTTCTTATTGACAATAAATCTGCTTACGTTTTATTTGATTCGGGTGCGGATAGAAGCTATATGAGTAGAGATTTTTGTGCTAAATTTAGTTGTCCATTGACGCCGTTGGATAGTCAATTTTTACTCGAATTAGCAAACGGTAAATTAATTTCAGCAGATAATATATGCCGGAATCAAGAAATTAAACTGGGTAGCGAAATATTTAAGATTGATTTGATATCAGTAGAGTTAGGGAGTTTTGATGTAATAGTTGGCATGGACTGGCTGAAGAAGGTGAAAGCAGAGATCGTATGTTATAAAAACGCAATTCGCATTGTACGAGAAGAAGGAGAACCCTTAATGGTGTACGGAGAAAAGGGCAACACGAAGCTACATCTTATTAGTAATTTGAAGGCACAAAAACTAATAAGAAAAGGTTGCTATGCTGTTCTAGCACACGTCGAGAAAGTACAAACTGAAGAAAAGAGCATCAATGATGTTCCCATTGCAAAAGAATTTCCCGATGTATTTCCGAAAGAATTACCGGGATTACCCCCACATCGATCCGTTGAATTTCAAATAGATCTTGTACCAGGAGCTGCACCAATAGCTCGTGCTCCTTACAGACTCGCACCCAGCGAGATGAAAGAACTGCAAAGCCAATTACAAGAACTTTTAGAGCATGGTTTCATTCGACCAAGCACATCACCTTGGGGAGCTCCTGTTTTGTTTGTCAAGAAGAAAGATGGTACATTCAGGTTGTGTATCGACTACCGAGAGTTGAACAAACTTACCATTAAGAACCGCTACCCACTACCGAGAATCGACGACTTATTTGATCAACTACAAGGTTCGTCTGTTTATTCAAAGATTGACTTACGTTCCGGGTATCATCAAATGCGGGTGAAAGAAGATGATATTCCAAAGACTGCTTTCAGAACACGTTACGGTCATTACGAGTTTATGGTCATGCCGTTTGGTTTAACTAATGCACCAGCTGTGTTCATGGACCTTATGAACCGAGTGTGTGGACCATACCTTGACAAGTTTGTCATTGTTTTCATTGATGACATACTTATTTACTCAAAGAATGACCAAGAACACGGTGAACATTTGAGAAAGGTGTTAGAAGTATTGAGGAAGGAAGAATTGTACGCTAAGTTTTCAAAGTGTGCATTTTGGTTGGAAGAAGTTCAATTCCTCGGTCACATAGTGAACAAAGAAGGTATTAAGGTGGATCCGGCAAAGATAGAAACTGTTGAAAAGTGGGAAACCCCGAAAACTCCGAAACACATACGCCAGTTTTTAGGACTAGCTGGTTACTACAGAAGGTTCATCCAAGAATTTTCCAGAATAGCAAAACCCTTTACTGCATTAACGCATAAAGGGAAGAAATTTGAATTGAATGATGAACAAGAGAAAGCGTTTCAGTTATTGAAGAAAAAGCTAACTACGGCACCTATATTGTCATTGCCTGAAGGGAATGATGATTTTGTGATTTATTGTGACGCATCAAAGCAAGGTCTCGGTTGTGTATTAATGCAATGAACGAAGGTGATTGCTTATGCATCTAGACAATTGAAGATTCACGAACAAAATTATACGACGCATGATTTGGAATTAGGCGCGGTTGTTTTTGCATTAAAGACTTGGAGGCACTACTTATATGGGGTCAAAAGTATTATATATACCGACCAAAAAAGTCTTCAACACATATTTAATCAGAAACAACTGAATATGAGGCAGCGTAGGTGGATTGAATTGTTGAATGATTACGACTTTGAGATTCGTTACCACCCGGGGAAGGCAAATGTGGTAGCCGACGCCTTGAGCAGGAAGGACAGAGAACCCATTCGAGTAAAATCTATGAATATAATGATTCACAATAACCTTACTACTCAAATAAAGGAGGCGCAACAAGGAGTTTTAAAAGAGGGAAATTTAAAGGATGAAATACCCAAAGGATCGGAGAAGCATCTTAATATTCGGGAAGACGGAACCCGGTATAGGGCTGAAAGGATTTGGGTACCAAAATTTGGAGATATGAGAGAAATGGTACTTAGAGAAGCTCATAAAACCAGATACTCAATACATCCTGGAACGGGGAAGATGTACAAGGATCTCAAGAAACATTTTTGGTGGCCGGGTATGAAAGCCGATGTTGCTAAATACGTAGGAGAATGTTTGACGTGTTCTAAGGTCAAAGCTGAGCATCAGAAACCATCAGGTCTACTTCAACAACCCAAAATCCCGGAATGGAAATGGGAAAACATTACCATCGATTTCATCACTAACTTGCCAAGGACTGCAAGTGGTTTTGATACTATTTGGGTAATAGTTGATCGTCTCACCAAATCAGCACACTTCCTGCCAATAAGAGAAGATGACAAGATGGAGAAGTTAGCACGACTGTATTTGAAGGAAGTCGTCTCCAGACATGAAATACCAATCTCTATTATCTCTTATAGGGATGGCAGATTTATTTCAAGATTCTGGCAGACATTACAGCAAGCATTAGGAACTCGTCTAGACATGAGTACTGCCTATCATCCACAAACTGATGGGCAGAGCGAAAGGACGATACAAACGCTTGAAGACATGCTACGAGCATGTGTTATTGATTTCGGAAACAGTTGGGATCGACATCTACCATAGCAGAATTTTCCTACAACAACAGCTGCGATTCAAGCATTGAGATGGCGCCGTTTGAAGCACTTTATGGTAGAAAGTGCAGGTCTCCGATTTGTTGGAGTGAAGTGGGGGATAGACAGATTACGGGTCCGGAGATAATACAAGAAACTACCGAGAAGATCATCCAAATTCAACAACGGTTAAAAACTGCCCAAAGTCGATAAAAGAGCTACGCTGACATTAAAAGAAAAGATATAGAATTTGAAATTGGAGAGATGGTCATGCTTAAAGTTGCACCTTGGAAAGGCGTTGTTCGATTTGGTAAACGAGGGAAATTAAATCCAAGGTATATTGGACCATTCAAGATTATTGATCGTGTCGGACCAGTAGCTTACCGACTTGAGTTACCTCAACAACTCATGGCTGTACATAACACTTTCCACGTCTCGAATTTGAAGAAATGTTTTGCTAAAGAAGATCTCACTATTCCGTTAGATGAAATCCAAATCAACGAAAAACTTCCATTCATCGAAGAACCCATCGAAATAATGGATCGTGAGGTTAAAAGACTTAAGCAAAACAAGATACCAGTTGTTAAGGTTCGATGGAATGCTCGTAGAGGACCCGAGTTCACCTGGGAATGAGAAGATCAGATGAAGAAGAAATACTCGCATTTATTTCCAGAAGATACGTCAACACCTCCAACTGCTTAAAATTTCGGGACGAAATTTATTTAACGGGTAGGTACTGTAGTGACCCGAACTTTTCCATGTTTATATATATTAATTGAGATTGATATTTACATGATTAAATGTTTCCAACATGTTAAGCAATCAAACTTGTTAAGACTTGATTAATTGAAATAGGTTTCATATAGACAATTGACCACCCAAGTTGACCGGTGATTCACGAACGTTAAAACTTGTAAAAACTATACGATGACATATATATGGTTATATATATAGTTAACATGATTTTATTATAATTATGTATCTCATTAGGTATTTTAACAATGAGTTATATACATAAAAATGAGACTATTAATTTAAGAAACTCGAAAACGATATATATAACGATTATCGTTATAACAACATCTTACTAGGTACATATGAATCATATTAAGATATTGATACACTTGGTTAATTATGTTAAATGATAAGTAAATATATTATTAAGTGTATTAACAATGAAATACATATGTAAAAATAAGACTACTAACTTAATGATTTCGAAACGAGACATATATGTAACGATTATCGTTGTAACGACATTTAACTGTATATATATCATACTAAAATATATTATATATCATAATATCATGATAATATAACAAGATATATCATGATAACATAACAATTTAACATCTCATTTGTTATAATAAACAATGGGTTAACAACATTCAACAAGATCGTTAACCTAAAGGTTTCAAAACAACATTTACATGTAACGACTAACGATGACTTAACGACTCAGTTAAAATGTATATACTTGTAGTGTTTTAATATGTATTCATACACTTTTGAAAGACTTCAAGACACTTATCAAAATACTTCTACTTAACAAAAATGCTTACAATTACATCCTCGTTGAGTTTCATTAACAATTCTACTCGTATGCACCCGTATTCGTACTCGTACAATACACAGCTTTTAGATGTATGTACTATTGGTATATACACTCCAATGATCAGCTCTTAGCAGCCCATGTGAGTCACCTAACACATGTGGGAACCATCATTTGGCAACTAGCATGAAATATCTCATAAAATTACAAAAATATGAGTAATCATTCATGACTTATTTACATGAAAACAAAATTACATATCCTTTATATCTAATCCATACACCAACGACCAAAAACACCTACAAACACTTTCATTCTTCAATTTTCTTCATCTAATTGATCTCTCTCAAGTTCTATCTTCAAGTTCTAAGTGTTCTTCATAAATTCCAAAAGTTCTAGTTTCATAAAATCAAGAATACTTCCAAGATTGCAAGTTTACTTCCAAGTTTTCTAAATCCATTCCAAGTAATCATCCAAGATCAAGAAATCTTTGTTACTTACAGTAGGTTATCTTTCTAATACAAGGTAATAATTATATTCAAACTTTAATTCAATTTCTATAACTATAACAATCTTATTTCGAGTGGAAATCTTACTTGAAATTGTTTTCGTGTCATGATTCTGCTTCAAGAACTTTCAAGCCATCCAAGGATCCTTTGAAGCTAGATCTATTTTTCTCATTTCCAGTAGGTTTATCCAAGGAACTTGAGGTAGTAATGATGTTCATAACATCATTCGATTCATACATATAAAGCTATCTTATTCGAAGGTTTAAACTTGTAATCACTAGAACATAGTTTAGTTAATTCTAAACTTGTTCGCAAATAAAAGTTAATCCTTCTAACTTGACTTTTAAAATCAACTAAACACATGTTCTATATCTATATGATATGCTAACTTAATGATTTAAAACCTGGAAACACGAAAAACACCGTAAAATCGGATTTACGCCGTCGTAGTAACACCGCGGGCTGTTTTGGGTTAGTTAATTAAAAACTATGATAAACTTTGATTTAAAAGTTGTTATTCTGGGAAAATGATTTTTATTATGAACATGAAACTATATCCAAAAATTATGGTTAAACTCAAAGTGGAAGTATGTTTTCTAAAATGGTCATCTAGACGTCGTTCTTTCGACTGAAATGACTACCTTTACAAAAACGACTTGTAACTTATTTTTCTGACTATAAACCTATACTTTTTCAGTTTAGATTAATAAAATAGAGTTCAATATGAAACCATAGCAATTTGATTCACTCAAAACGGATTTAAAATGAAGAAGTTATGGGTAAAACAAGATTGGATAATTTTTCTCATTTTAGCTACGTGAAAATTGGTAACAAATCTATTCCAACCATAACTTAATCAACTTGTATTGTATATTATGTAATCTTGAGATACCATAGACACGTATACAATGTTTCGACCTATCATGTCGACACATCTATATATATTTCGGAACAACCATAGACACTCTATATGTGAATGTTGGAGTTAGCTATACAGGGTTGAGGTTGATTCCAAAATATATATAGTTTGAGTTGTGATCAATACTGAGATACGTATACACTGGGTCGTGGATTGATTCAAGATAATATTTATCGATTTATTTCTGTACATCTAACTGTGGACAACTAGTTGTAGGTTACTAACGAGGACAACTGACTTAATAAACTTAAAACATCAAAATATATTAAAAGTGTTGTAAATATATTTTGAACATACTTTGATATATATATGTATATATTGTTATAGGTTCGTGAATCAACCAGTGGCCAAGTCTTACTTCCCGACGAAGTAAAAAATCTGTGAAAGTGAGTTATAGTCCCACTTTTAAAATCTAATATTTTTGGGATGAGAATACATGCAGGTTTTATAAATGATTTACAAAATAGACACAAGTACGTGAAACTACATTCTATGGTTGAATTATCGAAATCGAATATGCCCCTTTTTATTAAGTCTGGTAATCTAAGAATTAGGGAACAGACACCCTAATTGACGCGAATCCTAAAGATAGATCTATTGGGCCTAACAAACCCCATCCAAAGTACCGGATGCTTTAGTACTTTGAAATTTATATCATATCCGAAGGGTGTCCCGGAATGATGGGGATATTCTTATATATGCATCTTGTTAATGTCGGTTACCAGGTGTTCACCATATGAATGATTTTTATCTCTATGTATGGGATGTGTATTGAAATATGAAATCTTGTGGTCTATTGTTACGATTTGATATATATAGGTTAAACCTATAACTCACCGACTTTTTTGTTGACGTTTAAAGCATGTTTATTCTCAGGTGAATACTAAGAGCTTCCGTTGTTGCATACTAAAATAAGGACAAGATTTGGAGTCCATGTTTGTATGATATTGTGTAAAAACTGCATTCAAGAAACTGATTTCGATGTAACATATTTGTATTGTAAACCATTATGTAATGGTCGTGTATAAACAGGATATTTTAGATTATCATTATTTGATAATCTACGTAAAGCTTTTTAAACCTTTATTTATGAAATAAAGGTTAGGGTTTGTTTTAAAAATGAATGCAGTCTTTGAAAAACGTCTCATATAGAGGTCAAAACCTCGCAACGAAATCAATTAATATGGAACGTTTTTAATCAATAAGAACGGGACATTTCAAACACTACATGTATATACATTTTAACTGAGTCGTTAAGTCATCGTTAGTCGTTACATGTAAGTGTTGATTTGAAACCTTTAGGTTAACGATTTTGTTAAATGTTGTTAAACCATTGTTTATTATATCTAAAGAGATGTTAAATTATTACATTATCATGGTATTATGATATAAAAATATATCATAGTATGATATATATATATATATATATATATATATATATATATATATATATATATATATATATATATAGTTAAATGTTGTTACAACGATAATCGTTACATATATGTCTCGTTTCGAAATTATTAAGTTAGTAGTCTTGTTTTTACATATGTAGTTCATTGTTAATATACTTAATGATATGTTTACTTATCATAATATCATGTTAACTATATATATATATCCATATATATGACATCATATAGTTTTTACAAGTTTTAACGTTCGTGAATCACCAGTCAACTTGGGTGGTCAATTGTCTATATGAAACCTATTTCAATTAATCACGTCTTAACAAGTTTGATTGCTTAACATGTTGGAAACACTTAATCATGTAAATAACAATTTCTTTATATATATATAAACATGGAAAAGTTCGGGTCACTACAGAAATGAATTCGAATTTCGAAGTCAAAGTTTCGAAAAAAAAGTCAAACTAACAACCTTATTTATCAGGTCAACAAGTTAAGTTAGTTTACATTAACACATTTTTTGTAAAGTTTATGGCCTACAATAGTATTTTTTTTTGGATATATGACCTACATCGGGATAAAATAAAAATATATGACCCTTGAGTAGCCTTGACCCTTCAATTTATTTACATTGACATTGCAACATTATATTTAGAGTGTGGTAGATTTACAGGTATTAAACTAATTTTAAACAAAAAGAGTGTTTGAGCAAATCACCATTAATTAAGTTAATATGACCAACAAAGTAAAAAAGAACAATATTAATTATTATTAACTCTTCTTTTAAAATAGAAAATAAAAATAATATATAGTAAAGTTTTTAACTTTTACAAATTTATACAAAAAATTTTACTTTTTACAAATCAACCACCAAATTTTTTAGCATTTCTTACAAATCAAATTCATAACTTTTCACTTATTACAAATTAACCTAATATCTTAAATTAACACAAAACTTTTCACTTGTTACAAATCAACCACAAATTTTTTTACAATTTTACATGTCAACCACAAAACTTTTCAACTACTGCAAATTCAGGCATAACTTTTCACTTTTTAATAACTACTCATTTTTATTATTATCTCACACACACACGTATACTGTATATATATATATATATATATATATATATATATATATATATATATATATATATATATATATATATATATATATATATATATATATATAGTTTTTTTCTTCTGATTTTATTAAATGATTTGTATCAATCGTCGATGAATAGTATAGTTTTACAGATTAACACACAATTTTTCAAAACAAAACTTTTTACTATTTATTTATCAACCACAAAACTTTTCACATTTTCTACAAGTCAACCACAAATATTCACTTACTACAAATTAACCTTATATAACCTATTACAAATCCACCACATAACTTTTCACTTTTACCTAATTACTGATTTTTATTATATATATATATATATATATATATATATATATATATATATATATATATATATATATATATATATATATATATATATATATATATATATATATATATATATATATATATATATATATATATATATATATATATATATTATTATTATTATTAAATAAATGACTTGTACAAATCGTTGATGAATAATATGGTTTTTCAACTTTTAAAATTAACACACAATTTTTTAACTTTTACAAATTAACAAAACATTTCACTTTTTTCAAATCAACCACAAAACTTTTTACACTTTTTACAAATCAACTACAAAACTTTTCACACTTTTAATAAATCAACCACAAAACTTTTTACTTATTACATCTCACTTTATTGTTGGGCCATTTGGGTCTTTTCTCTCCATAAAACAAAAAATTAGTTAATAATTACTTTATCGCTTATTACAAAGCAACTACATAACTTTTATTTATTGCAAATAAGCCATAATTGGTATTGTCGACTTTTTCACTTATAACAAATTAATCACATAACTTTCAGTTATTACAAATCATCTATACTAATTTACTCGTATAAGTGACGACGGGACGAAATTCAGTAAGTTAGACCGGTTTCTTGTAAATGATAGTTTCTTAAAATTGTGGGACGATCTCTCAACGGTTGCACTGGAGAGAAAAGAATAGGACCATTGCCCGATTGTGCTTCGTGACAAAATCATAGATTTTGGCCCGAAACCGTTTAAGGTGTTTGATGAATGGTTCAATAAGGAGGGGGTTGATCGGGTAGTACAAATGGCTTGGGATAAACCAGTTCGGGGTTCGCGTAAAGATTGCATATTTAGAGATAAGCTGAAGAACGTTAAATCTGAGTTAAAAAATTGGGGCAAGAACGAATTTGGTAACCTTGATGCGGAAATCAAAAATCTCCAAGAAGTATTGGCCTGTTGGGAACATAAAGCTGAGCTCGGTGGTTTAAGTGAAAATGATCTTCTATGTTGGTTGGAAGCTCGTAAGAATTGGTTGGAAAAGGATAAAACAAAATCACATATGCTCAAACAAAAGGCTCGGATTTGTTGGGCCCTAGAAGGAGACGAAAATACCAAGTTCTTCCATTCCACGATTCGTAGAAAATACAACAAATGTAATATTCGCGGGTTGAATATTAACGGGATTTGGACTGAGCACCCACCGACCATCAAATCGGCTGTCTTGAATCACTTTCAAAAAAAAAATTCTGATCCAAACAGAAACAGACCTCAACTTTTGGGCTCCACAACAAATCCTGGGCTCACATCTGTGTCTGGGGTATCTGGGCCTGTTTTACACTCGATCTCTGCAACTGAAGCTGATTCTCTCGAGGCTCCGTTTAGTGAGATTGAGATATGGAACGCAATTAAAGAATGCGGGAGCTCGAAAGCTCCCGGTCCCGACGGGTTTAACCTTGGTTTCTATAAAAAATTTTGGGGTACAATCAAAGATGATCTTAAGCGTGCAATTGATGCTTTCTGGGATTTGGGCGAAATTTCACACGGATGTAACGCGTCTTTCATTACTCTTGTACCAAAAAAATCAGAACTTAATGGTCTAGGGGATTATCGTCCGATCAGTTTAATAGGGAGCTTTTACAAGATTATTGCGAAACTTCTATCTATTCGACTTCGAAAGGTTATACCGAATCTTGTTGGTTTTGAACAGAGTGCATTCATAAAAGGGAGAAACATCTTAGATGGTGCGTTAATTGCGAATGAAACGCTTAGTTTCCTAAAAAATAATAAGATTAAAAGCCTCATTTTTAAAGTGGATTTTGAAAAAGCGTTCGATTGTTTAAATTGGGAATTTCTAATGAAAATAATGCAAATCATGGGCTTTGGTGTAAAGTGGAGAAAGTGGATTATTGCATGTCTCAAGTCGGCATCGATCTCAGTACTTGTGAACGGGTCGCCAACTAATGAATTTAAATTAAGCGGGGGGGTGAGGCAAGGCGATCCACTCTCACCCTTCCTCTTTATTTTAGCGGCGGAAGGTTTAAACGTTTTAACTAAATCGGCGGTTGAAAAGGGCAGGTTCTCGGGGGTTGAAATTGGGCGAGAAAAAATTCGTATTTCGCACCTTCAATACGCGGATGATACGATTTTTTTCGGATCTTGGGGAGAGGAAAATTTGAGAAACCTATTGAAACTACTTAAATGCTTCGAACTTACCTCGGGACTCAAGGTTAATTACCACAAAAGTAATTTGTTTGGTGTTTGTGTTGATAAAATAGAAATTGAGAATATGGCAGACTTAATTGGGTTTAATGTGGGTACACTTCCTTTTATCTACCTCGGACTCCCGGTCCGTGGAAAGATGCACAAAGCGGAAAGTTGGAAACCGGTTATCTCTAAAATTGAAAAACGCCTCTCGGATTGGAAAGCAAGATCGATGTCATTTGGTGGACGGTTGACCCTTGTTAAATCCGTGTTAAGTAGTGTGTCATTGTATTACTTCTCGCTCTTCCGTGCCCCGCTGTGTGTTATAAAAAAACTCGAGAGTGTGAGACGTTCATTTTTTTGGGGCGGGACGGGAAATAATTCAAAATTTTCATGGGTCAAATGGGAGGAGACTATCCTCCCTTTCGGGAATGGGGGGTTAAATTTGGGTTCACTTAATTGTAAAAATTTGGCTTTGATCGGCAAGTGGTGGTGGAGGTTTAAAACCGAAACTGCCGCTTTGTGGGTGAAAGTCATCTCGAATATATATGGCTCGTCGGGTGGGCTTGTACTTAGTGCAATCTCACCTCGCGGGTCGTGTAATTCTGTTTGGTCTTCAATTATAAATGCAGGCATTCATATGGATTCTTTAGGGGTTCCATTCAGGAGCTCAATTGTCAAAGAAATTGGTGATAGTGCTCAAACTTCGTTTTGGAATGATGTGTGGCTTGGAAACATGGATCTAAAATCAAGGTTCAAAAGGTTATCATATTTAGAATCTAATCTAAGTGTCTCTGTTAAAGATAGGCTTACTTGGAATGGTTCAAACTGTGAAGGCAACTTCTGCTGGGCTCGTCCGATATCGGGTCGAGTGACGAATGAGTTGCAGGATCTACTCCAGCTTCTGAATTCAGTAAAAATGAGTCCTGAAAAGTCTGATTATTGGAGCTGGAAGGGCTGCAACAATGGCAGGTTCTCGACTAATTCTTTATCCAATATGCTTTGCTCGAAGTTATTGTGTACATGAACGGGTTATACAGAAACAGTCCGTAATCAGTTAGTCCCGAAAAAGGTCGAGGTTTTCGTTTGGAGAGCAATGAGGAAAAGGTTACCGACATTAACAGAACTTGATAAAAGGGGTATCGACCTTCATTCCGTCTGATGCCCCTTATGTGATGATGATGTTGAAACCGTAAATCATGCTCTTAGTGTTTGCAAGGATGCATATAATGTGTGGCTCAAGGTTTTTGATTGGTGCGGGTTCGGGGGACTTCCTAATGCGGATGTAAATTTGCTGATGCATAACACTTCGGGTCATATTAATTCGGACTCGGGTAAGGAAATATGGCAAGCGATTATTTGGATTTGTGGCTACTTAATATGGAGAAACCGTAACCAAAAGATTTTCAAAGGCAAAAATTGGAACATACCGGTTGCGTTATGCGAAGTACAAGTCAAAACATTCGAGTGGATCGCGAAGAGGTGTAAGACTAAAAATATCGATTGGCACAATTGGCTTCACAACCCGAGTTGTTTCTTTTTGTAATTTTTGTAATTTATGTAATTTCTTAGTTTAATAGGTTGTCGGGTTGCAATCTTAGCATCCCGTACTCTCGTCAGGCTATCTGTGTGTTTGTGTTGTGTGGCCTTTTGGCATCCTTTGTGTACCATTTGAGTTTTATTAATATGTGATGCTTTTCAAAAAAAATTATTGATATAACTGTTATGATTTTTTCTTTTTCCTTTGGTTTTTTACAAACTTTGGTTATTTTACCATTTCAATTAATGTCATTTACTTTTATTTTTTTCTCTTTTTTCATTCAATCGAATTTAGTTAACGTTTTCATGAAGCAATCAACTCGTTAGTGTTATTAGACATACTAACACTTTAAATTAGTTAGACAAAACCCATATCATGTTCCAAAAGCACATACGCGACCACTTTACAACGAGATCTATGACACAGTTCAACTCTAAAAATATATTCAAAGTTGCTTTATATATTTGTACTATTGACAAAACCAACCTTTAACACCACAAAAATACGTCATTTAACTTTGGGAAACAACTTTTTGGGCATGACAACGCATTCATTTTATTTAATTGAATATTGAACATTATTAAATAATGAAATAATACTCTCTCATCTTCCATCACCTTATTTGTTTTTAGCTAGGGTGCTCGACTGCTCGTTTAGTTATAACGTCTGGTATGGTTCATCTGTTGTTGCGGAAAATAATTCCATTGTTTTATATAATTTCCGTTAGCAAACTATAATTTCCGTTAACACATAAAATTGAAAGCGACTAAAATACCCCTACAATTCACAGGGGTACATAAGTAATATTACCCTGATCACGATTAGTATAAGAGTATAATACATTTTGATGTTAAAAAATACTTACTACATATTTTAAACTTGTTAGACCGATGATATTTTTTTTCACATTACAATACATTTACATTTTACATGATACAATAAAATTCAGTGTTTCATCACATATTATTATAAATTTAATATATTAAACAAGTTTTATGTCTTTTGATTTCTTTGCATGTGGCATATGACATTTAGATAAAAAAAAAAAAAAAAAAAAAAAAAAAAAAAAAAAAAAAAAAAAAAAACATAGTATAACTTAAAGATAAAATGTCATACCATGTCACTCATAATTCAAATTAGATTAGATATATTAAATAAAAAATAAACTTTTAAAAAAAATTAATAATAAAATAAAAACTAAAAAATAAACTTGTATGTACTTAATAAAGAATCATAAATGACAGCAGATAGATGACTAGACAAATGATCTTTTCCTTTTCTTTTTTGAGCATAATATATAACTGTTGCCTGCTGGTGATACTTTTAGTTCAATTTAAAGCAAAAGCTCAGGCACATGGAGTATTCACATTTTAATGGTAGAAAATTAACATATTAGTACTTGATAATTACTTGCAAAATATTGAAACTATTTATGTATACAAGTCAATACTGAAATAAACAACAATTTTGAAAATGCTTTAACGTATTAGTCCATTAGGGGTGATAGTTTATGGATACACTTCAAAACATGATATATGCCATATATTCTTTTTTGCTGGTGAAAATCTGTTTGAAAAGTTGGTAATTTCTGTTCAAAAGTTTCTTCTTTAAGATGCTTACTAATCTTCAACTTTTTTGTTCCATACATATACAGCAACAAGAATATAGATAGAGTTTTATTGAGTTGAATTTTTTTATATTTCGGACGAAAATCAGAATTCAAATTATCTACATATTGATTCAGACTCTAACACGACTGATTGAAAGACTGGATACAAGAAATCAATTTATTTAAAACTACCTATTGAGTTGAACTGTTGATGTTTATATTTCAGGGCCATTTATATTTTTAATTTTAGTTACTTTCTACCCATCATCATCATCATCATCATCATCATCATCATCATCATCATCATCATCATCAATAATAATAAAAATATTCTTATCATCTTTCTGCTCATTGCTTTTCACAAGCCAAGAATCTATCTATCTATCTATCTATCTCTAACTCTACCTTTCCTTTCCCCATCAAAGATTCCCTCCCTTTTTTTGAAAATTATTACCTTTTTTTACTACATTTATGATGATGCCATTCTTCTTCTCCCTATTTCTTTCTGCTACTTGCTATCTTTATATTACTCGTTTTTCGCTTTCATCATTTGCCTTTTTAAATATCTCGTGGCGAATTTGTTCATACCATCATGTCTTCATCTGGGAACATCAGCCACCTTTCTCAGCCTTGTATCTATGGTAAGACAAAAACCACAACAAAAAAAAAACAAGTTTATACTTTTGATCCATTGAATTTAGACTTTGCTAGTATACAATCTTTTGTCATGAATTTATTATAGTATATGAATCTGTTATGCATATATATATAATATATATATATACAGAGTTGGCATGTAAGTATGTAGTAACCTTGAGTTGTCAAATCAGGGGACTTTGTTTCTTCGAATGCAGAGAGGAAGACGCGGTTTATGAAATGGCTGAGTAAGCTTTTCAAAAACGGGTCGAATCGTGGGTCAATTCGTTGTGGAAATCCTCATCCTCATCCTCATCCTCAGTTTATTGGGGATGAAAGTATGATATTGCGTGCTCCTGTTAGATCCTTGGTAGCTACTACAGTACTATCTTTGCTAATTATTTTTATAAAAAGATGTGAACTTTGTCATTAACAAACATTGATGTATGAAATTTGTTAAGGATAATCGCTCTAGGAGTGATAAGGAAAAGGAAGAATTAGATCGAGCGATTGCACTTTCTATGGCCGAAGGTTTAAAGAAACCAAATGGTAAGCTTTAAGCAATTTGTAATTCTCAAATTTTTTAAATATCATTTTCAATCTTTTTTAACCGTAACTGTGTTTGATTTTTCAAGGATACGGGTGGCAATCAAACAACAACGATGAAGATCTTGCAAAATCACATCAGGATGACTTTCATCCATCATATCCTTCGTACGTACCAAATGAATATAATCCAATGGGATACAGGTACTTCATTGTTTTGGTTACATGGATATTCATATATTTGAAACTGAGTAATCACTTTATGATATAATAACTTTTGTTTGATATTGATATTGATTGACATATTTGTATGCATATCTAAATTGAAGAGTATGTGGTGGCTGCAACCGTGACATTGGTTACAGCAGTTATTTGGGATGTATGGGTATGTTTTTTCATCCAGAGTGCTTCCGTTGTTGCGCTTGTGATTATCCGATCACTGAACAAGAGGTAACTGTTATCTAATTATCGCGTTTAATGTCAAATTATTGCGATTAATGTGTTATTGTCGCAAGCGCTTATTAGTTTTCTTTTCTGTTGATTCAAGTTCTCTTTATCAGGGAAAGATGCATACCATAAGACTTGCTTCAAAGAGTTGACTCATCCCAAATGTGAAGTTTGCTTTCAATTTGTAAGTGAAACCATGCTTAGATTAATGAGTATTTTACTATTATTTAGGCATCTTTATTCTTATAAAAAATTGAAATAAAGATTTAAAAATGCTTAAAAACAATTACAAATGAATAGAATACTATTGCATCAAGTGTGATATTGTTAATCTTTCTTTTCTAGATTCCAACAAACGGATCTGGGTTGATTGAGTATCGATGCCACCCGTTTTGGTCACAAAAATACTGTCCTGCACATGAACATGATAATACAGCTCGATGTTGTAGCTGTGAGCGATTGGAGGTATGTTTTCAAGCGATCTCTAATAATAATCTAATATTAATCGAACCAATGAGCTAATACGTTAGTTAGTGGTACCTGTTGCCATAGAAGTTGGGCCCACCATGTGGAAGCCACTGCCAAAATGGGTTCGAGTCCTACTATTGGCAAGGATTTACAACCCTTGACAAAGTCGAATGATACCCGTTCTTGTCACTTGGGGGTATTCGGTGGAGGTATTTTACAGGCATCTGACTCTTACGGGATTGGTTAGGTAGTGTTCAAAGGAAACACAGGATTTGGGTGTTCCAGCCGATCTAAAAATCTACAAAATATGGTCTTTAAAGTTGAAATTATGCTCTATTTTAGTACCAACCACCATTTACGCAAGACTCAATATGAGTATATGACTATGCTTTGGTTTTTCATCATTTTTATTTTTTTTGTTATTAGTTGTTACAATTTGGATGTTTTGATATGGTACAGTCGGTGAATGTACGGTACATCTCTTTAGGAGATGGAAGGAGTTTATGCCTGGAGTGCATGGAATCGGCTATAATGGATACAGGCGACTGTCAACCGCTTTATCATTCGATTAGAGATTACTATGAGGGAATGAACATGAGACTTGATCAACAAATTCCCATGCTTCTAGTCGAAAGACACGCCCTTAATGATGCTATTGTAGGAGAGAAAAATGTAAACCGACACTTCTTTTATTTTTGCAAATCATAATGTTTTTGCAGGTAGAACTTTTCTGATTTATAAACTTAATATTTTCAGGGCTTCCATCATTTGCCTGAGACAAGGGGTTTATGTCTTTCTGAGGAGCAGACTGTTAGAAGTGTAAGTCTTCGAAACAACTTAATATGTTTTACTTGTTGCTAACATGTTTCACATAAGTTGAGTAAATAAATGTTGATAATTTATTTGTTGCAGATACAAAAAAGGCCGAGAATCGGTGGTCATCGATTGGTTGGAATGAGAACTCAGCATCAAAAGCTGACCCGCAGATGTGATGTTACCGCCATTCTTGTTTTGTATGGCCTTCCAAGGTGATGTCTTTATCACTCTTTCTTTGCCCACTTAGTAATATGCTTTTTTTTGCTGGGGCTAAGTTAGACCACTCACTAAAGAATGGGTCGATTTAGGCACTGTTTTATCTAAGCGGGTCAGCGAAAAAGTCCAGCTAAACGGGGAATGCGCTGAATGATTTTAAGGGTCCTACAGCTTGTCAATAAAACAGAACAATGCACTTAATATCTAAAAGAATATATTTAGTAAAATGTTTGCCAGTCAACCTGGGTTCTGTACAAATGTACGGCAAGGTGACCCATTTAAACCCATTTCAAAACCCACCCATCTTGACCCATCTAAACTTCTTTTTCTTGAGTTCAAATCATTCATTTGCATAATGAATACTTCGGTAAAAATTTAAGGTCTTAATTATGCTACCACATTTTGCAGGTTACTAACTGGAGCCATTCTTGCTCATGAGTTGATGCACGGCTGGTTACGTCTTAATGGTAACTATAAAAGTTTACATTTTTTATAACAATAAAAATAAACATGAATCTTGAGACCATAGTTGAACAAAAGATGACTTAAAGTTCTAAACTTTCTTTCATGAATCGAAAAACAAACATTGATCATGAAATTTTGTCTTTCCCGGATTGAAAAATATTACATAACAGGTTACAGGAACCTGAACCCTGAAGTAGAAGAAGGTATCTGTCAAGTGTTGTCATACATGTGGCTCGAAGCAGAGATCATGCCTGGACTAAAAAACATGGCATCAACATCATCATCGACATCATCATCTAAAAAAGGCGGGAAATCAAGAGTTGAGAACAAATTAGGTGAATTTTTCATGCATCAAATAGTGAACGATGCATCACCAGCGTATGGAGGAGGGTATCGGGCTGCTAGTGCTGCTGTCAATACATACGGTCTACGTAGAACACTGGACCATATTCGCCTCACAGGAACCATCCCCTTGTGAGTGTTTTTTTTTTTTTTTTTTTTTTTTTTTTTTTTTTTTTTTTTTTTTTTTTTTTTTTTGTAATATTAATTCGTCTGCTGTGCACAAATCGCTCTTGAGGATCAAAGTGATCGAATGACATCAAGTTTTTTATTGGGTCATTTTGGAGATAAATGTGGACAATGATGGCAGAGTTGTTCTTATTTACTTTCCAATAAACTTTACATGGGATCTATTAATGTAATTGTTATGGTCTTGTTTTCTGATTTGAAATTGTTTATGAACTTTTGTGAATGTAGCATGAGAAGAGATTTGTCTTGAAACTTTTTTTAATTGTTTTTGGGATTTTTTGAATGACAGTTGTTAACACGGATAAAACAGTTGTACATAGCGGTTAATTATTAATTTTGTGGTGGCAGTTACTTAATTGTACAGTTGTTTTATGCGTGTTAACGACAGTCCTAAGGGTTGTCGTTAGAAAAATCTTTTTTTTTTTTGCTAAATTGATTTATACCTATATGTCTTAATTCTATATACAAGTATGAACCATTTTAACTGTTTTGCACCTTAGTAATACTTGGAGTCCTATACATCTAAATTGTTTTAAGGAGACTTCACCAAACAAAATAGCAACAAAAATATTTCAAAATATAACATTGAAATGACTTACAAGGGTTTAATTTATAACAGTAAAACATGCATCCAGATCATATCTAACAAAATAGATGATAAAAGAAACAACAACGTTAGAACCTATCGTTTTCTATCTTCACTTATCTTTTTTCATATTTTGTAAAAACATGAACACACCACTCAATTGTAGAATTAGGACTAAACACAAACAGATACAAATGAAGTTAGATGCTTAAAGTAAATGAAAGTAACACAAGCATATGCACTCAAACAATGTGCTTTTCTGGGATATATTAACATGCTGGAAAATGACTCTATAAATAGGAAAATGGCACCAAAATGCATTGAATTTTCATCAAAATCCTATTGTATGTATTCAACTTTCAAAAGTCCTATTGTATGCATTCAACTTTGTATTTTCTCCTATTGTATGCATTTGACTTGTTATAAGAGGTTACCTTCTAGGTCACCTTTTAAATATTTACATCTTTTGTCCCTCATATTTGTAAATTCTAATTTCATTAGTCCTTTTGTTAAACAAAACATTTATATCTTCATACATTCATTATCTCCATCTAGTTTAAATTATATATTGCATTATATAACCAAATCAGCACAAACCAGCACAAATCAAATCAGGAGTCCAGAAATGGCCAAAGTTACTCAAGTGTGCTCAAAACATGAAAACACTATCCTATGGGAAACTGTCACAACAAGGTACCCAATTTTATCACATAGCTGAGTCAAGTACCTAACTTCTTTAATCCATTTAAGGGATGCATCTTCTTTTAACCAGAAAAATGATTTTTTAATTAATCAATATAAACATTTAAGGTATTTAATCTTTTATGTTCATTAAAATTAGAATTAGGTTTAAGAGCAGTGATGATTTTATAAGGTAAAAAGATCAGTCTTGGATCACAGAAAGCAGAAAAATTTAGTTCCACAGCCGTTCAAAAAAGCATTTTATTGGTGTCATGAGCAATTTGAAAGTAAAATAGAATGTTACTAATATTGATTCGGTGCACAAATGAGCAATTTGATAGGTTGGGCACCTATTTATGCCATTTTACCTTGTATAATGCAGAAACAGACATAACAAAAAGAATAGACATCACAAGCCATATTACAATGTAACCCGTTTTGAACCCAGCTTGTTTTGATTGGTTATATCTATTCATTTAGACACATAATCTATCTATACCAACCTCTTGAACATGCTTCTCCAAAAACTTAAGCTTTGCCTCCGACTCACCTTGATCACGAGCTAGATCAGAACGCATCTCTCCAATAGACTTATCAACATTATAACAATATAATTCCAACTGAGACAGACGGGAACTAAGTCCCTCGAGAAAACGCATCAGGTTTTCAGTATGTTTCTTCACGAAGAAGTAGGGAATACGGATGGTCTACTCATCCTACTTTTGTTAAACACATTCATTCAAGATATCCTATAGATTAATATTCCGCCAATAAAAAATTAATGTTTATCGTGTCACCAAAATAGATAGAGCAAGACCAAAGTCACAAATACTTTGTTAAGGAAGAATGAAAGTCTTGACAAGAAGATTCTAAGATAGAAATGTGACCTTGAATAAAATTTTAAGGCTTTATAATATATAATTGATATATAATTTGATCAAGTTGATACACTACAACAAAATGATCAATATTACACACTTATTTATGGATATATATTTAATATATAATTTAGACAAGATGAAGATGATGAATATATGAAGAAATAAATGTTTTGTTTAATAGAAGGACTAATGAAATTAGAATTTACAAATATGAGGGACTAAAGATGTAAATATTTAGAAGGTGACCTAGAAGGTAACCTGTTATAACATGTCAAATGCATACAATAGGAGAAAATACAAAGTTGAATGCATACAATAGGACTTTTGAAAGTTGAATGCATACAATAGGATTTTGATGAAAGTTCAATGCATTTTGGTGCCATTTTCCCCTCTATAAATAGAGTTACATGAAAAATAAAATAACATAAAGCACACTTACAATAAAGCCACAATATGCTCCACTACTACTGTGACAGAAATAAAGCCACAATATGAGAAATAAATAAACAATCACCAACCCACTTATTCATTTAAGGAAATATAAAAGATAAAGATGGTGATCATGGGTTGGTCTACTGACTTTGTCATGATGATGTTGCCAATTTTAACACTCCCCTTCAACATCAAGAATCTTCACCCCTAGCTGACAACAAAATTGTTCAAACTTGTTGCCAACTAAACTCTTCGTGAATACGTCTGCTACTTGATCATTTGTCTTGACATGATTTAACTGAATTTCCTCCTTCAACACTTTTTCTCTTATAAAATGATAATGTACCTCTACATGCTTAGTTCTAGCATGGAAAATGGGATTCTCAGCCAATTGAATAGTTGACAGATTGTCACAGTAGAGCTGAATTTATAATCAACTTGTTGATGTAATTCAGCTAGAAGTTGCACAAGCCACGTACTTTCCTGAGCTGCCATTGCAGCTGCACGATACTCAGCTTCAGTGGTCGAAAGTGACACTGTAGGTTGTCTTTTGCTGCACCACGAAACTGCTCCATTACCAAGCAAGAACACGAATCCAGTAGTTGACCTTCGTGTATCAAGATCTCCTGCATAATCAGCATCACAAAATCCAACTTGCTTGCAATCTCCTCCTTTCTTGAACATAATTCCACGTCCAAGTGAACCCTTAACATACCTTAAGATGCGACGAACAACCTCTAAATGAGGTTTCTTTGGTTTTTGCATGTAACGACTCATCACGCTGATTGCAAACGAGATGTCGGGCCTAGTTAATGATAGATAAATCAAACTGCCCACTAGTTGTCTATACATTGTTCCATCTTCAAGGTCATTACCCTTATGAGCACACACTTTGAAATTTGACTCCAGAGGTGTTGAAATTGGTTTGCACTGAAGCATCCCAAACTTGTTCAAAAGATCCACTGAATATTTAGTTTGATGAAGTAAAATACCTTCATCACTGCGATCAAGTTCCAAACCAAGAAAGTGCTTGAGTTGCCCTAGATCCTTCATTTGGAAACAAACAGATAGATTGTTTTTAATTTGAGCAATCTCTTCTTCCCAATCACCTGTAATGATAAGATCGTCCACATATACTAGTACTACTGCTAGCTTCTTTTCAATTACTTTGACAAATAAACTTGAGTCAGCTGCAGTTACCACATAACCGCTATGAGTAAGGAATTCAGAAATTTTACCATACCACGCTCTTGGTGCTTGCTTTAGCCCATAGAGTGCCTTCCTTAGTTTGCACACATACTCTGGATGGTGATTACTTTGAAACCCCATTGGTTGATTCATGTAAATTTCTCGGTCCAACTCCCCATGCAAAAACGCATTTTTTACGTCCATTTGCCATAAACTCCAATCTTTGTTAGCTGCAAGAGCTAATAATACTCGAACAGTTGTAAGCTTAGCAACCGGACTGAACGTCTCTTCATAATCTAGTCCATATTGATGTGAAAAACCCCGAGCTACCAAACATGCCTTGTATCTTTCAATCGATCCATCCGTACGACGTTTTATTTTGTACACCCACTTGCAAGAGATCGGCTTCACATCAGCAGGCTTTGATACAAGATTCCAGGTCTGATTTTGCTTTAATGCCTCGATTTCTTCCTTCATAGCTTTGAGCCATTCAGCATTAGATACCGCGTCTTCAAAAGATTCAGGTTCAATTTCTTTCTCTTCAGTTACTATAGCTGCATTGGCATACTTGGGATTCGGCTTCCTGTTTCTTGTTGATCTTCTTGGTGTTTGTGATGTTTCTTGTTCTTCAAATTGTTGATGTAAACCAGTGGTCCAAGGATCATTTTCTTCAACTACTTTGTCATCATTGACAGCCTTTGCTTCTTCAGATATGAGTTGAATTGTTGACCCATTTTGCTCTTCATTATCCACATCGTCATGTGGTAATTTTTCATTACTAGAGGACCACCAAGATGAAGCTTCATCAAACACCACATTTCATGATGTATAACACTTTCCTGATGTCGGATCACAGCACCTCCACCCTTTTCGATGATTATCGTAACCTACAAAAATGCACCGAATGGCTTTCTTCCCCATTTTGCTGCGTAAGTGAT
This sequence comes from Rutidosis leptorrhynchoides, assembly GCF_046630445.1. Taxonomy (NCBI): domain Eukaryota; kingdom Viridiplantae; phylum Streptophyta; class Magnoliopsida; order Asterales; family Asteraceae; genus Rutidosis; species Rutidosis leptorrhynchoides. Next base: position 616,229,055 of record NC_092334.1, on the reverse strand, counting down.
CAGGAATGAACACATAACATACACATCCGAAAACACGAAAATAACTAACCGAAGGCTTAGTTTTCCATGGTTTTTCAAAGGGCGATTGATACGCTAACCGTTGTTGAGGAAGTCGATTCACAACATAAGCACCAGTTTGCATGGCTTCTGCCCAGAAACATCCTGGGATATTCTTTGCATGCATCATACTTCTACACACCTCAGCAAGATGTCTGTTCTTTCGTTCTGATACACCATTTTGTTGAGGTGTATTTGGGCACGTAAGATGATGATGAATTTTGCATTCTCGAAGGTAGTTTGAGAACTCACTCGAAACATACTCGCCACCATTATCTGTACGAATGCATTGCACAGATTCATGCAGCTCCGATTCTGCTTCTTCCTTAAACATCTTGAATTTTGTTAGAGTGTCAGATTTATTCTTCATAAAATACACCCATACGTACCTTGAAAAATCGTCTATAAATGTCACCATATACTTCATTCCACCTATTGATGCTTGTTTGATAGGACCAAAAACATCTGAGTGAACTAGCTCAAGTGCCTTCTTTACCTTAAACTTGGAATCATCAAATGGCAATTGGTGTGCTTTACCGAATTGGCAACCTGCACATACTACGTCCTTTCGAACTTCAAGTTCTGGAAGACCCTTGAGCATCGATTTCTTCATCATCATGTCCAACTTATCATAGCCAACATGACTTAGACGCATATGCCATAGATTAACAGTTTCACTCTTTCTTGTCTTGTCCATGTATGCTACCTCAGCCGACATAACATAGACCGATTCTTTCCTTTTTCCCATCATGACATGCTCTCCTATAACCTGTATTTTCTCATAAACTTTTACATCTTCAGGACCAAATAGAACAAACTGACCCGATGAAGTAACTTGTGAAGCAGAGAAAAGGTTTTTCTTCAACCCAGGAACATGATACACATTTTTCAAAGGAACTTCAGTTTCACCTTGTGAAGATGTGACAACAGTATTACCAATATGAGCTATAGGGAGCTTAGAGTTATTTGCTGTCAACACAACTCTATTACCTTTGTACTTTACCATATCTTGGAGCTTTTCTCTACCTCCAGTCATATGGTTTGTACAACCAGAATCAACAATCCAATCACGATCATTATAAAATTGTGTGGATTTTGTAGCAGTCAGTGAGAAATCTTCTTCTTCTGTTGCCACCAGTGCCTCGGCGTCCCAATCATCTTCACTTTTAGATTGAGCAGTGTTGCTTTCTTCTACCTTCTTTGAATGACAATACCTTGCCAAGTGCCCCTTTTTACCACAATTATAGCACGTTGGTCTATACTTTTTACCATTAGCACGATTTATTTGTCCGTCTTGAGAACTGTAAAGACCCGTCCTTATCCACTTGGACGAAGTCATCAACATCTGGTTCCATTGTGAGGTACTGATCTTAAATATGCAGGAATGACTCCAAGTAATAGGAGCAAATGCACAGCGGAAGACATCTTATATACCTGAGAATAAACATGCTTTAAAGTGTCAACCAAAAGGTTGGTGAGTTCATAGGTTTATCGTAACAATCATTTCAATATGTCAATAGACCACAAGATTTCATATACACAAACGTTTTAATAATAATATTCTAAGTAGTTGAGCACTTGATAACCATACTTAACATTTAATCAACGTCGCATATTCCCTTTATTATGAAATCTCACTACACCATACCAAGTGTAGTCACAAAACGAAGTACTGTGCAACCGTTGAAAACTGGTCGTCCAGCCCGGTTGGGGTTGTCAGGCCCGATAGATCTATCAACAGGATTCGCGTTTACAATACCCATGTAAATAGTAGTTACCAAGCTACAGGGAAATATGCCAGTGGTACAACTCAACATAGAATATATTTTAAGTACTTGTGTCTATTCCGTAAAGCATTTATAAAAGTAGCGCATGTATTCTCAGCCCAAAAATATATATTGCAAAAGCAATTAAAAAGGGAGCAAATGAAACTCACCTATTGTATTTTGTAGTAAAAATACATATAACATCATTGAACAAGTGTAAGGTTGACCTCGGATTCACGAACCTATATCATTATATATATATATATATATATATATATATATATATATATATATATATATATATATATATATATATATATATATATATATATATATTAACACACCTAATTGTAATCAAATAAATTAATATATATATATATATATATATATATATATATATATATATATATATATATATAATATATATATATATATATATATATACATCTTAAATCATATATCTTATATATTTAATTTGTACATGTTTAAAATAGTTAATATTTGTATAGTTTAATATTATATTTAAAATTAATAATTTGTTATATTTATATAAATAATCTTCATATATATAATTATATGTAATATTAAGGTAGTTAGAATATATACACTTATATAGAAAATATTTATTTGTTACAATAATATTGTTAATGTAAAAATAATAATAGTATTAATGATAATGATAATAATACTACTAATAATAATAAGTATAAAAATAATGATTTTACTAATAATAATATTACTAACATTTATTTTAATATCTATAATAATAGAGATATAAGAATAATAATAATGATAAGTAATTAAATAAATAACTACCTCTACGAAGTAGTCCTAGAAATGCTCAAGTCCGGGTTTGAACCCGCGACGTCCCGCTAACCCGAAAACATCCCTAATCATTTAGGCTACCTTCAAAGCAAGCTTTTAAAAAAAAAAAAAATTAAACACCATATAGCCCGGGCTCGAACTCGAGACCCCTAGCTTAAACAAGACACTCTTAACCGTTCGTCCATTTAGTACCACGATCTTCATCTCCACCGAATCATTTTTAACTATCATATCATTATCTAACCGTCATTACTCATTCATCATCGTATATCATGATCATACATAAACCATCATTAATTACCATGATCATCATGATCATCATTAACGATTTCCATTTATATTGATTACCTTATTTTCATGATTACGTTTCATCGGCATCTTCTTATTCATAATCATCATCGTGATTTATCTTAAACTTACATCACCATCATCATTCCCTAACATACTAACATCTCAATTTATTTTGTTGTGCTCATCTGTTCAGCCCAAAAGAAACAAAACTGGAAGGTAGATCACAGCCCAAAAGAAACAAAACTGGAAGGTAGATCACAGCCCAAAACAACACGGCCCATCAACAAATTCGTTGGTTTTTAAATGGCGTATAATAAACGAATAGAAATATAATATTGCAATTTGCAAGTGGGTTCTGTTTTAGTTTAATATTTGTCGGCCAACAACTGCATTCTCTCTTTCACTTTCATTTGGTTGTCTTATCCTTCTTATTATTAAATCGGACCCAACTTTATTGGCCACCATTAATTCATCATTCATTATTTATAATAGGAAGTAGAAACAGAAGGCCGATGGTAACAAGAACGAAAAATCACAGGAGGTGGTGGTTGTTTAATGGTGGAGGTGGTGTTTTGGGTCGATTAACCAGAAAAAGAAACAGACGTAGCAGTGGTGGATCGTGGTTGTTGAATGATTGCAGTAGTAGCTATTCGACGGTGTTGGGTTTTTGGTTAATGGTCGTAAGTATTTATGTGGTGGGTTTACTAAGAAGAGAGGGAGAGAGAAAGAGATGTGGGTGGTGTTGCGGTGGTTTGTGGTTGTAGCAAGAGGTGGTTCCACGGTGGTGACTACAGTAGGTTGACGATGATGATGTGCTTAAGATGGTTTGGTGATGTAGTGGTGGTGAGTTTGGTTGCTCAAGGTGGTTATGACTACGGTGGAGGTGGTGATGTTAGTGATTGAGTTCAACAAACAAAAGAAGGAAAACATTGGTGATTTATGATGGCGTCAGGAGACTGAAGAGGGTGATCGATAGCTTCGTGTCACGATGGTGAGGTTCAAGAAGGTGGTGGCGGATGATGACTCTCCGGTGGTTGTAGTGATGGGTGGTTGATCTTGGTGGAGATTAGCGGTTATGATAGATGGTGGTGATCATGAGTTTGTCTTGTATGTGTGTTTACATATATATGGAGTAAGTGCATTGTGGTGGTGATAGCTCGATGGTTGATTTGGTCAGAAAGAAAGGAAGTTGATTTGTTTGTTCAAACAAGTGGTATATGTATACACACATATATATAACATAACTTAAATAGTAATCTCCAACCCACAGTAAGCTTGATAATAAATTTAATCACGGGATTCATTATTTGTGTAAATGAGTGAGTGATTTGAAAGGAGACAGAAAGTTGAATCAAACAACCACAAGCACAGTACTATTAATTTTTAGCCACCTACCTCTTGTCCTACTATCAATCCGCGAAGCATTATATCGGGCTCTTTTGCTAAACAGTTACGGATGAAATTAATTTAGAAAATCCCATATTTTAAAATTAAATTCATTTATTTATTTCGGTCATTATGGTATAAAATTCGATCATTAATTTATAAAATTACATCAACTGTCCCTCTCAATTCTGGTAAAATATAAAAAAATGTTAAAATTTAATAACTAAATCCTAAATACATTTTAATAAGTCTATAATTCATAGAACTTAGTTTCGGATCACCGTTTATTTTAGAATCATATAATTTCGAATTTAACTTGCTTAATATCAATCGAAACATCAAACGAGTATTACAATCTTTTAATATTTATTTTTAATATACATTTATGTATATATATAGATATATTTTATAACAACAACATTCAATATTTCAAATTATACTTTCAAATTATTATTTATATAAATACACACATATCTATTAACAAATAGTTGTTCGTGAATCGTCGAAAACAGTCGAAGGTCAATTGAATATATGAATCAGTTCACAATTTGAGACTCAACCTAACAGACTTTGCTTATCGTGTTGAAATTACACTATCGTATTGTAACAGACTGAAACCCGGGCTAGTTGTAAGTTGCCTATTTTGCCCTTAGGGTTTGTGCTTAGTCTTAAGTGATTTTTATTTTAATTATTTTATTAGTGTTTTATTATAATTGTGTTGTGACCAGTTTGTGACAAGGGTCCCAGAACAGGTTTGTTTATTTTATTTGGACTTCGTTTGGGTTACCTAATCTTGTGCGAAAGATATCAGATAACTGGTAAATACCCGTGTGTTGCACAGTGTGGGAATTAATCCCAAATATGTGACTAGTGTACTGCCTTCTTCTTTCCATTTCTAGAATTTTCCCACACACACCCGTATCTTCATCCCTCCCACCTAACCAAACCCTAATTCTCCATTGTTGATCTTGAGCTCGAATTGGTCTTGAAATCACGTTCTTTACACTCTACTGATTCTTTTAAGGTATGAATCATGAGCTTTCATGATCAATTTAGTGTTAAAATGGAGTTTTTAAGTGTATTTATTCATAAGCTTGATTTTGTGTCAAAATCCATGGATTTGATGTTGTTATGGTCAAAACTTTATGGGTTTATAGTCTATAATATGTAGTAATTGAGTTGTGGTAAGTTTTGGTGTCGAAAACGAGCTCTAGATCGAGTTTTGGTGAATTTAGCTTGAAGTCCGTAGGTTGTGTTCAGAATCTGCAGATGATGAACACAGTCGGCCGACTGTCGGTCGACAGTCGACCGACTGGCTAGTGAACCGACCGACTGAGTTCGACTTTCGGCCGATTGTGGTGATACCAAATAAGTTGACCGATTGGGAAAGTCAGTCGACCGGTTGTGTCAAAAGTCGACCGACTGTCTATGTCAGTCGACCGATTGAGGAGACAGTCGACCGACTGTGCGTACAGGGCAGAATGTTTTACCAAAGTGCCTTTTTCTAGCCGTTATGCTGCCCGTTTATATTTTGGTGTTCAGGATGTAAATTTTGAAAGAGCATAAGTGTTAAGCATGAAAATTTTAGCGGACGCATTTTTTTATGCATTTGCTATAATTCGCTGTCAGTGTGTCTAATCTTGATGGGAACACTATTCTAACTTGGTTTTTGTTGTTCTCAGGAGATAAGGACAAGGAAGAAGCTCAGAAATAATAACTGAGCAGTTGCTGGTAATTGGTGAGTGGGTCTATCTACGGATAGAGTTTAAGTAGCATATCATGCTACTGTGGTTGACTCTTTTACCATGCATAGTGTAGAAATTGCCATGTTAGAATAATAATATCGTTGCCTGATGTTGTATGTGAATTTTGTGTACACTGTGTGAATGGCACCAGTCGTGTAGTGACCCAAACTTTTCCATGTTTATATATATTAATTGAGATTGATATTTACATGATTAAATGTTTCCAACATGTTAAGCAATCAAACTTGTTAAGACTTGATTAATTGAAATATGTTTCATGTAGACAATTGACCACCCAAGTTGACCGGTGATTCACGAACGTTAAAACTTGTAAAAACTATATGATGACATATATATGGATATATATATAGTTAACATGATACTATGATAAGTAAACATATCATTAAGTATATTAACAATAAACTACATATGTAAAAACAAGACTACTAACTTAATGATTTTTAAACGAGACATATATGTAACGATTATCGTTGTAAAGACATTTAATGTATATATATCATATTAAGAGATATTCATACATGATAATATCATGATAATATAATAATTTAAAATCTCATTTGATATTATAAACATTGGGTTAACAACATTTAACAAGATCGTTAACCTAAAGGTTTCAAAACAACACTTACATGTAACGACTAACGATGACTTAACGACTCAGTTAAAATGTATATACATGTAGTTTTTTAATATGTATTTATACACTTTTGAAAGACTTCAATACACTTATCAAAATACTTCTACTTAACAAAAATGCTTACAATTACATCCTCGTTCAGTTTCATCAACAATTCTACTCGTATGCACCCGTATTCGTACTCGTACAATACACAGCTTTTAGATGTATGTACTATTGGTATATACACTCCAATGATCAGCTCTTAGCAGCCCATGTGAGTCACCTAACACATGTGGGAACCATCATTTGGCAACTAGCATGAAATATCTCATAAAATTACAAAAATATGAGTAATCATTCATGACTTATTTACATGAAAACAAAATTACATATCCTTTATATCTAATCCAAACACCAACGACCAAAAACACCTACAAACACTTTCAATCTTCAATTTTCTTCATCTAATTAATCTCTCTCAAGTTCTATCTTCAAGTTCTAAGTGTTCTTCATAAATTCCAAAAGTTCTAGTTTCATAAAATCAAGAATACTTTCAAGTTTGCTAGCTCACTTCCAATCTTGTAAGGTGATCATCCAACCTCAAGAAATCTTTGTTTCTTATAGTAGGTAATCATTCTAATACAAGGTAATAATCATATTCAAACTTTGGTTCAATTTCTATAACTATAACAATCTTATTTCAATTGATGATCTTACTTGAACTTGTTTTCGTGTCATGATTCTGCTTCAAGAACTTCGAGCCATCCAAGGATCCATTGAAGCTAGATCCACTTTTCTCTTTTCCAGTAGGTTTATCCAAGGAACTTAAGGTAGTAATGATGTTCATAACATCATTCGATTCATACATATAAAGCTATCTTATTCGAAGGTTTAAACTTGTAATCACTAGAACATAGTTTAGTTAATTCTAAACTTGTTCGCAAATAAAAGTTAATCCTTCTAACTTGACTTTTAAAATCAACTAAACACATGTTCTATATCTATATGATATGCTAACTTAATGATTTAAAACCTGGAAACACGAAAAACACCGTAAAACCGGATTTACGCCGTCGTAGTAACACCGCGGGCTGTTTTGGGTTAGTTAATTAAAAACTATGATAAACTTTGATTTAAAAGTTATTATTTTGGGAAAATGATTTTTATTATGAACATGAAACTATATCCAAAAATTATGGTTAAACTCAAAGTGGAAGTATGTTTTCTAAAATGGTCATCTAGACGTCGTTCTTTCGACTGAAATGACTACCTTTACAAAAACGACTTGTAACTTATTTTTCCGACTAGAAACCTATACTTTTTCTGTTTAGATTCATAAAATAGAGTTCAATATGAAACCATAGCAATTTGATTCACTCAAAACGGATTTAAAATGAAGAAGTTATGGGTAAAACAAGATTGGATAATTTTTCTCATTTTAGCTACGTGAAAATTGGTAACAAATCTATTCCAACCATAACTTAATCAACTTGTATTGTATATTATGTAATCTTGAGATACCATAGACACGTATACAATGTTTCGACCTATCATGTCGACACATCTATATATATTTCGGAACAACCATAGACACTCTATATGTGAATGTTGGAGTTAGCTATACAGGGTTGAGGTTGATTCCAAAATATATATAGTTTGAGTTGTGATCAATACTGAGATACGTATACAATGGGTCGTGGATTGATTCAAGATAATATTTATCGATTTATTTCTGTACATCTAACTGTGGATAACTAGTTGTAGGTTACTAACGAGGACAGCTGACTTAATAAACTTAAAACATCAAAATATATTAAAAGTGTTGTAAATATATTTTAAACATACTTTGATATATATGTATATATTGTTATAGGTTCGTGAATCAACCAGTGGCCAAGCCTTACTTCCCGACGAAGTAAAAATCTGTGAAAGTGAGTTATAGTTCCACTTTTAAAATCTAATATTTTTGGGATGAGAATACATGCAGGTTTTATAAATGATTTACAAAATAGACACAAGTACGTGAAACTACATTCTATGGTTGAATTATCGAAATCGAATATGCCCCTTTTTATTAAGTCTGGTAATCTAAGAATTAGGGAACAGACACCCTAATTGACGCGAATCCTAAAGATAGATCTATTGGGCCTAACAAACCCCATCCAAAGTACCGGATGCTTTAGTACTTCGATATTTATATCATATCCGAAGGGTGTCCCGGAATGATGGGGATATTCTTATATAAACATCTTGTTAATGTCGGTTACCAGGTGTTCACCATATGAATGATTTTTATCTCTATGTATGGGATGTGTATTGAAATATGAAATCTTGTGGTCTATTATTATGATTTGATATATATAGGTTAAACCTATAACTCACCAACATTTTTGTTGACGTTTTAAGCATGTTTATTCTCAGGTGATTATTAAGAGCTTCCGCTGTCGGATACTTAAATAAGGACAAGATTTGGAGTCCATGCTTGTATGATAGTGTGTAAAAACTGCATTCAAGAAACTTATTTTGTTATAACATATTTGTATTGTAAACCATTAAGTAATGGTCGTGTGTAAACAGGATATTTTAGATTATCATTATTTGATAATCTACGTAAAGCTTTTTAAACCTTTATTGATGAAATAAAGGTTATGGTTTGTTTTAAAATGAATGCAGTCTTTGAAAAACGTCTCATATAGAGGTCAAAACCTCGCAACGAAATCAATTAATATGGAACGTTTTTAATCAATAAGAACGGTACATTTCAGTTGGTATCCGAGCGTTGGTCTTAGAGAACCAGAATTTTGCATTAGTGTGTCTTATCGAGTTTGTTAGGATGCATTAGTGAGTCTGGACTTCGACCGTGTTTACTTGAAAAATGATTGCTTAACAAATTTTGTTAGAAACTATATATTTTTAACATGTGAATATTATGTGATATATTAATCTCTTAACGCGTTTGATATTATGTGATAGATGTCTACCTCTAGAACAAGTCCCATTGACTCACCTAATAATAATGAAGAGTCAAATGTAAATTGGAATGATTCGTGGACTGATTCACAAGTTCCCGAAGAGGAACCGGAAGAAGAGTCGGAACCGGAAGAAGAATCGGAACCGGAAGAAGAAATAGAACCGGCGGGGGAAATAATAAAACGGTTAAGTAAAAGAGAATCCTCAACCAACCAACCACCCAAGGTTAATTATGGTCAATGGTGTTTCCGCCAAGGAAGCAAAATATTGGGAGGATTACCAATTCTCCGATGAATCGGATTCCGACGAGAATTCCGATGATGTTATAGAAATTACCCCAACTGAATTTAAAAAGGCAAAAGAAAATAATAAGGGAAAGGGCATAAAAATAGAGAAATCTAATTCCAACCCCGATGAACTTTATATGTATCGTCAACCCCCGAAGTCCTTAAGTTGTAACAATGACCCGGGAACCTCTAAACCACCAGGTTTTTCTAAACCAATGTGGAAAACGACGGTTTGTATTAGGGGAACATCATATATCCCTAGAAACTTGGCAAAACGAACCAAAACCGAAGAAGAAGAAACAAGCGAGTCGGAATAAGATAGTTGTATTCGTGTGGTGCAATATATGTAATATAGTGTGCTTATGCTTTATGATATATGTAAAAATTGCTTGTATTAATAAGTATTTTTTTTATGAATCTAACTCTTGTCTATTTTACAGTATAAAAACACAAAATGGATAGACAACCCAATATTTTAAGAGACCTACCCGGAGACATGATTGATGAAATCTTGTCTAGAGTCGGTCAGAATTCTTCGGCACAACTATTTAAGGCGAGATCAGTTTGTAAGACATTCGAAGAACGTTCCAAGAATGCCTTGGTTTATAAAAGGCTTTCGTTCGAAAGATGGGGGATATCACATTGGGAAATCCATAAGTTACGATGTGTTTACTTTGACGCATATATTGCGGGGAACCCAAATGCTATTTTACGTAATGGGTTAAGAAATTATTTTGACTCAATATATCCGAATATTGGACTTCGTGATTTAGAAAAAGCGGCTAACATGCAACATAAAGAAGCATGTTATGCTTACGGATTAGTAATGTTCACTTCTCACCAAAGTGAGAACAAGAACATCGGGCTACAACTATTAAACAAAACGTTCCCACAAGTGACGGAGTCGGTAATTGGGGTAAGAAATGAGGTTTTTAGGTTATTACGAGACTGTTGGTCATTACGTAACCCTCGTCCCTTTGACGACGTTACAATACGCTATCTTATCAACGGCCATAACGGTTATGTTCCACAAGACCAAGGATGGGAAGTAGTCCTAGTAAAACCAGAATGCATGACTTGTTTCTGGACGTATGAATTACGTGTCTTTATTGCCTTTGCTGAACGACTTGTGTACTAGCTAGAATTATCTTCACAACTATCTTGTATCAAAGTTATTGTGTGCTATATTTCATGCTTTATGTAAAATAAGCGGTATTGTAAGTTTGTAAAATATTGTATAAAAGTTTGAACGCGAAATATTATTACAATCAGTTTTTCATATAGAATTGTAGTAGTTGAATTGTATATTAGCTACTAAGTATGAACTTAACGGGTAGGTACTACCCGAATTTAAACTTATAAAACGCTAATATGAAGAAAAAACTTTTATAAATGAGTTCATATTATGCTACGAAATACTATTAACTACTCTTAATATTCTGTATGATTAACTTGTTCCATTTGACTATTTTGAAGGAAATGGCACCGACTACTCGACACACCGTGAATATGAATGAAGAGGAATTCCGTACTTTTCTAGCTTCAAACATAGCCGCAGTACAGGCTGCGCTACATACCAACAATAACCTTGGATCTGGCAGTACAGGAAATCGTGTAGGATGCACCTACAAAGAATTCACTGCCTGCAAACCTTTGGAATTTGATGGAACCGAAGGACCGATCGGATTGAAACGGTGGACCGAGAAGGTCGAATCGGTGTTTACCATAAGTAAGTGTACTGAAGAGGACAAGGTGAAGTACGCTACGCATACCTTCACAGGTTCTGCGTTAACATGGTGGAATACCTATCTAGAGCAAGTGGGACAAGATGATGCGTACGCACTACCGTGGTCAGCATTCAAGCACTTGATGAACGAGAAGTACCGTCCTAGAACCGAGGTCAATAAGCTCAAGACAGAACTTAGAGGGTTACGAACCCAAGGATTTGATATTACCACGTACGAAAGACGATTCACAGAATTGTGCCTATTGTGTCCGGGAGCATTCGAAGATGAGGAAGAGAAGAACGACGCGTTTGTGAAAAGATTACCGGAAAGAATCCAAGAAGATATAAGTTCACACGAGCCCGCCTCCATACAACAGGCATGTAGAATGGCTCACAAACTAGTGAACCAGATTGAAGAAAGAATTAAAGAACAGACTGCTGAAGAGGCCAATGTGAAGCAAGTCAAAAGAAAGTGGGAGGAAAACGGTGATAAGAATCACCAATACAACAACAACAGCAATTACAACAATAATCGCAACAATTATCCCAACAATCGCAACATCAATCGCAACTACAACAAACGGCCCAACAACAACAACAACAACAACAGCAACTACCACAATCATCCCAACAACAATAATAACCGCAACAATAACAACAATCAGAAGCAGCTATGCCAAAGGTGTGAAAAGTATCACTCGGGGTTCTGCACCAAATTTTGCAACAAGTGTAAAAGAAATGGTCATAGCGCGGCGAAGTGTGAGGTCTACGGACCAGGGGTTAATAGAACGAAAGGAACAAATGGTGTCGAAACGAGTAATGGCGGAGCAAGTAGTGTCGGAGCAAGTTATACCAAAGTAGTTTGTTATAAATGTGGAAAACCGGGCCACATTATTAGAAATTGCCCGAACCAGGAGAACACGAATGGACAAGGCCGCGGAAGAGTTTTCAATATTAATGCGGCAGAGGCACAGGAAGACCCGGAGCTTGTTACGGGTACGTTTCTTATTGACAATAAATCTGCTTACGTTTTATTTGATTCGGGTGCGGATAGAAGCTATATGAGTAGAGATTTTTGTGCTAAATTAAGTTGTCCATTGACGCCTTTGGATAGTAAATTTTTACTCGAATTAGCAAATGGTAAATTAATTTCAGCAGATAATATATGTCGGAATCGAGAAATTAAACTGGTTAGCGAAACATTTAAGATTGATTTGATACCAGTAGAGTTAGGGAGTTTTGATGTGATAATCGGTATGGACTGGTTGAAAGAAGTGAAAGCAGAGATCGTTTTTTACAAAAATGCAATTCGCATTATACGAGAAAAAGGAAAACCCTTAATGGTGTACGGAGAAAAGGGCAACACGAAGCTACATATTATTAGTAATTTGAAGGCACAAAAACTAATAAGAAAAGGTTGCTATGCTGTTCTAGCACACGTTGAGAAAGTACAAACTGAAGAAAAGAGCATCAATGATGTTCCCATTGCAAAAGAATTTCCCGATGTATTTCCGAAAGAATTACCGGGATTACCCCCACAGCGATCCGTTGAATTTCAAATAGATCTTGTACCAGGAGCTGCACCAATAGCTCGTGCTCCTTACAGACTCGCACCCAGTGAGATGAAAGAACTGCAAAGCCAATTACAAGAACTTTTAGAGCATGGTTTCATTCGACCAAGAACATCACCGTGGGGAGCTCCTGTTTTGTTTGTCAAGAAGAAAGATGGTACATTCAGGTTGTGTATCGACTACCGAGAGTTGAACAAACTTACCATCAAGAACCGCTACCCACTACCGAGAATCGACGACTTATTTGATCAACTACAAGGCTCGTCTGTTTATTCAAAGATTGACTTACGTTCCGGGTATCATCAAATGCGGGTGAAAGAAGATGATATTCCAAAGACTGCTTTCAGAACACGTTACGGTCATTACGAGTTTATGGTCATGCCGTTTGGTTTAACTAATGCACTAGCTGTGTTCATGGACCTTATGAACCGAGTGTGTGGACCATACCTTGACAAGTTTGTCATTGTTTTCATTGATGACATACTTATTTACTCAAAGAATGACCAAGAACACGGTGAACATTTGAGAAAGGTGTTAGAAGTATTGAGGAAGGAAGAATTGTACGCTAAGTTTTCAAAGTGTGCATTTTGGTTGGAAGAAGTTCAATTCCTCGGTCACATAGTGAACAAAGAAGGTATTAAGGTGGATCCGGCAAAGATAGAAACTGTTGAAAAGTGGGAAACCCCGAAAACTCCGAAACACATACGCCAGTTTTTAGGACTAGCTGGTTACTACAGAAGGTTCATCCAAGACTTTTCCAGAATAGCAAAACCCTTGACTGCATTAACGCATAAAGGGAAGAAATTTAAATGGAATGATGAACAAGAGAAAGCGTTTCAGTTATTGAAGAAAAAGCTAACTACGGCACCTATATTGTCATTGCCTAAAGGGAATGATGATTTTGTGATTTATTGTGACGCATCAAAGCAAGGTCTTGGTTGTGTATTAATGCAACGAACGAAGGTGATTGCTTATGCGTCTAGACAATTGAAGATTCACGAGCAAAATTATACGACGCATGATTTGGAATTAGGCGCGGTTGTTTTTGCATTAAAGACTTGGAGGCACTACTTATATGGGGTCAAAAGTATTATATATACTGACCACAAAAGTCTTCAACACATATTTAATCAGAAACAACTGAATATGAGGCAGCGTAGGTGGATTGAATTATTGAATGATTACGACTTTGAGATTCGTTACCACCCTGGGAAGGCAAATGTGGTAGCCGATGCCTTGAGCAGAAAGGACAGAGAACCCATTCGAATAAAATCTATGAATATAATGATTCACAATAACCTTACTACTCAAATAAAGGAGGCGCAACAAGGAGTTTTAAAAGAGGGAAATTTAAAGGATGAAATACCCAAAGGATCGGAGAAACATCTTAATATTCGGGAAGACGGAACCCGGTATAGGGCTGAAAGGATTTGGGTACCAAAATTTGGAGATATGAGAGAAATGGTACTTAGAGAAGCTCATAAAACCAGATACTCAATACATCCTGGAACGGGGAAGATGTACAAGGATCTCAGGAAATATTTTTGGTGGCCGGGTATGAAAGCTGATGTTGCTAAATACGTAGGAGAATGTTTGACGTGTTCTAAGGTCAAAGCTGAGCATCAGAAACCATCAGGTCTACTTCAACAACCCGAAATCCCGGAATGGAAATGGGAAAACATTACCATGGATTTCATCACTAAATTGCCAAGGACTGCAAGTGGTTTTGATACTATTTGGGTAATAGTTGATCGTCTCACCAAATCAGCACACTTCCTGCCAATAAGAGAAGATGACAAGATGGAGAAGTTAGCATGACTGTATTTGAAGGAAGTCGTCTCCAGACATGGAATACCAATCTCTATTATCTCTGATAGGGATGGCAGATTTATTTCAAGATTCTGGCAGACATTACAGCAAGCATTAGGAACTCGTCTAGACATGAGTACTGCCTATCATCCACAAACTGATGGGCAGAGCGAAAGGACGATACAAACGCTTGAAGACATGCTACGAGCATGTGTTATTGATTTCGGAAACAGTTGGGATCGACATCTACCGTTAGCAGAATTTTCCTACAACAACAGCTACCATTCAAGCATTGAGATGGTGCCGTTTGAAGCACTTTATGGTAGAAAGTGCAGGTCTCCAATTTGTTGGAGTGAAGTGGGAGATAGACAGATTACGGGTCCGAAGATTATACAAGAAACTACCAAGAAGATCATCCAGATTCAACAACGGTTGAAAACCGCCCAAAGTCGACAAAAGAGCTACGCTGACATTAAAAGAAAAGATATAGAATTTGAAATTGGAGAGATGGTCATGCTTAAAGTTGCACCTTGGAAAGGCATTGTTCGATTTGGTAAACGAGGGAAATTAAATCCAAAGTATATTGGACCATTCAAGATTATTGATCGTGTCGGACCAGTAGCTTACCGACTTGAGTTACCTCAACAACTCGCGGCTGTACATAACACTTTCCACGTCTCGAATTTGAAGAAATGTTTTGCTAAAGAAGATCTCACTATTCCGTTAGATGAAATCCAAATCAACGAAAAACTTCAATTCATCGAAGAACCCGTCGAAATAATGGATCGTGAGGTTAAAAGACTTAAGCAAAACAAGATACCAATTGTTAAGGTTCGATGGAATGCTCGTAGAGGACCCGAGTTCACCTGGGAGCGTGAAGATCAGATGAAGAAGAAATACCCGCACCTATTTCCAGAAGATTCGTCAACACCTTCAACAGCTTAAAATTTCGGGACGAAATTTATTTAACGGGTAGGTACTGTAGTGACCCGAACTTTTCCATGTTTATATATATTAATTGAGATTGATATTTACATGATTAAATGTTTCCAACATTTTAAGCAATCAAACTTGTTAAGACTTGATTAATTGAAATATGTTTCATATAGACAATTGACCACCCAAGTTGACCGGTGATTCACGAACGTTAAAACTTGTAAAAACTATATGATGACATATATATGGATATATATATAGTTAACATGATACTATGATAAGTAAACATATCATTAAGTATATTAACAATAAACTACATATGTAAAAACAAGACTACTAACTTAATGATTTTTAAACGAGATATATATGTAACGATTATCGTTGTAAAGACATTTAATGTATATATATCATATTAAGAGATATTCATACATGATAATATCATGATAATATAATAATTTAAAATCTCATTTGATATTATAAACATTGGGTTAACAACATTTAACAAGATCGTTAACCTAAAGGTTTCAAAACAACACTTACATGTAACGACTAACGATGACTTAACGACTCAGTTAAAATGTATATACATGTAGTGTTTTAATATGTATTTATACACTTTTGAAAGACTTCAATACAATTATCAAAATACTTCTACTTAACAAAAATGCTTACAATTACATCCTCGTTCAGTTTCATCAACAATTCTACTCGTATGCACAGCTTTTAGATGTATGTACTATTAGTATATACACTCCAATGATCAGCTCTTAGCAGCCCATGTGAGTCACCTAACACATGTGGGAACCATCATTTGGCAACTAGCATGAAATATCTCATAAAATTACAAAAATATGAGTAATCATTCATGACTTATTTACATGAAAACAAAATTACATATCCTTTATATCTAATCCATACACCAACGACCAAAAACACCTACAAACACTTTCATTCTTCAATTTTCTTCATCTAATTAATCTCTCTCAAGTTCTATCTTCAAGTTCTAAGTGTTCTTCATAAATTCCAAAAGTTCTAGTTTCATAAAATCAAGAATACTTTCAAGTTTGCTAGCTCACTTCCAATCTTGTAAGGTGATCATCCAACCTCAAGAAATCTTTGTTTCTTACAGTAGGTTATCATTCTAATACAAGGTAATAATCATATTCAAACTTTGGTTCAATTTCTATAACTATAACAATCTTATTTCAATTGATGATCTTACTTGAACTTGTTTTCGTGTCATGATTCTGCTTCAAGAACTTCGAGCCATCCAAGGATCCATTGAAGCTAGATCCACTTTTCTCTTTTCCAGTAGGTTTATCCAAGGAACTTAAGGTAGTAATGATGTTCATAACATCATTCGATTCATACATATAAAGCTATCTTATTCGAAGGTTTAAACTTGTAATCACTAGAACATAGTTTAGTTAATTCTAAAGTTGTTCGCAAATAAAAGTTAATCCTTCTAACTTGACTTTTAAAATCAACTAAACACATGTTCTATATCTATATGATATGCTAACTTAATGATTTAAAACCTGGAAACACGAAAAACACCGTAAAACCGGATTTACGCCGTCGTAGTAACACCGCGGGCTGTTTTGGGTTAGTTAATTAAAAACTATGATAAACTTTGATTTAAAAGTTGTTATTCTGGGAAAATGATTTTTATTATGAACATGAAACTATATCCAAAAATTATGGTTAAACTCAAAGTGGAAGTATGTTTTCTAAAATGGTCATCTAGACGTCGTTCTTTCGACTGAAATGACTACCTTTACAAAAATGACTTGTAACTTATTTTTCCGACTAGAAACCTATACTTTTTCTGTTTAGATTCATAAAATAGAGTTCAATATGAAACCATAGCAATTTGATTCACTCAAAACGGATTTAAAATGAAGAAGTTATGGGTAAAACAAGATTGGATAATTTTTCTCATTTTAGCTACGTGAAAATTGGTAACAAATCTATTCCAACCATAACTTAATCAACTTGTATTGTATATTATGTAATCTTGAGATACCATAGACACGTATACAATGTTTTGACCTATCATGTCGACACATCTATATATATTTCGGAACAACCATAGACACTCTATATGTGAATGTTGGAGTTAGCTATACAGGGTTGAGGTTGATTCCAAAATATATATAGTTTGAGTTGTGATCAATACTGAGATACGTTTACACTGGGTCGTGGATTGATTCAAGATAATATTTATCGATTTATTTCTGTACATCTAACTGTGGATAACTAGTTGTAGGTTACTAACGAGGACAGCTGACTTAATAAACTTAAAACATCAAAATATATTAAAAGTGTTGTAAATATATTTTAAACATACTTTGATATATATGTATATATTGTTATAGGTTCGTGAATCAACCAGTGGCCAAGCCTTACTTCCCGACGAAGTAAAAATCTGTGAAAGTGAGTTATAGTCCCACTTTTAAAATCTAATATTTTTGGGATGAGAATACATGCAGGTTTTATAAATGATTTACAAAATAGACACAAGTACGTGAAACTACATTCTATGGTTGAATTATCGAAATCGAATATGCCCCTTTTTATTAAGTCTGGTAATCTAAGAATTAGGGAACAGACACCCTAATTGACGCGAATCCTAAAGATAGATCTATTGGGCCTAACAAACCCCATCCAAAGTACCAGATGCTTTAGTACTTCGATATTTATATCATATCCGAAGGGTGTCCTGGAATGATGGGGATATTCTTATATATACATCTTGTTAATGTCGGTTACCAGGTGTTCACCATATGAATGATTTTTATCTCTATGTATGGGATGTGTATTGAAATATGAAATCTTATGGTCTATTATTATGATTTGATATATATAGGTTAAACCTATAACTCACCAACATTTTTGTTGACGTTTTAAGCATGTTTATTCTCAGGTGATTATTAAGAGCTTCCGCTGTCGCATACTTAAATAAGGACGAGATTTGGAGTCCATGCTTGTATGATAGTGTGTAAAAACTGCATTCAAAAAACTTATTTTGTTGTAACATATTTGTATTGTAAACCATTAAGTAATGGTCGTGTGTAAACAGGATATTTTAGATTATCATTATTTGATAATCTACGTAAAGCTTTTTAAACCTTTATTGATGAAATAAAGGTTATGGTTTGTTTTAAAATGAATGCAGTCTTTGAAAAACGTCTCATATAGAGGTCAAAACCTCGCAACGAAATCAATTAATATGGAACGTTTTTAATCAATAAGAACGGGACATTTCAAGTCGGTCCTAGGGAGACTGGGGACTCGAGACCGTGCCTAGGAGAGGTTAGAGTCCGTATGAGGTCAACCGTGCATAGGGGAGGTTGGGTCCATAGGCTACTGATTGTGGAGTATAGTGTGAATGATGCATCCCCTGCATCTGGATAACTATACTGTGAATTGAGTAGCAGGGACTATCGGTAGACTCAGGCCCGATCAGCTGGGAGTCATGTGCTCGTACAAGCCGCCGATCCTCGTATTGTCTTATTGTATGCTAGTTGGTAGTTAGCAGGTATTGTTGTTGGTATATAGCTTGTGTGTGACTTAAGCTATATCTGTTAGATAGATTCCATTCACTTAGCGGTGCGCTAATCCCCCACATATTCTCCCCTTGCAGGTTTAGGTACTGCTAGTCGGGAAGGGTGCTATTGCAGAAGACATGTTTGACAACCCAACTCTGATGTGGACTTTTGTATAAATAATGTTTTTGTGATAACGTAACACCGTTGTGTAAACTTAAACGTAATGACGTGACTTATATTGTGTTTGTTAATAAAGTCTTCCGCTGTGTATTTTTAAAAAAAAAATGGCCGGTGTTACAAGTTGGTATCAGAGCTGGGGCCCGCATCGATGTGCACTACGGGGACGCAGTGTCCCGAAGGGGGGGAGAGTTGTAACAGACTCGTCCCACATCGGTGGGAGAGGAAAACAAAGCACTCCTTATAAGGGTGTGGATACCTCTTCTGGTATGACGCGTTTTGAGGGTGTTTACCCGAGAAGCAAATCCGTGAGGTAGAAGTGCGATCCGGGGTTGTACTCGTGCGCGGGTAGCCCGTCGGTGATCGGCTTGTGTCCAAAGTGGACAATATCATACTACGGGCTGATGGTGATGTTACTTATGGTATCAGAGCATGGTTTGGCAACAAATACGTGCGCGTATTTTGTTCCCAAACCCTGAGGCAAGTCAAACATGTCTGTGGGAGTGGGGGCTAAGTGAAAATAAGATATACGTGTGTTAGTTGTGATTGAACTAACTGTTATCCACTAAGCTTTTGTGTAAGCTGTTTTGTAGCACAGGTATGGCTGATAGAAACGCAACTGGCCCATCCAACCCCGGAACATTTAGAGCACCAGAAGAGGGTGTTGAGTCTGATGATGATCAGAGTAGTTACATCCTTCAATTAGAAAGTAAGCTAAAAGAGGCTGAGGACAAAATTAATGAGTTTGAATTGGCAAGACATTCTGGAAATGATGATACACCACCTGGATTCCCAACCGCGCAATCCCAAACGATACCTAATGTGCACCAGAACCAGTTTCAGAATCAAATACCTAACCAATATTATATGCCACCGCAAAACACCTTTACTTACCAAAATCCCATGATGATGAACCCGTACCAAATGCAAATGTTCCAACAACCTTACATGCAACCACCCAAAAGATGTACTTATAAGAACTTCCGTGATTGCAAACCCTCTGAGTTTTCTGGAAGTACTGATCCGACTGTAACTCTCAATTGGTTGCGAGAAATTGAAAGGGTATTTGAAGCGTGCCAGTGTGAACCCGAGCTGAAAGTGACATATGCTAGTCGAATGTTGAAAGGTAGGGCTATGATTTGGTGGGATTCCTTGATTTCCAGTATACCGAAAGAACAAGTGAGTATGATCACTTGGGAGCAGTTTCATGGAAAGGTGTGTGAACAGTACTGTAATCCGTTTGATATGAACCGAATCAAGACTGAGTTTCTTGAAATGAAGATGACACCTCAAATGACGATCGACAAGGTAGTAGAGAAGTATATGGATAAACTAAGGTTTGTACAACAGTGGGTGCCAGACGAAGCGTCTCGTATACAACATTTTGTTAATATCGTTTTGCCAGAGTACCAAACTTTTGTTAGAACGGCTACGTCGTTGTCTCAAGCGGTTGTGATGGCTAAGATGGTAGAAAGTGATGTTCAGGCCGCCAGAAATAGAATGTTTGGTAATGTGCTACAACAAGGTGGGCAAGTATCTGGTCAATCAGGATCTAAATTCAAGAAGTCTAGTGGGTTTAAATCGAAGGGTAAAAGTGGTCAGAGTAGTTCTGGATCTGGATCAGGTAAAGGGAATTGGTGTCACACGTGTCGATCTTCTCACAGTGGTCAGTGTTCTGAGGCTACAAGAAGATGCTTAAAGTGTGGTGTGGTTGGGCATGAGTCTTCAGCATGTCCGTATCCGAATAGTGTGTGTTGGAGTTGTCACAAACCAGGGCATCGTGCAATTAGTTGTCCGTCGAAGAGTGGTAGTTCCGGGGCAGGGTCAGGGGCGCGTTCGGCATCAGCCGGAGGATCAACTGCCTCGAGTGGGCAGAAGAGGAAGAATCCTCCAACAGCAGAGGCTAGAGCTTTTCAGATGTCGGTTGAGAATGCTGTGGCAACCGACGAAGTAATCACCGGTATGTTTCTAATCAACTCAATACCTGCTCGCGTATTGTTTGATTGCGGTGCCAATAGGTGTTTTATGTCCCTAGATTTCTGTGCTAAGTTGAATTTATCAGCTACTGTGTTACCCAAGCCGGTTAGTGTAGAAGTAGCTGATGGTAAGACCACACCCGTCACAACCTATGTGACTGGGGTTTGTATAGAGATCGAAGGGAAGTCTTTCCCGGTGACTTGTTTAGTGTTACCTATTCCTAGCTTTGATGCAGTACTAGGAATGGATTGGTTGAGCTCGCTTAGGGCTAATATTAAGTGTGATAGGAAAATGATTACCTTTTGTTCGACCGATGGAACCCGTGTTGTGGCCCGAGGGGAGCGGGGAGGGTATAATTTTCTGTTGATAACCATGATGAAAGCGAAAAAGTCGATGGCAAAGGGTTGTGAATCATTTCTTGCATATGTGATTGATGCGAAGAAAGAAAAGAGAACTGTGGCCGATATTCCAGTAGTATCAGAATTTCCCCAAGTATTCCCAGATGAGTTACCAGGTCTGCCGCCGGTAAGGGAAGTCGAATATAAGATTGAGTTGGTTCCTGGAACAACTCCAGTTGCAAAAGCTCCATACCGATTAGCGCCGTCTGAAATCCGTGAAATGATGTCACAGATTCAAGAGTTATTAGATCGTGGGTTTATCCGACCGAGTTCTTCACCGTGGGGTGCTCCGGTATTGTTTGTTAAAAATAAAGATGGGTCAATGCGTATGTGTATTGATAATCGTGAATTGAACAAAAGAACAGTGAAGAATAAGTATCCGTTACCTCGAATAGATGATTTGTTCGATCAGTTACAGGGTGCTTCATTCTTTTCAAAGATAGACTTACGATCCGGATATCATCAGGTTCGTGTTGCTGAATCAGATATACCGAAAATAGCGTTCAGAACAAGGTATGGTCATTATGAATTTCTTGTCATGCCTTTTGGGTTGACGAATGCGCC
This sequence comes from Rutidosis leptorrhynchoides, assembly GCF_046630445.1. Classification (NCBI taxonomy): domain Eukaryota; kingdom Viridiplantae; phylum Streptophyta; class Magnoliopsida; order Asterales; family Asteraceae; genus Rutidosis; species Rutidosis leptorrhynchoides. The sequence goes on along the minus strand of NC_092334.1, from coordinate 616,206,379 downwards.
AGCAGTCTTCATGGATCTAATGAATAGAGTGTGTCGTCCATTCTTAGATAAGTTTGTGATTGTGTTTATTGATGACATATTGGTGTATTCGAAAACAGAGAGTGAACATGCTGAACATCTGAGGTTGGTTTTGAACTTGTTAAAACGTGAGCAACTATTTGCAAAATTTTCAAAGTGTGAATTTTGGTTACGTGAAGTGCAGTTTTTGGGTCATGTGATTTGTACCGAGGGTATAAAAGTTGATCCGACAAAGATAGAAGCGGTAATGAATTGGAATTCTCCGAGGACTCCGACTGAGATTAAGAGTTTTCTGGGATTGGCTGGTTATTATCGCAGATTTATCAAAGATTTCTCCAAAATAGCGGGTCCATTGACTAAGTTGACTCGTAAAGATGTAGCCTTTCGATGGACTGATGAACAGGAAAAGGCTTTTCAGATTTTGAAACAGCTACTGTGTCAGGCACCAGTGTTAGCTTTACCAGAAGGTTCAGACGACTTCGTGGTATACTGTGATGCATCATATGCTGGGTTGGGTTGTGTCTTAATGCAGAGAGATAAAGTAATCGCCTACGCCTCGCGACAGTTGAAAGTTCATGAGAAGAATTATCCAGTGCATGATCTTGAAATGGCTGCAGTAGTGTTTGCTTTGAAACTGTGGAGACACTATTTGTATGGAACCCATTGTGTTATATGTACAGATCACAAGAGTTTGCAGTATATCTTCTCACAGAAAGAATTGAATATGCGTCAGAGACGATGGCAAGAGTTGATCAAAGATTACGATTGTGAAATTAAATACCATCCGGGTAAGGCAAATGTGGTTGCAGATGCGCTAAGTCGTAAAAAGTCAAGTGAAAATGTGAAATTTCTTCGTTTGAATATAACTTCAGATTTGATTAACAGCTTAAGAACCGTTCAGGCCTGTGCTTTAGAGGACGAACATATTAAATCTGAACAAATGATCAAACGGAAAGTGGACTTAATTGATGACTCACGTGGACTAAAGACCTTAAACAATCGTGTTTGGGTGCCTAAGCTTAGAGATTTGAGGGATTTAATCATGACGGAAGCTCACAAATCCAGACTGACAGTACATCCGGGTAGTAATAAGATGTATCATGATTTGAAAACAGTGTATTGGTGGCCAACAATGAAATCAGATATCGCTCGATATGTTGAAAAGTGCCATATTTGTGCTCAAGTGAAGGCAAAACATCAGAAACCTTATGGTTCGCTACGTCAGTTACAGATTCCAGAGTGGAAATGGGAACATATAACGATGGATTTTGTGACCAAACTACCAAGAACTCAGAAACGACATGATATGATTTGGGTAATAGTAGATCGTCTAACTAAAAGTGCTCATTTTCTTGCTACTCGTGAAACAGCTTTGTTAAGTGAGTTAGCCGAATTTTATGTTAAAGAAATAGTTAGTCGACATGGCGTGCCATTATCGATCGTTTCAGACAGAGATTCCAGGTTTGTGTCGAATTTTTGGAATAGTCTTCAACAGAATTTGGGTACACGTGTGAATTTAAGTACAGCTTATCATCCTCAGACAGACGGTCAGAGTGAAAGAACGATACAGACTTTGGAGGATATGTTAAGGGCTTGTGTGTTAGAATACGGTGGTTCGTGGGATACACATTTGCCGTTGGTCGAATTTGCGTATAATAATTCATATCATTCGAGTATAGAGATGCCGCCCTATGAAATGTTATACGGTCGTCGTTGCAGAACTCCGACTTGTTGGTTAGAAGCCGGGGAGAAACAGTTTGCAGGTCCCGAAATTGTTCAAATGACAGCCGAAAAAGTTGCAATTGCGAGAGAAAAGTTGAAAGCCGCTAGAGATAGGCAGAAAATGTATGCTGATCCACGTAGACGTCCGGTAACCTTTAATGTGGGTGAACGAGTGTATCTGAAAGTTTCGCTGTGGAAAGGGGTTATCAGATTCGGTAAACGCGGTAAGTTAGCACCGAGATTTATTGGTCCATTTCCGATCAGTGAAGTGTTGAATGATCAGACTGTGGTGTTAGATCTTACGCCAGAGTTAGCTGGTATTCATAATACATTTAACGTATGTTATCTTCGTAAGTGTAAAGTCGACGATGAAACACAACTTCTTCCTTTAGAAGATTTAAGGGTCGATTTGAATAAGAAATTGGTGGAAGAGCCGGTCCGTGTGGTTGACCAAAAGGTGACTAAGCTGAGAAAGAAAGAGATTCCGATGGTGTTGATTGAGTGGAAGCATAGTTTGGGTTCTAACTTTACGTGGGAGACAGAAGAGTTGATGAGAAATCGCTACCCTCATCTGTTTGACCAAGATCAGATTCCGAGGACGGAATCTTCTTAAGGGGGGTGGATTTGTAACAGACTGAAACCCGGGCTAGTTGTAAGTTGCCTATTTTACCCTTAGGGTTTGTGCTTAGTCTTAAGTGATTTTTATTTTAATTATTTTATTAGTGTTTTATTATAATTGTGTTGTGACCAGTTTGTGACAAGGGTCCCAGAACAGGTTTGTTTATTTTATTTGGACCTCGTTTGGGTTACCTAATCTTGTGCGAAAGATATCAGATAACTGGTAAATACCCGTGTGTTGCACAGTGTGGGAATTAATCCCAAATATGTGACTAGTGTACTGCCTTCTTCTTTCCATTTCTAGAATTTTCCCACACACACCCGTATCTTCATCCCTCCCACCTAACCAAACCCTAATTCTCCATTGTTGATCTTGAGCTCGAATTGGTCTTGAAATCACGTTCTTTACACTCTACTGATTCTTTTAAGGTATGAATCATGAGCTTTCATGATCAATTTAGTGTTAAAATGGTGTTTTTAAGTGTATTTGTTCATAAGCTTGATTTTGTGTCAAAATCCATGGATTTGATGTTGTTATGGTCAAAACTTTATGGGTTTATAGTCTATAATATGTAGTAATTGAGTTGTGGTAAGTTTTGGTGTCGAAAACGAGCTCTAGATCGAGTTTTGGTGAATTTAGCTTGAAGTCCGTAGGTTGTGTTCAGAATCTGCAGATGATGAACACAGTCGGCCGACTGTCGGTCGACAGTCGACCGACTGGCTAGTGAACCGACCGACTGAGTTCGACTTTCGGCCGATTGTGGTGATACCAAATAAGTCGACCGATTGGGAAAGTCAGTCGACCGGTTGTGTCAAAAGTCGACCGACTGTCTATGTCAGTCGACCGATTGAGGAGACAGTCGACCGACTGTGCGTACATGGCAGAATGTTTTACCAAAGTGCCTTTTTCTAGCCGTTATGCTGCCCGTTTATATTTTGGTGTTCAGGATGTAAATTTTGAAAGAGCATAAGTGTTAAGCATGAAAATTTTAGCGGACGCATTTTTTTATGCATTTGCTATAATTCGCTGTCAGTGTGTCTAATCTTGATGGGAACACTATTCTAACTTGGTTTTTGTTGTTCTCAGGAGATAAGGACAAGGAAGAAGCTCAGAAATAATAACTGAGCAGTTGCTGGTAATTGGTGAGTGGGTCTATCTACGGATAGAGTTTAAGTAGCATATCATGCTACTGTGGTTGACTCTTTTACCATGCATAGTGTAGAAATTGAAATGTTAGAATAATAATATCGTTGCCTGATGTTGTATGTGAATTTTATGTACACTGTGTGAATGGCACCAGTCGGGCCTAGGGAGACTGGGGACTCGAGACCGTGCCTAGGAGAGGTTAGAGTCCATATGAGGTCAACCGTGCCTAGGGGAGGTTGGGTCCATAGGCTACTGATTGTGGAGTATAGTGTGAATGATGCATCCCCTGCATCTGGATAACTATACTGTGAATTGAGTAGCAGGGACTATCGGTAGACTCAGGCCCGATCAGCTGGGAGTCGTGTGCTCGTACAAGCCGCCGATCCTCGTATTGTCTTATTGTATGCTAGTTGGTAGTTAGCAGGTATTGTTGTTGGTATATAGCTTGTGTGTGACTTAAGCTATATCTGTTAGATAGATTCCATTCACTTAGCGGTGCGCTAATCCCCCACATATTCTCCCCTTGCAGGTTTAGGTACTGCTAGTCGGGAAGGGTGCTATTGCAGAAGACATGTTTGACAACCCAACTCTGATGTGGACTTTTGTATAAATAATGTTTTTGTGATAACGTAACACCGTTGTGTAAACTTAAACGTAATGACGTGACTTATATTGTGTTTGTTAATAAAGTCTTCCGCTGTGTATTTTAAAAAAAAAAAATGGCCGGTGTTACAAGTATCGAGAGTTTGGTTTAAAAATTAGTCGAAATTTTCCGGGTCGTGACAGTACCTACCCGTTAAAGAAATTTCGTCCCCGAAATTTGATAGAGGTCGTCATGGCTAACAATAAAAATGTTTTTATAACTAATATGAGTTGATAAATATAGTTTTATCAACATTGAGTAACACTGATAAAATAATTCGATTACTCGAAGTGTACTAGTGAAGCTATCACAAAAGAGTGAAATGAAGTAAATAGAGGTTCGTCTTAACTTTTGACATAGTCACTGTTGAATTCTGACATTCAAGGAATTTAAGGAAATCTTCTAATCAGAAAGAAAATGTAATAACACGATTTATTAGTAACTGTTAGAACATAAATATCAAAGGAAGTATTTCCGTGATATGCTTAGAGCTTAAGTAGAATGAAAGAGTCGTTTAACATGACACATGATGAGGATAAGGTCTGTGAATCATCATCACGTTACATTAGAAATTTAGCATGACTTACTGTAATATAACCACGTTGGCCCAGCGTCATTATATTATACTAACTCATGCTTCAATTCCCAACACTTCTCCAAAAATCATCCATAATTTAAACTCAAATTTTATAGAAAGGTAGAAACTAAAATAGTTTCTTTTATGATGCAACATAGATAACACGAAAAGATAAATAATTTCGGACGAGAATAGTTATGAAAATATCGTCAGAAATATTGAGGATATTTATGATGATATTTTGGAATTTTTAAGTTCGAAGGATGATGAAGAAAAATTTTTCGCAAGATTTTAACATGACCTCGGAGCAAGATATTCTCTAGAGATTTCATCGGATCCAGAATTACCTGGATTCTTTGAATATAGGGTTTGGTCCTTGTATTTGTCCTTAATCTATTTCATGGTGTGCTCAATCCGATTTCCAGTACCAAATTTTTTTTTATCGAGCGTTCCTAACACTTCCTTCTTTATCATCAACTTTTGGCCATTAAGACCATCTACAACATGCTGCTTCATCAGCATTTTCAAAGTTAACGAATCTGGGTCATCGGTTATCAAACCGAGGTGATTTCAGGAAAATTGTGTTTTTAGATGATTAAACGCTGATGATAATATGGTGGAATATAAAAGGTTCCCCAGTAACACTAAAGAGTACACATATATATCAGGGTTATATTAAGGTTGTTTCGGATGAAGAGTCGGAGTTGACTTGCTGGAGCTGTGACAAAATTTGCTACTTTGAAAGGGATTACCAAATTATTTTGGGTAATAATAACACTAAAGGAATTAGCACAGCTATGTGTTAAACGTTTACTCAGTTTCCGAGGGTTTTTCAGGTGCATAACTATATGCATCAATCTTTTCTTCCGTAGATGAAGTGCGGCTGGTTCATCCTCTCGATCGAGGTGTTTTCAAGAATCATGAAAGATTTGAACATGGATTGGAATCGTTAAGATTCAAATGAGGTTTAAGATGAAATCAAGTGGCAAACTTGAAGAATTGTTTAGTTTCATATGTTATAATCAATATTTTAATTCATTTTTAACTGTCCAATCTTGATAGTCCACAATCGATAGTCCACAGTTAACAGTCCAATAATTCATATATAATTTAATTTATAATATTTAAATTAATTAATATGTATCGTGACCCGTGTACATGTCTCAGACTCGATCACAACTCAAATTATATATATTATTGTAGAATCAACCTCAACCCTGTATAGAGAACTCGATCATTACTGCATATAGAGTGTCTATGGTTATTCCAAATAATATATATAAATACGTCGATATGATATGTCAAAACCTTGTATACGTGTCCCGATATTTAAAGTGCGTAAAATAAATAACAGAAATTAAATAACGATAAATAAAGTGCGTAAAATAAATAACAGAAATTAAATGACGATAAATAAAATTGCGAACATGTAAATTGCAATAATTAAATTGCGATAAATAAAATGTAATCAGTTAGCTAGGAACAATTAGCTAGGAACAGTTAGCGTGAATTCTTAACAAAATTTCTCATAGTTAATTTGTTTGTTTCTAACAAATTTTATTTTGTCAAATGTTTTCTTCATTATGCCACTTGTTGGATTCTGATAAATCAAAATCCAAATATGAAATTGGATGAAAATGGTCATTTTGTGGTGAGCAGATTTGTATATCGGTGAATGTAAAAGGATAGTAAATGACCATTGAATCAGATTCGAAGAATGTACAGTGTAACTTATTAATGCGAAATCTTAAATATTCCTCGGGTATTACCTACCCGTTAAAATATTTTCACGATTAACAGTTTATACAAAAGAATTTTTAATTACAATCTTTATGAAAACATATATACATATATATTTTCTTCAGATGTAATCATGGATTTAATAAGTTAATATGATATTAATCTCATTTGACTTACTGTTAGAACGAGAATATATAATCTCTAATTGCTACGTGGAACGAAGATAAATGATGTAGAACGATACGTAGAACGATGATTATGCTCGAGGTACAAAATGAGATGTTGAGGCATGTGATGTTGAAACTTAGGTTGTTGGTGGTACTGTTGTCGATGTTGGTGGTGCTGTTGGTGCCGGTGATGTTGCTGAAGCTGGTAGGTTTTGCACCATATTCTCCAAATTGATTACTCGAGCGCGAAATTCGTTGACTTCTTTTATTACTCTGGGATGATTGTCGGTCAGAACGAGTGAATGAATAAGGTTTAGAATTCGAGATAGTATATAATCATGACGAGATACTCTGGAAATGAGAGAGAAAATGGTATTACGAACAGGTTCGCCGGTGAGCACTTCAGGTTCTTCGCCAAGAGGGCAATGTGGTGGATGAAAGGGATCGCCTTCTTCTTGTCTCCGATAATGAAGTAGGTTACGAACCCATCAGATGAATTGAGGATAGCTGATTGATTGATTCATTCTGGTGACGCTGCTTTCGGAGCTTAAGTGAGACTTCATATCGGAATCCGAGGGATTTAAACTAGTGGTGAGTTTCATTTGATACAGTTAGATAAAGGGCTTTCGATATGAAATGATTTTCGGATATCGGATGATATTCTAATTACATAGAATACCTATACATAATACAGAAGATCCCGTAGATTACGAATGGATTTAAGGAAACGTGTCAGATAAAGTCTATAGTAACAGATACGCTAAGATATGAATTTTGTCTATACACTATCGATGCAATAGTGGCAGTAAGACATGTCTAAACTTAAGGATGATAAGCAAGTAATTTTCGAGAAGATATGATAAGCAAAACTTATAATATGCGGCTAAGGTCGAAGTCCAGACTCGCTAATGCATCTTAACAACTATCAGTTAGACACACTAATGCAAGACCTGGTTCGCTAGGACCAACGCTCTGATACCAACTGTAAAGTCCCGTCCTTATCCACTTGGACGAAGTCATCAACATCTGGTTCCATTGTGAGGTACTGATCTTAAATATGCAGGAATGACTCCAAGTAATATGAGAAAATGCACAGCAGAAGACATCTTATATACCTGAGAATAAACATGCTTTAAAGTGTCAACCAAAAGGTTGGTGAGTTCATAGGTTTATCGTAACAATCATTTCAATATGTCAATAGACCACAAGATTTCATATACACAAACGTTTTAATAATAATATTCTAAGTGGTTGACCACTTGATAACCATACTTAACATTTAATCAACATCGCATATTCCCTTTATTATGAAATCTTACTACACCGTACCAAGTGTAGTCACGAAACGAAGTACTGTGCAACCGTTGAAAACTGGTCGTCCAGCCCGGTTGGGGTTGTCAGGCCCGATAGATCTATCAACAGGATTCGCGTTTACAATACCCATGTAAATAGTAGTTACCAAGCTACAGGGAAATATGCCAGTGGTACAACTCAACGTAGAATATATTTTAAGTACTTGTGTCTATTCCGTAAAGCATTTATAAAAGTAGCGCATGTATTCTCAGCCCAAAAATATATATTGCAAAAGCAATTAAAAAGGGAGCAAATGAAACTCACCTATTGTATTTTGTAGTAAAAATACATATAACATCATTGAACAAGTGTAAGGTTGACCTCGGATTCACGAACCTATATCATTATATATATATATATATATATATATATATATATATATATATATATATATATATATATATATATATATATATATATATATATATATCTTAAATCATATATCTTATATATTTAATTTGTACATGTTTAAAATAGTTAATATTTGTACAGTTTAATATTATATTTAAAATTAATAATTTGTTATATTTATATAAATAATCTTCATATATATAATTATATGTAATATATATATGAATTTATTTGATTACAATTAGGTGTGTTAATATATATATATATATATATATATATATATATATATATATATATATATATATATATATATATATATATATATATATATATATATCTTAAATCATATATCTTATATATTTAATTTGTACATGTTTAAAATAGTTAATATTTGTACAGTTTAATATTATATTTAAAATTAATAATTTGTTATATTTATATAAATAATCTTCATATATATAATTATATGTAATATTAAGGTAGGTAGAATATATACACTTATATAGAAAATATTTATTTGTTACAATAATATTGTTAATGTAAAAATAATAATAGTATTAATGATAATGATAATAATACTACTAATAATAATAAGTATAAAAATAATGATTTTACTAATAATAATATTACTAACATTTATTTTAATATCTATAATAATAGTGATATAAGAATAATAATAATGATAAGTAATTAAATAAATAACTACCTCTACGAAGTAGTCCTAGAAATGCCCAAGTCCGGGTTTGAACCCGCGACGTCCCGCTAACCCGAAAACATCCCTAATCATTTAGGCTACCTTCAAAGCAAGCTTTTAAAAAAAAAAATTAAACACCATATAGCCCGGGCTCGAACTCGAGACCCCTAGCTTAAACAAGACACTCTTAACCGTTCGTCCATTTAGTACCACGATCTTCATCTCCACCGAATCATTTTTAACTATCATATCATTATCTAACCGTCATTACTCATTCATCATCGTATATCATGATCATACATAAACCATCATTAATTACCATGATCATCATGATCATCATTAACGATTTCCATTTATATTGATTACCTTATTTTCATGATTACGTTTCATCAGCATCTTCTTATTCATAATCATCATCGTGATTTATCTTAAACTTACATCACCATCATCATTCCCTAACATACTAACATCTCAATTTATTTTGTTGTGCTCATCTGTTCAGCCCAAAAGAAACAAAACTGGAAGGTAGATCACAGCCCAAAATAAACAAATCTGGAAGGTAGATCACAGCCCAAAACAACACGGCCCATCAACAAATTCGTTGGTTTTTAAATGGCGTATAATAAACGAATAGAAATATAATATTGCAATTTGCAAGTGGGTTCTATTTTAGTTAAATATTTGTCGGCCAACAACTGCATTCTCTCTTTCACTTTCATTTGGTTGTCTTATCCTTCTTATTATTAAATCGGACCCAACTTTATTGGCCACCATTAATTCATCATTCGTTATTTATAATAGGAAGTAGAAACAGAAGGCTGATGGTAACAAGAACGAAAAATCACAGGAGGTGGTGGTTGTTTAATGGTGGAGGTGGTGTTTTGGGTCGGTTAAACAGAAAAAGAAATAGACGTAGCAGTGGTGGATCGTGGTTGTTGAATGATTGCAGTAGTAGCTATTCGATGGTGTTGGGTTTTTGGTTAATGGTCGTAAGTATTTATGTGGTGGGTTTACTAAGAAGAGAGGGAGAGAGAAAGAGATGTGGGTGGTGTTGCGATGGTTTATGGTTGTGGCAAGAGGTGGTTCCACGGTGGTGACTGTAGTAGGTTGACGATGATGATGTGCTTAAGATGGTTTGGTGATGTAGTGGTGGTGAGTTTGGTTGCTCAAGGTGGTTATGACTACGGTGGAGGTGGTGATGTTAGTGATTGAGTTCAACAAACAAAAGAAGGAAAACATTGGTGATTTATGATGGCGTCAGGAGATTGAAGAGGGTGATCGATAGCTTCGTGTCACGATGGTGAGGTTCAAGAAGGTGGTGGCGGATGATGGCTCTCCGGTGGTTGTAGTGATGGGTGGTTGATCTTGGTGGAGATTAGCGGTTATGATAGATGGTGGTGATCATGAGTTTGTCTTGTATGTGTGTTTACATATATATGGAGTAAGTGCATTGTGGTGGTGATAGCTCGATGGTTGATTTGGTCAGAAAGAAAGGAAGTTGATTTGTTTGCTCAAACAAGTGGTATATGTATACACACATATATATATAACATAACTTAAATAGTAATCTCCAACCCACAGTAAGCTTGATAATAAATTTAATCACGGGATTCATTATTTGTGTAAATGAGTGAGTGATTTGAAAGGAGACAGAAAGTCGAATCAAACAACCACAAGCACAGTACTATTAATTTTTAGCCACCTACCTCTTGTCCTACTATCAATCCGCGAAGCATTATATCGGGCTCTTTTGCTAAACAGTTACGGATGAAATTAATTTAGAAAATCCCATATTTTAAAATTAAATTCATTTATTTATTTCGTTCATTATGGTATAAATTCGATCATTAATTTATAAAATTACATCAACTGTCCCTCTCAATTCTGGTAAAATATAAAAAAAAATGTTAAAATTTAATAACTAAATCCTAAATACATTTTAATAAGTCTATAATTCATAGAACTTAGTTTCGGATCACCGTTTATTTTAGAATCATATAATTTCGAATTTAACTTGCTTAATATCAATCGAAACATCAAACGAGTATTACAATCTTTTAATATTTATTTTTAATATACATTTATGTATATATATAGATATATTTTATAACAACAACATTCAATATTTCAAATTATACTTTCAAATTATTATTTATATAAATACACACATATCTATTAACAAATAGTTGTTCGTGAATCGTCGAAAACAGTCGAAGGTCAATTGAATATATGAAACAGTTCACAATTTGAGACTCAACCTAACAGACTTTGCTTATCGTGTTGAAATTACACTATCGTATCGAGAGTTTGGTTTAAAAATTAGTCAAAATTTTCCGGGTCGTGACATTTTCCATCATCAGGTTGTTTTCCTTTGTCATCGGTCTTCTTTGATCCAATGTTATATGGTTGCTTCGATTTCCACTTGCTCTTGTTAACATAGAGGGCTTCTTCTTCATTCTTTGATGAAACTCCTCCCATTTGTTTTGTTAATGCTTCTTGTCCACCAAGTAGATTTTTGAACTCCACAATTGATGGTTGTGTTTGCCATCCTTGTACAGCTGCAACAAAGCTTCGAAATTCTGCCTTCAAGCCATGGATGATTATTCGTTTCATCCTAGCTTCACCTATTCGAGCCTCTGGATCCAACTCTGAGATTTCGCGACATATAGATTTCACCTTGTAGAAATATTGTGAAATCGACATGTCCCTTTGTGCCACAGATAATAATTCACTCTCCAAAAGTTGGAGCCTTGTGTTGTTTTTCTTGGAAAATAGCTTGGTGAACGTATCCCATGCTTCCTTTGGTGTTGCTGCTTCCCGAATGTGCTCTAGCACATCTTCGTCGACCGTTGTTTTTAACACAAACATGGCCTTTCCAGCTTTTACTTTCCATTTTCTTAAAACTTCATTGTTGTCTTCTGTTGCCGGTTGTTGAATGTCATTACCATTCACAGCCTCCCACAAATCTTGTCCTTGCATGTAAGACATTATACATGTGGACCAAGAATTGTAGTTCTGATTGTTTAGCTTCTTAATTCCTCCAACAACTTGTAGATCGCCCATTATAGAAATGGCCAACTCTTGATACCAGATGTAGAATTAGGACTAAACACAAACAGATACAAATGAAGTTAGATGCTTAAAGTAAATGAAAGTAACACAAGCATATGCACTCAAACAATGTGCTTTTCTGGGATATATTAACATGCTGGAAAATGACTCTATAAATAGAGTTACATGGAAAATAAAATAACATAAAGCACACTTACAATAAAGCCACAATATGCTCCACTACTACTGTGACAGAAATAAAGCCACAATATGAGAAATAAATAAACAATCACCAACCCACTTATTCATTTAAGGAAATATAAAAGATAAAGATGGTGATCATGGGTTGGTCTACTGACTTTGTCATGATGATGTTGCCAATTTTAACATCAATTTGGTTCCGTCTTCTAGCACATCTTGAACAACCATATACAGAACAGGTGAATTTTGATATTTTTTTATTACCTAGTTAGAACAACATCTCCTTGAAGACTTATTATCATAATCACTAACTTTTATAGTAGTAGTATGACTAGGAATAGAAGTAGAAGATGATGTTGCTTCTTGAGCAGCCAATGCTTTCTTGCTTACAATCTTATAAATATCCACCAAAATCATCTGAAAAGCTTTTTCAACGTTGAATGCTTCGAGTGCAGAAGTTTCTAGAAACACGAGTCCTTCTTGTTCAGCTAACCTTTGTCCATCACTTTCTTTAACAGCTCGATTATGGCTCAAATCAGCCTTGTTTCCAGCCAACATGATGACAATGTTGGAGTCTGCATGGTCCCTGAGTTCCCTTAGCCACCTTTGCACATTTTCAAATGATTGGGCCTTTGTTATGTCATAAATCAAGAGGGCGCCAACAGCTCCTCTGTAATAAGCACTTGTGATGGCTCGGTACCTTTCTTGACCAGCTGTGTCCCATATTTGTGCTTTTATGGTTTTACCTTCAACCTGCATTTATCGCGCTTAAACATAATTGCTTTTACCTATAATATTTTTTAAATGGGTACATTGTTTAAGGTTTACTCTATTTAGGCTATCTGGTGAACCGGCTTATCCCGAGATTATTTCCCACCCTTTTTTCGGGCTGCCCAAAGATATGCTGCTAGTGAGTTTTGAACTCGTGACATCTTAATTATGAGAAAATTAGAGCCCTAACTACTAGACTATCTTGAAATTTTTTTAAAAAGGCAATTTGTTTGTATGGATCCATACATGTATAGATGATACACGAGTCAAATTACATACAAATTACATTAATTAAAAGTTGAATTACATATAGAGGTTTTGAAATTTCATATACGCGAGACCTATTCTATTAGAAATCCTTAATTTCAAAGAAAGATTCAAATCCAAATAAATCTTCTATAGTTTGTGTGGCAATGGATTCATATACAATTTTTACATATTGAAATTAAGATTGTAAGGAACAAAATGTTTAACATGTTTATAATCCACATGGAAACCAATATCTATATATATTAGAAATAAAAGATTTCAGCCAACCAACCTGAAGAGTTCTTGTAGCGAATTCGACACCAATAGTGGATTTAGACTCCAAACAGAATTCATTACGCGTAAACCTCGAAAGAATGTTAGATTTTCCAACACCAGAATCACCAATTAAAACTATCTTAAATAAATAATCATACCCATGGTCAACCCTATATGCCATCTATTCTTTCTATGTATACTAATTTCCACAAACCTATAAACAAATGTAGAACACTAAATGAGTTCAAATAAAAAAAAATGTATTATAGATGAAGAAACTAGCCATGGAGAAATGGTTGATGAAAAAGTTGAGAGATTAGAAGGTAAGGGTTGCGGAGAAACAGAAATACCGAACAAATGGGATATTTAACGGGTAGTAATTCACAAAGAAACAATCAGAAAAACAGGGAATTGTTTCAAGTTAATTAATTGTAAGTTTTACTACCACCTCTTATGTATTAATTATGCAAATAGTCCTCGCACTTTGGCTTATTTGGATTAATTATAAAAAGATCGATGAAAATTGTATAAATAATTGATAATAACATACTCCGTAAACCATAAAGATTGTGAATTTTTTTTAGCTTATATTGGTTTGGTTTTCGGTTTTGATAATTTTAAATTCGGTTAACCGATAACCGAATTCAAATTAATAAATATTAAAATATATTTATAATTATAATATTATAATATTTATATTATATTTGATGTATGATTACATTTTTATTAAACAATAAACATGTTATATACCCTGTATACTTAAATTTATTCCACAACTGTTATTCCTAATTTATATGTAACTTTATGCTGGTTAGGATTTTTATTTTTAGTGATTTTCGTTTTTAACCGAAACCAAACCGAAATCAAATTCGATTCGATTCGGTTTTGGTTATGGTTTTGATATTTAAATTTGGTTATGGCTTGATTTTCGGTTTTGATTTTATAAGTTTCAAAACCGAAAAAACCGAACCGAAAAACCAAAAACCGAACTGATGAACACCCCTACCATCGAACGCGAGACCTGGTACCGGGTGAATTGCGTATTATGCGCACCCTCTAGTCACACTTCATTTTTGAATAATTTGGCATAGCCAAGAATTGAACCCGATAATGTCCATCAATACTTTTGTCAAGTATAATTTTTAGTCACGGAGTACTAAATTCTTTTTATTATAATTATAAAATTATAAAATATTAAAACAGTATTAAAATTTATCCCGCAACAACGCGCGACTTCAATACTCTCGTTAGTGCATGTTTCCATTCTATTATAATTATAATTATAATTATAATTATTCTATTAATATTAATCTCTAACCCACAATTTTAAGTAAAGTACACAAATTTCTTGTTTTTTATATCAAATGTCACTTTTACCATTTATATTAAAAATTTTTGAGAATGATCCGTGTAGTTTGTACGTTCATCAACTTTTTTTTACGAAAATGGTCTATGATTTTCACTTGTAACGCTGGATCCTTATATAGTTGTTAAAAATATTTCGTTGACTTTTGACATGTAACATTCACAGACATTTTACCCTCCATACTATTCCATCAATTTGATTTTTTTGCTGCAAACTTCTTTTTCTTCGACTAAACCTTACAATTAAGCGTCTGAAAATATCAAGAATGCAACAAGCACACACATAATAAACACACCAGAAGCATATAAATCTTGACTAGTCAACAAAGCTAAATCCACACCTGAATGTTACCGCATTACCAAAATATAGACATGTTTTGATCATGACATATAGGAAAATGCAAATGCTAAGAGTACATGGAGTGATGATTCATTCGGTCAATAAGTCTCAACTAATTGATTTCAGTTGGAAAAAATTGGAAGTGATGACTTAGTAAATCAGTTACTCTCAAATTTTTTTTTTTTATCTTTTTTTTTTCAAAATAAAAATGAAAAAACTAAAAAAAAAATTAACAATTATAAATAAAAATACTTCATTGATTATAATAAAAACATTACTATTTCTAAAAATAAAAATTACAATTTCATTAAATACTTTAAATACTATTTAACAAATCACGATTATTACAAAGATGATTAATGAGGTCATGTCTTTTAATGTGTTTCTCTATCATGTAAATCCATCGCCTTTCTTATATGGTGTCACATCTCTCGTGGCAAGCATTACCCTTGTAGGTTGGTCACTAACACATTATACTCTTCATTTTAAGTGATATGATAATTGTTAGTAATCATAATACTCCAAGATGCAAGCATACATGATTCTTTTTTAAGCGTTTATGCTATAAGCTTTTGTCGGTTGTTATAGCCTTTGGGTTTGATACTATTTACTTTTTCTAAATTAATATAAACGTTTGATTAAAATATAAATATATAAAAAGCGGATTTACTCGTTGAATGAACGATGAATACTCGAGGCGTGAAGTGTGACGGAAGGCGCTACTCATGCCAAGGAATGAGCTATTGAATCGTCGGTCAATTTTTTCGACGACCGGCTGATCCACTCCACAAGCTCTTATGTAGTAATCCATGTGAATTTTTATTTATTTTAGAATAGACATTTGTGAAAAGATAATATAGATAATAAAAGTAAAAAATTAGAGTTGATAATTTAATTTTAGAAGTAAACGTTTTAAGATCAACTAAAATGAAAGTATAGACATGTAATTTGAGACGTATGAAGTGTTATCTATCACATGATATTCTTAGAGCACAATGTGTGAGCCGTCTACATTAGAGCTACCAATGCTTTCGTTTTTTTGCTTTCTTGCTTACAATCTTATAAATATTCACTAAAATCATCTGAAACGCCTTTTCAACATTGAATGCTTCGAGTGCAGAAGTTTCTAGAAACACGAGTCCTTCTTGTTCAGCTAACCTTTGTCCATCACTTTCTTTAACAGCTCTGTTATGGCTCAAATCAGCCTTGTTTCCGGCCAACATGATGACAATGTTGGAGTCTGCATGGTCCATGAGCTCCCTTAGCCACCGGTGCACATTTTCAAATGATTGAGCCTTTGTTATGTCATAAATCAAGAGGACGCCTATGGCTCCTCTGTAATAAGCACTTGTGATGGCTCGGTGCCGCTCTATACCCGCTGTGTCCCATATATGTGCTTTTATTCTTTTACCTTCAACCTGCATTTATTGTTTTAAAACTTAATTGCTTTCATCTACAATAGTTTTTAAAATGAAATAAGGTTAATTTACTCTGCTCAAGCTATTTCCGGTAAATTGGGGTATCTCGGGACTATTTTTGACCCTTTTACCTGGTCACCTCAAGATATGCTGCTAATGAGTTTTGAACATGTGACTTCTTATAAGAAAATCAGAGCCCCAACAATTAGACTATCTTGAAATGGATTAAAAGGACAATTTGTTTGTATGGATGACATGTGTAGATGACAAACGAGTCAAATTACATACAAATGACAATAATCAAAAAGTTGCACACACATATAAAGGTTTTGAAATTTCATATACCCGATATATTTTCGATTCACGACAACTATATTCTGTTAAAAATTCTTGATTTCAAAGAAAAATTGAAATTCCATATAAATCTTCTACAATTTGTATGACAATGGATTCAGATACAATTTTCACACATTGAAATTAAGATTTTAAGGAACAAAATGTTTAACATGTTTATAACCCACACGAGAACCAATATTTATTAGAAATAAAAGATTTAAGCCAGCCAAACCTGAAGAGTCCTTGTAGCCAATTCGACACCAATAGTAGATTTAAAATCCAAACAGAATTCATTACGCGTAAACCTCGAAAGAATGTTAGATTTTCCAACACCAGAATCACCAATTAAGACTATCTTAAATAAATAATCATAGTCACTGTCAACCTTATATGCCATTTATTCTCTCTATATACTAATTATTCCCACAAACCTATAAACAAATGTAGAACACTAGATGAGTTCAAATTCAAAATCATATAGAATATATAATATTAATTAATTAATATATTATTATATAAATTAAAATGTATTATAGATGAAGAAATAACTAACCATGGAGAAATGACCGATGAAATAGTTGAGAGATTGGAGGGTAAAGGGTTGCAGAGAAACAGAAAAACCGAATAAATGGGATATTTAACGGGCAGTAATTCACTAATTCACAAAGAAACAATCAAAATTAAAAACATGGAATTGTTTCAAGTTAATTTGTAAGTTCTACTACCACCCCTTACATTATGTTTTAATCACACGAACAGGTGCTCGCACTTTGGCTTATTATGAACATGCCTAATTTGTTCATTTAATATAGTCAACTCACTTCCTACAAATAACTTCTTTTTCTCTACACCCACTTTCCCTTCCCTTAAAATGATTCCTTCAACAAATAAACCCACCCATCAGATAGTCGTGATGTTTGTTTTTGGCGTCGTTGTGTTAGTGTGGTCCCGTTATCTCGAGTCTCTAGTTTGTTCGCGAGTATAATTGTGCGGCTGCGTATGCTCTTGTGTGTTTTCTAGCATCTTGCTAGTTTTGTTTCGCGTTCTTCTTTTAATTATAAAATTTTCTTGCCTTTCAAAAAAAAAAACATCTCTCTATAAAACTAACCCTCCCCAATTTGTTGACAATGGTGGCGGAAGTTCTGAAACCTTTTCAGTTCCAACAAATCAACCCTTGTTCTCAGAGCTTCTTCGTTCTGTAGAAGATGCTAACAGTTCTCGCTCTCGTCCGACGACTAGTTCTGCTCCGGCGGAGCTCCGGCTGTCGGAAAACCCGTTTCCTTCCGGCCAGAACAGTGAGGGTGATACCATTTTTATCGGACGCTTAGAGAGGACAGTTACAAGACATATGATTGAATCGAAGTGTGGTAAGTTTGGATCGGTCTCTGAAATCAAATTTTGGTCTGCTAGAAGATATTGTTTCGTGACGTTCTCTAGTCCTTTGTGTGCTTCCGCTGCTGTGTGCTCGATGAATGGTTCTAAATTGTTTGGACGCCCTTTATATGTTGGTTGGCCAATTCGTAGGGGAAATAGGTCGTTCACAGGTAACAATCGCAATCCTACAACATCTAGATTACGCTGTAAGTTGCCTTCAAATGAGGCTGTTTTAAGTGCTTTGGATCTTAGTGTTTTGGTTGTTGATGTGGTTCCTTTCTCTGATTAGAAATTCCAAGCTTTTTTGGTCAAACACAAAATTGTTGCCAATCGGGTCATTAGGATGGGTAGATTCGGGTGCATTTTGGTATGTGCAGATCGAATAGGATTTGATTCAGCTGTAAGTGTGGATGTAATGACTTCATTTTGATCTCGCCCTTCAAAGATCTTGCCTGCAAATTTTTTAGGTTTATTTGGATTGAAATTGTTGGCATTCCGGTTACACATGTTTCCGATTGTAATATTTCTAAGGTTGCCTCTCTTTTTGGTGACGTTGTGTCATTGGCAAAATCTACGTCGGGACTTGGTAGTGTTGGAACTTCGTTTACTTTTATTAATACAGGTTGTGCTAAGCATGTACACGACTCCGTTGAAGTCGATCTTGAAGATGAGCATTTTTCGAACATTAATTTGTGGGCAAACGAGGTGAACCCATCACTTGTGGATGTCAATTGGTTTAATGATGTTTTTCCCGAAGATCTCCTTGCCATTTCGAACCGAATTGTTATGACGGAACATCCTTTTTATGGTAAACAAGTCGACAACGTGCAAGATGCTCTAGTGATTGAGAAGGCAGCTTTGGTTTATGAAGATGCTCAAGATATTGGTGTTCAAAGTGAGGTGAATTATGTTGTGGGTGAACAACAGGTTCAAGATTATGATGGCTCGGGCTTAAAATTTGGCAGTTTTGACGTTAATGTGTCTACTAACTCGTCGATTCGAGTTCAAGATGATCAAGATGTATTTAACAATTGCGTGGAGGTTCCTGTTGGCGTTGATATAGATTCTAGCTTGCAACATTCTGTTGCTTCTTCCTCGGTTACTACAGGTCCAGTTAAGTCCTCTTTTCAAGAGCAAAGCGTTAATGACCGTCCTTTGGGTCCCCGTTCAAAGAATGGTAAGAACAAGGCGATCAAGACAAAGAAGGATAAGGGTCCGTACGTGCTTAGGGATGAAGATGAAGCGGGCAAATCGATTGATAATGTAAACGGTGTCTTTCAAGGATTGGCGGATTGTGATCCGAGTACAATGAGTTTAGAAGTGAGCGATGAAGATTTGGTTGACCCCAGATGACGTATGTGGTGTGGAAGTGGATCAGAACGTTGGTTTCTTTGAGGGTCTTCAGATGGAAGGACTGCTCCCTTCTCCGGTGCCGAGTATTAGGATTGGTAGTTCTTCGACTAAGGTTTCATCTTATGAGATTGAAAATCGTTCGGGCAAGTTATTTAATCGATTGAATGTGAACGGTGTGGTTATTAAGCCGATCCTAAAAACTTGAAAAGGTAAAAAGGTTGTCGGTTAGTTTGTGTTCGACTTGATGCTTTTATGTTGTCTGGCATTTTTAGTTAGATTTGGTTTATTGTTTTTGTTCTTGTTTTAGATTGTGATTCGGGATTGGTTTAGAGTTTCGGTTGCTCAAGGCTCGGGCTTAGTTAACTTTGCTCTTTGGTTAGTGTTAATGTTAGGGTTCATTTGCTGCCTCCGAGCCTTGTGGCGCTTTTGTTTAGTTTGTATCCTTGTTCGTCTTTTTCATCTATTGATGAAAAAGCTATGTTTTTAATGTTATCGTTATTTTGCCAAAAAAATAAAAAATAAAAGAAACTTCTTTTTCTCTCTCTTGAAAAACGTGCAACCATTCCCAAATTTCCCATCTTTTATCTTTTCCGATCTAAATTTCTTTCCGATCTGTAACGTTCTCATCTTCTTCCTTTTGCACTACAAAATTAATTATATCACTGATCAAGTTCTTTACTAATTAGCTTGCTACATTTCTCTCTTTCTCTAAAAGTTCCTTTTCTCTCCCCACTCTATACAACCCCAGCTTTCATTTCTCTGCTTCGCCGTTAATGGCCTCCGGCCGGAGGTCAGGCTTTAGTTTCGGTCATTTACGTGCTTTTCTCTTCTCCTCTCTACAGATCTACGTTTTTTATCCTCCTCCCGGCGGTGGGTGTTTCTCCGGTGTGTCCTCCGTTCTTCTCGGGCAGCAGGCGACGAATGCCGTGAGTTCTTCACGGGATTCTGCTCGCCGGTGATGTAAGGCGGTTCATGGCGGGTTTCCACTGTTGGCTCTTGGTTTTTGTCCGCACTTTATCGCCGACATTGTCTCCTCCGTTTCGTATTCTTCTCCTTCACAGGCGGTGACCTCTTTTTGAGGTCTGTGGTTGTTGAGGTATGCTTTTCAGTTTGGTAGTATTTTCTTTCGATTTATGTGCTTGGCCGTCGTAGATTAGTTCCGGCGTTTGTGACCTGCGTTTTTGTCGGAAACATCGCCAGATCTACTGTTTCTTTTTTGTTTCTTTATTTTTTTTACATAAAGGCTGCTTTGCTTCACCCTCATATTTCCTAATGGGGACTGCTCGGTGGATGATCTAGCCGAATTCCGGCTGTCTGACCGGAAGTTTTGTCCGTAGACTGGTGGGCCTCTTTTTGGGCCGGGTTGGTTTTTGGTCTTGGGTTCGATATTGGTTGGCCAGGCCTGGTTGGTTTGGGCCTAGGGCTGACTTGGGCTAGTTTTCGGTCAGTTTGTTGGGCTTCGTGTTGGTTTGTTGGTTTTGTCCCTTGGTGGTTTTGTTGGATCTGATCCCGCTCGTTCCATTTTCATTGTCGTTGGGTTCAGTTCGGAACTGTCCGGCGTTGTTTCCGCCTTAGTGATCTTAGGGTTATTAAGCGCCAAAAGATTGGTCTCCTGAAGCTGTATTCTCGGTTGGTGCCCGATCATCCGTATGGTGGGGTTTCGACAGGTTAGGTTTCCTGAGCAGATTGTTTGGGTTTACTGGCCATCAGGGCTATAGTTTGGGTTACTGGTTGATGCGGTCTCAAGGTGAGTGTTTTCGGGTTGTCCGACGAGTGATTTGGATTTAGTGATATTCGTTTGGGGTTGATGCGATTTGGACAGTGGGCTCGTGGATTGTTGTTAGCTGTTGCCGATGTCGGTTCAGGTGAGGATTTTTTTTCAAGATTCGGTGGTCTAGGTGGCGGTTACTTCACGGAAATTTCAGTACTGGTTATTGTTATTGGTTGTATCGTTGTATTAACGTTATTGTAATAGGGCAATGTCAAACAGATTCGTATCAGTCAATGTAACAATTCATGTAACGCTCAAGATCATCGGATCTATTTTTATTTATTTATAATAATTCGTTCTTAGCCACACACAAAAAAAACCTTCCCACAACTATCATATTGTACCACATGTTATGCATACTTTTAATTCTTAATAACAGTCCTTAGAGCACTGCGAGTCGTTCAAATTTTTTATCGTTTCGACAATTTAATGCCGGGGACGGTGGACATCCCTGTAGTGACCCGAACTTTTCCATGTTTATATATATATTAAATGAAATTGTTATTTACATGATTAAGTGTTTCCAACATATTAAGCAATCAAACTTGTTAAGACTTGATTAATTGAAATAGGTTTCATATAGACAATTGACCACCCAAGTTGACCGGTGATTCACGAATGTTAAAACTTGTAAAAACTATATGATGACATATATATGGTTATATATATAGTTAACATGATATTATGATAAGTAAGCATATCATTAAGTATATTAATAATGAACTACATATGTAAAAACAAGACTACTAACTTAATGATTTTGAAACGAGACATATATGTAACGATTATCGTTGTAACGACATTTAATGTATATATATCATATTAAGAGATATTCGTACATCATAATATCATGATAATATAATAATTTAAAATCTCATTTGATATTATAAACATTGGGTTAACAACATTTAACAAGATCGTTAACCTAAAGGTTTCAAAACAACACTTACATGTAACGACTAACGATGACTTAACGACTCAGTTAAAATGTATATACATGTAGTGTTTTAATATGTATACATACACTTTTGAAATACTTCAAGACACTTATCAAAATACTTCTACTTAACAAAAATTCTTACAATTACATCCTCGTTCAGTTTCATCAACAATTCTACTCGTATGCACCCGTATTTGTACTCGTACAATACACAGCTTTTAGATGTATGTACTATTGGTATATACACTCCAATGATCAGCTCTTAGCAGCCCATGTGAGTCACCTAACACATGTGGGAACCATCATTTGGCAACTAGCATGAAATATCTCATAAAATTACAAAAATATGAGTAATCATTCATGACTTATTTACATGAAAACAAAATTACATATCCTTTATATCTAATCCATACTCCAACGACCAAAAACACCTACAAACACTTTCATTCTTCAATTTTCTTCATCTAATTGATCTCTCTCAAGTTCTATCTTCAAGTTCTAAGTGTTCTTCATAAATTCTACAAGTTCTAGTTTCATAAAATCAAGAATACTTCCAAGTTTGCTAGCTTACTTCCAATCTTGTAGAGTGATCATCCAACCTCAAGAAATCTTTCTTATTTACAGTAAGATATATTTCTAATACAAGGTAATACTCATATTCAAACTTTGATTCAATTTCTATAACTATAACAATCTTATTTCGAGTAAAAATCTTACTTGAACTGTTTTCGTGTCATGATTCTGCTTCAAGAACTTTCAAGCCATCCAAGGATCCTTTGAAGCTAGATCCATTTTTTTCATTTCCAATAGCTTTATCCAGAAAACTTGAGGTAGTAATGATGTTCATAACATCATTCGATTCATACATATAAAGCTATCTTATTCGAAGGTTTAAACTTGTAATCACTAGAACATAGTTTAGTTAATTCTAAACTTGTTCGCAAACAAAAGTTAATCCTTCTAACTTGACTTTTAAAATCAACTAAACACATGTTCTATATCTATATGATATGCTAACTTAATGATTTAAAACCTGGAAACACGAAAAATACCGTAAAACCGGATTTACGCCGTCGTAGTAACACAACGGGCTGTTTTGGATTAGTTAATTAAAAACTATGATAAACTTTGATTTAAAAGTTGTTCTTCTGGGAAAATGATTTTTATTATGAACATGAAACTATATCCAAAAATTATGGTTAAACTCAAAGTGGAAGTATGTTTTCTAAAATGGTCATCTAGACGTCGTTCTTTCGACTGAAATGACTACCTTTACAAAAACGACTTGTAACTTATATTTCCGACAATAAACCTATACTTTTTCTGTTTAGATTCATAAAATAGAATTTAATATGAAACCATAGCAATTTGATTCACTCAAAACGGATTTAAAAATGAAGAAGTTATGGGTAAAACAAGATTGGATAATTTTTCTTGTTGTAGCAACGTGAAAATTGGTAACAAATGTATATTAATCATATCCTAGCTAACTTATATTGTATTATACATGTATTCTAATATATTATGTAATCTTGGGATACCATAGACACGTATGCAAATGTTTTGACATATCATATCGACCCATGTGTATATATTATTTAGAACAACCATAGACACTCTATATGCAGTAATGTGGGTGTTAGCTATACAGGGTTGAGGTTGATTCCAAAAATATATATACTTTGAGTTGTGATCTAGCCTGAGACGTGTATACACTGGGTCGTGGATTGATTCAAGATAATATATATCAATTTTTTTCTGTACATCTAACGTTGGACAACTAGTTGTAGGTTACTAACGAGGACAGCTGACTTAATAAACTTAAAACAACAAAATGTATTAAAAGTGTTGTAAATATATTTTGAAGATACTTTGATATATATGTACATATTTGTTATAGGTTCGTGAATCGACCAGTGGCCAAGTCTTACTTTCCGACGAAGTAAAAATCTGTGAAAGTGAGTTATAGTCCCACTTTTAAAATCTAATATTTTTGGGATGAGAATACATGCAGGTTTTATAAATGATTTACAAAATAAACACAAGTACGTGAAACTACATTCTATGGTTGAATTATCGATATCGAATATGCCCCTTTTTATTAAGTCTAGTAATCTAAGAATTAGGGAACAGACACCCTAATTGACGCGAATCCTAAAGATAGATCTATTGGGCCTAACAAACCCCATCCAAAGTACCGGATGCTTTAGTACTTCAAAATTTATATCATATCCGAAGGGTGTCCCGGAATGATGGGGATATTCTTATATATGCATCTTGTTAATGTCGGTTACCAGGTGTTCACCATATGAATGATTTTTATCTCTATGTATGGGATGTATATTGAAATATCAAATCTTGTGGTCTATTGTTACGATTTGATATATATAGGTTAAACCTATAACTCACCAAAATTTTTGTTGACGTTTAAAGCATGTTTATTCTCAGGTGAATATTAAGAGCTTCCGCTGTTGCATACTAAAATAAGGACAAGATTTGGAGTCCATGTTTGTAAGATATTATGTAAAAACTGCATTCAAGAAACATATGTCGATGTAATATATTTCTATTGTGAACCATTATGTAATGGTCGTGTGTAAACAGTATATTTTAGATTATCATTATTTGATAATCTACGTAATGCTTTTGAAACCTTTATTGATAAAATAAAGGTTATGGTTGTTTTAAAAATGAATGCAGTCTTTGAAAAATGTCTCATATAGAGGTCAAAACCTCGCAACGAAATCAATTAATATGGAACGTTTATAATCAATATCAACGGGACATTTCAGTTGGTATCCGAGCGTTGGTCTTAGAGAACCAGAATTTTGCATTAGTGTGTCTTATCGAGTTTGTTAGGATGCATTAGTGAGTCTGGACTTCGACCGTGTTTACTTGAAAAATGATTGCTTAACAAATTTTGTTGGAAACTATATATTTTTAACATGTGAATATTATGTGATATATTAATCTCTTAACGCGTTTGATATTATGTGATAGATGTCTACCTCAAGAACAAGTCCCATTGACTCACCTAATAATAATGAAGAGTCAAATGTAAATTGGAATGATTCGTGGACTGATTCACAAGTTCCCGAAGAGGAACCGGAAGAAGAGTCGGAACCGGAAGAAGAATCAGAACCGGAAGAAGAAATAGAACCAGTGGGGGAAATAATAAAACGGTTAAGTAGAAGAAAATCCTCAACCAACCGACCAAAGTTAATTATGATCAATGGTGTTTCCGCCAAGGAAGCAAAGTATTGGGAGGATTACCAATTCTCCGATGAATCGGATCCCGACAAGGATTCCGATGATGTTATAGAAATTACCCCAACACAATTTAATAAGGCAAAAGAGAACAATAAGGGAAGAGGCATAAAAATAGAGAAATTTGATTCTAAACCCGATGAACTTTATATGTATCGTCAACACCCATATTTCTTAAGTTGTGACAATAACCCGAGAACCTCTAAACCACCAGGTTTTTCTAAACCAATGTGGAAAACGACAGCTCGTATTAGGGGAACATCATATATCCCTAGAAACTTGGCAAAATGAACCAAAACCGAAGAAGAAGAAACGAGCTAGTCGGAATAAGATAGTTGTATTCGTGTAGTGTAATATATGTAATATAGTGTGCTTATGCTTTATGATATATGTAAAAATTGCTTGTATTAATAAGTATTTTTTTAATGAATCTAACTCTTGTCTATTTTACAGTATAAAAACACAAAATGGATAGACAACCCAATATTTTAAGAGACCTACCCGGAGACATGATTGATGAAATCTTGTCTAGAGTCGGTCAGAATTCCTCGGCACAACTATTTAAGGCGAGATCAGTTTGTAAGACATTCGAAGAACGTTCCAAGAATGCCTTGATTTATAAAAGGCTTTCGTTCGAAAGATGGGGGATATCACATTAGGAAATCCATAAGTTACGATGTGTTTACTTTGACGCATATATTGCGGGGAACCCAAATGCTATTTTACGCAATGGGTTAAGAAATTATTTTGACTCAATATATCCGAATATAGGACTTCGTGATTTAGAAAAAGCGGCTAACATGCAACATAAAGAAGCATGTTATGCTTACGGGTTAGTAATGTTCGCTTCTCACCAAAGTGAGAACAAGAACATCGGGCTACAACTATTAAACAAAACGTTCCCACAAGTGACGGAGTCGGTAATTGGGGTAAGAAATGAGGTTTTTAGGTTATTACGAGACTGTTGGTCATTACGTAACCTTCATCCTTTTGACGACGTTACAACACATTGTCTTACTATCGGTCACAACGGTTATGTTCCACAAAACCAAGGATGAGAAGTGGTATTAGTAAAACCAGAATGCATGAGTTGTTTCTGGACGTATGAATTACGTGTCTTTATTGCCTTTGCTGAACGCCTTATTTATTAACTAGAATTATCTTCGCAACTACTTTGTATCAAAGTTTTATGTGCTATATTTCATGCTATATGTAAAAAAAAGCGGTATTGTAAGTTTGCAAGTTATTGTATAAAGGTTTGAATATGATTTTTTATTTTTTTGTGATTAGTTTTTCATATAGAATTGTAGTAGTTGAAATGGTATGTTAGCTACTAAGTATGAACTTAACGGGTAGTTACTACCCGAATTAAAGAGTATAAAATGCTAATATGAAGAAAGAGCTTTTATAAATAAGTTCATATTACTCTACGAAATAGTATTGACTACTCTTGATATTCTATATGATTAACTCGTTTCATTTGACTATTTTAAAGGAAATGACACCGACTACTCGACACACCTTGAATATGAGCGAAGAGGAATTTCGTGCCTTTCTTGCTTCAAACATAGCCGCAGTACAGGCTGCCCTACATACCAACAATAACCTTGGATCTAGCAGTACAGGAAATCGTGTAGGATGCACCTACAAAGAATTCACTGCCTGCAAACCTTTGGAATTTGATGGAACCGAAGGACCGATCGGATTGAAACGGTTGACCGAGAAAGTCGAATCGGTGTTTGCCATAAGTAAGTGTACTGAAGAGGACAAAGTGAAGTACGCTACGCATACCTTCATAGGTTCTGCGTTAACATGGTGGAATACCTATCTAGAGCAAGTGGGACAAGATGATGCTTACGCACTACCGTGGTCAGCATTCAAGCACTTGATGAACGAGAAGTACCGTCCCAGAACCGAGGTCAATAAGCTCAAGACAGAACTTAGAGGGTTACGAACCCAAGGATTTGATATTACCACGTACGAAAGACGATTCACAGAATTATGCCTATTGTGTCCGGGAGCGTTCGAAGATGAGGAAGAGAAGATCGACGCGTTTGTGAAAGGATTACCGAAAAGAATCCAAGAAGATATAAGTTCACACGAGCCCGCCTCCATACAACAGGTATGTAGAATGGCTCACAAACTAGTGAACCAGATTGAAGAAAGAATTAAAGAACAGACTGCTGAAGAGGCCAATGTGAAGCAAGTCAAAAGAAAGTGGGAGGAAAACGGTGATAAGAATCACCAATACAACAACAACAGCAATTACAACAATAATCGCAACAACTATCCCAACAATCGCAACATCAATCGCAACTACAACAAACGGCCCAACAACAACAATAACAACAACAACAACAACAACAACAACAACAATAACAACAACAACAGCAGCAACTACAACAATCATCCCAACAATAATAATAACCGCAACAACAACAACAACAATCAGAAGCAGCTATGCCAAAGGTGTGAAAAGTATCACTCAGGGTTCTGCACCAAATTTTGCAACAAGTGTAAAAGAAATGGTCATAGCGCGGCGAAGTGTGAGGTCTACGGACCAGGGGTTAACAGAACGAAAGGAACAAATGGTGTCGGAACGAGTAATGGCGGAGCAAGTAGTGTCGGAGCAAATTATGCCAATGTAGTTTGTTATAAATGTGGAAAACCAGGCCACATTATTAGAAATTGCCCGAACCAGGAGAACACGAATGGACAAGGCTGCGGAAGAGTTTTCAATATTAATGCGGCAGAGGCACAGGAAGACCCGGAGCTTGTTACGGGTACGTTTCTTATTGACAATAAATCTGCTTACGTTTTATTTGATTCGGGTGCGGATAGAAGCTATATGAGTAGAGATTTTTGTGCTAAATTAAGTTGTCCATTGACGCCTTTGGATAGTAAATTTTTACTCGAATTAGCAAATGGTAAATTAATTTCAGCAGATAATATATGTCGGAATCGAGAAATTAAACTGGTTAGCGAAACATTTAAGATTGACTTGATACCAGTAGAGTTAGGGAGTTTTGATGTGATAATCGGTATGGACTGGTTGAAAGAAGTGAAAGCAGAGATCATTTGTTACAAAAATGCAATTCGCATTATACGAGAAAAAGGAAAACCCTTAATGGTGTACGGAGAAAAGGGCAACACGAAGCTACATCTTATTAGTAATTTGAAGGCACAAAAACTAATAAGAAAAGGTTGCTATGCTGTTCTAGCACACGTCGAGAAAGTACAAACTGAAGAAAAGAGCATCAATGATGTTCCCATCGCAAAAGAATTTCCCAATGTATTTCTGAAAGAATTACCGGGATTACCCCCACATCGATCCGTTGAATTTCAAATAGATCTTGTACCAGGAGCTGCACCAATAGCTCGTGCTCCTTACAGACTCGCACCCAGCGAGATGAAAGAACTGCAAAGCCAATTACAAGAACTTTTAGAGCGTGGTTTCATTCGACCAAGCACATCACCGTGGGGAGCTCCTGTTTTGTTTGTCAAGAAGAAAGATGGTACATTCGGGTTGTGTATCGACTACCGAGAGTTGAACAAACTTACCATCAAGAACCGCTACCCACTACCGAGAATCGACAACTTATTTGATCAACTACAAGGCTCGTCTGTTTATTCAAAGATTGACTTACGTTCCGGGTATCATCAAATGCGGGTGAAAGAAGATGATATTCCAAAGACTGCTTTCAGAACACGTTACGGTCATTACGAGTTTATGGTCATGCCGTTTGGTTTAACTAATGTACCAGCTGTGTTCATGGACCTTATGAACCGAGTGTGTGGACCATACCTTGACAAGTTTGTCATTGTTTTCATTGATGACATACTTATTTACTCAAAGAATGATCAAGAACACGGTGAACATTTGAGAAAGGTGTTAGAAGTATTGAGGAAGGAAGAATTGTACGCTAAGTTTTCAAAGTGTGCATTTTGGTTGAAAGAAGTTCAATTCCTCGGTCACATAGTGAACAAAGAAGGTATTAAGGTGGATCCGGCAAAGATAGAAACTGTTGAAAAGTGGAAAACCCCGAAAACTCCGAAACACATACGCCAGTTTTTAGGACTAGCTGGTTACTACAGAAGGTTCATCCAAGACTTTTCCAGAATAGCAAAACCCTTGACTGCATTAACGCATAAAGGGAAGAAATTTGAATGGAAGGATGAACAAGAGAAAGCGTTTCAGTTATTGAAGAAAAAGTTAACTACGGCACCTATATTGTCATTGCCTGAAGGGAATGATGATTTTGTGATTTATTGTGACGCATCAAAGCAAGGTCTCGGTTGTGTATTAATGCAACGAACGAAGGTGATTGCTTATGCGTCTAGACAATTGAAGATTCACGAACAAAATTATACGACGCATGATTTGGAATTAGGCGCGGTTGTTTTTGCATTAAAAACTTGGAGGCACTACTTATATGGGGTCAAAAGTATTATATATACCGACCACAAAATTCTTCAACACATATTTAATCAGAAACAACTGAATATAAGGCAGCGTAGGTGGATTGAATTGTTGAATGATTACGACTTTGAGATTCGTTACCACCCGGGGAAGGCAAATGTGGTAGCCGACGCCTTGAGCAGGAAGGACAGAGAACCCATTCGAGTAAAATCTATGAATATAATGATTCACAATAACCTTACTACTCAAATAAAGGAGGCGCAACAAGGAGTTTTAAAAGAGGGAAATTTAAAGGATGAAATACCCAAAGGATCGGAGAAGCATCTTAATATTCGGGAAGACGGAACCCGGTATAGGGCTGAAAGGATTTGGGTACCAAAATTTGGAGATATGAGAGAAATGGTACTTAGAGAAGCTCATAAAACCAGATACTCAATACATCCTGGAACGGGGAAGATGTACAAGGATCTCAAGAAATATTTTTGGTGGCCGGGTATGAAAGCCGATGTTGCTAAATACGTAGGAGAATGTTTGACGTGTTCTAAGGTCAAAGCTGAGCATCAGAAACCATCAGGTCTACTTCAACAACCCGAAATCCCGGAATGGAAATGGGAAAACATTACCATGGATTTCATCACTAAATTGCCAAGGACTGCAAGTGGTTTTGATACTATTTGGATAATAGTTGATCATCTCACCAAATCAGCACACTTCCTGCCAATAAGAGAAGATGACAAGATGGAGAAGTTAGCACGACTGTATTTGAAGGAAGTCATCTCCAAACATGGAATACCAATCTCTATTATCTCTGATAGGGATGGCAGATTTATTTCAAGATTCTGGCAGACATTACAGCAAGCATTAGGAACTCGTCTAGACATGAGTACTGCCTATCATCCACAAACTGATGGGCAGAGCAAAAGGACGATACAAACACTTGAAGACATGCTACGAGTATGTGTTATTGATTTTGGAAACAGTTGGGATCGACATCTACCGTTAGCAGAATTTTCCTACAACAACAGCTACCATTCAAGCATTGAGATGGCGCCGTTTGAAGCACTTTATGGTAGAAAGTGCAAGTCTCCGATTTGTTGGAGTGAGGTGGGGGATAGACAGATTACGGGTCCGGAGATAATACAAGAAACTACCGAGAAGATCATCCAAATTCAACAACGGTTGAAAACCGCCTAAAGTCGACAAAAGAGCTACGCTGACATTAAAAGAAAAGATATAGAATTTGAAATTGGAGAGATGGTCATGCTTAAAGTTGTACCTTGGAAAGGTGTTGTTCGATTTGGTAAACGAGGGAAATTAAATCCAAGGTATATCAGACCATTCAAGATTATTGATCGTGTCAGACCAGTAGCTTACCGACTTGAGTTACCTCAACAACACGTGGCTGTACATAACACTTTCCATGTCTCGAATTTGAAGAAATGTTTTGCTAAAGAAGATCTCACTATTCCGTTAGATGAAATCCAAATCAACGAAAAACTTCAATTCATCGAAGAACCCGTCGAAATAATGGATCGTGAGGTTAAAAGACTTAAGCAAAACAAGATACCAATTGTTAAGGTTCGATGGAATGCTCGTAGAGGACCCGAGTTCACCAGGGAACGAGAAGATCAGATGAAGAAGAAATACCCGCATTTATTTCCAGAAGATACGTCAACACCTCCAACTGCTTAAAATTTCGGGACGAAATTTATTTAACTGGTAGGTACTGTAGTGACCCGAACTTTTCCATGTTTATATATATATATATATATATATATATATATATATATATATATATATATATATATATATATATATATATATATATATATATATATATTAAATGAAATTGTTATTTACATGATTAAGTGTTTCCAACATATTAAGCAATCAAACTTGTTAAGACTTGATTAATTGAAATAGGTTTCATATAGACAATTGACCACCCGAGTTGACCGGTGATTCACGAACGTTAAAACTTGTAAAATCTATATGATGACATATATATGGTTATATATATAGTTAACATGATATTATGATAAGTAAGCATATCATTAAGTATATTAATAATGAACTACATATGTAAAAACAAGACTACTAACTTAATGATTTTGAAACGAGACATATATGTAACGATTATCGTTGTAACGACATTTAATATATATATATATCATATTAAGAGATATTCGTACATCATAATATCATGATAATATAATAATTTAAAATCTCATTTGATATTATAAACATTGGGTTAACAACATTTAACAAGATCGTTAACCTAAAGGTTTCAAAACAACACTTACATGTAACGACTAACGATGACTTAACGACTCAGTTAAAATGTATATACATGTAGTGTTTTAATATGTAATCATACACTTTTGAAAGACTTCAAGACACTTATCAAAATACTTCTACTTAACAAAAATGCTTACAATTACATCCTCGTTCAGTTTCATCAACAATTCTACTCGTATGCACCCGTATTCGTACTCGTACAATACACAGCTTTTAGATGTATGTAATATTGGTATATACACTCCAATGATCAGATATTAGCAGCCCATGTGAGTCACCTAACACATGTGGGAACCATCATTTGGCAACTAGCATGAAATATCTCATAAAATTACAAAAATATGAGTAATCATTCATGACTTATTTACATGAAAACAAAATTACATATCCTTTATATCTAATCCATACACCAACGACCAAAAACACCTACAAACACTTTCATTCTTCAATTTTCTTCATCTAATTGATCTCTCTCAAGTTCTATCTTCAAGTTCTAAGTGTTCTTCATAAATTCTACAAGTTCTAGTTTCATAAAATCAAGAATACTTCCAAGTTTGCTAGCTTACTTCCAATCTTGTAGAGTGATCATCCAACCTCTAGAAATCTTTCTTATTTATAGTAAGATATCTTTCTAATACAAGGTAATACTCATATTCAAACTTTGATTCAATTTCTATAACTATAACAATCTTATTTCGAGTAAAAATCTTACTTGAACTGTTTTCGTGTCATGATTCTGCTTCAAGAACTTTCAAGCCATCCAAGGATCCTTTGAAGCTAGATCCATTTTTCTCATTTCCAATAGCTTTATCCAGAAAACTTGAGGTAGTAATGATGTTCATAACATCATTCAATTCATACATATAAAGCTATCTTATTCGAAGGTTTAAACTTGTAATCACTAGAACATAGTTTAGTTAATTCTAAACTTGTTCGCAAATAAAAGTTAATCCTTATAACTTGACTTTTAAAATCAACTAAACACATGTTCTATATCTATATTATATGCTAACTTAATGATTTAAAACCTGGAAACACGAAAAACACCGTAAAACCAGATTTACACCGTCGTAGTAACACCGCGGGCTGTTTTGGGTTAGTTAATTAAAAACTATGATAAACTTTGATTTAAAAGTTGTTCTTCTGAGAAAATTATTTTTCTTATGAACATGAAACTATATCCAAAAATCATGGTTAAACTCAAAGTGGAAGTATGTTTTCTAAAATGGTCATCTAGACGTCGTTCTTTCGACTGAAATGACTACCTTTACAAAAACGACTTGTAACTTATATTTCCGACTATAAACCTATACTTTTTCTGTTTAGATTCATAAAATAGAGTTCAATATGAAACCATAGCAATTTGATTCACTCAAAACGGATTTAAAAATGAAGAAGTTATGGGTAAAACAAGATTGGATAATTTTTCTTGTTGTAGCAACGTGAAAATTGGTAACAAATCTATATTAATCATATCCTAGCTAACTTATATTGTATTATACATGTATTCTAATATATTATGTAATCTTGGGATACCATAGACACGTATGCAAATGTTTTGACATATCATATCGACCCATATGTATATATTATTTGGAACAACCATAGACACTCTATATGCAGTAATGTGGGAGTTAGCTATACAGGGTTGAGGTTGATTCCAAAAATATATATACTTTGAGTTGTGATCTAGCCTGAGACGTGTATACACTGGGTCGTGGATTGATTCAAGATAATATATATCAATTTTTTCTGTACATCTAACGTTGGACAACTAGTTGTAGGTTACCAACGAGGACAGCTGACTTAATAAACTTAAAACATCAAAATGTATTAAAAGTGTTGTAAATATATTTTGAATATACTTTGATATATATGTACATATTTGTTATAGGTTCATGAATCGACCAGTGGCCAAGTCTTACTTTCCGACGAAGTAAAAATCTGTGAAAGTGAGTTATAGTCCCACTTTTAAAATCTAATATTGTTGGGATGAGAATACATGCAGGTTTTATAAATGATTTACAAAATAGACACAAGTACGTGAAACTACATTCTATGGTTGAATTATCGAAATCGAATATGCCCCTTTTTATTAAGTCTGGTAATCTAAGAATTAGGGAACAGACACCCTAATTGACGCGAATCCTAAAGATAGATCTATTGGGCCTAACAAACCCCATCCAAAGTACCGGATGCGTTAGTACTTCGAAATTTATATCATATCCGAAGGGTGTCCCGGAATGATGGGGATATTCTTATATATGCATCTTGTTAATGTCGGTTACCAGGTGTTCACCATATGAATGATTTTTATCTCTATGTATGGGATGTATATTGAAATATGAAATCTTGTGGTCTATTGTTACGATTTGATATATATAGGTTAAACCTATAACTCACCAATATTTTTGTTGACGTTTAAAGCATGTTTATTCTCAGGTGAATATTAAGAGCTTTCGCTGTTGCATACTAAAATAAGGACAAGATTTGGAGTCCATGTTTGTAAGATATTATGTAAAAACTGCATTCAAGAAACATATGTCGATGTTATATATTTCTATTGTGAACCATTATGTAATGGTCGTGTGTAAACAGTATATTTTAAATTATCATTATTTGATAATCTACGTAATGCTTTTGAAACCTTTATTGATAAAATAAAGGTTATGGTTGTTTTAAAAATGAATGCAGTCTTTGAAAAACGTCTCATATAGAGGTCAAAACCTCGCAACGAAATCAATTAATATGGAACGTTTATAATCAATATCAACGGGACATTTCAATCCCGACTCCGCGCCGGCGTTAAATGCCGGCGTCGTCTCCCACCGTTGCCTGTGTAACGTTGTGATTTTGGTTATTTTTGTAACATTATATATATATATATATATATATATATATATATATATATATATATATATATATATATATATATATATATATATATATATATATATATATATATATATATATAATTTCTTCTTCTATATATACATATGCATTTTATACATTGATAATGCTAAAAACGAACATATATTTCATAGCATTATTCCTCAAGAAAGACAAGCTTTTAGTTGCAATTGTTCTATTTAAAAGTGATATTCGTTTAAATAATAAAAGGTGAAGACAAAAGACAGATTCGACGAATTGAAGACGCAAACGACCAAAAAGCTCAAAAGTGCAAAATACAATCAAAGAGGTTCCAATTATTGATAAGAAACGTCTCGAAATTACAAGAGTACAAGATTCAAAACGCAAAGTACAAGATATTAAATTATTCGCAAAGACGTTCGAAAATCCGGAACCGGGACCAGAGTCAACTCTCAACACTCGACGCAACGGACTAAAAATTACAAGTTAACTATGTATATAAATATAATATAATATATAATTAATTATATAAATTATATATATTATATTTATATAATAATCCGTCGGCAAGAAAGGCTCCAAAATGGTGTGAGCTGTAAAATCGAACTCCGCGACTTGCGGAGTTCAAAGAGGGAAAAGGCTGTGACTCGCGGAGCTCACCTGGACTCAAATCCCTATAAAAGTAAACGCAGTTTGATCGCAAAAATATCCAAAAAAATTCAATCTCTCTCTATATATGTATACGTAAATATATATAATTTATATTTTAATTTTAAATTCTAATAATAAGGGTATGTTAGCGAATGTTGTAAGGGTGTAAGTCGAAATTCTGTCCATGTAACGCTACGCTTTTTTTAATCATTGTAAGTTATGTTCAACCTTTTTAATTTAATGTCTCGTAGCTAAGTTATTATTATGCTTATTTAAAACGAAGTAATCATGATGTTGGGCTAATTACTAAAATTGGGTAATTGGGCTTTGTACCATAATTGGGGTTTGGACAAAAGAACGACACTTTTGAAAATTAGACTATGAGCTATTAATGGGCTTTATATTTGTTTAACTAAATGATAGTTTGTTAATTTTAATATAAAGATTTACAATTGGACGTCCCTATAAATAACCATATACACTCAATCGGACACGATGGGCGGGATATTTATATGTACGAATAATCGTTCATTTAACCGGATATGGGAATGGATTAATAGCCACTAGAATTATTAAAACAGGGGTGAAATTATGTACAAGGACACTTGGCATAATTGATAACAAAGTATTAAAACCTTGGGTTACACTCAGTCGACATCCTGGTGTAATTATTAAACAAAGTATTAAAATATTGTTACAGTTTAAATCCCCAATTAGTTAGAATATTTAACTTCGGGTATAAGGATAATTTGACGAGGATACTCGCACTTTATATTTATGACTGATGGACTGTTATGGACAAAAACCAGACGGACATATTAAATAATCCAGGATAAAGGAAAATTAACCCATGGGCATAAAACTAAAATCAACACGTCAAACATCATGATTACGGAAGTTTAAATAAGCATAATTCTTTTATTTCATATTTAATTTCCTTTATTTTATATTTAATTGCACTTCTAATTATCGCACTTTTATTTATTGTTATTGTATTTAATTGCACTTTTAATTATCGTACTTTTTAATTATCGCAAGTTTATTTTATCGCACTTTTATTTATCGCAATTTCATTATCGTTATTTACTTTACGCTTTAAATTAAGTCTTTTATTTATTTTTAATATTTTACATTTGGTTTTAACTGCGACTAAAGTTTTTAAAATCGACAAACCGGTCATTAAACGGTAAAAACCCCCCTTTATAATAATAATATTACTTATATATATATTTGTATTTTTATAAATTTAAACTAATATAGCGTTAAGCTTTGTGAAAAAGATTCCCTGTGGAACGAACCGGACTTACTAAAAACTACACTACTGTACGATTAGGTACACTGCCTATAAGTGTTGTAGCAAGGTTTAAGTATATCCATTCCCTAAATAAATAAATATCTTGTTTAAAATTGTATCGTATTTAATAGTATTTTCTTGTAAAATTTAATAGTATTTTATACCCCTTAGCTTTAACATCAAGTATTTTTGGAGCCGCTGCCGGGGAACTTAAACGCCGAAAGCGCAACGCTAAATATTAAAAAAAAATTTATTTTTAGTTTACTTTTATTAAAATATGCTTTTGTAAAAATACGTTTTAAATATTCAAAAATATAAAAAGAAAACAAATATATAAATATTTTTAAGAGTTTGTGAAATATTTAAGTTTTATAAAGTTTCTTTATTTTTATTTTATAAAAATATAAGTTTTATTTAAATATTTTGTTTTTATTTAAAACATAAAATCAAAAACCGAAAAAAAAATATATTTATAAATCTAGTTTTAAGAGTTTTATTTATAAAATTATAAAATATTTCTATTTTTATTTTAGGTTTTAAAATATAAGTTTTATTAAATTTATATAAATATATTTTATTTAAAACAGAAAAATAAATAAATAAAATATAAATAAAACTGACCTGTTGAATTTTGACCTGCATCTCGTCTGAGCCTGAACCCTCCGTGACTCGCGGAGTTATTGAACCAGACCAACCGCGACTCGCGGAGCCGTCTGACACGGGCCACACAGGAACCCTAACAGCATTAATTACGGGATAATTATTATTATTATTAATTTTAAAACCTAATTAGGGTTTGATTAGTTAATTAATTTTAATTAATTTAGTTTTATTTATTTAATTTGTAATATTAAGTTTATTTAGTTTTATTAATATATAAAAATTAATAGTTTTATAAAATAAATAATATAAAAATAATATTTTTATAAAAAATTGTACTTTTTTTACAACCTTTAGTATATTTTTATATTTTGTCCCTTTTTATTTGTTTTTAGCGTAACTTTTGTGTTTTTCGCTAGTTTTTAGTTTTAAACTTAATTTTTGCCATAGTTATTTTTATTTATAGATTTTTAGGCTTTGTCGTAAAATCCCTTAAGTGCTTTTTCTTTAGACTAAGATCTAGGTGCTTTAGAATTTTGCGACGCCTTTTTAAATTTTAGTGTTTTTTTTTTTTTTAAGTTATTGCCATTTGGGATATAGTTTTACTTGTAAGCTTTAATATTTTTAGACACCTTTTACCTATGTATCAATTATCATTCCAATTAGTAATCTCAATTTGCGATTATAATTTTAAGTTAGTGGTAGTAATAAGGTTGGGTTAGTCGAGTGTTTTTAAGTTTTAAAGTCATTTTTTTTCTTTCGTATTTTTCGACGCCTTTTATTTTTCGACCTTTTTCGACGCGCTCTTTTTCTTTCTTATTTCTCGTCATTCTAGTTTTTAGGACTTAGAATTTTTTCTACTTCTTATCTATACTTCTTAAAATTATGAAAATTTATTTTAAGTGGTTAAATTGATAGACATCAAAATTTTCTGGTTCGTAGTAATAGTTGGATTTGTACGTGGACCGGGTTATTGGAGCCAAACAGCCCTCAATTATATTGAGACCAAACGAATCCTGCCCCTCTGCTGCATCTTTTGGCTATTCGAAACGTGGGCAAAATCAGAAAAGTCTATTAATTGGATAACTTATATAATTTTTCTTTCCTTTTAAAAACTAATAGGATATTCAGTGAATGCACCGAGCAAGACGTTCACCACCTTTTGTACGTTCACCACCTGTAACTAGATCAAGACATCTAGCAAATATTACCGCCGTTGATTTTCCTTTAGAATCGTCATCCAGTAGACCAAGTACTCCAATTCAAATTTCCAATAATCCATTTTTTGAACCCGACCTCACAATTGAGAATCCGGATAATATTCAGGGACAATTCATAGATCCTGAACCATTAAATTTTCCTCCGGAGCCACCAATCATTCAAATAGATATTGTTGAGGAACGAACCATTAAATCAGAATCCTCTAGTGATTCGGATTCAACAAATTCAAACATGGAGAATCTGGAACCTTTAAGTATGGAAGACCGAATGAGAGCTAAACGCACTGGCCAAGGTCACGCAATTACTCATCCAGACATTAATGCGCCAGATTATGAAATCAAAGGAAAAATTCTACACATGGTGACTAATCAATGCCAATTTAGTGGTGCGCCGAAGGAAGATCCAAATGAACATCTTCGTACCTTTAATAGGATCTGCACTCTATTTAAAATCCGAGAAGTGGAGGATGAACAGATATATCTCATGTTATTTCCCTGGACTTTAAAGGGAGAAGCCAAAGATTGGTTGGAATCGTTACCTGAAGGGGCGATTGATACATGGGACGTTTTAGTTGAAAAATTTCTTAAACAATTCTTTCCGGCATCTAAAGCCGTAAGACTTCAAGGAGAAATTGTTACGTTCACACAGAAGCCAAATGAAACTCTATATGAGGCATGGACAAGATTTGGAAAGTTATTAAGAGGATGTCCGCAACATGGTTTAGACACCTGTCAAATAGTACAAATATTCTACTAAGGATGCGACATCACTACAAGAAAAGACATAGATATAGCAGCTGGTGGTTCTATTATGAAGAAAACCGAAACTGATGCTTACAAAATTATTGATAACACTGCTTCCCACTCACATGAGTGGCACCAAGAAAAAGATATCGTTAGATCATCTAAAGCAGCTAGAGCCGATTCTAGCCATGACTTAGATTCCATTTCTGCAAAGATAGATGCTGTCGAGAGACGAATGGAAAAGATGACTAAAGATATCCACTCAATACGAATTAGTTGTGAGCAGTGTGGAGGACCACATTTGACAAAAGATTGTCTCAGTATTGAATTAACAATGGAACAAAGAGAGAATATTTCATACATAAACCAAAGGCCTGGAAATAATTATCAGAATAATTATCAACCGCCAAGACCGATTTACAATCAAAACCAGAACTATAACCAAAATATTCCATACAATAACCAACAAGGTCGTAGCAATCAACAAGTATCCAATAATACTTACAATCAGCAAAGACCTAATTTTCAAAACAAACCACCACAAACCGATGATAAAAAGCCGAATTTAGAAGATATGATGACGAAGCTAGTTGAAACTCAAACGCAGTTTTTCACATCTCAAAAACAAACTAATGAACAAAATGCTCAAGCATTTAGAAATCAATAAGCTTCTATTCAAAATTTGGAACAAGAAGTAAGTAACCTAGCAAGGTTAATAGGTGAAAGAAAACCGGGAAGTCTACCTAGTGATACAAATGCTAACCCCCGAAATGAAACAGCTAAAGCCATTACCACAAGAAGTGGTACAACACTTAAACCACCTGAAATACCTGTAACTTTTGATGAAGCTATTCCTACTCCACAAGAACCACAACCTGATCAAGATAAGGAAAAAGAACCGGTAGTTGAAAAGGTTAATGAAGATAACACAGCTAAGGATAAACCTTATGTTAAACCATACCAACCACCACTTCCTTACCCGAGTAAAATGAAAAAAGAAAAACTTGAAGCCGAGCAATCCAAATTCTTGGATATGTTTAAACAAATAAATGTAAATCTTCCTTTCATT
Organism: Rutidosis leptorrhynchoides; assembly: GCF_046630445.1. NCBI lineage: Eukaryota > Viridiplantae > Streptophyta > Magnoliopsida > Asterales > Asteraceae > Rutidosis > Rutidosis leptorrhynchoides. The sequence continues at coordinate 616,165,470 of NC_092334.1, read as the reverse complement.
GATGTGATTTCAGGAATGCCTAGATATGCTAAATTTCTGAAAGATCTAATCTCAAATAGAAAGAAAATGGAAGAACTCTCGGCTGTTACTATGAATGCTAATTGTTCAGCAGTGCTGTTGAATAAGATACCAGAAAAATTATCTGATCCAGGAAGTTTCACAATTCCATGTTTTCTGGGTAGTCTTAGTTCAATAGAAGCATTGGCAGACTTAGGTGCTAGTATAAATTTAATGCCGTATTCATTATACGCTAAACTAGACCTTGGAGAATTGAAACCAACCAGAATAAGTATACAACTAGTCGATAGATCAATAAAATATCCTAGAGGGATAATGGAGAACATGCTAGTTAAAGTTGGTACTTTAGTATTTCCAGTAGATTTTGTTGTTCTGGACATGGAAGAAGATTCTCAAGTTCCTCTCATATTAGGAAGACCATTCTTAAACACGGCTAAAGCAATGATAGACGTGTTTGGTAAGAAACTGACCCTAAGTATAGAGGACGAGAGTGTTACCTTTTCAGTTGATAGAGCAATGCAACAACCGCAATCTGTAGATGATACATGTTATTATATTCAAATTATAGATTCACATGCAGAATTGTTGGAAGAATTTCCAGAATTACAAGGAACAGGAGAATGTTCTTTAGGAGAAGGAACTGAACAAATTGATGAAGCTGAAATGTTAGCTACACTAATAGCAAATGGATATGAACCAACAACAGAAGAAATTCAAATGCTAAAAGAAGAAGACAGATATCGATATAAATCATCGATAGAAGAACCTCCGAAATTAGAGTTAAAGCCACTTCCAAACCATTTGGAATACGCTTATTTACATGGTGAATCTGAATTACCTGTAATAATATCGTCTTCTCTTACTGAAAATGAGAAATCATAACTCATTTCTGTGTTGAAAGCTCATAAACCAGCCATTGCATGGAAGATTCATGATATAAAAGGAATAAGTCCTTCGTATTGCACACATAAAATCCTTATGGAAGAAGGTCATAAAACGTATGTGCAACGCAACGAAGACTAAATCCTAATATGCAAGATGTAGTTAAAAAAGAAATTATTAAACTGCTAGATGCAGGTTTAATTTATTCAATTTCTGATAGTCCATGGGTAAGCCCAGTTCAATGCGTTCCTAAGAAAGGTGGCATGACTGTCATTACAAATGAGAAAAATGAGCTTATTCCTACTATGACTGTAACAGGATGGCGTGTATGTATTGATTATAGAAAATTAAATGACGCCACCAGAAAAGATCACTTTCCCTTACCTTTTATTGATCAAATGTTGGAAAGATTAGCCGGAAATAGTTACTATTGTTTTCTTGATGGTTTTTCCGGATATTTTCAAATTCCAATAACACCCGAGGACCAAGAGAAAACCACGTTCACGTGCCCTTATGGTACTTTTGCTTACAAACGCATGCCATTTGGACTTTGCAACGCCCCTGCAACCTTTCAAAGGTGCATGATGGCGATTTTTCACGACATGATAGAAGAATGCATGGAAGTTTTCATGGATGACTTTTCAGTCTTCGGTGATACATTTGAATCATGTCTAGCTAATCTTAAATGAATGCTGATTAGATGCGAACAATCAAATCTAGTTCTTAATTGGGAGAAATGCCATTTCATGGTTAAAGAAGGCATCGTTCTTGGACATAAAATTTCAAAAGAAGGAATTGAAGTGGACAGAGCTAAAGTAGATGTAATTGCTAAACTTCCACATCCCACCAATGTTAGAGGAGTTAGGAGTTTTCTAGGGCATGCCGGTTTTTACCGACGTTTCATAAAAGATTTTTATAAAATTGCCACTCCTATGAATAAACTCCTAGAAAAAGATGCTCCGTTCATCTTTTCAGATGAATGCATCAAATCTTTTAATATTCTTAAAGAGAAACTCTCTAATGTGCCGATCATGATAACACCAAATTGGAATCTACCGTTTGAACTAATGTGCGATGCAAGTGATTTTGCAATGGGAGCCGTTTTAGGACAAAGGATTGAAAAACGATTTCAACCTATATATTATGCTAGTAAGACGTTACAAGGAGCACAAACGAACTATACAACTACTGAAAAAGAACTCCTTGCTATTGTCTTTACTTTTGACAAATTTCGTTCATATCTCGTTCTAGCAAAAACGGTGGTCTATACCGACCATTCTGCTCTTAGATACCTATTTTCGAAACAAGATTCCAAACCAAGATTAATCCGTTGGATCTTACTCTTACAAGAGTTCGATATTGAAATCCGAGATAAAAGAGGAGCAGAAAATCTCGCCGCTGATCATCTTTCTCGTCTTGAAAATCCCGAATTAGAAGTTCTAAATGAATCGGCCATACAAGACAACTTTCCTGATGAATATCTATTGAAGATAGATTATAATGAAATTCCATGGTTTGCAGACTATGCAAACTATTTAGTATGTGGATTCCTTGAAAAAGGATTATCGTACCAAAAACGAAAGAAATTCTTCGGTGATATAAAACACTATTTCTAGGAAGATCCACATCTGTTTAAAAGTTGTCCAGATGAAATAATACGCCGATGTGTATTCGGAGATAAAGCTAGTAAAATTTTAAACCATTGTCACACAGGACCAACAGGAGGGCATTATGGGCCTCAACTAACAGCAAGAAAAGTTTATGATGCTGGATTCTATTGGCCTACAATTTACAAAGACGCACACCTTCTTTGCAAATCCTGTGATGCTTGTCAAAGGGCCGGAAAAATAAGTCAACGTGATGAAATGCCACAAAATGTCATTCAAGTATGCGAAGTATTTGACATTTGGGGTATTGACTTTATGGGTCCATTTCCAAAATCTCATAATAATCTCTACATTCTCGTAGCCATTGATTATGTATCTAAATGGGCGGAAGCACAAGCTCTCCCAACTAACGATGCACGAGTTGTAGTCAACTTTTTAAAATGTCTTTTTGCAAGGTTTGGAACACCGAAAGCTTTAATAAGTGATCGGGGTACTCATTTCTGTAATAATCAACTTGAGAAAGTTCTCAAAAGATATGGAGTAACTCATAAAATCTCCACTGCATATCATCCACAAACAAGTGGACAAGTTGAAAATACCAACCGAGCTTTAAAACGTATTCTAGAAAAAACCGTAGGATCAAATCCGAAGGAATGGTCCATTAAATTGGAGGATGCACTCTGGGCTTTTAGAACAGCCTACAAAACTCCAATTGTGTAACGACCCGGATTTTTCCGATCGTTTTACACTTATAAGATTAATATTTACATAAATTAAAACTTACCAACATGATAAGCAATCTAAATTGTTGAGATTTATGATTTTGAAAAGAGTTTTACATAACGTTTAACCGTCTAGTTTGACCGATGATATCACGAACTATACAATATATGTTAATTATACGTTTGTGTATATATATGTATATATACATATTTAACATGATTTAAGGATGTTTAAATATCTCATTTTGTATTAATAACAATAAGTTATAAGTATATTTTAAAACTACTAACTTAAGCTTTCAAAACGATAACTATACGTAACGTTATTTGACATAAATACTTACGACCTATAATGTTTATACATATATCGTATATATAATGTATTTAATCACTTTTAAAGACTTAAATACATAAAACAATATAAGTATATTCACAAAAGATAGCTATATTTGAATCCTCATTCCATTTTTCACAAGATTTCTATACGTATATCTAGAGTATATGTACTCGTATCATACCTAGCTTCTATACGTATTTACTATTGGTATATACACATCAAATCACCACCAACCAGCCCTTGTTCATGCCTTATGTATAAGGTAACTACTTTTGTTATTTAGTATGACAATTTCACATGATTAAAAGATCTTTTCACAAAATTACAAATTTATACACCTTTTACACCACCATAAATACATGCATCCATTTTCAATTTTTGGAACATCATTTCTCTAGCTAAACACACACACTTACTAGCCTCATGTCTCTCTAAGAACTCCAGCAAAAATCCTCTCAAGAATCACCTTAAACACCACCATAAAAAGATCAACAAAAACACTACAAAAATACAACTTTCAATTCAAGTTTATGTCTTAAGTTGCTTCCAATCTTTCATCCAATTTCATCACTCTTTTGGTTCTAGGTTTTTACTCCTCTTTTACAGCAATCTTGTCCAAGTAACTTGAGGTAGTAACTTTGTTCATAACCTTATTCGATTCATATATATATAGCTATCTTATTGTATGGTATACAATTTTAACAACAAAAACATAGTTTGAATGATTTCAAACTTGTTTGCAAACTAAATAGATCCTTCTAACTTAACTTTTAAAATACTTCAAGACCTGTAATATAACTTAAATATATGCTAATTTAACAAGGTATAACTTGGTTTTTCAAAGAATACCTTAAAAAACTGTTTTTATGACGTCGGAGTGCAACCGGGGGCTGTTTTGGGTTGGATAATTAAAAACCATCTTGAACTTTGAATTGGAGGTTTATATTCTGGAAAAATGATATTTCTTATGAATATGTTAACACATAAAAATTTCATGATTTAATTCATAGTATAAGTATTTTTAGAAAAATGGTCATTAAATGATGTTTTTGTAACAAAAATGATTAACTTCATAAGTTTCACCAAAATTTGACCTATGACCTATGATTTCGAATACAAACTAAGGTATTTACAGTTCATATTCTTAAAGAGGGACTCGATCCAAGGAAGTGGAAAGTTGAATCAACGAAAACGGAGTTGTAACGAAGAAATTATGACCAAAACAAAATCGGATATCCAAGACTAGTTTAGCCACGAAAATAATTGGAGAAAATTAAATAAATCACATCTTCCTAAAGTAACATGATATTTTATACATATGTACTCATAATTTAATTTTATATGGTTCAGGATCACCCGTAAACAATACGAGAAGATTAATCATAAGATCTCATGATTGTACGCAACACGTCATTTGACAACACCGGTACTTTATGTACGCAACACGTCATTTGACAACACCGGTACCATGGGTCAAGATTAATCTCGACCAATACATATACGATGGGGGTTTTATTTATTTCATTGGGGGTTTATTAAACAACTAAATATGAACCATTAAAATTGAATTACTAACATCGGACTGCTAACTACGGACTAAGGAATTATTAAAAGTATTAAAAGTATTATAAGTATATATATGTGACGATTGTTTAAAAAGAAAAGGTATTGATATATTATATATGGATAGGTTCGTGATATCAATCGGAGACCAAGTCGAAATTACATATCTTCAAGACAAAAGTGAGTATATAGTCCCACTTTTAAACTCAAAATATTTCGGGATGAGAATACATGTATTTTATGTTTTACGCTATGGACACAAGTAACTGAAAAATATATTCTACGTTGAGTTGTACCACTGGCATACTTCCCTGTAGCTTGGTAACTAATATTTACAGCGGTATTGTAAACGCGAATCCTGTTGATAGATCTATCGGGCCTGACAACCCCAACCGGACTGGACGACCAGTATTCAACGGTTGCACAGTACTTCGTTTCGTGACTACACCTTGGTACGGTGTAGTAAGATTTCATAATAAAGGGAATATGCGACGTGATTAAATGTTAAGTATGGTTACCAAGTGCTCAACCACTTAGAATATTTTTATTAAAATGTTTATATATGAAATCTTGTGTTCCATTGTTATAACGCTGCTAGCATCAAACCTATATATCTCACCAACTTTATGTTGACGTTTTAAAGCATGTTATTCTCAGGTATGAATTAAGTCTTCCGCTGTGCATTAGCTCATGTTAAGGATACTACTTGGGACCTTTTAAGCCATGATACAAAGACGTTGCATTCGAGTCATTGGAGTTCAATAGAGAATATAAATAAGTAAATGACAGATTAGGTCATTTGGATATTATGAAATGTTAGACGAAAATGTCAAATATTGATGTAATGATAGTTTGCCTTTTAAGAATAAATGCAACGTTTGTAAAATGTATCATATAGAGGTCAAGTACCTCGCAATGTTATCATATGTTATTGTATTCGTCCCTATGGATTGGGTCGGGTCGTCTCATGTGGTATCAGAGCGTTGGTCTTAGCGAACCAGGCCTTGCATTAGTGTGTCTAACTGGTAGTTGTTAGGATGCATTAGTGAGTCTGGACTTTGACCGTGGTCAAAAGTTTTGCTTATCATATCTAGTCGAAAATCATCTGCTTATCATCCTTAAGAATTGCCTGCTTAGTATTCTTAAGTCTAGACACGTCTTACTGCATTTGGTGCATCTATAGTGTATAGACAAAATTCGTATCCTAGCGTATCTGTTGCTATAGACATTGCCTGACGAATTTTAAAGATTCTCCGTAATTCACGGGATTTTGAGTATTATAAATACATATGTAAATTATGTATTGAAGAATACCAAACCCAACTCCTATAATCTATTCCAAACCAAAAATTCATTTCCCTGACTGTACAAGATGAACTCCGCGTCCAGTTCGAATTCCTCCGACTCCGACAGCTACGCTGATATGGATTTCCATTCGGGCTCCGAAGGCAGCGTCACTGGAATGGATCAACCAATTTCTCATCATCTATTCTGGATGAATTGGGGATGGGTTCGTAGTATACTAAATTATTGGAGACAAGAAGAAGGTGATCCCTTTCACCCACCGAATTGCCCCATTGGCGACGAACCTGAAGCACTTACCGGCGAACCTGTTCGAGAAACCATTTTCTCTCTCATTTCTCGAGTATCTCGTCACGATTATATCCTATCCCATATTTCGGATCTTGTTCATTCGCTCACTCCAACTGCCAATCATCCTGGTGTACTAGCAGAAATTAACGAACTTCGCGCTCGTGTGACGGCTTTGGAGAACACGGTGCGAAGGTTACAAACACCAGCAGCAGCACCAGCAGCATAACCAGTACCGTTAACAACATCAACCTCGCAATCTTCAGTACCAGTAGCATCATCGACGTCAACGACATCATCAGCATCAACACCAACCGTATCATTACCACCACCAACAATCACATCCGCACCACGTACCTCAACATCATCATCTGAACTTCGAATATGATCTTTGTTCTACATATCATTCTACACCAATTACCTCTTCTTTATGTATCGTTCTTCGTTCGACATGACGATTATGTAATCTCTAATGTTTTGGAGATTATGTAATCTAGTAATAACGATAAATCAAATGAGTTGAATATTTTATTGACTCATTAAATTCATAGTTACCTCCGAAGAAAATATATATGCAAATATATTTTCATAAAGATTGTAATTAAAAATTTCATTCGTACAAACTGTTAATGATGAAAATATTTTAACGGGTGGGTAGTACCCAAGGAATATTTAGAATTCACATTAACAAGTTACACTGTACATTCTTCGAATCTGATTCAACGATCATTTATTATCCTACTTACAATTACCGATATACGTATCCGTTCACCCCAGATTAACCATTTCCATTTAAATTTTATATTTGGATTTTTACCTATCCGAATCCAACAAGTGGCATAATGAAGAAACATTGGCAAAATAAAAATTGTTAGAAACAGATGAATTAATTAATTGAAATTGTGATAGGATTACACGCTAACTGTTCCGGCTAACTGTTCCCAGCTAACTGATTAATATTTAATTTATCGCAATTTACATTCTTGCAATTTTAATTTCTGTACTTTACATACCGTCGGGACACATGTACAACAACACGTCGGATTAATTCTGAGACAACACGTTGTATAATGGGTCATGATATATATTTATTTATTTTACGCATTTTAAATAACGGGACACGTATACAAGGTTTCGACTTATCATATTGATCCATCTATATATATATTTCGGAACAACCATAGACACTCTATATGTGAAGGTGGGAGTTGGCTATACAGGGTCGGAGTTGATTCCAAAATATATATATACTTTGAGTTGTGATCGACACCGAGACCAGTACACGGGTCACGATACGTATTAAGTAATTCGAATATTATATATTTAGTTCATATATGAATTTATTGAACCATTGGACAATCGGACTATTGGACTGCTAACTTTGGACAATTAAAAATGAGTTAAAATGATGATTATTACATATGAAACTAAACAATCCTTCAAGTTTGCCACTTGATTCTATTTTAAACCTCATTTGTATCTTGACGATTACAATTCGCATTCACAACTTTTCATGATTCTTGAAAACATCTCGATCGAGAAGTTCAACCAGCCGCACCTCGTCTACGGAATAAAGATTTATGCATACAGTTATGCACCTAAAAATTTTTGAACTCGAAGTTATAGTTAAAACGTATCCGCATCGAATTCCTTATCATCCATTAGCAAAAACAATCACGCGATTCCTTTTCAATTAACTAATTTTGTCACAGCTCCACTTCGATATCTCAGTAAGACTACTCTTATTACAATCTCGATATATATATATACGTTGTTCTTTCGCCATCGTTACCGGAGAACCTTTTATATTCCATCATATTACCATCAGCGTTTAATCATCTAAAAATACAATTCTCCTTAAACCATCTTGGTTTGATAACCAATGACCCAGATCCGATAACTTTGAAAATACTGATGAAGCAGCATGTTGTAGAAGGTCTTAATGACCAAATGTTGATGATAAAAGAAGGAAGTGTTAGGAACGCTCGATAGAAAATTGGTACTGAAAACCAGATTGAACAAACCATGAAGGAGACTCTGAACAAGTTACAAGGACTAAACTTGTACATAAAGAATTATGACGATTCTGTAGCAAACACCTTGCTTCTGAATCTAAACCCTTACGGGTCAATCTTCATCATCATCCTTCGACATTAGAAATTCCAAGATATTATCATATCTTTCATTATAAATATCCTCAATATTTCTGAAGATATTTTCACCACTATCCTTATCTGAAATCATTTATCTCTCTGTAATATCTGCGTTACAATATAAAGGAAACTGTGTTAGTTTCTAAATCCTTCAAGTTTAAAATAGGAATGTTCTGAAGCAGTGTTGGGAACTGATGCATGAACTAGTATAATATAATGAAACTTGATCAACTTCATTATATTACAGTAAGTCATGTTAAGTTTCTAATGGAATATGATGATTCACAGTACCGTCATCATGTGCCATGTTACACGACTTTTACATTCTATCCAATTCCGAAACATATTAAGAACAAATCATCTTGATAGTTCTATTTTCCTGGATATTCTGGTAATTTGACAAATCAAAATCGTGCCATTACCATTCCTTTCTTAGAGCATTAGCTATGTTCATTTCGAATTTTATACCTACGAATTTCGAACTATTGATCGCTTGACTCAAGGACGGGAAGAAGAAACGAAGGGACAAAGTCCCAAAATAGAAATTGGGGTATAGATTACAGCAAATAGGAGAGAGTATTAACTATGGATGACAATGATTATGGAAACCAGAAGCAGGAGCATCGAAATATAAGGAAAGATATCAAACCCAATAACCACCCAGAAACTACAAACCGTGTGTATCAATACGTATGGCGACGTAAAGACACGGGAGAATTAGAAACATTATAATTCCAAGAAAATCATAAAAGTGAATAGATTCTTCTAGCAGTAGATGAAAGAGAAGAATGAAAGATATGAAAGTTAGAAGTATAACAAAAATCAGAACGGGATGAAGCATTTTAAAGGATACCTTAAGGTATGAATTAGAGGAGGAAGAGTAAGAGATGTGAGGTATGGAAGTAAGAAAGGGAAGGAGGTGGATTTATAGTGAAATATCCGACAAAGAAATCGAAACAGATTATCGCATTAAATCAAAGGAGATCCTGTTTTCTAAATCATCGAAGAACCAAATCTTATTACATAAGATTTTCTTTAAATCCCTTAAATTCTGGAAATCAATCCTAATCTCGACATCGGTTAAAACAATTCTATATTCACTCATTTCATTCTTTTGTGATAGCTTCACTCGTGCGCTTCACATGACCGAATCGTTTTATCCATATCTTCCAATAATGATAAAACTCTATTAATACCTCATATTCGTCATGAAAACATTCCTATTGTTATTTATGACAACCTCTACCAAATTTCGGGACGAAATTTCTTTAACGGGTGGGTACTGTAACGACCCGGATTTTTCCGATCGTTTTACACTTATAAGATTAATATTTACATAAATTAAAACTTACCAACATGATAAGCAATCTAAATTGTTGAGATTTATGATTTTGAAAAGAGTTTTACATAACGTTTAACCGTCTAGTTTGACCGATGATATCACGAACTATACAATATATGTTAATTATACGTTTGTGTATATATATGTATATATACATATTTAACATGATTTAAGGATGTTTAAATATCTCATTTTGTATTAATAACAATAAGTTATAAGTATATTTTAAAACTACTAACTTAAGCTTTCAAAACGATAACTATACGTAACGTTATTTGACATAAATACTTACGACCTATAATGTTTATACATATATCGTATATATAATGTATTTAATCACTTTTAAAGACTTAAATACATAAAACAATATAAGTATATTCACAAAAGATAGCTATATTTGAATCCTCATTCCATTTTTCACAAGATTTCTATACGTATATCTAGAGTATATGTACTCGTATCATACCTAGCTTCTATACGTATTTACTATTGGTATATACACATCAAATCACCACCAACCAGCCCTTGTTCATGCCTTATGTATAAGGTAACTACTTTTGTTATTTAGTATGACAATTTCACATGATTAAAAGATCTTTTCACAAAATTACAAATTTATACACCTTTTACACCACCATAAATACATGCATCCATTTTCAATTTTTGGAACATCATTTCTCTAGCTAAACACACACACTTACTAGCCTCATGTCTCTCTAAGAACTCCAGCAAAAATCCTCTCAAGAATCACCTTAAACACCACCATAAAAAGATCAACAAAAACACTACAAAAATACAACTTTCAATTCAAGTTTATGTCTTAAGTTGCTTCCAATCTTTCATCCAATTTCATCACTCTTTTGGTTCTAGGTTTTTACTCCTCTTTTACAGCAATCTTGTCCAAGTAACTTGAGGTAGTAACTTTGTTCATAACCTTATTCGATTCATATATATATAGCTATCTTATTGTATGGTATACAATTTTAACAACAAAAACATAGTTTGAATGATTTCAAACTTGTTTGCAAACTAAATAGATCCTTCTAACTTAACTTTTAAAATACTTCAAGACCTGTAATATAACTTAAATATATGCTAATTTAACAAGGTATAACTTGGTTTTTCAAAGAATACCTTAAAAAACTGTTTTTATGACGTCGGAGTGCAACCGGGGGCTGTTTTGGGTTGGATAATTAAAAACCATCTTGAACTTTGAATTGGAGGTTTATATTCTGGAAAAATGATATTTCTTATGAATATGTTAACACATAAAAATTTCATGATTTAATTCATAGTATAAGTATTTTTAGAAAAATGGTCATTAAATGATGTTTTTGTAACAAAAATGATTAACTTCATAAGTTTCACCAAAATTTGACCTATGACCTATGATTTCGAATACAAACTAAGGTATTTACAGTTCATATTCTTAAAGAGGGACTCGATCCAAGGAAGTGGAAAGTTGAATCAACGAAAACGGAGTTGTAACGAAGAAATTATGACCAAAACAAAATCGGATATCCAAGACTAGTTTAGCCACGAAAATAATTGGAGAAAATTAAATAAATCACATCTTCCTAAAGTAACATGATATTTTATACATATGTACTCATAATTTAATTTTATATGGTTCAGGATCACCCGTAAACAATACGAGAAGATTAATCATAAGATCTCATGATTGTACGCAACACGTCATTTGACAACACCGGTACTTTATGTACGCAACACGTCATTTGACAACACCGGTACCATGGGTCAAGATTAATCTCGACCAATACATATACGATGGGGGTTTTATTTATTTCATTGGGGGTTTATTAAACAACTAAATATGAACCATTAAAATTGAATTACTAACATCGGACTGCTAACTACGGACTAAGGAATTATTAAAAGTATTAAAAGTATTATAAGTATATATATGTGACGATTGTTTAAAAAGAAAAGGTATTGATATATTATATATGGATAGGTTCGTGATATCAATCGGAGACCAAGTCGAAATTACATATCTTCAAGACAAAAGTGAGTATATAGTCCCACTTTTAAACTCAAAATATTTCGGGATGAGAATACATGTATTTTATGTTTTACGCTATGGACACAAGTAACTGAAAAATATATTCTACGTTGAGTTGTACCACTGGCATACTTCCCTGTAGCTTGGTAACTAATATTTACAGCGGTATTGTAAACGCGAATCCTGTTGATAGATCTATCGGGCCTGACAACCCCAACCGGACTGGACGACCAGTATTCAACGGTTGCACAGTACTTCGTTTCGTGACTACACCTTGGTACGGTGTAGTAAGATTTCATAATAAAGGGAATATGCGACGTGATTAAATGTTAAGTATGGTTACCAAGTGCTCAACCACTTAGAATATTTTTATTAAAATGTTTATATATGAAATCTTGTGTTCCATTGTTATAACGCTGCTAGCATCAAACCTATATATCTCACCAACTTTATGTTGACGTTTTAAAGCATGTTATTCTCAGGTATGAATTAAGTCTTCCGCTGTGCATTAGCTCATGTTAAGGATACTACTTGGGACCTTTTAAGCCATGATACAAAGACGTTGCATTCGAGTCATTGGAGTTCAATAGAGAATATAAATAAGTAAATGACAGATTAGGTCATTTGGATATTATGAAATGTTAGACGAAAATGTCAAATATTGATGTAATGATAGTTTGCCTTTTAAGAATAAATGCAACGTTTGTAAAATGTATCATATAGAGGTCAAGTACCTCGCAATGTTATCATATGTTATTGTATTCGTCCCTATGGATTGGGTCGGGTCGTCTCAAATTGGAACCACACCTTTTAGACTCGTTTATGGAAAAGCATGTCATCTTCCAGTAGAAATTGAACACAAAGCATTTTGGGCTTTGAAGACATGTAATCTTGATTTACATGAAGCTGGACGTCTACGGTTAAGTCAACTAAACGAATTAGAAGAATTAAGACATGAAGCATACGAAAATTCATTAATCTATAAAGAAAGAACGAAGAAATGGCATGATAAAAGAATCAGAATTCAAAAGAATTTAAAGAAGGAGACAGAGTTCTTCTTTTCAATTCACGATTCAAGCTATTTCCTGGAAAATTGAAATCAAGATGATCTGGACCATTCATAGTCAAAAGAGTTTTTCCATACGGAACGATAGAATTAATAAATTCAAATGGAATTGAATATAAGGTTAATGGTCACAGAGTTAAACATTACATAGATAGTCCAATGGAAATCGACAATGAAGTTAATCACAATTTCGATACCACAGCTAACTAAGTGTGGGGAGAATCAAGTCTTTAAAGGATAATATGTATTTCTGTTAGAGTTAGAATTTCTGTTTTCGTGTAGTTCTCGAAAATGGAACCCGAATGGTCTTTCCCTAGCAGACCCTAAAGAACTAGTCTTCTCCCCCCATTCCGATTTTTTATTTTTTTTAGGAAATGAAGACTTCCTGTGAACTAAACCATGGTCTAATGCTACACACTTTGATCACTAAACGTAATAATGACACACTTCCGAGTGAAATAGTATCAGTAATCAGAGAAAGATTGGACGGAGTAAGAAAAGAATCCAGATGCGAAGATAATAAGTTACAATTTGGTAAAGGGAAATCAAAATCTGCAGCGAAAAGAAGAGCACGACACCTTGAAAGATGTCACAAATGCGGAAAATGGTCACATGGAGGTAAATGTTCAAATAATCAAACCTATTCAAACACCGAATTTGTTACTTTATGCAGAGACGGACTGTACATATGTTTAGAAGAAAAAAACACTGAATGCTCGAGGTTACGCCTTTGTAGCTATGGAAAACCAATTAAACCGACTATCTTATAAGTGGGATAGATCATATCACTAAGAATACTATCTCACAGTTAAGTCTGTACAGTTTTTATTTTTATTTTTAACCTTTTGATAATAAACGCTAATTTGTTCGCTATAAAGTATTAAATTGGTATTGAATAAAATTAGGTTTGGCGACCGAAATTATTGATATCATACAAAAATTTATTACATCACTGCGAAATTTAACGTTTATTCTTAAGGTATAAATATCTTTAATCAATCAACCCAAAATATTTCAAAAATTTGTCATGAGTTAAATTAGGTCATGGAACCGAAATTACTTTACAGAAAAGAGGGGCGCATATTTTTGATAATATTTGATTGATTAAAGTGGGATAAAAGCCAAAAAGTTTTTTAATTTTATTTTTACCATGTTTTTAAAATTAATATATAAATCTTAAATTAATATTGTGAACTTTGTAAGATCAATATGTTTAAGTTTGTCAATATTTGAAAAATTTTAATATTTTTAATATAAGTTTGTATGTATAACAACAAAATTAAATATAAGTTTGTTGTGAATTTATAATATGAATTTTTAATTAAGTTTGGTGTGAATTTTTAATTTTATGCATTTTAAATTTAAGTTTGGTGTGAATTTAAAAACAAAAATTTACTTTATTTCGTTAAGTTAAAAATATGATTTTTAAAATTCGTCGTAAGTTGAAGACTAGGTCTTTGAACCGAAATTGCTTTACCCGAGGGAGGGACGAGAACTTTTATTATCATTATTTTTAATCTTATTAAACTAAAGTATGCCAAAAATATTAAAAAAAACCCAAAAATCTTTACTTTTAAAACCGCGCTTTGAATTGACAAATTTTAAAATTTTGTCGAGGGACGGACTAGGACATCGATCCGAAACACCCTCGCTCCTAAAGGAAAAACAAATTTTTAAAATTTAATTAATTATAAGTTTTATAAAGTATAAGGTTTTATATAAAAAAAAAAAAAACCAAACGTCGCGAGTTGAGAGTTTGTAATGTCCAAATGCCGCGACTCGCGGAGGACCAAAAAACCCAGAAAAAAAATAAAACGCAAAGAAACAGATCAGTCCACCCACAACCACACTCCAAACTGCGAAAATATACCCGAAAATACCGAAAAACACACACCAAATTCGCAATTTTTGACCGTTTTTCATCAAATCTTTTACTAAAATCATGTTGAGAAGGATGCTATCAAGGAATTACTCAAGAAAAACGGTAAATTTCTACACCTAAACACCATTTAATTCGAAAATTGGTGTTCTTGAGCAATTTTTCCCCAATTCGATTTTGATACTTTTTAGTGTAATTATGCTTAAATTGCTTATGTATTATGCTTGTATAACCTATATTGGTGCTATTTAACATGATTAGAAGCCTTAAACTTCAAATTTTGAGTAATCTAGGGTTTGTGTTCTTGAGCAATTTGGGGCTTTTTGATATAAACAGGTTATGGCCGATTTTTGTCATGAATTATTGCTAAATTAAGTAGTATAACATATTTAGGTAGTTAAATGATCCAAACTTTGAGCCTAAACATGATTTTGAGAATTAAAGTGGACTTTTTCAAGTCTAAAATTCATGAACTTGATTTTTGAGAAATAATGCCATTTGAAACTTGTTTAAATGCTAGTAATGATTATTTTGACATGTTATTTGAGTTTAATGCTTATGAACTTGGCGAACATTTTCGTATATGCTTATTTGAAAAAGTGTAGATTTGATAAAAATATGAAAATGAGCATAAGTTTGATATAAATTGGACATGTCATTATTTTGATTGATGATTTTGCTGACACTAATGCATATTTGGATGCACAAAAATTGTGTTTGATGTGTTTTGCAGACTGAAAGGGGTGAATCTTCATCCCAAGCTCGCAATGCTCCTCCTGAGAATGTGGAACAACAGGATATTGATAGCTATTATAAACAAGATATACCTCATCCAGTTATGACATTTTCAGATATGCATTTGGAAGAGTTGCACCCGAACTTGAGATTTGACAGACGTTGGATAGATTATCGAAAATACCAAAGGGGCTTGCATACTCTTCATTCTAAAGCTGTTGAAGTACCTAGGGTAATAGAATGGGGACCATTAGTGAAATGTCCCGTTCTTATTGATTAAAAATGTTCCATATTAATGGATTTCGTTGCGAGGTTTTGACCTCTATATGAGACGTTTTTCAAAGACTGCATTCATTTTTTAAAACAAACCATAACCTTTATTTCATAGATAAAGGTTTTAAAAAAACTTTACGTAGATTATCAAATAATGATAATCTAAAATATCCTGTTTACACACGACCATTACATAATGGTTTATAATACAAATATGTTACAACAAAATAAGTTTCTTGAATGCAGTTTTTACACAATATCATACAAGCATGGACTCCAAATCTTGTCCTTATTTAAGTATGCGACAGCGGAAGCTCTTAATAATCACCTGAGAATAAACATGCTTAAAACGTCAACAAAAATGTTGGTGAGTTATAGGTTTAACCTATATATATCAAATCATAATAATAGACCACAAGATTTCATATTTCAATACACATCCCATACATAGAGATAAAAATCATTCATATGGTGAACACCTGGTAATCGACAATAACAAGATGCATTTTTAAGAATATCCCCATCATTCCGGGACACCCTTCGGATATGATATAAATTTCGAAGTACTAAAGCATCCGGTACTTTGGATGGGGTTTGTTAGGCCCAATAGATCTATCTTTAGGATTCGCGTCAATTAGGGTGTCTGTTCCCTAATTCTTAGATTACCAGACTTAATAAAAAGGGGCATATTCGATTTTGATAATTCAACCATAGAATGTAGTTTCACGTACTTGTGTCTATTTTGTAAATCATTTATAAAACCTGCATGTATTATCATCCCAAAAATATTAGATTTTAAAAGTGGGACTATAACTCACTTTCACAGATTTTTACTTCGTCGGGAAGTAAGACTTGGCCACTGGTTGATTCACGAACCTATAACAATATATACATATATATCAAAGTATGTTCAAAATATATTTACAACACTTTTAATATATTTTGATGTTTTAAGTTTATTAAGTCAGCTGTCCTCGTTAGTAACCTACAACTAGTTGTCCACATTTAGATGTACAGAAATAAATTGATAAATATTATCTTGAATCAATCCACGACCCAGTGTATACGTATCTCAGTATTGATCACAACTCAAACTATATATATTTTGGAATCAACCTCAACCCTGTATAGCTAACTCCAACATTCACATATAGAGTGTCTATGGTTGTTCCGAAATATATATAGATGTGTCGACATGATAGGTCGAAAAATTGTATACGTGTCTATGGTATCTCAAGATTACATAATATACAATACAAGTTGATTAAGTTATGGTTGGAATAGATTTGTTACCAATTTTCACGTAGCTAAAATGAGAAAAATTATCCAATCTTGTTTTACCCATAACTTCTTCATTTTAAATCCGTTTTGAGTGAATCAAATTGCTATGGTTTCATATTGAACTCTATTTTATGAATCTAAACAGAAAAAGTATAGGTTTATAGTCGGAAAAATAAGTTACAAGTCATTTTTGTAAAGGTAGTCATTTCAGTCGAAAGAACGACGTCTAGATGACCATTTTAGAAAACATACTTCCACTTTGAGTTTAACCATAATTTTTGGATATAGTTTCATGTTCATAATAAAAATCATTTTCTCAGAATAACAACTTTTAAATCAAAGTTTATCATAGTTTTTAATTAACTAACCCAAAACAGCCCGCGGTGTTACTACGACGGCGTAAATCCGGTTTTACGGTGTTTTTCGTGTTTCCAGGTTTTAAATCATTAAGTTAGCATATCATATAGATATAGAACGTGTGTTTAGTTGATTTTAAAAGTCAAGTTAGAAGGATTAACTTTTGTTTGCGAACAAGTTTAGAATTAACTAAACTATGTTCTAGTGATTACAAGTTTAAACCTTCGAATAAGATAGCTTTATATGTATGAATTGAATGATGTTATGAACATCATTACTACCTTAAGTTCCTTGTATAAACCTACTGGAAAAGAGAAAAATGGATCTAGCTTCAATGGATCCTTGGATGGCTCGAAGTTCTTGAAGCAGAATCATGACACGAAAACAAGTTCAAGTAAGATCATCACTTGAAATAAGATTGTTATAGTTATAGAAATTGAAACAAAGTTTGAATATGATTATTACCTTGTATTATAATGATAACCTACTGTAAGAAATAAAGATTTCTTGAGGTTGGATGATCACCTTACAAGATTGGAAGTGAGCTAGCAAACTTGAAAGTATTCTTGATTTTATGTAACTAGAACTTGTAGAATATATGAAGAACACTTAGAACTTGAAGATAGAACTTGAGAGAGATCAATTAGATGAAGAAAATTGAAGAATGAAAGTGTTTGTAGGTGTTTTTGGTCATTGGTGTATGGATTAGATATAAAGGATATGTAATTTTGTTTTCATGTAAATAAGTCATGAATGATTACTCATATTTTTGTAATTTTATGAGATATTTCATGCTAGTTGCCAAATGATGGTTCCCACATGTGTTAGGTGACTCACATGGGCTGCTAAGAGCTGATCATTGGAGTGTATATACCAATAGTACATACATCTAAAAGCTGTGTATTGTACGAGTACGAATACGGATGCATACGAGTAGAATTGTTGATGAAACTGAACGAGGATGTAATTGTAAGCATTTTTGTTAAGTAGAAGTATTTTGATAAGTGTATTGAAGTCTTTCAAAAGTGTATAAATACATATTAAAACACTACATGTAAATACATTTTAACTGAGTCGTTAAGTCATCGTTAGTCGTTACATGTAAGTGTTGTTTTGAAACCTTTAGGTTAACGATCTTGTTAAATGTTGTTAACCCAATGTTTATAATATCAAATGAGATTTTAAATTATTATATTATCATGATATTATCATGTATGAATATCTCTTAATATGATATATATACATTAAATGTCTTTACAACGATAATCGTAACATATATGTCTCGTTTAAAAATCATTAAGTTAGTAGTCTTGTTTTTACATATGTAGTTCATTGTTAATATACTTAATGATATGTTTACTTATCATAGTACCATGTTAACCATATGTATATCCATATATATATCGTCATGTCGTTTTTACAAGTTTTAACGTTCGTGAATCGCCGGTCAACTTGGGTGGTCAATTGTCTATATGAAACATATTTCAATTAATCAAGTCTTAACAAGTTTGATTGCTTAACATGTTGGAAACATTTAATCATGTAAATATCAATATCAATTAATATTTATAAACATGGAAAAGTTCGGGTCACTACAGTACCTACCCGTTAAATAAATTTCGTCCCGAAATTTTAAGCTGTTGAAGGTGTTGACGAATCTTCTGGAAATAGATGCGGGTATTTCTTCTTCATCTGATCTTCACGCTCCCAGATGAACTCGGGTCCTCTACGAGCATTCCATCGAACCTTAACAATTGGTATCTTGTTTTGCTTAAGTCTTTTAACCTCGCGATCCATTATTTCGACGGGTTCTTCGATGAATTGAAGTTTTTCGTTGATTTGGATTTCATCTAACGGAATAGTGAGATCTTCTTTAGCAAAACATTTCTTCAAATTCGAGACGTGGAAAGTGTTATGTACAGCCGCGAGTTGTTGAGGTAACTCAAGTCGGTAAGCTACTGGTCCGACACGATCAATAATCTTGAATGGTCCAATTTACCTTGGATTTAATTTCCCTCGTTTACCAAATCGAACAACGCCTTTCCAAGGTGCAACTTTAAGCATGACCATCTCTCCAATTTCAAATTCTATATCTTTTCTTTTAATGTCAGCGTAGCTCTTTTGTCGACTTTGGGCGGTTTTCAACCGTTGTTGAATTTGGATAATCTTCTCGGTAGTTTCTTGTATAATCTCCGGACCCGTAATCTGTCTATCCCCCACTTCACTCCAACAAATCGGAGACCTGCACTTTCTACTATAAAGTGCTTCAAACGGCGCCATCTCAATGCTTGAATGGTAGCTGTTGTTGTAGGAAAATTCTGCTAACGGTAGATGTCGATCCCAACTGTTTCCGAAATTAATAACACATGCTCGTAGCATGTCTTCAAGCGTTTGTATCGTCCTTTCGCTCTGCCCATCAGTTTGTGGATGATAGGCAGTACTCATGTCTAGACGAGTTCCTAATGCTTGCTGTAATGTCTGCCAAAATCTTGAAATAAATCTGCCATCCCTATCAGAGATAATAGAGATTGGTATTCCATGTCTGGAGACGACTTCCTTCAAATACAGTCGTGCTAACTTCTCCATCTTGTCATCTTCTCTTATTGGTAGGAAGTGTGCGGATTTGGTGAGACGATCAACTATTACCCAGATAGTATCAAAACCACTTGCAGTCCTTGGCAATTTAGTGATGAAATCCATGGTAATGTTTTCCCATTTCCATTCCGGGATTTCGGGTTGTTGAAGTAGACCTGATGGTTTCTGATGCTCAGCTTTGACCTTAGAACACGTCAAACATTCTCCTACGTATTTAGCAACATCGGCTTTCATACCCAGCCACCAAAAATGTTTCTTGAGATCCTTGTACATCTTCCCCGTTCCAGGATGTATTGAGTATCTGGTTTTATGAGCTTCTCTAAGTACCATTTCTCTCATATCTCCAAATTTTGGTACCCAAATCATTTCAGCCCTATACCGGATTCCGTCTTCCCGAATATTAAGATGCTTCTCCGATCCTTTGGGTATTTCATCCTTTAAATTTCGCTCTTTTAAAACTCCTTGTTGTGCCTCCTTTATTTGAGTAGTAAGGTTATTATGAATCATTATATTCATAGATTTTACTCGAATGGGTTCTCTGTCCTTCCTGCTCAAGGCATCAGCTACCACATTTGCCTTCCCCGGGTGGTAACGAATCTCAAAGTCGTAATCATTCAACAATTCAATCCACCTACGCTGCCTCATATTCAGTTGTTTCTGATTAAATATGTGTTGAAGACTTTTGTGGTCGGTATATATAATACTTTTGACCCCATATAAGTAGTGCCTCCAAGTTTTTAATGCAAAAACAACCGCGCCTAATTCCAAATCATGCGTCGTATAATTTTGTTCGTGAATCTTCAATTGTCTAGACGCATAAGCAATCACCTTCGTTCGTTGCATTAATACACAACCGGGACCTTGCTTTGATGCGTCACAATAAATCACAAAATCATCATTCCCTTCAGGCAATGACAATATAGGTGCCGTAGTTAGCTTTTTCTTCAATAACTGAAACGCTTTCTCTTGTTCATCATTCCATTCAAATTTCTTCCCTTTATGCGTTAATGCAGTCAAGGGTTTTGCTATTCTGGAAAAGTCTTGGATGAACCTTCTGTAGTAACCAGCTAGTCCTAAAAACTGGCGTATGTGTTTCGGAGTTTTCGGGGTTTCCCACTTTTCAACAGTTTCTATCTTTGCCGGATCCACCTTAATACCTTCTTTGTTCACTATGTGACCGAGGAATTGAACTTCTTCCAACCAAAATGCACACTTTGAAAACTTAGCGTACAATTCTTCCTTCCTCAATACTTCTAACACCTTTCTCAAATGTTCACCGTGTTCTTGGTCATTCTTTGAGTAAATAAGTATGTCATCAATGAAAACAATGACAAACTTGTCAAGGTATGGTCCACACACTCGGTTCATAAGGTCCATGAACACAGCTGGTGCATTAGTTAAACCAAACGGCATGACCATAAACTCGTAATGACCGTAACGTGTTCTGAAAGCAGTCTTTGGAATATCATCTTCTTTCACCCGCATTTGATGATAACCGGAACGTAAGTCAATCTTTGAATAAACAGACGAGCCTTGTAGTTGATCAAATAAGTCGTCGATTCTCGGTAGTGGGTAGCGGTTCTTGATGGTAAGTTTGTTCAACTCTCGGTAGTCGATACACAACCTGAATGTACCATCTTTCTTCTTGACAAACAAAACAGGAGCTCCCCACGGTGATGTGCTTGGTCGAATGAAACCACGCTCTAAAAGTTCTTGTAATTGGCTCTGCAGTTCTTTCATCTCGCTGGGTGCGAGTCTGTAAGGAGCACGAGCTATTGGTGCAGCTCCTGGTACAAGATCTATTTGAAATTCAACGGATCGATGTGGGGGTAATCCCGGTAATTCTTTCGGAAATACATCGGGAAATTCTTTTGCGACGGGAACATCATTGATGCTCTTTTCTTCAGTTTGTACTTTCTCGACGTGTGCTAGAACAGCATAGCAACCTTTTCTTATTAGTTTTTGTGCCTTCAAATTACTAATAAGATGTAGCTTCGTGTTGCCCTTTTTTCCGTACACCATTAAGGGTTTTCCTTTTTCTCGTATAATGCAAATTGCATTTTTGTAACAAACGATCTCTGCTTTCACTTCTTTCAACCAGTCCATACCGATTATCACATCAAAACTCCCTAACTCTACTGGTATCAAATCAATCTTAAATGTTTCGCTAACCAGTTTAATTTCTCGATTCCGACATATATTATCTGCTGAAATTAATTTACCATTTGCTAATTCGAGTAAAAATTTACTATCCAAAGGCGTCAATGGACAACTTAATTTAGCACAAAAATCTCTACTCATATAGCTTCTATCCGCACCCGAATCAAATAAAACGTAAGCAGATTTATTGTCAATAAGAAACGTACCCGTAACAAGCTCCGGGTCTTCCTGTGCCTCTGCCGCATTAATATTGAAAACTCTTCCGCGGCCTTGTCCATTCGTGTTCTCCTGGTTCGGGCAATTTCTAATAATGTGGCCCGGTTTTCCACATTTATAACAAACTACATTGGCATAACTTGCTCCGACACTACTTGTTCCGCCATTACTCATTCTGACACCATTTGTTCCTTTTGTTCTATTAACCCCTGGTCCGTAGACCTCACACTTCGCCGCGCTATGACCATTTCTTTTACACTTGTTTCAAAATTTGGTGCAGAACCCCGAGTGATACTTTTCACACCTTTGGCATAGCTGCTTCTGATTGTTGTTGTTGTTGCGGTTATTATTGTTGTTGGGATGATTGTTGTAGTTGCTGTTGTTGTTGTTGTTGTTGTTGTTATTGTTGTTGTTGTTGTTGGGCCGTTTGTTGTAGTTGCGATTGATGTTGCGATTGTTGGGATAATTGTTGCGATTATTGTTGTAATTGCTGTTGTTGTTGTATTGGTGATTCTTATCACCGTTTTCCTCCCACTTTCTTTTGACTTGCTTCACATTGGCCTCTTCAGCAGTCTGTTCTTTAATTCTTTCTTCAATCTGGTTCACTAGTTTGTGAGCCATTCTACATGCCTGTTGTATGGAGGCGGGCTCGTGTGAACTTATATCTTCTTGGATTCTTTCCGGTAATCCTTTCACAAATGCGTCGATCTTCTCTTCCTCATCTTCGAATGCTCCCGGACACAATAGGCACAATTCTGTGAATCGTCTTTCGTACGTGGTAATATCAAATCCTTGGGTTCGTAACCCTCTAAGTTCTGTCTTGAGCTTATTGACCTCGGTTCTGGGACGGTACTTCTCGTTCATCAAGTGCTTGAATGCTGACCACGGTAGTGCATACGCATCATCTTGTCCCACTTGCTCTAGATAGGTATTCCACCATGTTAACGCAGAACCTGTGAAGGTATGCGTAGCGTACTTCACTTTGTCCTCTTCAGTACACTTACTTATGGCAAACACCGATTCGACCTTCTCGGTCCACCGTTTCAATCCGATCGGTCCTTCGGTTCCATCAAATTCCAAAGGTTTGCAGGCAGTGAATTCTTTGTAGGTGCATCCTACACGATCTCCTGTACTGCTAGATCCAAGGTTATTGTTGGTATGTAGCGCAGCCTGTACTGCGGCTATGTTTGAAGCTAGAAAAGTACGGAATTCCTCTTCATTCATATTCACGGTGTGTCGAGTAGTCGGTGCCATTTCCTTCAAAATAGTCAAATGGAACAAGTTAATCATACAGAATATTAAGAGTAGTTAATAGTATTTCGTAGCATAATATGAACTCATTTATAAAAGCTTTTTCTTCATATTAGCGTTTTATAAGTTTAAATTCGGGTAGTACCTACCCGTTAAGTTCATACTTAGTAGCTAATATACAATTCAACTACTACAATTCTATATGAAAAACTGATTATAATAATATTTCGCGTTCAAACTTTTATACAATATTTTACAAACTTACAATACCGCTTATTTTACATAAAGCATGAAATATAGCACACAATAACTTTGATACAAGATAGTTGTGAAGATAATTCTAGCTAGTACACAAGTCGTTCAGCAAAGGCAATAAAGACACGTAATTCATACGTCCAGAAACAAGTCATGCATTCTGGTTTTACTAGGACTACTTACCATCCTTGGTCTTGTGGAACATAACTGTTATGGCCGTTGATAAGACAGCGTGTTGTAACGTCGTCAAAGGGACGAGGGTTACGTAATGTCCAACAGTCCAGTAACAATCTAAAAACCTCATTTCTTACCCCAATTACCGACTCCGTCACTTGTGGGAACGTTTTGTTTAATAGTTGTAGGCCGATGTTCTTGTTCTCACTTTGGTGAGAAGCGAACATTACTAATCCGTAAGCATAACATGCTTCTTTATGTTGCATGTTAGCCGCTTTTTCTAAATCACGAAGTCCAATATTCGGATATATTGAGTCAAAATAATTTCTTAACCCATTGCGTAAAATAGCATTTGGGTTCCCCGCAATATATGCGTCAAAGTAAACACATCGTAACTTATGGATTTCCCAATGTGATATCCCCCATCTTTCGAACGAAAGCCTTTTATAAACCAAGGCATTCTTGGAACGTTCTTCGAATGTCTTACAAACTGATCTCGCCTTAAATAGTTGTGCCGAAGAATTCTGACCGACTCTAGACAAGATTTCATCAATCATGTCTCCGGGTAGGTCTCTTAAGATATTGGGTTGTCTATCCATTTTGTGTTTTTATACTGTAAAATAGACAAGAGTTAGATTCATAAAAAAAAAATACTTATTAATACAAGCAATTTTTTTACATATATCATAAAGCATAAGCACACTATATTACTTATATTACACCATACGAATACAACTATCTTATTCCAACTCGCTTGTTTCTTCTTCTTAGGTTTTTGTTCGTTTTGCCAAGTTTCTAGGGATATATGATGTTCCCCTAATACGAGCCGTCGTTATCCACATTGGTTTAGAAAAACCTGGTGGTTTAGAGGTTCCCGGGTCATTGTTACAACTTAAGGACTTCGGGGGTTGACGATACATATAAAGTTCATCGGGGTTGGAATTAGATTTCTCTATTTTTATGCCCTTTCCCTTATTATTTTCTTTTGCCTTTTTAAATTCAGTTGGGGTAATTTCTATAACATCATCGGAATTCTCATCGGAATCCGATTCATCGGAGAATTGGTAATCCTCCCAATATTTTGCTTCCTTGGCGGAAACACCATTGACCATAATTAACCTTGGTCGGTTGGTTGAGGATTTTCTTTTACTTAACCGTTTTATTATTTCCCCCACCGGTTCTATTTCTTCTTCCGGTTCCGATTCTTCTTCCGGTTCCGATTCTTCTTCCGGTTCCGACTCTTCTTCCGGTTCCTCTTCGGGAACTTGTGAATCAGTCCACGAATCATTCCAATTTACATTTGACTCTTCATTATTATTAAGTGAGTCAATGGGACTTGTTTTAGAGGTAGACATCTATCACATAATATCAAACGCGTTAAGAGATTAATATATCACATAATATTCACATGTTAAAAATATATAGTTTCCAACAAAATTTGTTAAGCAATCATTTTTCAAGTAAACACGGTCGAAGTCCAGACTCACTAATGCATCCTAACAAACTCGATAAGACACACTAATGCAAAATTCTGGTTCTCTAAGACCAACGCTCGGATACCAACTGAAATGTCCCGTTCTTATTGATTAAAAACGTTCCATATTAATTGATTTCGTTGCGAGGTTTTGACCTCTATATGAGACGTTTTTCAAAGACTGCATTCATTTTTTAAAACAAACCATAACCTTTATTTCATAGATAAGGTTTTAAAAAAACTTTACGTAGATTATCAAATAATGATAATCTAAAATATCCTGTTTACACACGACCATTACATAATGGTTTACAATACAAATATGTTACAACAAAATAAGTTTCTTGAATGCAGTTTTTACACAATATCATACAAGCATGGACTCCAAATCTTGTCCTTATTTAAGTATGCGACAGCGGAAGCTCTTAATAATCACCTGAGAATAAACATGCTTAAAACGTCAACAAAAATGTTGGTGAGTTATAGGTTTAACCTATATATATCAAATCATAATAATAGACCACAAGATTTCATATTTCAATACACATCCCATACATAGAGATAAAAATCATTCATATGGTGAACACCTGGTAACCGACAATAACAAGATGCATTTTTAAGAATATCCCCATCATTCCGGGACACCCTTCGGATATGATATAAATTTCGAAGTACTAAAGCATCCGGTACTTTGGATGGGGTTTGTTAGGCCCAATAGATCTATCTTTAGGATTCGCGTCAATTAGGGTGTCTGTTCCCTAATTCTTAGATTACCAGACTTAATAAAAAGGGGCATATTCGATTTTGATAATTCAACCATAGAATGTAGTTTCACGTACTTGTGTCTATTTTGTAAATCATTTATAAAACCTGCATGTATTCTCATCCCAAAAATATTAGATTTTAAAAGTGGGACTATAACTCACTTTCACAGATTTTTACTTCGTCGGGAAGTAAGACTTGGCCACTAGTTGATTCACGAACCTATAACAATATATACATATATATCAAAGTATGTTCAAAATATATTTACAATACTTTTAATATATTTTGATGTTTTAAGTTTATTAAGTCAGCTGTCCTCGTTAGTAACCTACAACTAGTTGTCCACATTTAGATGTACAGAAATAAATTGATAAATATTATCTTGAATCAATCCACGACCCAGTGTATACGTATCTCAGTATTGATCACAACTCAAACTATATATATTTTGGAATCAACCTCAACCCTGTATAGCTAACTCCAACATTCACATATATAGTGTCTATGGTTGTTCCGAAATATATATAGATGTGTCGACATGATAGGTCGAAACATTGTATACGTGTCTATGGTATCTCAAGATTACATAATATACAATACAAGTTGATTAAGTTATGGTTGGAATAGATTTGTTACCAATTTTCACGTAGCTAAAATGAGAAAAATTATCCAATCTTGTTTTACCCATAACTTCTTCATTTTAAATCCGTTTTGAGTGAATCAAATTGCTATGGTTTCATATTGAACTCTATTTTATGAATCTAAACAGAAAAAGTATAGGTTTATAGTCGGAAAAATAAGTTACAAGTCATTTTTGTAAAGGTAGTCATTTCAGTCGAAAGAACGACGTCTAGATGACCATTTTAGAAAACATACTTCCACTTTGAGTTTAACCATAATTTTTGGATATAGTTTCATGTTCATAATAAAAATCATTTTCTCAGAATAACAACTTTTAAATCAAAGTTTATCATAGTTTTTAATTAACTAACCCAAAACAGCCCGCGGTGTTACTACGACGGCGTAAATCCGGTTTTACGGTGTTTTTCGTGTTTCCAGGTTTTAAATCATTAAGTTAGCATATCATATAGATATAGAACATGTGTTTAGTTGATTTTAAAAGTCAAGTTAGAAGGATTAACTTTTGTTTGCGAATAAGTTTAGAATTAACTAAACTATGTTCTAGTGATTACAAGTTTAAACCTTCGAATAAGATAGCTTTATATGTATGAATCGAATGATGTTATGAACATCATTACTACCTTAAGTTCCTTGGATAAACCTACTGGAAAAGAGAAAAATGGATCTAGCTTCAACGGATCCTTGGATGGCTCGAAGTTCTTGAAGCAGAATCATGACACGAAAACAAGTTCAAGTAAGATCATCACTTGAAATAAGATTGTTATAGTTATAGAAATTGAACCAAAGTTTGAATATGATTATTACCTTGTATTAGAATGATAACCTACTGTAAGAAATAAAGATTTCTTGAGGTTGGATGATCACCTTACAAGATTGGAAGTGAGCTAGCAAACTTGAAAGTATTCTTGATTTTATGTAACTAGAACTTGTAGAATATATGAAGAACACTTAGAACTTGAAGATAGAACTTGAGAGAGATCAATTAGATGAAGAAAATTGAAGAATGAAAGTGTTTGTTGGTGTTTTTGGTCGTTGGTGTATGGATTAGATATAAAGGATATGTAATTTTGTTTTCATGTAAATAAGTCATGAATGATTACTCATATTTTTGTAATTTTATGAGATATTTCATGCTAGTTGCCAAATGATGGTTCCCACATGTGTTAGGTGACTCACATGGGCTGCTAAGAGCTGATCATTGGAGTGTATATACCAATAGTACATACATCTAAAAGCTGTGTATTGTACGAGTACGAATACGGATGCATACGAGTAGAATTGTTGATGAAACTGAACGAGGATGTAATTGTAAGCATTTTTGTTAAGTAGAAGTATTTTGATAAGTGTATTGAAGTCTTTCAAAAGTGTATAAATACATATTAAAACACTACATGTAAATACATTTTAACTGAGTCGTTAAGTCATCGTTAGTCGTTACATGTAAGTGTTGTTTTGAAACCTTTAGGTTAACGATCTTGTTAAATGTTGTTAACCCAATGTTTATAATATCAAATGAGATTTTAAATTATTATATTATCATGATATTATCATGTATGAATATCTCTTAATATGATATATATATATACATTAAATGTCTTTACAACGATAATCGTTACATATATGTCTCGTTTAAAAATTATTAAGTTAGTAGTCTTGTTTTTACATATGTAGTTCATTGTTAATATACTTAATGATATGTTTACTTATCATAGTACCATGTTAACCATATGTATATCCATATATATATCGTCATGTCATTTTTACAAGTTTTAACGTTCGTGAATCGCCGGTCAACTTGGGTGGTCAATTGTCTATATGAAACATATTTCAATTAATCAAGTCTTAACAAGTTTGATTGCTTAACATGTTGGAAACATTTAATCATGTAAATATCAATCTCAATTAATATTTATAAACATGGAAAAGTTCGGGTCACTACAATTAGAAGCTGTAGAATTGGTCGGGCCAATTAGAGAATTACTTACACAGAGGTATGGTAATTCTACTTTTAACGATTGGGTACCATTATTCAGCATACGTAGACCTGTATATAAAGTATGGTGTGAAGAATTATTGTGTAGTATAGAAATAAATGATCGGGTAGTTAGTTTAACCGATCGATCTTTTATTAGATTTTTGTTAGGAGGTTTGATGCGCAACATGTCTTTACTAGACATGGCTCAGGCCTTACGTATATATACACCTGAGGAGTTAGCATCTGCCGATTGTAGAGGGTTGATATTGAACGGTAGGAAAATTGATGAAAATTTTGATACGCATGGTGTATGGAGTCAAATGACTAGCCATCACCGATTTAAAGGGGGAAATTACTCTTACTTGGATATAGATAGAGCAGAGTTAAGGGTAATTCATAGGTTTTTAGCTAATTCGATTACACAAAGAGGTAAGAATAAGGAAAAGGTAAATGAACAGGATTTGTTTTACCATATGTGTATTCGAGACCCACAAAGCGCTGTAAGTATACCGTATTGTGTGGGTTATTATTTATCAGCTATGGTTAGAGGGATGAGACCGCACAGTATAATAGGAGGTGGTATATTTATTACTTTGATTGCTGAATATCTCGGTGTGGATATAAGTCGGGGGGGATTACTAATCGAAGAACTAGAACCCAACGATACAATTGGTTTAAATGTATACCATGGTGCTAAAGTTTTGAAGAGGCGAAATAACGCCATAGTACGATATAATGGTAGACATCCACAGGTTGAGAGAAACCAACAGCCAGGTAATGTGGGAGGAGGAAATGAAATGACAGAAATGCAAAGGTTTATAGCTTCACAAGAGTACGAAAATGCTAGACATCGAGCATTTGAAGATTGGCAAGTTCATCAAAACCAAATCATAGCTTATTGCCAACAAATAGGTAGAAACTATATTCCTACTCCATCGCCCGTATTTCCTCCCTGGTCTATAGAGATCCAACCACCGTATCCTACGTATAACCCAGCCGAAGCATTCTATAACACATACGATTATGCATGGAACCCCTACTGGTATCAGTATCATCCCTAGTCTACTTAGTTTTATTTATTTTATTATTTATAATGTTGATACATTTAATACTTATGTTAATATTGTAATAGTTTTTATAATTTTCTAACTTTTATTATTAGATTTTAATAATTTTTGAATGTGGGGTAATATACCAAACTTCAAAAATATGTATATATGTTTGCAGTTTATCTTATGTACACAACAGGGTAAAACAACACATTTTCAAAGACTGGCATTAAGTTCAGCAAAAGCAACTAATTTTGACGACAAGATGCAAAATATATGTGAAATAACAACAAGACGGAATGAACAAATGATATGCACCATTTATCATTCAGCAAACAAACACAAATATGTTTGGAAACTTTTGTAAAATTTAATCATTTCTACGCTAATCACCCTCAATAATTTAAATTGTTACTGATTTCTTGCAAATGAGGGCATTGCAAGATCTTAAGTGTGGGAAGGGGTTAAATTCTTTCGGATTTTTAAAATTTTTACTTTATACACTTGGTTACCATTAAAAATACTAGTAAAGCAGTAGTTGTATTAGAATCTAGTGCTCTCTGATAATAAAGAACAGCCCTAGTCTTATATACTGACTACCCAATTCTAGTAAAAATTTTCAAAATTTTCAATTAAATGAACTCAAAATCATGTTTATACATATTTATGAATGATAAAACTAGGTTTTAACACCGAAATTATTGTTACCTCGGAAAGGACATAAATTGAGAAACAAACTAAAATGTTAGAATTCATTTAAAATGGAATAGATGACAATAAAAAGGAAAATAAAAGCCAAGTGTGGGAAAATTTACCAATATATTTTAAACATATGTCACATATTTCTGTAACAAATAACTGAAAATACTTTTGCTTTGGACTAAACTAAACTGTTTTACCCGATGAAAGAAAAGAAGAGATGGATCTACACGATGAATCAATTCTATCGTTAAAAGGAAGTAAAGTCTTCCGAAAAAGACACGCGCTTCTTGATTTAGGTCAAGAAGTTGTCGTCCAGACCAGCTGTAGGTTGACGAAAAATCTAGAAAAGTCATCACTAAAATCAGCAGGAAATCCACGGACTTCAGCATAAAACAGGGTCGCCAAGTGGTCAGATTTATCCTAACCATGAGAAGGATTTATCTGGTACAATGGGGGGCACCGTGCAAATTAGCTTGATAAGACTAATGAATCAGATCCCCAGAAAGGATAATCTCCTTAAAAATTAAAAATCAGCTTTTAAGACTGATATTACTCAATCCTTGAGATTGACCTTAAAGATTGAGAATTCAAACTCATAGAATTCAATGATATCTAAACTCGAGCTTGAACGAGAAAATATTTTGATAAAATTACAAACCGATTTGTTTTCTGAAAACCCTATTTTCAATGCGTTCATTACCATTGAACGTAAAATCCTAGGAATTCACCTGGAATTCATTAGGTCATCTGAACCAAATCGGGTGTCAACCGTAAGAACGGTGGTTGCATAGCATGGTCAAAGACAAGACCTTGTGCCAGACAGAAAAAATTATAAGGGTGAGCTTTACTATTGCTCCTACCAAGGATAGTAATTGCATCCGACACGTTATAGACCATAATTAAAAGCATGTCAGGGGACATTGCCTTAACAGTTGCTCGTTCAACGCTTTCCTTTACAACCGGACGGTAGTTTATCGAAAGGTAATATACGGGACAAGTGAACTGGACGTGTTGCTTTCCTAATACAAGGTTAGCAAGTGGGTAACACAAAACCACAAGTGTTGAGCTAAAATTTTCAAATCTGAAACCCACACAACCCATAAAAATATTTTGCAAACACCGGTGAAGGGTTATTCCGGAAAACTTATCTAGGGTAAAAAACTAGATTTAATTTTCAAAAGATCAAATGTTTTCATAAAGATCCAATTTCCTTAATGGATCTAAATTTTATAGTCATGTGGGACTGTAAACCATATCGCTACTACCATTGTTTATACCGCCGTATAGAAATCACTGATGTACAAAGTGTGAAGAATAAAGAAGTGATTCTAGTATTTCAAGACTATATTGCTTGAGGACAAGCTGTAACGACCCGGAAATTTCCAACCAAATTTAAACCTTAATCTTTATATGTCTCCGACACGATAAGCAAAATCTGTAATATTGAGTCTCGAGAACCTTGAAATCTTTATTCATATAATCAATTACCCTTTGACCAAGCCCGGCGATTCACGAACAACTGTTTGTAAATAGATATATGTTTATATAAAAATGAATATATTTATGTTAGTAATCAATTGTATGAAATTATTGTTACAAATAAATATGTAAGATAATATATAGAATAGCTAAATTGTGAATTGAATAAATATATATGTATGATTTCTATAATATATGTAGTATTATATATAAAACATATAAATATTAAATACTAATAGGAGTATTATTATTGTTATTATATATAAAACAAAATGAAATTCGATGCATTAATTACAAATATTACTGTTAATATTATCAATACTAATATCAGAACTATTGTAATTATTATTGAAAAATATAATTTAGCATTGTATGTAATGATATTATATTCATTATTATTTATTATTAGATATTATTATTAAGAATTATCATTATTATAAATTATTATCATTAGAAAAGGATAAGATTGATTATTATTATCATTAATAATATTAGCATTATTATCATTATTATTAGTAATATTATTATTATAAATTTATTAGTAATTATTATTATTTTTCTTAATAATATTACTTTAATATTAATATTATTAATATTACTATTATTTTTGTTATTAAATATATTAACAGTATTTTAGTATTTATAATTATATTTACTAAACTATTAATAATAAATTCTAAAAATAAATGAATCAGATAATGGAAACAGATATATATATATGCGTGATATATTTACATCACTATCAGGAATCGTTTTTTTTCCTTTTTCCTATCTGATTCTTGACTTCTTTGTTCTTCTATTCCCCTGTGATTTTTGGTCGGCACTCAACCCACTATAAACCAACATTTGATCAATTATATGCGAGGTGAATCCATCAATAACACGCAGAAACATAACTCAATAAACCTGCTACCACAAACGTGTTATATTATGGATTTAGCCACCACTTGCAAATACCCAAACGATTACTTTCAACTTCTATATTAATTCAACCCATCTCGCCACCTTCTAACAATCACCACCCATCTGACTCTTTCGCGGCTGCAACTACAGAATCCATCACCCTTCGTTTTCTGTTTTCATTTAAATCGCAAATCACAATCATCACCACAATAATTGTGTATAACTGGTACAGCTATTTCCCTTTTGTTTCTGTTTGAAAATGATCATAACCAACTTAAACCCACCACCCTCATCTTTCTTTTCTTCGATCAACAATCACTGTTAACCTCCATCAAACCGCCACCATCACCGGTTACTCTCAAACCCATCATCCGGAGACCACCTTCACCTTAAACCCACTCCAATCTGTCTGTTTTGCTGAACAGCTGCAACATTCGAGTTATATCCGTTTAAAACTCACCATCATCAAATTTCCTTCTTATAATTGTTGTTGTTCGGTGTTAAAAAAAAAAAAAAGATTAATCGATGAAGATGATACTCAAACAATAATAATACGGATGACTGTGATTATGATATAAATGCTATTATATAGATGATGACAATTATTAAAACAATAACTCACTTGACTTAAAAGTGTATTATGATGAATGATGTTGTCGATACTGATGAGGTAAAGAAGAGAAAGCAGAAAATATTAGAGTTAGTGGCAGACAAATGGTATAAGTGTTTGATGAAACCGAAACTCTAATTACTTTACTCGACTTCTGATGTATCGTAACATATCTGGACACCATATATTTAATC
This sequence comes from Rutidosis leptorrhynchoides, assembly GCF_046630445.1. NCBI lineage: Eukaryota > Viridiplantae > Streptophyta > Magnoliopsida > Asterales > Asteraceae > Rutidosis > Rutidosis leptorrhynchoides. The sequence goes on along the minus strand of NC_092334.1, from coordinate 616,131,198 downwards.
GTTTGGGCTAAACAAAGGATGTTGGATCGAATATGCTGTTGGGCCGAGATTTATGCATTTGTATGGGCCGTATAAATAGTATGGGGCCTGTTAACAGAATATTGGTCGATCTGTTTGAAACAAATAGAGAAGAAACAGAGAACACAAATTAATATGGGTTATAAATATATCAGTAGATATTAATTTAGAAAAACGTTAACAGCTCAATGGTTATGTGTTGATTCGGGTTACTGGGTGATTGTGGGTTCGAGTCTTGGGAGTGGCACTTTTCTTTTTAGGCAGAAAATCTTTGAAGGTAGCTTTATTACTATTATTATTATTATTATTATTATTATTATTATTATTATTATTATTATTATTATTATTAAAAGTAACATCATTAGTAAAATTATCATTTTTTTATTAAAACTATTATTTTTATTATTAATAATATCATTATTAATATTTTTATCATTATAGGTAAAATGATCATTTTAATGAAATTATTATTTTTATATTAATATTATTATAAGTATTATTATTAGAACAAATAAATATTATATATATAAAAATATACTTATAATAATATTACATATATTAACATTATTTATATCAATATTTACATATAATAAAATATTAATTTTTAATATAATACTAACTACATAAAATTTATTAATCTAATATATATATTTATTCGATTACAAATACGTGTGTTAATATATATATGCAAATGATATAGGTTCGTGAATCTGAGGCCAACCTTATACGTGTTCAATGATGTTATATGTATTTTTACTACAAAATACATTAGGTGAGTATATAGTCCCATTTTTAAACTCTAAGTATTTCGGGATGAGAATACATGTATTTTATGTTTTACGTTATGGACACAAGTAACCGGAAAATATATATTATACGTTGAGTTGTACCACTGGCATACTTCCCTGTAGCTTGGTAACTACTATTTACAGCGGTATTGTAAACGCGAATCCTGTTGATAGATCTATCGGGCCTGACAACCCCAACCGGACTGGACGACCAGTATTCAACGGTTGCACAGTACTTCGTTTCGTGACTACACTTGGTACAGTGTAGTAAGATTTCATAATAAAGGGAATATGCGACGTGATTAAATGTTAAGTATGGTTACCAAGTGCTCAACCACTTAGAATATTTTTATTAAAAAGTATATATATGAAATCTTGTGGTCCATTATTATATCGCTGCTAGCATCAAACCTATATATCTCACCAACTTTATGTTGACATTTTAAAGCATGTTATTCTCAGGTACGAAATAAGTCTTCCGCTGTGCAATAGCTCATATTAAGGACCCTATTTGGAGTCGATCATCGCAATGGGACCAACTGTTGAAGACTTCGTCCGGGAGGATTAGTTCGGGTTACTACAGTTGGTATCAGAGCGGTGGTCATAGCGAACCAGGTCTTGCATTAGTGTGTCTGCCTAGTAGATGTTAGGATACATTAGCGAGTCTGGACTTTGACCGTGTCTACATGCCAAAAGTTTTGCTTATCACATCTAGTCGGAAATCATCTGCTTATCATCCTTAAGAAATTGCCTACCTATCATTCCTAAGTCTAGACATGCCTTACTGCCTTTATTGCATAGATAGTGTATAGACAAGATTCATATCTTAGCATATCTGTAGACTTGCCTGATATATGTCGTAATTTCCTCTATAGTCTATGAAATACATATAGATATTCTATATAGTTATAATATCATCCGATATCCGAAAATTATTTCACGTCGAAGATCTCTTCCATCCACCAAATTGCCCTTTTCAACCTGAAGCGCTTACTGGCGAACCTGTTCGAGAAACCATTTTCTCTCCCCTTTTTCCAAGTATCCCATCACGATTATATACTATCCCATAGTTCGAATCTTATTCATTCGCTCGCTTCAACCATCAATCATCCCGTAGTACTAGGAGAAGATAACGAACTACGCGCTCGTGTGACGACTTTGGAGAACCTGGTGCGAAGGTTACGAACACCAGCAGCAGCACCAGCAGCATAATCAGTACCACCATCATCGACGTCGACAGTACCCTTATCATTTCTAAACCATAACCGCGCCGTAACTCTCAATATCACAATATGTAACTCGAATATCAACATTACACGCCTCAATATCACCATCTGTACTTCGAGTATGAACTTCGTTCTACACATCGATCTACATCGGCTATCTTCGCTTTACGTATCATTCTACCTCATTTTTCCACGTTCGACATGGTGAATATGTAATTTCTAAAGTTTTAGAGATTATGTAATCTAGTATTAACTGTAAATCAGATGAGTTTTTGACTCATTAAATCCATGATTACATCTGAAGAAAATATATATGCAAGTATATTTTCATAAAGATTGTAATTAAAAATTCTTTCGTACAAACTGTTAATGATGAAAATATTTTAACGGGTGGGTAGTACCCAAGGAATATTTAGAATTCACATTAATAAGTTACACTGTACATTCCTCGAATCTGATTCAACGATCATTTACTATCCTACTTACAACTACCGATATACGTATCCGTTCACCACAGAATTACCATTTCTATTCAAATTTCATATTTGGATTTTGACCTATCGGAATCCAACAAGTGGCATAACGAAGAAAACATTGGACAAAAATAAAAAGTGTTAGAAACAAACGAATTAATTAATTGGAATTGTGATAGGATTTCACGCTAACTGATCCGGCTAACTGTTCCTAGCTAACTGATTACATTTTATTTATCGCAATTTAATTATCGCAATTTTATTTATCGTCATTTAATTTCTGTTATTTACTTTACGCATTTAATTTATCGTCATTTAATTTCTGTTATTTATTTTACGCACTATAAATAAACGGGACACGTATACAAGGTTTCGACTTATCATATTGACCCATCTATATATATATTTCGGAACAACCATAGACACTCTATATGTGAAGGTGGGAGTTGGCTATACAGGGTCGGAGTTGATTCCAAAATATATATATACTTTGAGTTGTGATCGATACTGAGACCGGTACACGGGTCACGATATGTATTAATTAATTCAAATATTATATATAACTGTATATGAATCATTGGATTATCGGACAATTGGACTGCTAACTTTGGACAATTAAAATGAATTAAAATGTTGATTATAACATATGAAACTAAACAATTCTTCAAGTTTGCCACTTGATTTCATCTTAAACCTCATTCGTATCTCGACAGTTACAATCCGCATTTCATATCTTTTTATGATTCTTGAAAACACCTCGATCGAGAAGATTGAATCAGCCGCACCTCGTCTACAGAAGAAAGGTTTATGCATACAGTTATGCACCCGAAAAACTCTCGAACCCAAATTCATAATTTAACACGTGCCCGTGTTAAATCCTTCGCCATTTATTAGCAAAAACAACCTTTCGATTCTTTTCAAAGTAGCCAATTTTGTCACAGCTTCAGCAGAACAACTTCGACCTTTCATTCGAAAAAAAGTCTTATTATAACTTTGATATATACGATTGGTTTTCCTCATCGTTACCGGGGAACCTTTCATACTCCGCCATTTTATCATCAGCATTTAATCATTTAAAAACACAATTCGCCCAAAAACACCTCGGATTGATAATCGACGATTCAGATATGACTGCATTAAATGCAGAGGAAACAGTAAAATTTTAGATGGCCTAAATGGCCAAAAGTTTGATGATAAAGAAGGGAATGTTAGGAACGCTAGATAGAAAAGTTAGTGCTGAAAAAAAAAAAATGGATTGAGCTAACCGTGAAGGAAACAAAGAACAAATACAAGGAATGAACCTGCCTTCAAATAATGCAAATGATTCAGTGTCTGTTGAAACCGTCAGTATGAACCCTACTCCTTATTCTAAACTTTTTCAGATGATATTATTCATCATCATCTTATCTTAGATATTATAAGATATCTTCATATTTTCCGCTATACATATTCTCCATATTTCTAAAGATATTTTCACAACTATTCCTATCTGCAATCATCTATCTCCCCGTAATATCTGCGTTACAACATAAAAGAAACTGTGGTAGTTTCTAAATTCTGAAATCTTCAAGTTTAAAATATGAATGTTTTGAAGCAGTGTTGGGAACTGATGCGTGAATTAGTATAATATAATGAAACTTGATCAACTTCATTATATTACAATAAGTCATGTTGAGTTTCTAATGGAATGTGATGATTCACAGTACCATCATCATGTACCATGTTACACGGCTCTTACATTCAATTCAAAATTCTAAAAATATCAAGAAAATATTTCTTGATGATTCGGTCTTTTCCAGGATATTTTGGTAATTTGACAAATCAAAATTTGTGCCATTACCATTTCTATCTTAGAGCATTAACAATGTTCATTCCAAAATCCATATGTGTGAATTACGGACCATTACAAGAGATGCTTGGTTGAAGAGGAGGAAAAGAAAAAGAATGAAGCTCCGAAATAAAAATTGTAGTAAAAATCGCAGCAAATAGAAAAGTGCATTAACTGTGGATGACAATGATTATAGAAAACAGAAGCAGGAACATCGAAGTATAGGATAGATGAAAAAGAAGGATGACAGATGTGAAAATTAAGAGTATATCAAGGATCATAATGGGATGAAGCATTTTAAAGAATACTCTAAGGTATGAATTGAGGATAGAAGATGTGGGAAGTAAGGAAGGGAAGGAGGTAGATTTATAGTGAAATATACGACAAAGTAATCTAAACAGCTTGATTCATTTAATCAAAGAAGATTCTGATTTTCTAAATCGCTGAAACATCAAATCTTATTACGTAAGATTTTCTTTAAAATCCCTTAAAATCCGGAAATCAATCATAACCACGTCATCGGTTAAAACAATTCCATATTACTCATTTCACTCTTTTGTGATAGCTTCACTCGTACGCCTCACATGATCGAATTGTTTTATCTACATCTTCCAATAATGATAAAACTCTATTACTACCTCATATTCGTCATAAAAACATTTCTATTGTTATCCATGACAACCTCTATCAAATTTCGGGGACGAAATTTCTTTAACGGGAGGGTACTGTAACGACCCGGAAATTTCCAACCAAATTTAAACCTTAATCTTTATATGTCTCCGACACGATAAGCAAAATCTGTAATATTGAGTCTCGAGAACCTTGAAATCTTTATTCATATAATCAATTACCCTTTGACCAAGCCCGGCGATTCACGAACAACTGTTTGTAAATAGATATATGTTTATATATAAATGAATATATTTATGTTAGTAATCAATTGTATGAAATTATTGTTACAAATAAATATGTAAGATAATATATAGAATAGCTAAATTGTGAATTGAATAAATATATATGTATGATTTCTATAATATATGTAGTATTATATATAAAACATATAAATATTAAATACTAATAGGAGTATTATTATTGTTATTATATATAAAACAAAAATGAAATTCGATGCATTAATTACAAATATTACTGTTAATATTATCAATACTAATATCAGAACTATTGTAATTATTATTGAAAAATATAATTTAGCATTGTATGTAATGATATTATATTCATTATTATTTATTATTAGATATTATTATTAAGAATTATCATTATTATAAATTATTATCATTATAAAAGGATAAGATTGATTATTATTATCATTAATAATATTAGCATTATTATCATTATTATTAGTAATATTATTATTATAAATTTATTAGTAATTATTATTATTTTTCTTAATAATATTACTTTAATATTAATATTATTAATATTACTATTATTTTTGTTATTAAATATATTAACAGTATTTTAGTATTTATAATTATATTTACTAAACTATTAATAATAAATTCTAAAAATAAATGAATCAGATAATGGAAACAGATATATATATGCGTGATATATTTACATCACTATCAGGAATCGTTTTTTTTCCTTTTTCCTATCTGATTCTTGACTTCTTTGTTCTTCTATTCCCCTGTGATTTTTGGTCGGCACTCAACCCACTATAAACCAACATTTGATCAATTATATGCGAGGTGAATCCATCAATAACACGCAGAAACATAACTCAATAAACCTGCTACCACAAACGTGTTATATTATGGATTTAGCCACCACTTGCAAATACCCAAACGATTACTTTCAACTTCTATATTAATTCAACCCATCTCGCCACCTTCTAACAATCACCACCCATCTGACTCTTTCGCGGCTGCAACTACAGAATCCATCACCCTTCGTTTTCTGTTTTCATTTAAATCGCAAATCACAATCATCACCACAATAATTGTGTATAACTGGTACAGCTATTTCCCTTTTGTTTCTGTTTGAAAATGATCATAACCAACTTAAACCCACCACCCTCATCTTTCTTTTCTTCGATCAACAATCACTGTTAACCTCCATCAAACCGCCACCATCACCGGTTACTCTCAAACCCATCATCCGGAGACCACCTTCACCTTAAACCCACTCCAATCTGTCTGTTTTGCTGAACAGCTGCAACATTCGAGTTATATCCGTTTAAAACTCACCATCATCAAATTTCCTTCTTATAATTGTTGTTGTTCGGTGTTAAAAAAAAAAAAAAAGATTAATCGATGAAGATGATACTCAAACAATAATAATACGGATGACTGTGATTATGATATAAATGCTATTATATAGATGATGACAATTATTAAAACAATAACTCACTTGACTTAAAAGTGTATTATGATGAATGATGTTGTCGATACTGATGAGGTAAAGAAGAGAAAGCAGAAAATATTAGAGTTAGTGGCAGACAAATGGTATAAGTGTTTGATGAAACCGAAACTCTAATTACTTTACTCGACTTCTGATGTATCGTAACATATCTGGACACCATATATTTAATCGTTTGGGCTAAACAAAGGATGTTGGATCGAATATGCTGTTGGGCCGAGATTTATGCATTTGTATGGGCCGTATAAATAGTATGGGGCCTGTTAACAGAATATTGGTCGATCTGTTTGAAACAAATAGAGAAGAAACAGAGAACACAAATTAATATGGGTTATAAATATATCAGTAGATATTAATTTAGAAAAACGTTAACAGCTCAATGGTTATGTGTTGATTCGGGTTACTGGGTGATTGTGGGTTCGAGTCTTGGGAGTGGCACTTTTCTTTTTAGGCAGAAAATCTTTGAAGGTAGCTTTATTACTATTATTATTATTATTATTATTATTATTATTATTATTATTATTATTATTATTATTAAAAGTAACATCATTAGTAAAATTATCATTTTTTTTATTAAAACTATTATTTTTATTATTAATAATATCATTATTAATATTTTTATCATTATAGGTAAAATGATCATTTTAATGAAATTATTATTTTTATATTAATATTATTATAAGTATTATTATTAGAACAAATAAATATTATATATATAAAAATATACTTATAATAATATTACATATATTAACATTATTTATATCAATATTTACATATAATAAAATATTAATTTTTAATATAATACTAACTACATAAAATTTATTAATCTAATATATATATTTATTCGATTACAAATACGTGTGTTAATATATATATGCAAATGATATAGGTTCGTGAATCTGAGGCCAACCTTATACGTGTTCAATGATGTTATATGTATTTTTACTACAAAATACATTAGGTGAGTATATAGTCCCATTTTTAAACTCTAAGTATTTCGGGATGAGAATACATGTATTTTATTTTTTACGTTATGGACACAAGTAACCGGAAAATATATATTATACGTTGAGTTGTACCACTGGCATACTTCCCTGTAGCTTGGTAACTACTATTTACAGCGGTATTGTAAACGCGAATCCTGTTGATAGATCTATCGGGCCTGACAACCCCAACCGGACTGGACGACCAGTATTCAACGGTTGCACAGTACTTCGTTTCGTGACTACACTTGGTACAGTGTAGTAAGATTTCATAATAAAGGGAATATGCGACGTGATTAAATGTTAAGTATGGTTACCAAGTGCTCAACCACTTAGAATATTTTTATTAAAAAGTATATATATGAAATCTTGTGGTCCATTATTATATCGCTGCTAGCATCAAACCTATATATCTCACCAACTTTATGTTGACATTTTAAAGCATGTTATTCTCAGGTACGAAATAAGTCTTCCGCTGTGCAATAGCTCATATTAAGGACCCTATTTGGAGTCGATCATCGCAATGGGACCAACTGTTGAAGACTTCATCCGGGAGGATTAGTTCGGGTTACTACACAAGCAACGCTCAAGTGTGGGATATTTGATAATGCTAAAAATGAACATATATTTCATAGCATTATTCCTCAAGAAAGACAAGCTTTTAGTTGCAATTGTTCTATTTAAAAGTGATATTCGTTTAAATAATAAAAGGTGAAGACAAAAGACAAAAGACAGATTCGACGAATTGAAGACGTAAACGACCAAAAAGCTCAAAAGTACAAAATACAATCAAAGAGGTTCCAATTATTGATAAGAAACGTCTCGAAATTACAAGAGTACAAGATTCAAAACGCAAAGTACAAGATATTAAATTATTCGCAAAGACGTTCGAAAATCCGGAACCGGGACCAGAGTCAACTCTCAACGCTCGACGCAACGGACTAAAAATTACAAGTTAACTATGTATATAAATATAATATAATATATAATTAATTATATAAATTATATATATATTATATTTATATAATAATCCGTCGGCAAGAAAGGCTCCAAAATGGTGTGAGCTGTAAAATCGAACTCCGCGACTTGCGGAGTTCAAAGAGGGAAAAGGCCGCGACTCGCGGAGCTCACCTGGACTCAAATCCCTATAAAAGCAAACGCAGTTTGATCGCAAAAATATCCAAAAAAATTCAATCTCTCTCTCTATATATGTATACGTAAATATATATAATTTATATTTTAATTTTAATTTTAAATTCTAATAATAAGGGTATGTTAGCGAATGTTGTAAGGGTGTAAGTCGAAATTCTGTCCGTGTAACGCTACGCTATTTTTAATCATTGTAAGTTATGTTCAACCTTTTTAATTTAATGTCTCGTAGCTAAGTTATTATTATGCTTATTTAAAACGAAGTAATCATGATGTTGGGCTAATTACTAAAATTGGGTAATTGGGCTTTGTACCATAATTGGGGTTTGGACAAAAAAACGACACTTGTGAAAATTAGACTATGGGCTATTAATGGGCTTTATATTTGTTTAACTAAATGATAGTTTGTTAATTTTAATATAAAGATTTACAATTGGACGTCCCTATAAATAACCATATACACTCAATCGGACACGATGGGCGGGATATTTATATGTACGAATAATCGTTCATTTAACCGGACACGGGAATGGATTAATAGCCACTAGAATTATTAAAACAGGGGTGAAATTATGTACAAGGACACTTGGCATAATTGATAACAAAGTATTAAAACCTTGGGTTACACTCAGTCGACATCCTGGTGTAATTATTAAACAAAGTATTAAAATATTGTTACAGTTTAAATCCCCAATTAGTTGGAATATTTAACTTCGGGTATAAGGATAATTTGACGAGGATACTCGCACTTTATATTTATGACTGATGGACTGTTATGGACAAAAACCAGACGGACATATTAAATAATCCAGGACAAAGGACAATTAACCCATGGGCATAAAACTAAAATCAACACGTCAAACATCATGATTACGAAAGTTTAAATAAGCATAATTCTTTTATTTCATATTTAATTTCCTTTATTTTATATTTAATTGCACTTCTAATTATCGCACTTTTATTTATTGTTATTGTATTTAATTGTACTTTTAATTATCGTACTTTTTAATTATCGCAAGTTTATTTTATCGCACTTTTATTTATCGCAATTTCATTATCGTTATTTACATTACGCTTTAAATTAAGTCTTTTATTTATTTTTAATATTTTACGTTTGGTTTTAACTGCGACTAAAGTTTTTAAAATTGACAAACCGGTCATTAAACGGTAAAAACCCCCCTTTATAATAATAATATTACTTATATATATATTTGTATTTTTATAAATTTAAACTAATATAGCGTTAAGCTTTGTGAAAAAGATTCCCTGTGGAACGAACCGGACTTACTAAAAACTACACTACTGTACGATTAGGTACACTGCCTATAAGTGTTGTAGCAAGGTTTAAGTATATCCATTCTCTAACTAAATAAATATCTTGTGTAAAATTGTATCGTATTTAATAGTATTTCCTTATAAAATTTAATAGTATTTTATACCCCTTAGCTTTAACATCAAGTATTTTTGGCGCCACTGCCGGGGAACTTAAACGCCGAAAGCACAACGCTAAATATTAAAAAAAAAAAGATTTTTATTTTTAGTTTACTTTTATTAAAATACGGTTTTGTAAAAATACGTTTTAAATATTCGAAAATATAAAAAGAAAACAAATATATAAATATTTTTAAGAGTTTGTGAAATATTTAAGTTTTGTAAAGTTTCTTTATTTTTATTTTATAAAAATATAAGTTTTATTTAAATATTTTGTTTTTATTTAAAACATAAAATCAAAAACCGAAAAAAAAACATTTATAAATCTAGTTTTAAGAGTTTTATTTATAAAATTATAAAATATTTCTATTTTTATTTTAGGTTTTAAAATATAAGTTTTATTAAATTTATATAAATATATTTTATTTAAAACAGAAAAATAAATAAATAAAATATAAATAAAACTGACCTGTTGAATTTTGACCTGCATCTCGTCTGAGCCTGAACCCTCCGCGACTCGCGGAGTTATTGAACCGGAACAACCGCGACTCGCGGAGCCATCTGACACGGGCCACACAGGAACCCTAACAGCATTAATTACGGGATAATTATTATTATTATTAATTTTAAAACCTAATTAGGGTTTGATTAGTTAATTAATTTTAATTAATTTTGTTTTATTTATTTAATTTGTAATATTAAGTTTATTTAGTTTTATAAATATATAAAAATTAATAGTTTTATAAAATAAATAATATAAAAATAATATTTTTATAAAAAATTGTACTTTTTTACAACCTTTAGTATATTTTTATATTTTGTCCTTTTTTATTTGTTTTTAGCGTAACTTTTGTGTTTTTCGCTAGTTTTTAGTTTTAAACTTAATTTTTGCCATTGTTATTTTTATTTATAGATTTTTAAGCTTTGTCGTAAAATCCCTTAAGTGCTTTTTCTTTAGACTAAGATCTAGGTGCTTTAGAATTTTGCGACGCCTTTTTAAATTTTAGTGTTTTTTTTTTTTTTTTTTTAAGTTATTGCCACTTGGGATATAGTTTTACTTGTAAGCTTTAATATTTTTAGACACCTTTTACCTATGTATCAATTATCATTCCAATTAGTAATCTCAATTTGCGACTATAATTTTAAGTTAGTGGTAGTAATAAGGTTGGGTTAGTCGAGTGTTTTTAAGTTTTAAAGTCATTTTTTTCTTTCGTATTTTTCGATGCCTTTTATTTTTCGACCTTTTTCGACGCGCTCTTTTTCTTTCTTATTTCTCGTCATTCTAGTTTTTAGGACTTAGAATTTTTTCTACTTCTTATCTATACTTCTTAAAATTACGAAAATTTATTTTAAGTGGTTAAATTGATAGACATCAAAATTTTCTGGTTCGTAGTAATAGTTGGATTTGTACGTGGACCGGGTTATTTGAGCCAAACAGTCCTCAATTATATTGAGACCAAACGAATCCTGCCCCTCTGCTGCATCTTTTGGCTATTCAAAACGTGGGCAAAATCAGAAAAGTCTATTAATTGGATAACTTATATAATTTTTCTTTCCTTTTAAAAACTAATAGGATAGGATATTCAGTGAATGCACCGAGCAAGACGTTCACCACCTTTTGTACGTTCACCACCTGTAACTAGATCAAGACATCTAGCAAATATTACCGCCGTTGATTTTCCTTTAGAATCGTCATCCAGTCGACCAAGTACTCCAATTCAAATTTCCGATAATCCATTTTTTGAACCCGACCTCACAATTGAGAATCCGGATAATATTCAGGGACAATTCATAGATCCTGAACCATTAAATTTTCCTCCGGAGCCACCAATCATTCAAACAGAGATTGTTGAGGAACGAACCATTAAATCAGAATCCTCTAGTGATTCGGATTCAACAAATTCAAACATGGAGAATCTGGAACCTTTAAGTATGGAAGACCGAATGAGAGCTAAACGCACTGGCCAAGGTCACGCAATTACTCATCCAGACATTAATGCGCCAGATTATGAAATCAAAGGACAAATTCTACACATGGTGACTAATCAATGCCAATTTAGTGGTGCGCCGAAGGAAGATCCAAATGAACATCTTCATACCTTTAATAGGATCTGCACTCTATTTAAAATCCGAGAAGTGGAGGATGAACAGATATATCTCATGTTATTTCCCTGGACTTTAAAGGGAGAAGCCAAAGATTGGTTGGAATCGTTACCTGAAGGGGCGATTGATACATGGGACGTTTTAGTTGAAAAATTTCTTAAACAATTCTTTCCGGCATCTAAAGCCGTAAGACTTCAAGGAGAAATTGTTACGTTCACACAGAAGCCAAATGAAACTCTATATGAGGCGTGGACAAGATTTGGAAAGTTATTAAGAGGATGTCCGCAACATGGTTTAGACACCTGTCAAATAGTACAAATATTCTACCAAGGATGCGACATCACTACAAGAAAAGACATAGATATAGCAGCTGGTGGTTCTATTATGAAGAAAACCGAAACTGATGCTTACAAAATTATTGATAACACTGCTTCCCACTCACATGAGTGGCACCAAGAAAAAGATATCGTTAGATCATCTAAAGCAGCTAGAGCCGATTCTAGCCATGACTTAGATTCCATTTCCGCAAAGATAGATGCTGTCGAGAGACGAATGGAAAAGATGACTAAAGATATCCACTCAATACGAATTAGTTGTGAGCAGTGTGGAGGACCACATTTGACAAAAGATTGTCTCAGTATTGAATTAACAATGGAACAAAGAGGGAATATTTCATACATAAACCAAAGGCCTGGAAATAATTATCAGAATAATTATCAACCGCCAAGACCGATTTACAATCAAAACCAGAACTATAACCGAAATATTCCATACAACAACCAACAAGGTCCTAGCAATCAACAAGTATCCAATAATACTTACAATCAGCAAAGACCTAATTTTCAAAACAAACCACCACAAACCGATGATAAAAAGCCGAATTTAGAAGATATGATGACGAAGCTAGTTGAAACTCAAACGCAGTTTTTCACATCTCAAAAACAAACTAATGAACAAAATGCTCAAGCATTTAGAAATCAACAAGCTTCTATTCAAAATTTGGAACAAGAAGTAAGTAACCTAGCAAGGTTAATAGGTGAAAGAAAACCGGGAAGTCTACCTAGTGATACAAATGCTAACCCCCGGAATGAAACAGCTAAAGCCATTACCACAAGAAGTGGTACAACACTTAAACCACCTGAAATACCTGTAACTTTTGATGAAGCTATTCCTACTCCACAAGAACCACAACCTGATCAAGATAAGGAAAAAGAACCGGTAGTTGAAAAGGTTAATGAAGATAACACGGCTAAGGATAAACCTTATGTTAAACCATACCAACCACCACTTCCTTACCCGAGTAAAATGAAAAAAGAAAAACTTGAAGCCGAGCAATCCAAATTCTTGGATATGTTTAAACAAATAAATGTAAATCTTCCTTTCATTGATGTGATTTCAGGAATGCCTAGATATGCTAAATTTCTGAAAGATCTAATCTCAAATAGAAAGAAAATGGAAGAACTCTCGGCTGTTACTATGAATGCTAATTGTTCAGCAATGCTGTTGAATAAGATACCAGAAAAATTATCTGATCCAGGAAGTGTCACAATTCCATGTTTTCTGGGTAGTCTTAGTTCAATAGAAGCATTGGCAGACTTAGGTGCTAGTATAAATTTAATGCCGTATTCATTATACGCTAAACTAGACCTTGGAGAATTGAAACCAACCAGAATAAGTATACAACTAGCCGATAGATCAATAAAATATCCTAGATAGATAATGGAGAACATGCTAGTTAAAGTTGGTACTTTAGTATTTCCAGTAGATTTTGTTGTTCTGGACATGGAAGAAGATTCTCAAGTTCCTCTCATATTAGGAAGACCATTCTTAAACACGGCTAAAGCAATGATAGCCGTGTTTGGTAAGAAACTGACCCTAAGTATAGAGGACGAGAGTGTTACCTTTTCAGTTGATAGAGCAATGCAACAACCGCAATCTGCAGATGATACATGTTATTATATTCAAACTATAGATTCACATGCAGAATTGTTGGAAGAATTTCCAGAATTACAAGGAACAGGAGAATGTTCTTTAGGAGAAGGAACTGAACAAATTGATGAAGCTAAAATGTTAGCTACACTAATAGCAAATGGATATGAACCAACAACGGAAGAAATTCAAATGCTAAAAGAAGAAGACAGATATCGATATAAATCATCGATAGAAGAACCTCCGAATTTAGAGTTAAAGCCACTTCCAAACCATTTGGAATACGCTTATTTACATGGTGAATCTGAATAACCTATAATAATATCGTCTTCTCTTACTGAAAATGAGAAATCACAACTCATTTCTGTGTTGAAAGCTCATAAACCAGCCATTGCATGGAAGATTCATGATATAAAAGGAATAAGTCCTTCGTATTGCACACATAAAATTCTTATGGAAGAAGGTCATAAAACGTATGTGCAACGCAACGAAGACTAAATCCTAATATGCAAGATGTAGTTAAAAAAGAAATTATTAAACTGCTAGATGCAGGTTTAATTTATCCAATTTCTGATAGTCCATGGGTAAGCCCAGTTCAATGCGTGCCTAAGAAAGGTGGCATGACTGTCATTACAAATGAGAAAAATGAGCTTATTCCTACTAGGACTGTAACAGGATGGCGTGTATGTATTGATTATAGAAAATTAAATGACGCCACCAGAAAAGATCACTTTCCCTTACCTTTTATTGATCAAATGTTGGAAAGATTAGCCGAAAATAGTTACTATTGTTTTCTTGGTGGTTTTTCAGGATATTTTCAAATTCCAATAACACCCGAGGACCAAGAGAAAACCACGTTCACGTGCCCTTATGGTACTTTTGCTTACAAACGCATGCCATTTGGACTTTGCAATGCCCCTGCAACCTTTCAAAGGTGCATGATGGCGATTTTTCACGACATGATAGAAGAATGCATGGAAGTTTCATGGATGACTTTTCAGTCTTCAGTGATACATTTGAATCATGTCTAGCTAATCTTAAACGAATGTTGATTAGATGCGAACAATCAAATCTAGTTCTTAATTGGGAGAAATGCCATTTCATGGTTAAAGAAGGCATCGTTCTTGGACATAAAATTTCAAAAGAAGGAATTGAAGTGGACAGAGCTAAAGTAGATGTAATTGCTAAACTTCCACATCCCACCAATGTTAGAGGAGTTAGGAGTTTTCTAGGGCATGCCGGTTTTTACCGACGTTTCATAAAAGATTTTTCTAAAATTGCCACTCCTATGAATAAACTCCTAGAAAAAGATGCTCCATTCATCTTTTCAGATGAATGCATCGAATCTTTTAATATTCTTAAAGAGAAACTCACTAATGCGCCGATCATGATAACACCAAATTGGAATCTACCGTTTGAACTAATGTGCGATGCAAGTGATTTTGCAATGGGAGCCATTTTAGGACAAAGGATTGAAAAACGATTTCAACCTATATATTATGCTAGTAAGATGTTATAAGGAGCACAAACGAACTATACAACTACTGAAAAAGAACTCCTTGTTATTGTCTTTGCTTTTGACAAATTTCGTTCATATCTCGTTCTAGCAAAAACGGTGGTCTATACCGACCATTCTGCTCTTAGATACCTATTTTCGAAACAAGATGCCAAACCAAGATTAATCCGTTGGATCTTACTCTTACAAGAGTTCGATATTGAAATCCGAGATAAAAGAGGAGCAGAAAATCTCGCCGCTGATCATCTTTCTCGTCTTGAAAATCCCGAATTAGAAGTTCTAAATGAATCGACCATACAAGACAACTTTCCTGATGAATATCTATTGAAGATAGATTATAATGAAATTCCATGGTTTGCAGACTATGCAAACTATTTAGTATGTGGATTCCTTGAAAAAGGATTATCGTACCAAAAATGAAAGAAATTCTTCAATGATATAAAACACTATTTCTGGGAAGATCCACATCTGTTTAAAAGTTGTCCAGATGAAATAATACGCCGATGTGTATTCGGAGATGAAGCTAGTAAAATTTTAAACTATTGTCACACAGGACCAACAGGAGGGCATTATGGGCCTCAACTAACAGCAAGAAAAGTTTATGATGCTGGATTCTATTGGCCTACAATTTACAAAGACGCACACCTTCTTTGCAAATCCTGTGATGCTTGTCAAAGGGCCGGAAAAATAAGTCAACGTGATGAAATGCCACAAAATGTCATTCAAGTATGCGAAGTATTTGACATTTGGGGTATTGACTTTATGGGTCCATTTCCAAAATCTCATAATAATCTCTACATTCTCGTAGCCATTGATTATGTATCTAAATGGGCGGAAGCACAAGCTCTCCCAACTAACGATGCACGAGTTGTAGTCAACTTTTTAAAACGTCTTTTTGCAAGGTTTGGAACACCGAAAGCTTTAATAAGTGATCGGGGTACTCATTTCTGTAATAATCAACTTGAGAAAGTTCTCAAAAGATATGGAGTAACTCATAAAATCTCCACCGCATATCATCCACAAACAAGTGGACAAGTTGAAAATACCAACCGAGCTTTAAAACGTATTCTAGAAAAAACCGTAGGATCAAATCCGAAGGAATGGTCCATTAAATTGGAGGATGCACTCTGGACTTTTAGAACAGCCTACAAAACTCCAATTGGAACCACACCTTTTAGACTCGTTTATGGAAAAGCATGTCATCTTCCAGTAGAAATTGAACACAAAGCATTTTGGGCTTTGAAGACATGTAATCTTGATTTACATGAAGCTGG
Source organism: Rutidosis leptorrhynchoides (assembly GCF_046630445.1). Lineage (NCBI taxonomy): Eukaryota > Viridiplantae > Streptophyta > Magnoliopsida > Asterales > Asteraceae > Rutidosis > Rutidosis leptorrhynchoides. The sequence goes on along the minus strand of NC_092334.1, from coordinate 616,114,104 downwards.
ACGTCTACGGTTAAGTCAACTAAACGAATTAGAAGAATTAAGACATGAAGCATACGAAAATTCATTAATCTATAAAGAAAGAACGAAGAAATGGCATGATAAAAGAATCAGAAGTTCAAAAGAATTTAAAGAAGGAGACAGAGTTCTTCTTTTCAATTCACAATTCAAGCTATTTCCTGGAAAATTGAAATCAGGATGGTCTGGACCATTCATAGTCAAAAGAGTTTTTCCATACGGAACGATAGAATTAATAAATTCAAATGGGATTGAATATAAGGTTAATGGTCACAGAGTTAAACATTACATAGATAGTCCAATGGAAATCGACAATGAAGTTAATCACAATTTCGATACCACAGCTAACTAAGTGTGGGGAGAATTAAGTCTTTAAAGGATAATATGTATTTCTGTTAGAGTTAGAATTTCTGCTTTCGTGTAGTTCTCGAAAATGGAACCCGAATGGTCTTTCCCTAGCAGACCCTAAAGAACTAGTCTTCTCCCCCCATTCTGAATTTTTATTTTTTTTTAGGAAATGAAGACTTCCTGTGAACTAAAACATGGTCTAATGCTACACGCTTTGATCACTAAACGTAATAATGACACACTTCCGAGTGAAATAGTATCAGTAATCAGAGAAAGATTGGACGGAGTAAGAAAAGAATCCAGATGCGAAGATAATAAGTTACAATTTGGTAAAGGAAAATCAAAATCTGCAGCGAAAAGAAGAGCACAACACCTTGAAAGATGTCACAAATGCGGAAAATGGTCACATGGAGGTAAATGTTCAAATAATCAAACCTATTCAAACACCGAATTTGTTACTTTATGCAGAGACGGACCGTTCATATGTTTAGAAGAAAAAACACTGAATGCTCGAGGTTACGCCTTTGTAGCTATGGAAAACCAATTAAACCGACTATCTTATGAGTGGGATAGATCATATCACTAAGAATACTATCTCACAGTTAAGTCTGTACAGTTTTTATTTTTATTTTTATTTTTAACCTTTTGATAATAAACGCTAATTTGTTCGTTATAAAGTATTAAATTGGTATTGAATAAAATTAGGTTTGGCGACCGAAATTATTGATATCATACAAAAATTTATTACATCACTGCGAAATTTAACGTTTATTCTTAAGGTATAAATATCTTTAATCAATCAACCCAAAATATTTCAAAAATTCGCCATGAGTTAAATTAGGTCATGGAACCGAAATTACTTTACCGAAAAGAGGGGCGCATATTTTTGATAATATTTGATTGATTAAAGTGGGATAAAAGCCAAAAAGATTTTTAATTTTATTTTTACCATGTTTTTAAAATTAATATATAAATCTTAAATTAATATTGTGAACTTTGTAAGATCAATATGTTTAAGTTTGTCAATATTTGAAAATTTTTAATATTTTTAATATAAGTTTGTATGTATAACAACAAAATTAAATATAAGTTTGGTGTGAATTTATAATATGAATTTTTAATTAAGTTTGGTGTGAATTTTTAATTTTATGCATTTTAAATTTAAGTTTGGTGTGAATTTAAAAACAAAAATTTACTTTATTTCGTTAAGTTAAAAATATGATTTTTAAAATTCGTCGTAAGTTGAAGACTAGGTCTTTGAACCGAAATTGCTTTACCCGAGGGAGGGACGAGAACTTTTATTATCATTATTTTTAATCTTATTAAACTAAAGTATGCCAAAAATATTTAAAAAAAAACCCAAAAATCTTTACTTTTAAAACCGCGCTTTGAATTGACAAATTTTAAAATTTTGTCGAGGGACGGACTAGGACATCGATCCGAAACACCCTCGCTCCTAAAGGAAAAACAAATTTTTAAAATTTAATTAATTATAAGTTTTATAAAGTATAAGGTTTTATATAAAAAAAAAAAAAAAAAAAAAAACCAAACGCCGTGAGTTGCGGAGTTTGTAAGGTCCAAATGCCGCGACTCGCGGAGGACCAAAAAATCCAGAAAAAAATAAAATGCAAAGAAACAGATCAGTCCACCCACAACCACACTCCAAACTGCGAAAATACACCCGAAAATACCGAAAAACACACACCAAATTCGCAATTTTTGACCGTTTTTCATCAAATCTTTTACTAAAATCATGTTGAGAAGGATGCTATCAAGGAATTACTCAAGAAAAACGGTAAATTTCTACACCTAAACACCATTTAATCCGAAAATTGGTGTTCTTGAGCAATTTTTTCCCCAATTCGATTTTGATACTTTTTAGTGTAATTATGCTTAAATTGCTTATGTATTATGCTTGTATAACCTAGATTGATGCTATTTAACATGATTAGAAGCCTTAAACTTCAAATTTTGAGTAATCTAGGGTTTGTGTTCTTGAGCAATTTGGGGCTTTTTGATATAAACAGGTTATGGCCGATTTTTGTCATGAATTGTTGCTAAATTAAGTAGTGTAACATATTTAGGTAGTTAAATGATCCAAACTTTGAGCCTAAACATGATTTTGAGAATTAAAGTGGACTTTTTCAAGTCTAAAATTCATGAACTTGATTTTTGAGAAATAATGCCATTTGAAACTTGTTTAAATGCTAGTAATGATTATTTTGACATGTTATTTGAGTTGAATGCTTATGAACTTGGCGAACATTTTCATATATGCTTATTTGAAAAAGTGTAGATTTGATAAAAATATGAAAATGAGCATAAGTTTGATATAAATTGGACATGTCATTATTTTGATTGATGATTTTGCTGACACTAATGCATATTTGGATGCACAAAAATTGTGTTTGATGTGTTTTGCAGACTGAAAGGGGTGAATCTTCATCCCAAGCTCGCAATGCTCCTCCTAAGAATGCGGAACAACAGGATGTTGATAGCTATTATAAACAAGATATACCTCATCCAGTTATGACATTTTCAGATATGCACTTGGAAGAGTTGCACCCGAACTTGAGATTTGACAGACGTTGGATAGATTATCCAAAATACCAAAGGGGCTTGCATACTCTTCATTCTAAAGCTGTTGAAGTACCTAGGGTAATAGAATGGGGACCATTAGAAGCTGTAGAATTGGTCGGGCCAATTAGAGAATTACTTACACAGAGGTATGGTAATTCTACTTTTAACGATTGGGTACGATTATTCAGCATACGTAGACCTGTATATAAAGTATGGTGTGAAGAATTATTGTGTAGTATAGAAATAAATGATCGGGTAGTTAGTTTAACCGATCGATCTTTTATTAGATTTTTGTTAGGAGGTTCGATGCGCAACATGTCTTTACTAGACATGGCTCAGGCCTTACATATATATATGCCTGAGGAGTTAGCATCTGCCGATTGTAGATGGTTGATATTGAACGGTAGGAAAATTGATGAAAATTTTGATACGCATGGTGATTGGAGTCAAATGACTAGCCATCACCGATTTAAAGGGGGAAATTACTCTTATTTGGATAAAGATAGAGCAGAGTTAAGAGTAATTCATAGGTTTTTAGCTAATTCGATTACACAAAGAGGTAAGAATAAGGAAAAGGTAAATGAACAGGATTTATTTTACCATATGTGTATTCGAGACCCACAAAGCGCTGTAAGTATACCGTATTGTGTGGGTTATTATTTATCAGCTATGGTTAGAGGGATGAGACCGCACAGTATAATAGGAGGTGGTATATTTATTACTTTGATTGCTGAATATCTCGGTGTGGATATAAGTTGGGGGGGATTACTAATCGAAGAACCAGAACCCAACGATATAATTGGTTTAAATGTATACCATGGTGCTAAAGTTTTGAAGAGGCGAAATAACGCCGCAGTACGATATAATGGTAGATATCCACAGTTTGAGAGAAACCAACAGCCATGTAATGTGGGAGGAGGAAATGAAATGACAGAAATGCAAAGGTTTATAGCTTCACAAGAGTACGAAAATGCTAGACATCGAGCATTTGAAGATTGGCAAGTTCATCAAAACCAAATCATAGATTATTGCCAACAAATAGGTAGAAACTAAATTCCTACTCCATCGCCCGTATTTCCTCCCTGGTCTATAGAGATCCAACCACCGTATCCTACGTATAACCCAGCCGAAGCATTCTATAACACATACGGCTATGCATGGAACCCCTACTGGTATCAGTATCATCCCTAGTCTACTTAGTTTTATTTATTTTATTATTTGTAATGTTGATACATTTAATACTTATGTTAATATTGTAAAAGTTTTTATAATTTTCTAACTTTTATTATTAGATTTTAATAATTTTTGAATGTAGGGTAATAAACCAAACTTTAAAAATATGTATATATGTTTGCAGTTTATCTTATGTACACAACCGGGTAAAACAACACATTATCAAAGACTGGCATTAAGTTCAGCAAAAGCAACTAATTTTGACGACAAGATGCAAAATATATGTGAAATAACAACAAGACGGAATGAACAAATGATATGCACCATTTATCATTCAGCAAACAAACACAAATATGTTTGGAAACTTTGGTAAAATTTAATCATTTCTACGCTAATCACCCTCAATAATTTAAATTGTTACTGATTTCTTGCAAATGAGGGCATTGCAAGATCTTAAGTGTGGGAAGGGGTTAAATTCTTTCGGATTTTTAAAATTTTTACTTTATACACTTGGTTACCATTAATAATACTAGTAAAGCAGTAGTTGTATTAGAATCTAGTGCTCTCTGATAATAAAGAACAGCCCTAGTCTTATATACTGACTACCCAATTCTAGTAAAAATTTTCAAAATTTTCAATTAAATGAACTCAAAATCATGTTTATACATATTTATGAATGATAAAACTAGGTTTTAACACCGAAATTATTGTTACCTCGGAAAGGACATAAATTGAGAAACAAACTAAAATGTTAGAATTCATTTAAAATGAAATAGAGGACAATAAAAAGGAAAATAAAAGCCAAGTGTGGGAAAATTTACCAAGATATTTTAAACATATGTCACATATTTCTGTAACAAATAACTGAAAATACTTTTGCTTTGGACTAAACTAAACTGTTTTACCCGATGAAAGAAAAGAAGAGATGGATCTACACGATGAATCAATTCCATCGTTAAAAGGAAGTAAAGTCTTCCGAAAAAGACACGCGCTTCTTGATTTAGGTCAAGAAGTTGTCGTCCAGACCAGCTGTAGGTTGACGAAAAATCTAGAAAAGTCATCACTAAAATCAGCAGGAAATCCACGGACCTCAGCATAAAACAGGGTCGCCAAGTGGTCAGATTTATCCTAACCATGAAAAGGATTTATCTCGTACAATGGGGGGGGGGGCACCGTGCAAATTAGCTTGATAAGACTAATGAATCAGATCCCCAGAAAGGATAATCTCCTTAAAAATTAAAAATCAGCTTTTAAGACTGATATTACTCAATCCTTGAGATTGACCTTAAAGATTGAGAATTCAAACTCATGGAATTCAATGATATCTAAACTCGAGCTTGAACGAGAAAATATTTTGATAAAATTACAAACCGATTTGTTTTCTGAAAACCCTATTTTCAATGCGTTCATTACCATTGAACGTAAAATCCTAGGAATTCACCTGGAATTCATTAGGTCATCTGAACCAAATCGGGTGTCAACCGTAAGAACGGTGGTTGCATAGCATGGTCAAAGACAAGACCTTGTGCCAGACCAAAAAAATTATAAGGGTGAGCTTTACTATTGCTCCTACCAAGGATAGTAATTGCGTCTGACACGTTATAGACCATAATTAAAAGCATGTCAGGGGACATTGCCTTAACTGTTGCTTGTTCAACGCTTTCCTTTACAACCGGACGGTAGTTTATCGAAAGGTAATATACGGGACAAGTGAACTGGACGTGTTGCTTTCCTAATACAAGGTTAGCAAGTGGGTAACACAAAACCACAAGTGTTGAGCTAAAATTTTCAAATCTGAAACCCACACAACCCATAAAAATATTTTGCAAACACCGGTGAAGGGTTATTCCGGAAAACTTATCTAGGGTAAAAAACTAGATTTAATTTTCAAAAGATCAAATGTTTTCATAAAGATCCAATTTCCTTAATGGATCTAAATTTTATAGTCATGTGGGACTGTAAACCATATCGCTACTACCATTGTTTATACCGCCGTATAGAAATCACTGATGTACAAAGTGTGAAGAATAAAGAAGTGATTCTAGTATTTCAAGACTATATTGCTTGAGGACAAGCAACGCTCAAGTGTGGAAATATTTGATAATGCTAAAAACGAACATATATTTCATAGCATTATTCCTCAAGAAAGACAAGCTTTTAGTTGCAATTGTTCTATTTAAAAGTGATATTCGTTTAAATAATAAAAGGTGAAGACAAAAGACAGATTCGACGAATTGAAGACGCAAACGACCAAAAAGCTCAAAAGTACAAAATACAATCAAAGAGGTTCCAATTATTGATAAGAAACGTCTCGAAATTACAAGAGTGCAAGATTCAAAACGCAAAGTACAAGATATTAAATTATTCGCAAAGACGTTCGAAAATCCGGAACCGGGACCAGAGTCAACTCTCAACGCTCGACGCAACGGACTAAAAATTACAAGTTAACTATGTATATAAATATAATATAATATATAATTAATTATATAAATTATATATATATTATATTTATATAATAATCCGTCGGCAAGAAAGGCTCCAAAATGGTGTGAGCTGTAAAATCGAACTCCGCGACTTGCGGAGTTGAAAGAGGGAAAAGGCCGCGACTCGCGGAGCTCACCTGGACTCAAATCCCTATAAAAGCAAAAGCAGTTTGATCGCAAAAATATCCAAAAAAATTCAATCTCTCTCTCTATATATGTATACGTAAATATATATAATTTATATTTTAATTTTAATTTTAAATTCTAATAATAAGGGTATGTTAGCGAATGTTGTAAGGGTGTAAGTCGAAATTCTGTCCGTGTAACGCTACGCTATTTTTAATCATTGTAAGTTATGTTCAACCTTTTTAATTTAATGTCTCGTAGCTAAGTTATTATTATGCTTATTTAAAACGAAGTAATCATGATACTGGGCTAATTACTAAAATTGGGTAATTGGGCTTTGTACCATAATTGGGGTTTGGACAAAAGAATGACACTTGTGAAAATTAGAATATGGGCTATTAATGGGCTTTATATTTGTTTAACTAAATGATAGTTTGTTAATTTTAATATAAAGATTTACAATTGGACGTCCCTATAAATAACCATATACACTCAATCGGATACGATGGGCGGGATATTTATATGTACGAATAATCGTTCATTTAACCGGACACGGGAATGGATTAATAGCCACTAGAATTATTAAAACAGGGGTGAAATTATGTACAAGGACACTTGTCATAATTGATAACAAAGTATTAAAACCTTGGGTTACACTCAGTCGACATCCTGGTGTAATTATTAAACAAAGTATTAAAATATTGTTATAGTTTAAATCCCCAATTAGTTGGAATATTTAACTTCGGGTATAAGGATAATTTGACGAGGATACTCACACTTTATATTTATGACTGATGGACTGTTATGGACAAAAACCAGACGGACATATTAAATAATCCAGGACAAAGGACAATTAACCCATGGGCATAAAACTAAAATCAACACGTCAAACATCATGATTACGAAAGTTTAAATAAGCATAATTCTTTTATTTCATATTTAATTTCCTTTATTTTATATTTAATTGCACTTCTAATTATCGCACTTTTATTTATTGTTATTGTATTTAATTGCACTTTTAATTATCGTACTTTTTAATTATCGAAAGTTTATTTTATCGCACTTTTATTTATCGCAATTTCATTATCGTTATTTACATTACGCTTTAAATTAAGTCTTTTATTTATTTTTAATATTTTACATTTGGTTTTAACTGCGACTAAAGTTTTTAAAATTGACAAACCGATCATTAAACGGTAAAAACCCCCCTTTATAATAATAATATTACTTATATATATATTTGTATTTTTATAAATTTAAACTAATATAGCGTTAAGCTTTGTGAAAAAGATTCCCTGTGGAACGAACCGGACTTACTAAAAACTACACTACTGTACGATTAGGTACACTGCCTATAAGTGTTGTAGCAAGGTTTAAGTATATCCATTCTCTAACTAAATAAATATCTTGTGTAAAATTGTATCGTATTTAATAGTATTTCCTTGTAAAATTTAATACTATTTTATACCCCTTAGCTTTAACATCAAGTATTTTTGCCGGGGAACTTAAACACCGAAAGCGCAACGCTAAATATTAAAAAAAAAGATTTTTATTTTTAGTTTACTTTTATTAAAATACGCTTTTGTAAAAATACGTTTTAAATATTCGAAAATATAAAAAGAAAACAAATATATAAATATTTTTAAGAGTTTGTCAAATATTTAAGTTTTGTAAAGTTTCTTTATTTTTATTTTATACAAATATAAGTTTTATTTAAATATTTTGTTTTTATTTAAAACATAAAATCAAAAACCGAAAAAAAAAACATTTATAAATCTAGTTTTAAGAGTTTTATTTATAAAATTATAAAATATTTCTATTTTTATTTTAGGTTTTAAAATATAAGTTTTATTAAATTTATATAAATATATTTTATTTAAAACAGAAAAATAAATAAATAAAATATAAATAAAACTGACCTGTTGAATTTTGACCTGCATCTCGTCTGAGCCCGAACCCTCCGCGACTCGCGGAGTTATTGAACCGAAACAACCGCGACTCGCGGAGCCGTCTGACACGGGCCACACAGGAACCCTAACAGCATTAATTACGGGATAATTATTATTATTATTAATTTTAAAACCTAATTAGGGTTTGATTAGTTAATTAATTTTAATTAATTTAGTTTTATTTATTTAATTTGTAATATTAAGTTTATTTAGTTTTATTAATATATAAAAATTAATAGTTTTATAAAATAAATAATATAAAAATAATATTTTTATAAAAAATTGTACTTTTTTTTTACAACCTTTAGTATATTTTTATATTTTGTCCCTTTTTATTTGTTTTTAGCGTAACTTTTGTGTTTTTCGCTAGTTTTTAGTTTTAAACTTAATTTTTGCCATTGTTATTTTTATTTATAGATTTTTAGGCTTTGTCGTAAAATTCCTTAAGTGCTTTTTCTTTAGACTAAGATCTAGGTGCTTTAGAATTTTGCGACGCCTTTTTAAATTTTAGTGTTTTTTTTTTTTTTAAGTTATTGCCACTTGGGATATAGTTTTACTTGTAAGCTTTAATATTTTTAGACACCTTTTACCTATGTATCAATTATCATTCCAATTAGTAATCTCAATTTACGATTATAATTTTAAGTTAGTGGTAGTAATAAGGTTGGGTTAGTCGAGTGTTTTTAAGTTTTAAAGTCATTTTTTTTCTTTCGTATTTTTCGATGCCTTTTATTTTTCGACCTTTTTCGACGCGCTCTTTTTCTTTCTTATTTCTCGTCATTCTAGTTTTTAGGACTTAGAATTTTTTCTACTTCTTATCTATACTTCTTAAAATTACGAAAATTTATTTTAAGTGGTTAAATTGATAGACATCAAAATTTTCTGGTTCGTAGTAATAGTTGGATTTGTACGTGGACCGGGTTATTGGAGCCAAACAGTCCTCAATTATAGTGAGATTAAACGAATCCTGCCCCTCTGCTGCATCTTTTGGCTATTCGAAACGTGGGCAAAATCAGAAAAGTCTATTAATTGGATAACTTATATAATTTTTCTTTCCTTTTAAAAACTAATAGGATAGGATATTCAGTGAATGCACCGAGCAAGACGTTCACCACCTTTTGTACGTTCACCACATGTAACTAGATCAAGACATCTAGCAAATATTACCGTCGTTGATTTTCCTTTAGAATCGTCATCCAGTCGACCAAGTACTCCAATTCAAATTTCTGATAATCCATTTTTTGAACCCGACCTCACAATTGAGAATCCGGATAATATTCAGGGACAATTCATAGATCCTGAACCATTAAATTTTCCTCTGGAGCTACCAATCATTCAAACAGAGATTGTTGAGGAACGAACCATTAAATCAGAATCCTCTAGTGATTCGGATTCAACAAATTCAAACATGGAGAATCTGGAACCTTTAAGTATGGAAGACCGAATGAGAGCTAAACGCACTGGCCAAGGTCACGCAATTACTCATCCAGACATTAATGCGCCAGATTATGAAATCAAAGGACAAATTCTACACATGGTGACTAATCAATGCCAATTTAGTGGTGCGCCGAAGGAAGATCCAAATGAACATCTTCGTACCTTTAATAGGATCTGCACTCTATTTAAAATCCGAGAAGTGGAGGATGAACAGATATATCTCATGTTATTTCCCTGGACTTTAAAGGGAGAAGCCAAAGATTGGTTGGAATCGTTACCTGAAGGGGCGATTGATACATGGGACGTTTTAGTTGAAAAATTTCTTAAACAATTCTTTCCGGCATCTAAAGCCGTAAGACTTCAAGGAGAAATTGTTACGTTCACACAGAAGCCAAATGAAACTCTATATGAGGCGTGGACAAGATTTGGAAAGTTATTAAGAGGATGTCCGCAACATGGTTTAGACACCTGTCAAATAGTACAAATATTCTACCAAGGATGCGACATCACTACAAGAAAAGACATAGATATAGCAGCTGGTGGTTCTATTATGAAGAAAACCGAAACTGATGCTTACAAAATTATTGATAACACTGCTTCCCACTCACATGAGTGGCACCAAGAAAAAGATATCGTTAGATCATCTAAAGCAGCTAGAGCCGATTCTAGCCATGACTTAGATTCCATTTCCGCAAAGATAGATGCTGTCGAGAGACGAATGGAAAAGATGACTAAAGATATCCACTCAATACGAATTAGTTGTGAGCAGTGTGGAGGACCACATTTGACAAAAGATTGTCTCAGTATTGAATTAACAATGGAACAAAGAGAGAATATTTCATACATAAACCAAAGGCCTGGAAATAATTATCAGAATAATTATCAACCGCCAAGACCGATTTACAATCAAAACCAGAACTATAACCGAAATATTTCATACAACAACCAACAAGGTCCTAGCAATCAACAAGTATCCAATAATACTTACAATCAGCAAAGACCTAATTTTCAAAACAAACCACCACAAACCGATGATAAAAAGCCGAATTTAGAAGATATGATGACGAAGCTAGTTGAAACTCAAACGCAGTTTTTCACATCTCAAAAACAAACTAATGAACAAAATGCTTAAGCATTTAGAAATCAACAAGCTTCTATTCAAAATTTGGAACAAGAAGTAAGTAACCTAGCAAGGTTAATAGGTGAAAGAAAACCGGGAAGTCTACCTAGTGATACAAATGCTAACCCCCGGAATGAAACAGCTAAAGCCATTACCACAAGAAGTGGTACAACACTTAAACCACCTGAAATACCTGTAACTTCTGATGAAGCTATTCCTACTCCACAAGAACCACAACCTGATCAAGATAAGGAAAAAGAACCGGTAGTTGAAAAGGTTAATGAAGATAACACAGCTAAGGATAAACCTTATGTTAAACCATACCAACCACCACTTCCTTACCCGAGTAAAATGAAAAAAGAAAAACTTGAAGCCGAGCAATCCAAATTCTTGGATATGTTTAAACAAATAAATGTAAATCTTCCTTTCATTGATGTGATTTCAGGAATGCCTAGATATGCTACATTTCTGAAAGATCTAATCTCAAATAGAAAGAAAATAGAAGAACTCTCGGCTGTTACTATGAATGCTAATTGTTCAGCAGTGCTGTTGAATAAGATACAAGAAAAATTATCTGATCCAGGAAGTTTCACAATTCCATGTTTTCTGGGTAGTCTTAGTTCAATAGAAGCATTGGCAGACTTAGGTGCTAGTATAAATTTAATGCCGTATTCATTATACGCTAAACTAGACCTTGGAGAATTGAAACCAACCAGAATAAGTATACAACTAGCCGATAGATCAATAAAATATCCTAGAGGGATAATGGAGAACATGCTAGTTAAAGTTGGTACTTTAGTATTTCCAGTAGATTTTGTTGTTCTGGACATGGAAGAAGATTCTCAAGTTCCTCTCATATTAGGAAGACCATTCTTAAACACGGCTAAAGCAATGATAGACGTGTTTGGTAAGAAACTGACCCTAAGTATAGAGGACGAGAGTGTTACCTTTTCAGTTGATAGAGCAATGCAACAACCGTAATCTGCAGATGATACATGTTATTATATTCAAACTATAGATTCACATGCAGAATTGTTGGAAGAATTTCCAGAATTACAAGGAACAGGAGAATGTTCTTTAGGAGAAGGAACTGAACAAATTGATGAAGCTAAAATGTTAGCTACACTAATAGCAAATGGATATGAACTAACAACGGAAGAAATTCAAATGCTAAAAGAAGAAGACAGATATCGATATAAATCATCGATAGAAGAACCTCCGAAATTAGAGTTAAAGCCACTTCCAAACCATTTGAAATACGCTTATTTACATGGTGAATCTGAATTATCTATAATAATATCGTCTTCTCTTACTGAAAATGAGAAATCACAACTCATTTCTGTGTTGAAAGCTCATAAACCAGCCATTGCATGGAAGATTCATGATATAAAAGGAATAAGTCCTTCGTATTGCACACATAAAATCCTTATGGAAGAAGGTCATAAAACGTATGTGCAACGCAACGAAGACTAAATCCTAATATGCAAGATGTAGTTAAAAAACAAATTATTAAACTGCTAGATGCAGGTTTAATTTATCCAATTTCTGATAGTCCATGGGTAAGCCCAGTTCAATGCGTGCCTAAGAAAGGTGGCATGACTGTCATTACAAATGAGAAAAATGAGCTTATTCCTACTAGGACTGTAACAGGATGGCGTGTATGTATTGATTATAGAAAATTAAATGACGCCACCAGAAAAGATCACTTTCCCTTACCTTTTATTGATCAAATGTTGGAAAGATTAGCCGAAAATAGTTACTATTGTTTTCTTGATGGTTTTTCAGGATATTTTCAAATTCCAATAACACCCGAGGACCAAGAGAAAACCACGTTCACGTGCCCTTATGGTACTTTTGCTTACAAACGCATGCCATTTGGACTTTGCAATGCCCCTGCAACCTTTCAAAGGTGCATGATGGCGATTTTTCACGACATGATAGATGAATGCATGGAAGTTTTCATGGATGACTTTTCAGTCTTCGGTGATACATTTGAATCATGTCTAGCTAATCTTAAACGAATGCTGATTAGATGCGAACAATCAAATCTACTTCTTAATTGGGAGAAATGCCATTTCATGGTTAAAGAAGGCATCGTTCTTGGACATAAAATTTCAAAAGAAGGAATTGAAGTGGACAGAGCTAAAGTAGATGTAATTGCTAAACTTCCACATCCCACCAATGTTAGAGGAGTTAGGAGTTTTCTAGGGCATGCCGGTTTTTACCGACGTTTCATAAAAGATTTTTCTAAAATTGCCACTCCTATGAATAAACTCCTAGAAAAAGATGCTCCATTCATCTTTTCAGATGAATGCATCGAATCTTTTAATATTCTTAAAGAGAAACTCACTAATGCGCCGATCATGATAACACCAAATTGGAATCTACCGTTTGAACTAATGTGCGATGCAAGTGATTTTGCAATGGGAGCCGTTTTAGGACAAAGGATTGAAAAACGATTTCAACCTATATATTATGCTAGTAAGATGTTACAAGGAGCACAAACGAACTATACAACTATTGAAAAAGAACTCCTTGCTATTGTCTTTGCTTTTGACAAATTTCGTTCATATCTCGTTCTAGCAAAAACGGTGGTCTATACCGACCATTCTGCTCTTACATACCTATTTTCGAAACAAGATGCCAAACCAAGATTAATCCGTTAGATCTTACTCTTACAAAAGTTCGATATTGAAATCCGAGATAAAAGAGGAGCAGAAAATCTCGCCGCTGATCATCTTTCTGGTCTTGAAAATCCCGAATTAGAAGTTCTAAATGAATCGGCCATACAAGACAACTTTCCTGATGAATATCTATTGAAGATAGATTATAATGAAATTCCATGGTTTGCAGACTATGCAAACTATTTAGTATGTGGATTCCTTGAAAAAGGATTATCGTACCAAAAACGAAAGAAATTCTTCAGTGATATAAAACACTATTTCTGGGAAGATCCACATCTGTTTAAAAGTTGTCCAGATGAAATAATACGCCGATGTGTATTCGGAGATGAAGCTAGTAAAATTTTAAACTATTGTCACACAGGACCAACAGGAGGGCATTATGAGCCTCAACTAACAGCAAGAAAAGTTTATGATGCTGGATTCTATTGGCCTACAATTTACAAAGACGCACACCTTCTTTGCAAATCCTGTGATGCTTGTCAAAGGGGCCGGAAAAATAAGTCAACGTGATGAAATGCCACAAATTGTCATTCAAGTATGCAAAGTATTTGACATTTGGGGTATTGACTTTATGGGTCCATTTCCAAAATCTCATAATAATCTCTACATTCTCGTAGCCATTGATTATGTATCTAAATGGGCGGAAGCACAAGCTCTCCCAACTAACGATGCACGAGTTGTAGTCAACTTTTTAAAACGTCTTTTTGCAAGGTTTGGAACACCGAAAGCTTTAATAAGTGATCGGGGTACTCATTTCTGTAATAATCAACTTGAGAAAGTTCTCAAAAGATATGGAGTAACTCATAAAATCTCTACCGCATATCATCCACAAACAAGTGGACAAGTTGAAAATACCAACCGAGCTTTAAAACGTATTCTAGAAAAAACCGTAGGATCAAATCCGAAGGAATGGTCCATTAAATTGGAGGATGCACTCTGGACTTTTAGAACAGCCTACAAAACTCCAATTGGAACCACACCTTTTAGACTCGTTTATGGAAAAGCATGTCATCTTCCAGTAGAAATTGAACACAAAGCATTTTGGGCTTTGAAGACATGTAATCTTGATTTACATGAAGCTGGACGTCTACGGTTAAGTCAACTAAACGAATTAGAAGAATTAAGACATGAAGCATACGAAAATTCATTAATCTATAAAGAAAGAACGAAGAAATGGCATGATAAAAGAATCAGAAGTTCAAAAGAATTTAAAGAAGGAGACAGAGTTCTTCTTTTCAATTCACAATTCAAGCTATTTCCTGGAAAATTGAAATCAGGATGGTCTGGACCATTCATAGTCAAAAGAGTTTTTCCATACGGAACGATAGAATTAATAAATTCAAATGGGATTGAATATAAGGTTAATGGTCACAGAGTTAAACATTACATAGATAGTCCAATGGAAATCGACAATGAAGTTAATCACAATTTCGATACCACAGCTAACTAAGTGTGGGGAGAATCAAGTCTTTAAAGGATAATATGTATTTCTGTTAGAGTTAGAATTTCTGTTTTCGTGTAGTTCTCGAAAATGGAACCCGAATGGTCTTTCCCTAGCAGACCCTAAAGAACTAGTCTTCTCCCCCCATTCTGAATTTTTATATTTTTTAGGAAATGAAGACTTCCTGTGAACTAAACCATGGTCTAATGCTACACGCTTTGATCACTAAACGTAATAATGACACACTTCCGAGTGAAATAGTATCAGTAATCAGAGAAAGATTGGACGGAGTAAGAAAAGAATCCAGATGCGAAGATAATAAGTTACAATTTGGTAAAGGAAAATCAAAATCTGCAGCGAAAAGAAGAGCACAACACCTTGAAAGATGTCACAAATGCGGAAAATGGTCACATGGAGGTAAATGTTCAAATAATCAAACCTATTCAAACACCGAATTTGTTACTTTATGCAGAGACGGACCGTTCATATGTTTAGAAGAAAAAACACTGAATGCTCGAGGTTACGCCTTTGTAGCTATGGAAAACCAATTAAACCGACTATCTTATGAGTGGGATAGATCATATCACTAAGAATACTATCTCACAGTTAAGTCTGTACAGTTTTTATTTTTATTTTTATTTTTAACCTTTTGATAATAAACGCTAATTTGTTCGTTATAAAGTATTAAATTGGTATTGAATAAAATTAGGTTTGGCGACCGAAATTATTGATATCATACAAAAATTTATTACATCACTGCGAAATTTAACGTTTATTCTTAAGGTATAAATATCTTTAATCAATCAACCCAAAATATTTCAAAAATTCGTCATGAGTTAAATTAGGTCATGGAACCGAAATTACTTTACCGAAAAGAGGGGCGCATATTTTTGATAATATTTGATTGATTAAAGTGGGATAAAAGCCAAAAAGATTTTTAATTTTATTTTTACCATGTTTTTAAAATTAATATATAAATCTTAAATTAATATTGTGAACTTTGTAAGATCAATATGTTTAAGTTTGTCAATATTTGAAAAATTTTAATATTTTTAATATAAGTTTGTATGTATAACAACAAAATTAAATATAAGTTTGGAGTGAATTTATAATATGAATTTTTAATTAAGTTTGGTGTGAATTTTTAATTTTATGCATTTTAAATTTAAGTTTGGTGTGAATTTAAAAACAAAAATTTACTTTATTTCGTTAAGTTAAAAATATGATTTTTAAAATTCGTCGTAAGTTGAAGACTAGGTCTTTGAACCGAAATTGCTTTACCCGAGGGAGGGACGAGAACTTTTATTATCATTATTTTTAATCTTATTAAACTAAAGTATGCCAAAAATATTTAAAAAAAAAACCCAAAAATCTTTACTTTTAAAACCGCGCTTTGAATTGACAAATTTTAAAATTTTGTCGAGGGACGGACTAGGACATCGATCCGAAACACCCTCGCTCCTAAAGGAAAAACAAATTTTTAAAATTTAATTAATTATAAGTTTTATAAAGTATAAGGTTTTATATAATAAAAAAAAAAAAAAAAACCAAACGCCGCGAGTTGCGGAGTTTGTAAGGTCCAAATGCCGCGACTCGCGGAGGACCAAAAAACCCAGAAAAAAATAAAACACAAAGAAACAGATCAGTCCACCCACAACCACACTCCAAACTGCGAAAATACACCCGAAAATACCGAAAAACACACACCAAATTCGCAATTTTTGACCATTTTTCATCAAATCTTTTACTAAAATCATGTTGAGAAGGATGCTATCAAGGAATTACTCAAGAAAAACGGTAAATTTCTACACCTAAACACCATTTAATCCGAAAATTGGTGTTCTTGAGAAATTTTTTCCCCAATTCGATTTTGATACTTTTTAGTGTAATTATGCTTAAATTGCTTATGTATTATGCTTGTATAACCTAGATTGATGCTATTTAACATGATTAGAAGCCTTAAACTTCAAATTTTAAGTAATCTAGGGTTTGTGTTCTTGAGCAATTTGGGACTTTTTGATATAAACAGGTTATGGCCGATTTTTGTCATGAATTGTTGCTAAATTAAGTAGTGTAACATATTTAGGTAGTTAAATGATCCAAACTTTGAGCCTAAACATGATTTTGAGAATTAAAGTGGACTTTTTCAAGTCTAAAATTCATGAACTTGATTTTTGAGAAATAATGCCATTTGAAACTTGTTTAAATGCTAGTAATGATTATTTTGACATGTTATTTGAGTTGAATGCTTATGAACTTGGCGAACATTTTCGTATATGCTTATTTGAAAAAGTGTAGATTTGATAAAAATATGAAAATGAGCATAAGTTTGATATAAATTGGACATGTCATTATTTTGATTGATGATTTTGCTGACACTAATGCATATTTGGATGCACAAAAATTGTGTTTGATGTGTTTTGCAGACTGAAAGGGGTGAATCTTCATCCCAAGCTCGCAATGCTCCTCCTGAGAATGCGGAACAACAGGATGTTGATAGCTATTATAAACAAGATATACCTCATCCAGTTATGACATTTTCAGATATGCACTTGGAAGAGTTGCACCCGAACTTGAGATTTGACAGACGTTGGATAGATTATCCAAAATACCAAAGGGGCTTATACTCTTCATTCTAAAGCGGTTGAAGTACCTAGGGTAATAGAATGGGGACCATTAGAAGCTGTAGAATTGGTCGGGCCAATTAGAGAATTACTTACACAGAGGTATGGTAATTCTACTTTTAACGATTGGGTACGATTATTCAGCATACGTAGACCTGTATATAAAGTATGGTGTGAAGAATTATTGTGTAGTATAGAAATAAATTATCGGGTAGTTAGTTTAACCGATCGATCTTTTATTAGATTTTTGTTAGGAGGTTCGATGCGCAACATGTCTTTACTAGACATGGCTCAGGCCTTACGTATATATACGCCTGAGGAGTTAGCATCTGCCTATTGTAGAGGGTTGATATTGAACGGTAGGAAAATTGATGAAAATTTTGATACGCATGGTGTATGGAGTCAAATGACTAGCCATCACCGATTTAAAGGGGGAAATTACTCTTATTTGGATATAGATAGAGCAGAGTTAAGAGTAATTCATAGGTTTTTAGCTAATTCGATTACACAAAGAGGTAAGAATAAGGAAAAGGTAAATGAACAGGATTTATTTTACCATATGTGTATTCGAGACCCACAAAGTGCTGTAAGTATACCGTATTGTGTGGGTTATTATTTATCAGCTATGGTTAGAGGGATGAGACCGCACAGTATAATAGGAGGTGGAATATTTATTACTTTGATTGCTGAATATCTCGGTGTGGATATAAGTCGGGGGGGATTACTAATCGAAGAACCAGAACCCAACGATATAATTGGTTTAAATGTATACCATGGTGCTAAAGTTTTGAAGAGGCGAAATAACGCCGCAGTACGATATAATGGTAGACATCCACAGGTTGAGAGAAACCAACAGCCAGGTAATGTGGGAGGAGGAAATGAAATGACAGAAATGCAAAGGTTTATAGCTTCACAAGAGTACGAAAATGCTAGACATCGAGCATTTGAAGATTGGCAAGTTCATCAAAACCAAATCATAGCTTATTGCCAACAAATAGGTAGAAACTATATTCCTACTCCATCGCCCGTATTTCCTCCCTGGTCTATAGAGATCCAACCACCGTATCCTACGTATAACCCAGCCGAAGCATTCTATAACACATACGGTTATGCATGGAACCCCTACTGGTATCAGTATCATCCCTAGTCTACTTAGTTTTATTTATTTTATTATTTGTAATGTTGATACATTTAATACTTATGTTAATATTGTAATAGTTTTTATAATTTTCTAACTTTTATTATTAGATTTTAATAATTTTTGAATGTGGGGTAATATACCAAACTTCAAAAATATGTATATATGTTTGCAGTTTATCTTATGTACACAACAGGGTAAAACAACACATTTTCAAAGACTGGCATTAAGTTCAGCAAAAGCAACTAATTTTGACGATAAGATGCAAAATATATGTGAAATAACAACAAGACGGAATGAACAAATGATATGCACCATTTATCATTCAGCAAACAAACACAAATATGTTTGGAAACTTTGGTAAAATTTAATCATTTCTACGCTAATCACCCTCAATAATTTAAATTATTACTGATTTCTTGCAAATGAGGGCATTGCAAGATCTTAAGTGTGGGAAGGGGTTAAATTCTTTCGGATTTTTAAAATTTTTACTTTATACACTTGGTTACCATTAAAAATACTAGTAAAGCAGTAGTTGTATTAGAATCTAGTGCTCTCTGATAATAAAGAATAGCCCTAGTCTTATATACTGACTACCCAATTCTAGTAAAATTTTTCAAAATTTTCAATTAAATGAACTCAAAATCATGTTTATACATATTTATGAATGATAAAACTAGGTTTTAACACCGAAATTATTGTTACCTCGGAAAGGACATAAATTGAGAAACAAACTAAAATGTTAGAATTCATTTAAAATGGAATAGAGGACAATAAAAAGGAAAATAAAAGTCAAGTGTGGGAAAATTTACCAAGATATTTTAAACATATGTCACATATTTCTGTAACAAATAACTGAAAATACTTTTGCTTTGGACTAAACTAAACTGTTTTACCCGATGAAAGAAAAGAAGAGATGGATCTACACGATGAATCAATTCCATCGTTAAAAGGAAGTAAAGTCTTCCGAAAAAGACACGCGCTTCTTGATTTAGGTCAAGAAGTTGTCGTCCAGACCAGCTGTAGGTTGACGAAAAATCTAGAAAAGTCATCACTAAAATCAGCAGGAAATCCACGGACCTCAGCATAAAACAGGGTCGCCAAGTGGTCAGATTTATCCTAACCATGAAAAGGATTTATCTCGTACAATGGGGGGGCACCGTGCAAATTAGCTTGATAAGACTAATGAATCAGATCCCCAGAAAGAATAATCTCCTTAAAAATTAAAAATCAGCTTTTAAGACTGATATTACTCAATTTTTGAGATTGACCTTAAAGATTGAGAATTCAAACTCATGGAATTCAATGATATCTAAACTCGAGCTTGAACGAGAAAATATTTTGATAAAATTACAAACCGATTTGTTTTCTGAAAACCCTATTTTCAATGCGTTCATTACCATTGAACGTAAAATCCTAGGAATTCACCTGGAATTCATTAGGTCATCTGAACCAAATCGGGTGTCAACCGTAAGAACGGTGGTTGTATAGCATGGTCAAAGACAAGACCTTGTGCCAGACCGAAAAAATTATAAGGGTGAGCTTTACTATTGCTCCTACCAAGGATAGTAATTGCGTCCGACACATTATAGACCATAATTAAAAGCATGTCAGAGGACATTGCTTTAACTGTTGCTTGTTCAACGCTTTCCTTTACAACCGGACGGTAGTTTATCGAAAGGTAATATACGGGACAAGTGAACTGGACGTATTGCTTTCCTAATACAAGGTTAGCAAGTGGGTAACACAAAACCACAAGTGTTGAGCTAAAATTTTCAAATCTGAAACCCACACAACCCATAAAAATATTTTGCAAACACCGGTGAAGGGTTATTCCGAAAAACTTATCTAGGGTAAAAAACTAGATTTAATTTTCAAAAGATCAAATGTTTTCATAAAGATTCAATTTCCTTAATGGATCTAAATTTTATAGTCATGTGGGACTGTAAACCATATCGCTACTACCATTGTTTATACCGCCGTATAGAAATCACTGATGTACAAAGTGTGAAGAATAAAGACGTGATTCTAGTATTTCAAGACTATATTGCTTGAGGACAAGCAACGCTCAAGTGTGGGAATATTTGATAATGCTAAAAACGAACATATATTTCATAGCATTATTCCTCAAGAAAGACAAGCTTTTAGTTGCAATTGTTCTATTTAAAAGTGATATTCGTTTAAATAATAAAAGGTGAAGACAAAAGACAGATTCGACGAATTGAAGACGCAAACGACCAAAAAGCTCAAAAGTACAAAATACAATCAAAGAGGTTCCAATTATTGATAAGAAACGTCTCGAAATTACAAGAGTACAAGATTCAAAACGCTAAGTACAAGATATTAAATTATTCGCAAAGACGTTCGAAAATCCGGAACCGGGACCAGAGTCAACTCTCAACGCTCGACGCAACGGACTAAAAATTACAAGTTAACTATGTATATAAATATAATATAATATATAATTAATTATATAAATTATATATATATTATATTTATATAATAATCCGTCGGCAAGAAAGGCTCCAAAATGGTGTGAGCTGTAAAATCGAACTCCGCGACTTGCGGAGTTCAAAGAGGGAAAAGGCCGCGACTCACGGAGCTCACCTG
This sequence comes from Rutidosis leptorrhynchoides, assembly GCF_046630445.1. Classification (NCBI taxonomy): domain Eukaryota; kingdom Viridiplantae; phylum Streptophyta; class Magnoliopsida; order Asterales; family Asteraceae; genus Rutidosis; species Rutidosis leptorrhynchoides. The sequence goes on along the minus strand of NC_092334.1, from coordinate 616,092,376 downwards.
GACTCAAATCCCTATAAAAGCAAACGCAGTTTGATTTCAAAAATATCCAAAAAAATTCAATCTCTCTCTATATATGTATACGTAAATATATATAATTTATATTTTAATTTTAATTTTAAATTCTAATAATAAGGGTATGTTAGCGAATGTTGTAAGGGTGTAAGTCGAAATTCTGTCCGTGTAACGCTACGCTATTTTTAATCATTGTAAGTTATGTTCAACCTTTTTAATTTAATGTCTCGTAGCTAAGTTATTATTATGCTTATTTAAAACGAAGTAATCATGATGTTGGGCTAATTACTAAAATTGGGTAATTGGGCTTTGTACCATAATTGGGGTTTGGACAAAAGAACGACACTTGTGAAAATTAGACTATGGGCTATTAATGGGCTTTATATTTGTTTAACTAAATGATAGTTTGTTAATTTTAATATAAAGATTTACAATTGGACGTCCCTATAAATAACCATATACACTCAATCGGACACGATGGGCGGGATATTTATATGTACGAATAATCGTTCATTTAACCGGACACGGGAATGGATTAATAGCCACTAGAATTATTAAAACAGGGGTGAAATTATGTACAAGGACACTTAGCATAATTGATAACAAAGTATTAAAACCTTGGGTTACACTCAGTCGACATCCTGGTGTAATTATTAAACGAAGTATTAAAATATTGTTACAGTTTAAATCCCCAATTAGTTGGAATATTTAACTTCGGGTATAAGGATAATTTGACGAGGATACTCGCACTTTATATTTATGACTGATGGACTGTTATGGACAAAAACCAGACGGACATATTAAATAATCCAGGACAAAGGACAATTAACCCATGGGCATAAAACTAAAATCAACACGTCAAACATCATGATTACGGAAGTTTAAATAAGCATAATTCTTTTATTTCATATTTAATTTCCTTTATTTTATATTTAATTGCACTTCTAATTATCGCACGTTTATTTATTGTTATTGTATTTAATTGCACTTTTAATTATCGTACTTTTTAATTATCGCAAGTTTATTTAATCGCACTTTTATTTATCGCAATTTCATTATCGTTATTTACATTACGCTTTAAATTAAGTCTTTTATTTATTTTTAATATTTTACATTTGGTTTTAACTGCGACTAAAGAGTTTAAAATTTACAAACCGGTCATTAAACGGTAAAAACCCCCCTTTATAATAATAATATTACTTATATATATATTTGTATTTTTATAAATTTAAACTAATATAGCGTTAAGCTTTGTGAAAAAGATTCCCTGTGGAACGAATCGGACTTACTAAAAACTACACTACTGTACTATTAGGTACACTGCCTATAAGTGTTGTAGCAAGGTTTAAGTATATTCATTCTCTAAATAAATAAATATCTTGTGTAAAATTGTATCATATTTAATAGTATTTCCTTGTAAAATTTAATAGTATTTTATACCCCTTAGCTTTAACATCAAGTATTTTTGGCGCCGCTGCCGGGGAACTTAAACGCCGAAAGCTCAACGCTAAATATTAAAAAAAAGATTTTTATTTTTAGTTTACTTTTATTAAAATACGCTTTTGTAAAAATACGTTTTAAATATTCGAAAATATAAAAAGAAAACAAATATATAAATATTTTTAAGAGTTTGTGAAATATTTAAGTTTTATAAAGTTTCATTATTTTTATTTTATAAAAATATAAGTTTTATTTAAATATTTTGTTTTTATTTAAAACATAAAATCAAAAACCGAAAAGAAAAAAAACATTTATAAATCTAGTTTTAAGAGTTTTATTTATAAAATTATAAAATATTTCTATTTTTATTTTAGGTTTTAAAATATAAGTTTTATTAAATTTATATAAATATATTTTATTTAAAACAGAAAAATAAATAAATAAAATATAAATAAAACTGACCTGTTGAATTTTGACCTGCATCTCGTCTGAGCCTGAACCCTCCGCGACTCGCGGAGTTATTGAACCGGACCAACCGCGACTCGCGGAGCCGTCTTACACGGGCCACACAGGAACCCTAACAGCATTAATTACGGGATAATTATTATTATTATTAATTTTAAAACCTAATTAGGGTTTGGTTAGTTAATTAATTTTAATTAATTTAGTTTTATTAATATATAAAAATTAATAGTTTTATAAAATAAATAATATAAAAATAATATTTTTATAAAAAATTGTACTTTTTTTACAACCTTTAGTATATTTTTATATTTTGTCCCTTTTTATTTGTTTTTAGCGTAACTTTTGTGTTTTTCGCTAGTTTTTAGTTTTAAACTTAATTTTTGCCATAGTTATTTTTATTTATAGATTTTTAGGCTTTGTCGTAAAATCCCTTAAGTGCTTTTTCTTTAGACTAAGATCTAGGTGCTTTAGAATTTTGCGACGCCTTTTTAAATTTTAGTGTTTTTTTTTTTTTTTTAAGTTATTGCCATTCGGGATATAGTTTTACTTGTAAGCTTTAATATTTTTAGACACCTTTTACCTATGTATCAATTATCATTCCAATTAGTAATCTCAATTTGCGATTATAATTTTAAGTTAGTGGTAGTAATAAGGTTGGGTTAGTCGAGTGTTTTTAAGTTTTAAAGTCATTTTTTTCTTTTGTATTTTTCGACGCCTTTTATTTTTCGACCTTTTTCGACGCGCTCTTTTTCTTTCTTATTTCTCGTCATTCTAGTTTTTAGGACTTAGAATTTTTTCTACTTCTTATCTATACTTCTTAAAATTACGAAAATTTATTTTAAGTGGTTAAATTGATAGACATCAAAATTTTCTGGTTCGTAGTAATAGTTGAATTTGTACGTGAACCGGGTAGTTGACGATTTTAAATAATGTAGTTGACGGTGTAGTTTTTTTAAGTATTGTGTTTTTTTATTAAATAATGTATTTTTTAAGTACTATTATTTATATTTAATTAATGTATTTTTTATTAATGAAATTTAGTATTGTACTTGTTTTTATATTTTTAATATATAATTAAACTAAATAATTAATAAAAAAAATAAAATTATAATTGATTCAACACTGAAATTTAACACTGAACGATTTATCTTGTTTTGGCTTCAGTGTCACGACTCCTAGTACTCTTAAAAAATGTTATAAATAATAAAGACATTTGATATAGTTTTTAGTCATTAATTATTTTGATTACACAATAATATACAATTAAAATTGAATTTAGATCCATACGATTATGGATGCGTTTGATAAAACTTAATGATTTAGCATTGAATTATTCAGTATTCTAAACGGTTCAAATGCTCTAAAACTAAAATAAAAATTTATTGTTTGATAAGGATTCCGAATCAACACTCTGAATGATTTAAATTATCTTTTATGTTTTATGTCTTGCATTTTTTAATATACTTTGGAAATGCATAAATGCTTAATAAGAAATAACTATGCATATAATTAATATTTAATTGAGATGAAAATTAATATTAACAATTAACAATATTCATTAAACAAAAAAAACATAGTTTGTACCGCATAGATAGTAAACAAAAACATGATTTTAACTATTTCTTATAATGGTATCTTTTTTTCTTTTTTTCGATCAAACAAAAATAACATCGATCATATAACTCTAGATAGCATCAAAGTAACATTTTTTGCGATTGAGACAAAAAAATAAAACTCACAAAATACAGAGCGTAAAACCTAGATTTTTAATAAAATAATATAAAATATTGTAATCAAATCTTTAGTGTTGTACATGGATTATAGATAGGGCTATGAATGTTAGTAAAAGAATAATAAAATTGTGTCTATATATCTTATAAACTATCTGCGTGTGTACATACATGATAGTAGAAGACAAAATAAAAAATAGGGTTTTAAAGTTCGATATCGTTGAAGATGTGAAAGGTTATATTTCTGGTTTAATTCATGAATTCTGTAACACCAGCCATTTTTTTTAAGTCACGGTGGAAGACATATTATATAAAACATAACATAACATTAATTAAAGCATTACAAACGCCCACACTATTGAATACTTAATTACAAAACGATGTTACTTAAAACTTCTGGTATTTTAGTACAAAATGACACATCAGAGTTTGTAGAGTCAAACATGTCTTCATCAACAACACCCAACCAACCAGCAGTATCTAAACCTACAAGGGAGGAGTGTGGGGGATTAGCGCACCGCTAAGTAAATGAAATCTATCTAACAGACTAAGCAAAAGTACTATCATGCATAAACCATGAAAATATGCTAATGTCCAACAAGCATAAAATAGCCACAACAACAGTAACGATAATTCAAGGATCGATGGCTTGTACGGGCACACGACTCCTAGCTGATCGGGCTAGAGTCTACCGATAATCCTTCCTATTGAGTCAACTGTATAACCATCCAGACGTAACCCATGCGTCCTTTTATGTTATACCGAACAACCCATACGACTTGGATTCAACCTGAACTAGCCTCGGTTGACCTCATACGGACCCTTACCTGACCTAGCCTCGACGGGTTCCCAACCTAACCTAGCTTCAGTTGGTGTCAAATACAGTGCGCACATAATATCACAACACAACAACAACATGCATATGCATGGCAATCCTAATCATACAGCATGGTAATCATTATACTACATAGGATAACTAGAGTAAACACAAGAAACATAGCCTGCTACTTAAATTCTATCTGTAGATAGACACACTCACCGATTACCAGCAACTGAAGGTTCTCAGAGGTCTAATCTTTCTGAGCCCTCTCTTTCTCTTTTCCACCTGAGAATGATATAATAAGTCAGTAATTTGCATATCCAATATAGCACAACATGAGCACAAAAGTTGAACATTCAAATGAACAAAAAGTACGTACGAAGGACCCTTCTTCATATGAAGAGATCTCACTCTCCTCGTACGAGGCAATGAGGTCTTCGTATGAGGCTAATACTCAATAAGAGTTCAGTTTAATAGAATTCACCTCGTACGGAGTGCCCTGTCTTCGTATGAAGAGACACCCTCTTCGTACGAGGTACATCTCCTTCGTAGGAGTAAAAGACTTTACAAAATCAACATCATATAATCCTTGTTCGTACGAAGTCATAGGCACTTCGTATGAACTGCTCATCACTTCGCACGAAGTAATTGTCGTTCACATAAGGCATCAATAACTCGCATAGTATAAATACATAGAAATTTCAACACAAACCACAACTCATGTATCTCTCTATCTATATATGATAAGATTATACAATTCCCCCTTTAATGGTAACCCCCGTATATGCAAAACGAAGCATACACACTATCTTATAATTTTAACCCAAATTTAAAGTTTGATTTAGTGTTTTAGAACCTTACCATTGGAAAGTAGACCTCAAGACGATTCCAACGATACTTTATTTATCAAAAACGGTCTTACGGTTTGAAAGTACGGCCTTTTCAATTTTACCAAAAGCTGATAAACAGCCCGTACAAAGAGAATCCTCCTCGCACGAAGAAGACTCTCCTCGTAAGAGGTGATTGTCCACTTCGTACGGGGACACCAGAACACCCATTTCAGCTCTTTTTCATCCAAATTCGATATACAAACATGTTTTGATCGATTAAACGGTTCAAGGACAATACATATCACATCTAAAAGCTATCCTAAGAAACAATCAAGCATTACTAACACATAATTATCAAGAATCAAATCAAAATGAACCAAAACCCATATGAACACAAAAAAACCATTTTCTAAGAATTAAAGCAAGCATTCATCTAGACAAACCTGAGATGACGCTTACAGTGATGCTAGAAATCAGTCTTTAGAGTCTCTTAATCAAATTGCAAGTAATAATCAAGTTAAGGTTTGATGATGGTAAAGAGTTAGGTACGAGTTCTAATTTTCCAATTTAGGAAAATGAAGTGTAAGGAACTAGAAACACATACATAAATGGGTATAAACCCATACTCTATAACACACAGGTATTTATCAGTAATATGATATCTTACACACCTCATTAGGCGGTCCTAACGAAGTCCAAATTAAACAAACAAACATGTTCTGTGACCTTTGTCACAAACTGGTGTCAACCAAATAATCAATTAATTATAAACATATAATTAAATTAAAAAATATACAAACATAAATGTAAAACTAAGGGCAATATGGTAATCTTACTTCTAACCCCGGTTTCAGTCTGTTACAAATTCGTGATTGAATGATGATGAATGTATGAATATATATATATATATATATATATATATATATACACTGTATATGAATATATGAATGTATATGATGAACACAGTATGAATGATGAAGATGATACAATAACAGGTGCCAAAATTACATCACATTAAGTGTGAAAGGATACGAGTTGGTTATAAGGGAGAGTGAATTGGTGAGGTGTGTGTAATTGTGGTGTTGTTATAGGAAAATGTTAATGAACTAAGGGAAGTGATGGTATTTATATGACCATACCATCACCTCTTACATCATTTACAATAACAATCATCAAAATATTTGGACTTAACAATCTCCCCGTTGATGTTTGTTGTTGGACTTTAAGCTCTTGGGGATGTTTTTAAAGTCTTGAACTCTCCCCCTTGTAGATCTTGATTTGAAATGGATAAACTTCTTATTTTAGAAAATTTTCCGCTGTTGGCTATTTAAGTTTGAGAGGAAGTCAAAAGGTTTGAGAGAAAGAATCACAATGCACACCATCTTTTGGTCATGACATTGACTCTCTCGCTTAGTGTGCATTGTTCAAATATGTCTTTATTGAATTGAGAGGGGTGTAGAAATGAGATTGCTTGAAGATTGAATGATGAATCATCTCGCTCCCCCTCAATAGGAAAGAGTTAGAAGTGTTATTGAGAAGAGTTTGTGTTAAAGATTTTATGCGGAAGTTTGAGTAGTGGGTTTTTCGTTTTACTTTGTCATTGTTTTTAGTATACGTTTTGTAGGCATGATCTATTTGATTGATTGGTCTTGAATTCCACCAAGGTTTGATCACATATCTTGGTTGAAAGGATAATAACTCTTTAAATGAGTACTTGAATGGTTTTGAAGTTGTTTTAACAAACGATGTTTAACTCGGGTTGATGGATGAATTCTTTGAACTTGATTGCTTCTATTTATAAGGAAAACATCTGTATTGATCACCTCGTGTGAGTTCCCCATATTTCCCATAGGTAGGTTGTAAAAATGGTTAATTTGTTTTGGTCTGGTGACAGGAATAGATTTGTTGTCCATGAGAACCAGATTTATGAGGTTGAGTAACCTTTGGGATCTCTGTTAAAGGATTTTTTTTCTCAACCGTAGGAAAGTAGCATATTGATTCTGAAACCTTTCGTTCGTTGTATTTCAGGATTTTAACTTGTATACCCATCGACACCATTGCTGGTTTGGGAGTTGGTGTTGATTTAACATCTAACTCATGTTGTAAATCATAAATGCATTTTTCAGAGACATGAGTTAATGTCTGTTTAAGTGTTTGAACACGATCAAAATTAGTACGACGTTGTAGAATGGTTTTTGAATCGAACTCAAGTTTGGATTTGAGATGACTGTTGTTTGTTCGAAGAGTCCGAATTGTCTTATTTTCTTCTATGAGATGAAGAATTTTATCTTTGAGTCGATTATTTAGTGTCTCTAAATTGATTCGTTCTTTGTCGAAAGAATCTTTTTGACTTTATAGCTCTGCTTGAAGCTTTGAAATTTGTCCTTTCAATTGGAACCTTGCAAGCTCATGTATCTGGTTAGCCATCTTTGAAAGATTCTCTCTTGAAGGTTCGAAAGTTGTTGTTTGAGCAACTGAAGAATTTAAATGAGACGTTATCGAGATTGAACTTTTGAAAATTTCGTTATAAATGTTAACAAGAATCGTTAAATTTCTTTTACTCCATTAGTCCTTTCGTTAGAAATTTAACGAAATAGTTAACTGACAGTTAACTATTAATGGGTTGATGTAGGGTGCGTTTGTTTGCCTCTTAATGGAATGGTTCAGTGTTGAATGCTGAACCATTCAGCATTCAGTGCGTTTGTTTCTGACCTCTGAATGACATATGGTGCTGAATAGTTCAGAATTCAGTGCTGAACCATTCAGAGATGAAACACTCTCTTAACCATTAAGAGCCTAAATTTTCTGTAATTTTCTCCTCAAATCTTATCCTGAACACTTAACTAACAAGTATATTGAATATTTTATTCATGTTACACTTTGATAAAGTACTTTTACTCAATTTATATCATTCATTCTAAATGATTATCAAACAGCATATTTTCATTCAGAACAAAATTATTCAGAGGCTTTGAATCATTCAGATTCTGAATCATTCAGCGCTAAACCATTCAGTTTTATCAAACGCACCCGTACTTTGTCTGAAATTGTATCCAAAAGAAGCCTGATCCAATTTAAATGAAATAGATTTCGAATTTGGGCTTGTATTTAAATGGGACGAGATGAGCCTTGGTTATTCAAGTGTTTTCTTATGGTGTTGGGCGTTGGGTTATAAGCTTATGTTGAGTCCAAAAACAATATAGTATGTCTTCTTTGTATCACGTGTTTCTTCCCAAATCAGTTCACGAACCATGAACCCTAAATCCTAGAATTATGTCACTCGATTAGGAAATTAGTTAGACGATCGAAAATAGCTAGTCAACAGATCGATCACATAGTCAATCGATCGGTCCGTGTGTCACCCGAGTATAAATAGAATTCAACCGATCGAGAAAGATAATGTCACCCGATTGAAAATTGTTTTGAGTCGATCAAGTCATGATTCAGCCGAATAGATGTTGTTGTCACATGAGCGAATGATCTTGTCACCCGATTGAACCAGATTCACTAGACAAAAATAGCAGTTACCTTTTTTTATGAAAATTTCGGCGAACTTGAATTTTCTGAAGACAATTCATGTAAGTTTTCCAGTTGATTTTGAGTCTGCATTTGCTTCGAAATCTTTTCTACAACCTCCATGAATGACTTTCAGATCCAAAACCACATGTAACACGATTTTGACTTTTTACTTAAAATGTAGACCGACGAATTCCATATGCTCTAATGCCAAATGAAAGGTTAGATTTCTAGTTTAATTCGTGAATTCGAGCTTTAATAATGATGAATGTATGAATATATATGCGTACTGAATATGTATATATGAATGTATATGATGAATGTATGAATATATATGCGTACTGTATATGTATATATGAATGTATATGATGAATGTATGAATATATATGTGTACTATATATGTATAATGATGAATGATGAAGATGATACAGTAACAGATGCCAGAATTACATTAAGTATGAATGGATAAGAGTTGGTTACAAGGGAGAGTGATTTGGTGAGGTGTGTGTAATTTTGGTGTTGTTATAGGAAAATGTTAATGAACTAAGGGAGATGATGGTATCTATATGTTCATACCATCACCATTTACATCATTTAACAATAACAATGCACATAATAATATTTGGACTTAACAAGATGAAATATGAAATTACGTGGTGAAATGAGTTCAACGGATTTGGAAGAAGAAAGCAAGATATGAGAAGCGAATGCATATGAGATATAAAAGGGTTAGGGGAAAAATGAAAATGACGAATAGTTCTAAGTGATTTTTAAAGGTGAACGATTCAGTAATATTTTTCTCCCATTCAGCACCAACCCTTCGTTCAGAGTAACAAAGCAAACAATCTGAGTATTGACCCATTCAACGTTGAGCTCTGAATGGCCCCATTCGGATGCAAACAAACACATCCTAACTTGTTATACATGTTTTAGACCAAGTGAAATTAAATTAAAGATACCTTGTAACAGAAAATAAATCAAATAACGAAAAAGAGACTAAATGGTAAATTTTGAGTTACAACCGACGAGAAGAGAAGTGATAGGTGGACACCTCCTTCTACTTGTTATGGAACTATAGATTATAGATGAAAATCAAGTGGCATTAAACCTCTGGTTTGATAAATTTTCGGACATGAATATTGTTAGGAATAGAAATTCCTAGTGATTAATAGATATATGATAAGTGATTATGTAGGCTAAGTTTTATGATTTAGTTCTTAATTGTAAGGTAATGGTATGAGGTATAAATACCATTTTCATCCCTTAGAATCATAAGCCTTCCAATTCCATTTACATACACTTACACCTTAAGTGTGTGTTTTCCCCAAATACTCTCTCAAATACATTGAGAGACTAGTTTAAGCTTGTGACATCAACTTGATCTATATTAAGTTGATTGTTGAAGAAAGCCGTGGATCAATATAATTGTGATTGAATCCATTGGCTAGATTGTTGTACAAACACAGAAATATATTACAAGCTATAATCCACTCAAATCTGAGTTTGTTACATCTTGTTCATCTTTAACATTCATATTCATCATCTTCACTAAACCTACTGTACTTAATTGATACATCATCTATAACACGATTCAAAGCTGAAATCTAGTAATAACACGTGGTATCAAAGCAAAACAACTATTGTTGATCGATCTTAGCTTCTGTTTGATTATCACATTCACAGATTCATCAATTTTAGGGTTTCGTTCAAGTTTTTCTCAAAAATGAGTTCAATTTAGTGATTTAGAGCTGTGCAGTAGGATCTAATCATCTAGTCCTATTCTGGAACACTTATTCTATCTTCGTTGATCATAAAACTAATCTACATTCATCAATTCGTTCAAAATCACAGAGTCAAACATCTTAAAAAGTCAAACTGAAAATGGCGGGATTAAACTTGATTGTGGTTTAGCAATTTTTGTGTTTACTACTAGCTTCATGATCATCTTGTTGTTAATCCTACAAAGTTTCAAGTCCTAATTCAATTGTTTGATTCGGCTTTTATCAAATTTTTAGTTTCAAGCTATTTTTGTCAAAAGCTAAATCAAAACTGTAGAATCAACATGTTTTAGGGTTGAATCACATACAATTAGTGATAATCGCTGGTCTAGATTTGTTTTGCAATTAAAATCGAACGTTTTACCTTTGATTTGAGCGATTTCAGCTTAGAACCACCATAAACCACCGTAACAGAGTTTCCCGGCGACCGGAATCTGCTTATGATGTTCATATTCTTTATCAATTCGTACTCGTACGACTGACCACACGGGTCTTCATGACTCGTAATATTTATCAATCCACTCCTACGAATTATTCATCACTCGTATCTTGATTTGTATCACTTGTATATCATCACTCGTGTACCCACTCGTGTACTGTTATCATCACTCGTGCGCGTCATCATCACTCGTGTATCACTCGTACGGTTGATTTGAAAAGAAAAAACATGGATTTGGGATATTAGGGTTCTTGAGTTTGAAGTACGGAAGAAGAAGGCTTCAGTTATTGGTGTACGATAGTGTTTGGGAAGAAGAATTGGTACATGTCACATTTACATATTTTATATTTATTTGTGTACTATTGCAGGCCCAAAATACTTTAACAGCTTAAATCCTTTAAGTCTTGAGCATATCACTTTTTGTAGTCCACACTTTATCATTTTGTCTACAAATCCAAGTAACCCAGTTCAATTTGTGAAGCCCACGAATGAATTTATCTTGCTAGTCAACCATGCTCCCAACTCGATATCGTGATTAAATTCTGATTGGACAATTTTAACAAATCATTTTGAGTAATAAAGTTTCTAATTGAGAATTTTTAGTTATAAAGTTTTTGAAGTCCATTTTTTTAGATCTAAAATTTGAGAATTATTCATTCGGACTTTTTCGAATACAACAACAACAACAACAAAACTCAATCCCACATGTGTAGGGTATGGGGATGTGAGATGTAGACAATCCTTCCTCTACCCTAGAATAAAAAGAAGTCATTTCTCCTCCTGAGTGAAACACTCCAAGGCTAGAGAAAGTCTTCCCTCTCTATGTTCGACGGATAGAGAGATTGCTTCTATGGGGACCTCCGGCCCAAAAAAAAAGATAAAAATAATAAATAAATAAATAAATAAATTAAATTAAAAATAATATATATATATATATATATATATATATATATATATATATATATATATATATATATATATATATATATATATATATATATATATATATATATATATATATATATAAAATACAACATAAATGAAAAAAGAAAACGCCATGAAAATGGTAGAGTCAAATTTTCATGGGTTTTAAATCATGCCTGGAGTTCACTTTAGGCTCTAAGCGGTAGTTACATCGCCAATAGATCGACGCGAGTTGTTCATTCACTTAATAGAGCCGTAAAAAAAAAAGTGCCATGCGGAGCTCAAACCTAGTGAAGAGAAGCTACACTAAAAGAGCAATAAACAAATATAAACATATACAAACAACCATAAACACACATAAACATACATAACTACATATTCGGACTTTTTCGAATATTTGCGTATTTGTCAAATTTCTTTTTAAGATTTAAAAGGGTCTTAAAGGACTGATCCGACTTGTTTGTATAAAGACCCGTCCTAATCCATAAGAACGAATACAATAACATATGATTACATCGCGAGGTATTTGACCTCTATATGATACATTTTACAAACATTGCATTCGTTTTTAAAAAACAAACTTTCTTTACATCGACAATTGACAGGCATGCATACCATTTCATAGTATCCACTATCCAACGATAAATTGACTCAATAATAATCTTTGATGAACTCAATGACTCGAATGCAACGTTCTTCGAAATATGTCATGAATGACTTCAAGTAATATCCTTAAAATGCACAGCGGAAGATTTCTTTCATACCTGAGAATAAACATGCTTTAAAGTGTCAACCAAAAGGTTGGTGAGTTCATTAGTTTATCATAATCATTCATTTCCATCATTTTAATAGACCACAAGAATTTCATTTCCATTTATCATAAATATACGTCTCATGCATAGAGATAAAAATCATTCATATGGATTGAACACCTGGTAACCAACATTAACAAGATGCATATAAGAATATCCCCTATCATTCCGGAAAATCCTTCGGACATGATAAAAACGAATTCGAAGTACTAAAGCATCCGGTACTTTGGATGGGGTTCGTTAGGCCCAATAGATCTATCTTTAGGATTTGCGTCAATTAGTAGATCGGTTTACTAATTCTTAGGCTACCAAGCAAAAGGGGCATATTCGGCTTCGATCATTCAACCATATAATATAGTTTCGATTACTTGTGTCTATTTCGTAAAACATTTATAAAAGCGCATGTATTCTCAGTCCCAAAAGTATATATTGCAAAAGCATTTAAAAGGGAAGTAATGAAACTCACTATCCAATATTTTGTAGTAAAAATATTCATACGACGAAACTGAACAATGCAGGGTTGGCCTCGGATTCACGAACCTATATCATTCATTTATATATTAAAACGTATACTGGAATTCACATAAGTTCATTTATTATTCACATAATATTTATATATATTTGTTGTTATTTAGGATTTATTCTAAACTTCATTAAAATATATTTTTTATTTATGTAAATCATATTTTAATTTATATGTTATATATATATATATTTATTACAATAATTAATATCTATACTTTTAGTTATCTTGATATCTATATATATTTATATACACCTATGTTTAGTATTATATTTAAAAATCGATATGGTATAAGTATTTTAAATGTTAGCCAGTTTAATTTATAGTTATATGAGATATTATTTTTTTAAAATTATAGTAAATGTAATAAGTACCTTTTATGAAACTAATTTTCATTTGTTAAAATGATAGTTTTGATAATAATAAGTTACTAATAATAATAATAATAACTTTATTAATTGTGATAATAATAATAATAATAATAATAATAATAATAATAATAATAATAATAATAATAATAATAATAATAATAATAACAATAATAATAATAATAATAATAATAATAATAATAATAATAATAATAATAATAATAATAATAATAATAATAATAATAATAATAATAATAATAATAATAATATTGTTAATAATGATACCTATGTTAATGATAATATTACTAATAATTATAAAAGAGATACTAATACCAATTTTAGTGAAAATAATAATAAGTTGTGTTATTTTCGTAGTAATAATAATAATAATATTCATATTCGTAATAATAATTAAAAATCATACTTTACATTAATAATAATAATAATACTTTTAATTCATAACAATATTACATAATAATAACTAAAATTATAATATTAGTAATCATATCATCAATTTTAACATAATCATAATTTATAATAACAATAACATAACAATAACAATAATAATAATAATAACGAAAATGATAATAATAATAATAATAATAATAATAATAATAATAATAATAATAATAATAATAATAATAATAATAATAATAATAATAATAATAATAATAATAATAAAACTAAATAAAAACAATAAACTACCTTCAAAGAAATTAAGCCAAAAAGATACTGCCTCAGCAGGGAATCGAACCCAAGACCACTCGCTACCCCGACCCAACACCCAAACCATCCAAGCTACACTGCCTTTATGTTTTTATACGACCCAGAAATACTTTTAACCCGTATTTTAATTTGTTCCCTATTTCTCCTTCTTCACTTCAAAATTCATTTGACCAGACCAGGGGTCGATTCAAACTAGTCTCATTTTACACAATTAGTTTTAGGACACAAAAATTATTATGGATTGATTACCTTAATTATGACAACAATTAATTTTAATTAAAAAGTCGTTAACAGAAAGAAAAAGATTCATTTGAACTCAAAATCAAATTCAAGTTTAGAGGCAGTTATAGATCACGATCATAACATAAAAAATGTTTCAAAAACCTCCTGGAAACTATAGAAACTATTAATTTAACCTAAATCTAAACAGAAAACTCGAATTTTGTTGAAGAACAATTGTTAACTTTTTAAACCCAATACTTTGACTCGTGAATTAGAACTCGATAAGGAAAATTGGACTTTGAAACCTTGCAGATTGTTTGAATAGGAGATTTCAAACATAACTGCTTTTAAAGATTTTAACAATTGATTCATTTTCGAGCTTTTTGAAAAATTAACATAAAAACAGGGTAGCCGTCTGTTTCTCCTTTCTTTTCTGTTTTAATTCGATGAAATAAAAGCTGTAAAGGGTTGTTGGGATTGATAAATGATAGTGTAACTCGTTTTTGTTTCGTTACAACTGGATTGGCTCAATTATATGGCAAATAGGGGTCAACAGATAATTGAAGCAGGTACAGAGAATAAATAAAAAAAATCAAAAGGTGAAAGGGATTCCTAACAGATTTTGATGGTATTAGAGATTGAGATCGATCAGTACAGATTTACAGAAAGGATTAACCTTTTAGAACATATTGAGATTAACTGAAAACAGGATACGTATTATGTTTATATTTAATTATGCGTAAACTGTATTTATATATATATATATACAGTTTCTTTTTATATAAATAAATATAATTAACTATCTGTGTATGTATTTGATAATATACTCGAAGGTATTTAACATATGTATATGTATTTATCTGATTATAACCTGTATTGTTAAACATATATCTATATTAATGCTAATAATAATTATACACAATTTATAATAATAATAATAATAATAATAATATCAATAATCCTAATAATAATAATTATATTGATAATAATAAACAATAATAATAATAATAATAATAAAAATGATAGTAATATTATTATTAATGATAATAATATTGTACCCTGGTACAGCTGTGATCGATTGAATTCTCTTTCCGAAACTCGTTTAAATTATATATATATATATATATATATATATATATATATATATATATATATATATATATATATATATATATATATATATATATATATATATATATATATATATATATATATTAATATATATTTAATCTAGGTAATTATTTATATAATATATTATATTTACGAGCAGGGTAAAAATGTAATTTTTACTCAAATGACACGGACGTTGTCACCCGACTCATGTGTTGGTTCCGGTTTCTCGAACGCATTTTCGTACGCTTAGAAAACTAGCCTTTTACGTTACGCGACGTGTACCCTTATTAATAATTTGACTTTCTGATCAACAAATTACCTTATAATAAATGTAACTTATAAAATTGAGCGTTGTGGTCATTTGCTTTTATAAATCAGTGGCTAGTTGTTTGTCAAAATATATTAGTTTAAATCAGGATGTTTTATGACTAAGTTAAAATGTATGTATGTATGTATATATATATATATATATATATATATATATATATATATATACATACATACATACATATATTTTCATTTAGAAATATAAATTTGTACTTAAAATATTTACTTAATAATATAACATTTAGTTTTTCAAAACTAATTATATCTTTAAAGTTTATTTTGGAATCGTTTAGATAGTAGAAAAATATTATATCAAATTACATTTACGTTTTTGAAACACTTTATATATTTGTAATTTATAATATAAACTTTATTTAATTTCTTCAAAAGTCATATACAAATTATCTTATAAAACGTCCTAATTAATAAAGTTCTTTTTAAACTGAAACGTTTTTATACGTTTAAATCAAATATGATAACTTTGTTTTCTAAAACTAAATATATAAAATAAACGTTTTATTAAAAGGTTAAAATAGTAGAAGTTGTCATATGGTAAAATATTTTAGAAAAGTAAGATTAAATATACTTTTAATAAATTTCAAGTTTTTAAACGTTTGTTGGTGCAACGTGATATAAAGTCCGAAGGTTAGATAAACGTACGAAATCATCTCAATGTAAAATATTGATATCCAATATCTAAGTTATTTACATTCCACATCCCAACTTTAAGATGAAGATTAAAATAGTTATCTTATTAAAAATCACTAGGAAAATGTTGTAAAGTATGAATTGAAAATCAAATAGGAATCTTCACTAACTCTTGTCTAGTTTTCGTTAATTGTCACTTTGTTCTTATTTGTAAAATCACTTTACCATTTTTCGAATATGGTTAAAAGGAAAGGTTTCCTAAATCAAAGTAGAACTCTCAATAGAGAATCGAAATCATAATTCAACGTATCTGATATTTCAATCTTTTGATATTACCTTTTAATTCCATCGATAATTATTCTAAATATATTCTGAAACAAATACGTTTATGTAAAGTATCATACGTCTAATACTTTGTTAATGTTTTCATGTTATAATATATACACATATACATATATAGTCATATCCGTTCATATAATGGTTCGTGAATCATTGAAATTTGGTCGAGGTTAAATGAATGTGTGAACACAGTTCAAAATTCTTGAGATTTAACTTAACAAACTTTGCTTATCGTGTCGGAAACATATAAAGATCAAGGTTTAAATTTGGTCGGAAATTTCCTGGTTGTCACAGTACCTACCCGTTTAAGAAATTTCGTCCCCGAAATTTGATAGAGGTCGTCATGGCTAACAATGAGAATGTTATTATGACGATTTTAGAGTTTTATCATGTTTAAGAAGTATGGATAAAATAATTTGATTACTCGAAGCGTATGAGTGAAGTTATCGTAAATGAATGAAATATGATAATAGTGATTCGTCATATCTTTTGACGTAGGTAGAATTGATTTCCAGAGTTCAAGGGATTTGGAGGAAATCTTCGTAAAAAGATTTGATTCTTCGGTAATCAAGGAAATTAGGATCCTCTTTAAATGCGATCATCTGTTTTGATTGCTCTGTCGGATATTTTACTATATATCTACCCCCTTCGTTTCCTTATTTCCACAACTCACACCTTCCATTCTTTCTCCCTCAATTCATTTTTTAAAGCATTCATCAGTATGCTTCATCCAGTTCTAATTCTTGATATACTCCTAACTTTCATATCTGTCGTTCTTCTTTTTCATTTGCCTCCTAAAGAATCTATTTACTTCTACTATACTCTTGGTTTTATAGTATTTTTAGTTCTCCCGTGTCTCTATATTGCTATATGCATCGATATATACGGTTTGTAATTTGTTGGGCTTTATATCCTTCCTTATGTTTCAAAGTCCCTGCTTCTGTCTTTTATAATTATTGCCATTCATAGTTAATGTTCTCTTCTATTTGCTGCGATTTATACCCCAATTTCTATTTCGGAGTTTTGTCCTTTCGTTTCTTCTTCTTGCGATTAAGCACCGCTTGTAATGGTCCAGAATTCACAGATATGAATTTCGAAATGAACATTGTTAATGTTCTAAGAAGGAAATTGTAATGGCACAATCTTGACTTGTCAAATTACTAGAATACCTCGAAAAAGGCCGAATCATCAAGAAATATTTTCTTGATATTTTAGAGGTTAAAAAGAATACAAGAGTCGTGTAACATAGCACATGATGACGTTATGATCTGTGAATCATCACATTCCATTTAGAAACTCAGCATGAATTACTGTAATATAATCACGTTGATCAAGTGTCATTATATTATACTAACTCATGTTTCAGTTCCCAACACTACTTCAAAACATTCATAATTTAAACTCGACGGTTTCAGAATTTAGAAACTAAAATAGTTTCTTTTATGATGTAACATAGATAGCGCGAAAAGATAAATAATCTCAGAAAAAATAGTTATGAATATATCTTCAGAGATATCGAGGATATTTATAATGAAAGATATGATGATATCTTAGAATATCTAAAATCAGAGGACGATGAAGAATATTGTCCGCAGGGGTTTAGAGTTAGGAGCAAGGTATTTGTTAATGACTTCAGCAAATACCGAATCATTTGGATTCTTTGAAGGTAGATTTCGTCCTTGTGATTTGTCCACGGCCTCCTTCATACTTTGCTCAATCCATTTTTCAGTCCCAAACCTTCTCTTTTTCTGAGCTTTGCCAACACACTACTCTTTATCATCAAACTTTTACTGTTAAGGTCATTTATATTTTTTGCTGCTTCATCAGCATTTCGGGAACTAGTTCGCAGTTCAGGGTGTTTTTCAGAAACTTCACATTCGTAGTAAATAAGTCCAGGAGATAGATGTTATATATATACATATAACTGTTGGCGTAGACATGCTGTGAGATTTCAAAATACTGATTGCTAATTCCCGATGATTCGTATGGCAATTCTTGTTACAAGATGCAGATGAGTAAATGATGGGGTTTCAATGAATAACTATAGTGACTTTTTGGAGAGGCTAAAGTCAAAGGGTAATAAAGTTGCTGGTACATCTGCTGATAATGTGATGGAATGTAAAAGGTTCCCCGGTAATTATGGTGTATATCTCAAGGTTATAATAAAGTTAGTCTGACTGAAAAGTCAAAGTTGACTTGTTGGAGCTGTGACAAAATTTGCTATTTGAAAAGAAATCTCAAGGTTATTTTTGCTAATAAATGCCAAAGGATTTGACGCGGATACGTGTTAAATTATGACTTTGGTTTCGAGAGTTTTTCAGGTATATAATTGTGGTTAATATGTGGTTGGATCATCATCTCGATTGCTCATTATTTGAAGTGTCTTCAGGAATTTCGAAAGGTTGAACACATATTGTAATCGTTAATATACATTTGATGTTCTAGCACAATTTTGAAGTCAAAGTATAACTTTGAAAAATGTAAGAATCTAAGAGTGATGATACTGGTTATATTTCGAATTGAATTTTACGATTTCAAAATCAGAATATGTAATTGAATTTGAATGAGTATGGTTGTTTTGATTTTTATGAAAGAATGTATATTGTTGAGAAATAGTGAGTATAGTTGATGATTGTTGAATCGGATTCGAAGAATGTAACATATTAATTGTGAATTTATATATTTCTCGGGTATTACCTACCCGTTAAAAAAATTACACAATTAATATTTTGTACAAAAGAATTTTATTACAGTCTTTATGAGAATATATATATATATATATATATATATATATATATATATTTTTTTCTTTAGATGTAACATAGATTTAACGAGTTAATATTA